>NC_057397.1:66272584-66872584 GCF_019320065.1 Cervus canadensis | reverse complement strand
ATACTGACCCATTCCAGATTAGCAGATTACATGTGATCATTGAAAGATGTATTTATTTGAGGAAAATTATTTCTAAATATGATACTACAAGATAGCTGTATGGCTGTCTTCCAGGGTGCAGGACCACTCCTATCTGGGTGGTTAAGACAGGAGAGCAGAAATGAAGGAAAATGAGTATTTGACTATTGCCTTTGAGCCTAACCCATTTTATCTATACTGCCCCTTTAAGGACAGTGCTTGAGTTATTTTCTATCCTATTCTTATTCTCTCCACTGCTCTCTATGTTACTGCTCCGATTTTTTTATCTTGATAAGAGACAAAATGATAGAAGGATGAGACCCTTTTTTATTGAAAACGTATCTGGCTTACATACTTTCTGCCTACCAGTTCTGCTCCCACCCCTGCTTAGATCAAGGTGCACACCCTTATTCATTCTCTTTTCTCATAGCCTTCCCGACCAAAAGTTGTCATCATCTTGCTGATAAGAGTTTACCTGCAGTGTATTTGCAAAGGAAATAATTGAGTCCAGTGAGAACAGCACAGTACAATGAGCAGGAGCTATAACCTTGAAGAATCAGACCCAAGTCTTAACATTGTAACTATGAGCAATGCTGAGCATGTCATATATTTGTAAACTGGAAAGCTCTATGCACATGTATCATGCTGTTATCAGGAGTAGGAAATGTGGCTGGAGAATACAAGCAACATATAATGTGTTGGGATGGAATTCTTGCCTAAAAACATTCCTTTAAACACCAGTTGGAGTTGCTAAAAAAAAAAAGAAAAAAAAGCATCAGAACTGAACTTCTTTAGCTAGTATTTATAGGCATTGAGCAACAGAGTACATAGTGACAAACATTTTAGTGATGTAGTGACAAACATCTTTTTTAAACATAAATGTCTAATAGAACATACTTAAAAATGGGAGTAAATAATAAGATACTAAATATTTTGTGTAATTTGAAAGTTTTGCTGCAGAAGATATCTGCAACTATTTTTATTCCAGTTATCATTTGTACTTCATTTTCCCTGTTGAAAAACCTCTGTATTTAATAAAATGTCAAGACTATAGTAGAGAATAACTCTACTAAATTCATGAAGCAATTTGTTTAAATTCAAATCCTTGTTTTTTCAGACTATATTTTCAGAATTTATCACTATTGAAATGTTATTTCACGGCAAAGCTTTAGAGGTCTACACTGCTGCCTACCAAAATATACAAAAGATTGATGAAGAAGAAGATTTAGAGGTAGGACTATGTCTAAGCTCAGTTCTTCTATTGATATGGAAATATTTAAAAGAAACCATTACAGTTTGGGTAAAAATCTTAAATTACAACACTACATGGTTTAGATGTCATTGTATGCAGTTCCAAATAGCTGAACCTTTATGACTTTCTAGTTAACTTTTCAAATTAACCATGGTTAAGTTCAAAGGATTAATATCTAGTAAAACATAGAAACAAAGCCATAATGTGAAATAAGGTATCATTTTGACTAGTGGTGTAAGTCACTTATGTGTGTTAAAAATACTATTTATTGATTTAAGCCAAAATTTGAGTATTTATGCCACGCACAACACCGAAAGCTTTACATTTTCTCACTCATTCCTATAACTCAGGTGCTGTGATGATTCATTTGCAACTAAAGAAAGCAGGTGTAGAGGCTTTAAGTAACTTAACTTGCCCTTGACAACTTAGCTAGTAAAAGAGCAGAATCTGGTTTCTAACCAGTTTTGTGAGACTTAATCTGTAAGCTATGAAATAAGTGTAGATTTGTATATAGGTGGGGAGGGGGGGTGGCTGTGTGTGTGTTTCACTCAGTCGTGTCTGACTCTGTGACCCCATGGACCGTAGCCTGCCAGGCTCCTATGTATGGGATTCTCCAGGCAATACTGGTTCTCCAGGCTTGCTTTGTATTGATAGTTAAATGCAAATATTAACTCTTAAATATTCAAGATGACTTTGTCCAATAATCTCTACAGTAGAAGTGAGAACAGCCATGTATTCTCAAGATATAGCCAAAATTTTTTAGTTATATGAGTTAATTCCATAATTTTCAAGGATCCATTTATTTTTTTAAGTAAAATATCTGAGATTCCCCAAGGCTTCACTTCCCACTACTCCACTGGTTTCAAGAAACAGGAATTCAGTAAAACCAGACTACAGCTTGGCCAAAATGAAGAGAAGTACATGTTTTAGTATGTTTTCCAATGCCAAAATCTGATCTCACTTTTACCTCAGTAAAGCATACACAATCATATTTCTATTACTATTTGTTAATAGAATGGTTTCTATTCCCTCCAAATACTAAAGCTAAGGTTTCTTCATTTTCACTCATTTTTACATCCTATTTTTTAAAAAAATAACCATCAAGCTTTTAACTGTAATTTACAAAAGAGCAAATGTTTATACAGTGATTAACCAGCTACTGACCTGTGCATTTTCACTGTATTATTTTAATCCTACCATGAATTTTAATAAAAGTACTTACTGTCCTCATTTCTACGGAGGAAAAAACTGAGGCATAGTGAGGTTAAGGAACTTTCCAGAGGATCCCATAGCTAGTAACATAGCCGAAAGCCAAACAGTAGTCTGATTACAGACACTGTTTTTATCCTACCTACACTGCCAGAAGCATGGTTCTTGGTGAGTGACATGAACTGTTTCCTGCAAGAAACAACACTGCATTGAGTAGCAGGTTTAAAATTGATCCCCCACTTTGGCTATAAGCTTGAAGTTCCCATTACAAGTATTTTCATTCTCCATTTTCTAACACCCTTGACTTAATGCACTTTCAAGTTCCTCAAGCCCTCTGGACCCAAAGATTTTCTTTCTTGTTCCATAGGTCCTAGGTATCTTCTTTTGTCACAGCACTTCCTTTACCACTTCTCTTAACACTATTCTTTATCAGCTAGCTAGGTAGCTTGTAGGAGAGATCCATAAGCACTCAAAATCTCAGTGCTGTCTAGATGTGTTTTTGAGTATCAACTTCCCCACTTTTTCTGATGGGGCACTATTGAGCAAGTTAATTTCTTCACACTTCATTGCTTATCTCTAAAATGGAGATACTTATGTACATTCGTCAGCTGTTTACTGAGCATCTGTTATATGCCAGACACTGTATTCAGCGCTATAGAGTTGGTCCAAGTTGTCAAAAAGCAGAAACTTAAAAAAAAAAGAGTTCAGGTGTTAAAAAAAAGATACATTTCATAATATGAAGATATAGAGATAACATACTGTTGTGCGAATGAGTGTATGTGATGGAGGATCCTAAATAGTCTGGAGAATCAAAGAATGATTTCTTATTCAGAAGTTGGAGGGGTATGTCGAATCCCTGTCTACAGTATCAGGCAGAGTACAGATAGTTATACAAAGGTCCTGAGGTATAATGCATTATGATGCCGTAACTTATGGAAAGGAGAGGAAAGCAGTCTGGGGAAGAGTTGTGTGGGACAAGCCAAAGTAAAATTACACCAGCTACCAAGGAGAGGAAGGACCCTTTAAACTTTAAATACAAAGTTTCTTGGAAACAAGTAGAGAAAAGATGCAGAGAGGGACAGAGAAATAATTTCATATTCTTAGGTTCTAGTCCTTACTACATGAGAATTGCTGATTTATTCAGACAGCAGCTAGTTTTTTGCATCCAGTTACATCAGAAACCACCTTACCTGATTTGTTCTTCACATTAAAAGTACTATCATATTCCCCTTCAAAAGATCACCTCTGTACATTCAGTTCAGAGCATATTCGGATCTTGAGACTCACTCCTAGAAAAGATCTTGGACCATATATTGGAAAATGCAGTATTGCCAATAAATATTCCTGTAAATATGTTCTTTTGCAGTAGATTAATATTTAACTGGTTTATCCCAAGGGTGGTATATTATCTTCCATTTCCCACTTTTAACTTTATCTTTGCTAGAAAACCCAAAGAATGTTGTTTTAACAAAAATGTATTTCTTCCAAATACCAGTGACTTCAGTCATCCACTTTTGATATCATACCAGGATGCCAGGGTCCATGTCTAGCACCAAAATATAACTGGGTCTTCAGTAAAACTCTTAAATAACTTAATTATCAGTATGCTTGGATTGCCCTAAAACACATCTTAGCTCTTTTGTTAAGTTTCATCCCTTGATTGCTTTTATGTGCTGTACTTCTTTAATGTTTAAAAAAAGCAGAAAAAAGAGCAAGTTTTTGTTTTGTTGGTTTGAAGTTTTAGCTAAGGGGAAGATGCACTGTGGAGACTCAGAATGATACCTGCTTTAAAAAAGCAAAAAGAGAGCATGACGAGTTGAGGGGAAAATGAGGGAATATGAAGAAATTCACATCTGATAGGCGTGCCTGTTTTACGTTACAAAGTGGTGGTGTAAAAGATAAATGAGGAAGCTTAAGAGTGCAGTAATACTTGGAACTACTGCTTTAAGGAAAAAGAACTAACAATCAATGACATTTCAGACGCTACTGACATTGGCATTTCATAGAATGGCTCCATTTACTCTTCTGTGATATATTGGGAAAGCACTGTAGTGAATTTAAACTGGTAAGAGTTGAGGACAGGCAGAACAGAAAGAATCAAAGTTGTGACTTGCTGTTTCACTGGCTTGCATACTCTTTGAAGGCAGGAACTTTTCACGTTTCACCAGCAAAAGCTCTTAAGTGACTGTTTCAGGACCCGTCATCATTTTACATGGTTCAGTAGAATTTTTTAGCTTACATCTTTCCAACGTAAAATATTTCTTAAATTTTTGTTTTAAATTTGCAATAATGTCCCCGGGGCAGGGTGGGGGAGGGGAGTTGCTTCAACAAATTCTTCACTAAAGGGAACATAACTTTCTAGATTTCCAGTTTAGTATCTAGTTTATAACATTGTTTTATCATTGCAACAGGTTTTCCGACATTCTCTGTATCCCCAAGATTATCCATCCCGTTTAGATATTGTAAGAGCAAATTCAAAGTCACCTCTTCAAAGATCATTATCAGCTAAGTGTGTATCTGGAACAGGACAGGTGAGCTAGAAACCATAATTTTTCTTTTTTTTTTTTTAGAAACCATAATTTTAAGGAATGTAAGCTACTGCCTTTTGTTCAGTATTAAAAATGTTTTCCTTAAATCATAGGATCTTGAATAACCTGCTCTTCCCCTCTTATATATAAAATGATGTGAAACTGCAGTAGGTTCTGCTCTATTATTGATACTTCTTTTATCTGTGAGATATATGACTGTGAAGCAGAACATTCAGGAGCAAGGTAGAATGGGCAGGAGAATGCTAATTTACATTTGTTCTCTGGTATAATATGAAGATTAGATTCTGAAATCAAACTGCCTAGGGTTTAAATCCCACTAGCATGGCTTACTGGAAATTATACCTAGAAAGGACCTTTCCTGAATGTTACCATAGATCTAGAAGCACGTATCTTTAGGCAAAGCATCAATTTTCTCTTTTCTTCTATATCCAGAAAGCCTGAGGTACCTGGTATCTAGAGTAGGCGATATCCCTTTTTCCTCGGGAGCCAGAGAGAAAATACCAGGTTATGTGGACCACGTGGTCTCTGCCCCAACCAAGAGCAGCCACAAACAATACATTAACAAATCAACATGTTGTAATAAAACTTTATTTACAGAAACAAGACAAACTGGGCTTTAGCTTGCCAACTTCTGATTTAGAAAGCTATGGTCTTTTTCATATCTAGCCCTCAGAATTTAAAATTGAGCATTCAGTTGTATGTGACCCAATACCTTATGTTCTCATTTATCTTCTAAGCACTTATTTACTGCTTTTTACTTACGCATCTCTCCCCCTAACCAAATTATACTTTTATTATTCCAATACTAAATAAATTCCATAAATCTGTAGTATATAGTATATAGAGAATTTTGACTATTTAGAGCTAATAGTATCACCTCAGTTAGCCAAGATCTGTGTAGCACTTTAGACTACATAATGCCAAGGTTTCTCAGCCTCAGCACTGTCAACTTTGAGCCAGATGATTTGGGGGGCGGGGGGGGGGCAGGGGTGTGGTATCTTGTCCTGTGCATTGGACAGATGCTGAGCAGCATTCCCAGTCTCTACCTACAGGAGCTCAGGAATGCCCTTACCCTCCCCAAGTAGTGACAATCAGGTGTCTCCAGACATTGCAGATGTGCCCTGGGAGGTATAGTCACCCTCTGAAAAGTCTGAAGCAGGATGACCCAAGTGGCAACAGTCAGAAATGAAAGCCAAGTCGTGAATTCAGATTCTCATCTCATTCATTTTAAATCACACTATGTTCAAACTTTAATATTTTTGCCTAGTTGAAATATCCTTTTGTTCTGCCATCCCTTTGATGATTCTCATGTTTTTGTGACCTAAGAATTATTTAACTTAAAAACTTTTTAATATTTTATAATGTACTTTTTCTCTGGAAGTATGTTATCAAAGTACTGATATCCAACTGGAGTTCAAATGGCTAATTTCACACTTTTGTTCAAAAAAAATAACATGAATGAAAAAATTTTGTGATTGTTTTCAAACCTTTAAATACAATTCATAATTTAGAATTTTCATTATTAAATATTATTTATGGACATTTTTCTGATATTTGTTCTGTGTGCCCTTAAGTTAATGATTTTTAAAACATGTTAACTTTTAACAGGTATTGACCTGTCGACTAAGAAAGGATCAGCAAACAGAAGAAGATGATGAAGAGGATGAAGACTTAGATGTTACAGAAGAAGAAAATTAAATTTCTTAAGTAAACTTTGCATTTCCATTTTCATCTTAAATGACCTGGAATCCAGAATTACCAAAACTGAAAAACATAATACTGGCTTGATACGTTAAACCTCAAATGAAATCCTATTGGAAATGTAGAAATTATTAAAGGAAATTTATGCCAACCAAAAATGGAAGTTTTAAAAAATATTACCCATCAGTCATTTCAACATTTCTATCTAGCATCATACTATCTTTTTTGTAGGTTCCATTGTTTTTTAAAAACAATGTATTTTGGAACTGTTTCAAATTAATGCACTAACCTAGTTGGTTGTAGTAGGTAAATAACAACAAAAAGAGATTTAACAATTCCACTTACTTCCTTTAGATTAAGACACCATGCTTTCAACACCAGAACAGGGTCCTAGATAGACATTCTGATTAAATACAAATTTTATTCCATAAAGCATTCATCAAAAAGACAAGTGTTCTTTTTCCTTTGTACTTTCTTTTTCACTTTTACTACAACCTAAAGTTTCCTCATTCAGTATATAAATTTACTTTTCAACAAGAGTATTATAGTCACTCTCAAATAATAGGAATAGGGCACTATCTGTTTTACAACTATACACAAGCATAAATTTTAGCTTTAAAAAGCTACATTCAGCTTGATTCTGGTTTTAAAACAAAACCACAGTCAAACTAAAGCACTATATATGGCACCACAACTTTTGGAAAGCTAGAATTTGTTGGAATGTTTCCCTTAAAAAATAGAGCAAATCATAAGTCAGTAAAAAGTTATATATTTTATCAGCCTACCATATAATCAATAAGAGTACAGTCACTTGCTTTCCTGAAAACAGAAAACAATTTAATCAAAGCCTTTCAGTGTATCTCATGCTTTTATTTCTTTGGATGGAGAATTGTACTTATTATTTCATATATCCCAGTCTAGCATATAAAAATTAGGAAACTGATATTATCTGGGATTACCACAAAAAGCAGTTATTCATAACAGAAAAATACTTTTCTAGAATGCTTTTTTGACTTTTGAAATTATTCGTGATCTGTTCTTAAAGCATTGCTTCCTGAAAATAGTCCTAAGTGACAGTTACTTAAGTAAATAAAATATTCAAAACATTTAAAAACTGTAAATAAATATCCCAGGTGGTGCTAGTGGTAAAGAACCCACCTGCCAATGTAGGAGATGTAAGAGGTTGATTTGATCCCTGGATTGGGAAGATGTCCTGAAGGGAATGGCAACCCACTCCAGTATTCTTGCCTGGAGAACCCAATGGACAGAGGAGCCTGAAGGGCTACAGTCCACAGCATCACAGAGAGTCGGATACAACTAAAGTGACTTAGCGCACAGCATGCACAAATAAATTTACATTCATAAAAAACTGAGGATGTCACTGCATTTTCTCAGTATTTAACCTTGGTATTGTAGCTTGGTGAAAAAAACAAGGTTATATAGTATTTCTCTTGCAGATTATGATCGCAACTCACTTCTCTTGAGCATCAGTTGCCCTATTTGTAAAATTAAAATAGTGCCTGATATTTAAAGCAATCAAATTATGATATAAAACATATGCTCTATTTAAAAAAATATTCTAAGGACAAAAGGACTATTACACATACTTTCACGTATAATTAATTTTTAGGCCAGCAACAGGTTGGCAAACCTGAAAGGGTTGCTGTTTACTCGCTAAGTTGTGTCCAGCATTTGTGACCTCATGGACTGTAGCCCACCAGGGCTCTCTGTCCATGGGATTTCCCAGGCAAGAATACTGGAACGGATTGCCATTGCCTTCAAGGAATCTGCGTGGCCCAGGATCAGACCCGTATCTCTTGCATTCGGAGGCCAGTTCTTTACCACTAAAGCCACAAGGTAAGGTCTTAAAAGGGTTATAAAGTAACTATTTCTACAGTTGGTGAACTGAGACAAAATCAAGGCTATTACATACTTAGGTAACCATACTTTAAAATATAAAAACCTTTTTAGCTTCCTTATAAAAAGACAGGCAACCAGTCTGACTAGTTGGTTGGCTACAGGCTTCCATTTGTCTCCAAAATAGGTATATTAGGGTTATTGAAACTATACAGTTAATTCATATATAAAGATCATATAGTACCTATTACAGTTCACTAAATATTAGCTAACATTTAATGCAGAGATGGAGGTGATAGTATCACTGCTTAATAGGTGATATATGGACCAAGAGCCAATACTCATGACAGTATTGTCAGTAAGTGTGTTAAGTGTGCACTCCTCAGGACTCTTACTATCTCTTGGTTATGAGATTAAGCTTACTTTCTAGGCATTATCTATAGTTTTCAGATGCCTCAAGTCAAAAATGTTTGGCTTTAAGATAATTAAAATGCCACTGGATATTAAACTTGATAACCAATATGCCACTAAAATACCTAATAAATCTAGGAGAGGAAACACAACTGGCTATGAGATAATTATTGAAGCTGGGCAATGGGTTTATGAGGATTTAGTGCACTGTTCTCTTTTACATGTTTGAAATTGGTGGTGTGTTGGTAAACTGGTTCACTGAGGTGGAAAATGCCCTGATATTCTGCACTTACCAGCTTCCATGGTGTAAATAACTCCTATCATGGCCAATTTAAGTTACCAACATGTCAGTGAAGGCAAAGTTGTGAACAGATGTGTAGAAATGGCTCCCAAGCAGTAGAAGCCAGTTTTCTGTAGCAAACTTTAAAAAGTTAAAAAACATTAAACTGAAGATCCAGTAATTATCAATTATCAATCCAGTAATTTTACAATCAAAATACGAAGCCTGTGCTTACTATTGTGATAGCCTTTTAATTACCACCACCATTCCACCCTAGCCTAGACTGAGAAGCAGTTCCATATTAAGTTATACTTCACCTTAAGCTTCATCGTAGCTTTCATTTATTTATATGTATTTGAGAAGCATTTTTAGGCCTTCCAATACACTTCTCAGTTAAGAGTGATCAAATAAACCATACAATCTCTGAGCACTTAAAAAAATCTTTTCTTCCTATTGTCATTTTCCTAGCTTGTAAGCTTACTAGTTTCAAGTGCCATACTGATGTACTTTTCTGAACCAAATTTACCAGTTAATTCATTTTACTAGCAAGCAGGATGTTCAACATAATTAAAAACACAGAAACTTCGGTTGGTTTTTCTTAAACTTCTTTAAATCACTAAAGATGAGTACTGCAGTACTAAATGGCTAAATACTGAAAAGTATTCTACAGTACCCTCCAAACTACTGTATATAAATTCAAATTTTATTATTTGCTCAGTGTGGCAAATATCTATCACAAAATTGAGGGAAATAAACTTTTATGTAAATAAACTTTTATGTAAATTATAAAAGACCAACCAAAATCAAACCATGTTTGATAAAATGAACAATTTTAGATTAGAAGCCAATATATATTGTCTGTCTCATAGAGAATCCCTGGATATATAACAACTTCTAATAACTTTGTCTTTTATTCATGATGTTTGGGCATATTAATTTCATATTTTTAATGCTATTTTTAAAGCAACAATGGAGGTAAGAAAATATCCTTTACTGTTTTGAAAATATTTTTAGCATGTTCTTCTTTAGTCACTTAAGTCGTGTCAGATTCTTTTGTGACCCCATGGACATAGCCTGCCAGGTTCCTCTGTCCGTGGGATTTCCCAGGCAAGAATCCTGGAGTAGGTTGCCATTTCCTCCTCGAGGGAATCTTCCGGACCCACGATTGAACCCACGTCTCCTGCACTGGCAGGCAGGTTCTTCACCGCTGAGCCACCAAGAAAGCCCAGCATGGTCTTACTAAATTTAAAAACTACCATTTAACAAAGTTAGTAGGCCAAAGTATTAACAGCGTGAACTGGAGTAAGTCTGGTCGAAACTGGCTTTATAATTTACAACTATGACTTTAGGCAAGTTACTTAAACTCTGAATTTATCTCATTTGTGAAATAAATACTTGTAAGCCTCTTAGGGAATATTAAGATTGACATTATGCATGTAAAGCACTTACACTGCCTAGCACATAGAAAGTGCCCAATGTTAGCATTATTATTATGGTATGAAAAATCAAATCCAGTATTTGCAAAATCTCTACAGTGTCAAATATCAAAGAAGTAAAAATTCAATCTCACAAAATTCTTGTTATAGTCACTGAATCTTCGGATAAAAAAGTTTTGAAATTAAGAATAAAAAACCACAAGTTATATAAATCATCAGTAAATTCTTCCTATAAACACAAACTATGTCCATTTATCAGATTCGTCACAACAAGAACCTGAAGGTCCCCTTGTACCTATAATTACTTTTTTGTCTTTTAAGTACTGAGTAAATCTTATCAGTTTGGTTGATGAGATGTTGGAAGAAACCACAGAACTACACAAAGAACTCATATACTATTATAGAATGTCTGGTCCCTCCTGTCATATTATTTAATATAGCTGTTGAAAACCTTCACAAAAGAAGCTGTAATTTTTTTTTCTCTATATACAAATACAAGTTAATTAGTTCATCTATTCAGTTGCAATTTTTTTATTTTTATAAAAACTTTGAAAGTTAATTTCCTAAGCCTTTTACAATAAGTAAACTTCAACTTCACAGTCTGTCAATTTTGAACTATTTATGATTAAGGAGAGGCTTAACACAGTAATATCTCAGACAAGGAAGAGGGCATTAATTCTGCAGGCAGTTAGCAATAAAAATGCTAACCCTGAACAGTCACTGACCATTTCCTTATACAATACGGGTAGAGATGTAGACTACAGAATGGAAACAAAAGTAAACATAAAACTTGTCTTCCCCAAACACAGTTTTCTACTTTATACAAGTCTTGACATTTACCCATGACATCAACAAAAATTACTGCACTCAGGGAATTAGTTCTCCCCCCAGCCCACCCCACCCCACCCCCATCAAAAAAAAAAAAGCATATATATTTTTAAGTTAGAAAAAGTGAATGGCAATTTGCAAGCAAAAGAAAACCAGATTCACATTCTACTATTTACATTTCTTCTGTTCACAGGTCAAAATGTTTCTTTTCATTAGATAATTAAAAATAAACACTTAAAAATGCATTTTACCGCATCAATACTGTGGGGAGATAATTCTGAATTTAGAAATGCTCTCTAGAGCAAAATTAACTTAACCTTGCGGGGGCCAACCGGTCTATCATTCAGATCTTTAATAGCAGCCATAGCTTCATTGTAGTTTATCATGGCAACAATGGCTTCCCCTGTAGGTAATCCTTGCTCATTATACTGTATTGAAACTGAATCAGGTATGATTCTATAACCATGGAAAAAGTCTAAAATCTCATTAACATTAGCTTTAAATGGAAGATTCATTATCTTAATAGGTGTTACTCTACCTGAATTACAATTTAATTTTGGATCAGGCATAAATCTCCCCTCAGGAAAACTTCCCATATTACGCTTTCCAAAATCAAATTTGCCACCTTCTGGGCGACCAAAATTCACAAAAGGACGATGACTTCTAAAATCAGGGGGGCTTCTAAACTCCTCACCAGGAAGTCTAAAACTGTCAGGAACTCTGGAGTCCTCCTCTGGAGCTTCCCTGAGGTCTTCCTCCGGGAGCCGCCTGAAGTCCTCATCAGAAGGGCTTCTAAAATCTTCCTCCTGAGAACTCCTGAAGTCCTCTTCAGGAGGGTGCCTAAAGTCTTCATCCGGAGGGCCCCTGAAATCTTCATCCTGTGGGTGCCTAAAATCTTCCTCTCGAGGGCGCCTGAAATGTTCCTGGGGAGGCCGCCTGAAAAGCTCCTGAGGCGGTCGTCTAAAATGCTCCTGGGATGGCCGCCTGAAGTGCTCCTGCGGTGGCCGCCGGAAATGCTCCTGAGGCGGTCGCCGAAAGTGCTCCGGGGGCGGCCGACGGAAGTGCTCCGGGGGCGGCCGTCGGAAGTGCTCTGGGGGCGGCCGCCGGAAGTGCTCCGGGGGTGGCCGCCTGAAGTCGTCGGGAGAACCTCGGAAATCCTCCTCAGGAGACCGCCTGAAGTCATCCTCATGGGGCCGCCTGAAGTCCTCCTGGTGGGGTCGCCGGAAGTCCTCCTCAGGAGGTCGCCTGAAATCCTCCTCTAGCGGCCGCCTAAAGTCTTCTTCAGGTTGTCGCCTCCATTCCCCTGGGGGAAGTCGTCTGAAGTCTTCCTCAGGAGGCCGCCTCCAATCCTCCTCTGGTGGCCTCCTCAAGTCTCCCTCTGGGGGCCGCCTCCAGTCCTCCTCCTGGGGTCTCCTGAAATCTTCCTTGGGGGGTCGCCTGAAATCCTCCTCAGGTGGCCGCCTCCAGTCCTCCTCCCTTGGGTACCGGAAATCTTCCTCCCGAGAGTGCCTGAAGTCCTCCTCAGGAGGCCGCCTGAAGTGTTCCTCCCGAAGGCGCCTGAAGTTCTCTGGGGACCGCCTGAAATCCTCTGGGGAATGCCTAAAGTCTTCTGGAGGGCGTCTATCAGGTAGTCGGAAATCCCCCTGAGGATGCTTGAAATTGTCCAGTTGCCTCAAGTCCTCTTGCTGATGCCTAAAGTTTTCCGAAGGGCCAAATGCATATATTGGTGGATCATTTGAGTCAAATGAATGGGAATGATCATCTCTATCACAAGACTGTGAATGGTCATGCATTCTTTCACTAGACATTGAAGAAAAATTTACACCAAACTCCTGCATTTGTGCCTCAGATATGAGCCTTAACAACACCTCTGTCCCCAAGAATCTCCGTCGGTTTAAACGTTCAGCTTTCACGGCCTGTTCTTCTGATTTGAATTTCACCAACGCTTCTCCTAGACCAACTCCTTTGTCATCATAAAGCAAGCAAATGTCATCCTCAGCAAGAGAAAAATCAGCAAAGAACTTCTGCACTTCAACTTTTGTAACATCAAATGGAAAATTTCTTATATATATGCACAGTTTCTGGCCAGAGTAGCCTTCTTGAGAGTGTTTTTGTGAGACCTGTCCAAGTCTCTCTTTCTCTGCTGATGCTGGTCTTTTCTTTTCATAACACTCAATGAACTTCAGCATCTGTTCCCTAGAAACTGGATCAATATAAACTGGACGATATTGTAAAACAGTCTTATGTAAACCCAGAGCAGTGTTATAGTCTTTCAGCGTCTTGAACATCACAAAGGCATATCTTGTTCTTCTTTCATCTTTATATAAAAACCTAATCTGTTCATTTGTCAGATCAGTATCTCTAAAAAAATTTCTTAAGTCTCTTTTGTTGATACTCACAGACAGATTTTTTAAGTGAACATAAAATCCGAGAGGAGAACGAGAACATGTTCTTCTGGGAGATTTTGAATGAGATCGTTTCCGAAAATGTCTATCATTAATTCCTCTTGGTGGTGAATGTTCTTCAGTCCTCATAGAAGTCTCACCTTCCTTAATTAAATTACCTCCAAAATCAATCCACTGTTGTTCTGAGCCTTGCATTACTTCAATAAATCTTGAACCCATAAAACTTCTATGACATTTAAGACCTCCTGAAGCATCAATACATGAGGCAAATTTTACTATGGCATCACCATTATTTCGGCCATCATGATGCTTTAAGAAAATTACTCCATCCACACATAAACCAGAGAAAAAGACACGTACATCATCTTCATTTACTAAGTAAGGCAAGCCTCGTAGAAACAAGTAAGGATTCTCAGCTTTCAATGGCCGTGTCTTTCTTGGCCTTAAATCACCATGTCCTGTACCATTAGTATGAAACCCAGCATCTTGATTAATCGGAGAACCATATCCAGAATTACTTCCTTCTTCTTTAATAGCCTCAACAAAATTAGATAAGCTTCCAACCCCTGATGCCCCAGATCCTGGTCTCTCTCTTCCCATGCGGTCAGTTCTTTTCATTTCTATAGTCTTCTGCATTTCTGCCTTACTACTAAGAAAGAGCTCTACAGATGAATCCTTGATAAACCCTCCTGAACGACTTACAGCACGTCTTGCATCTTCATCTGTTGCAAAAATAATAAAAGCCTCCCCAATTTCCCCTCCAATTATATGCACTCCTCCATCAGGAATAGTCAATCCCGTGAAGAAGTGACGGATATCCACAGGCCCCGCAATAAAAGGAAGCCCCAGTAAACGGATGACTACAGCCATGCTGAGCGCAAACCACAGCAATAATGACCTGCAGACAGAAAGGTACACATAATAGCAAGTCTTATTTTTGAAGTACCTAATCCAAAACTAAGCTTAATAATTACTGGTCCCTACCTTCTTCAGCATTTATACATGAAAACAAGATATGAGTTCACAAAGATATTGATTGTATCTAATTCTTTAAACAAATGGAATAAATTTTCACCCAACTAAATATACAAATAAACCAGCTACTTTGAAGAAACATTTCCTATCACCTATCCTATACAGTGTGAGTAGAAAAAAATGTCACATCTCTGTAAGTCTGCCAAGTGCTACTTCACAACAAGACCAAACTATTTTCAGACAGATCTGCTAGTGAAACAGGAGAGCTTTGTGGATTAAAGAATTTTACCAACCACAACAAATTTTACATACTTATAAAAGCCATCTATAGACAGTATATAATTTCTGCTCATGATAACAAACTGCCTACCACTAGTGCATCACTGGCCAGACATAAAGTACAGAAGCCATGCATACCCAGGTGTACTATTCTAATTTTCTTTTTCTCAAGCCTCTGTGAAAAGCCTTAAGCTCTGGATATCTTACCTTTTTATTTCTTGCAGACCTGTTAATTCTGTAAAAGCAACTTAACTGTGGAAAGAAAATGAAATATAATTAATCCTTGGACCCTGTAATTGACCTTAACGCCAGATTAGGATATTCACTTCACAATTACCTATTAAAAGTGAAGCAATATAAGGAGGCATAACTAAGGGTATTACAAAATGGTTGTCTTTGTTCCAAGGGGAAAATTAATCATCTTTTAGCAAAAAGGTAGAAATTCCAAGGAGACATCTGCAAATTATTTAGAAACAAAAAAATCTGAAAACTTAACAACTGGTCCTTAATTGAAAGTGGCCCCAGAAAAAAGTGACAGAAATGTTATATATTCTGATTGGACTACTGGTTACCTGAGAGTATAAATTTATCAAGGCTAAATGAATCCATCCTTAAGGTCTGTGCATTTGACTGGATGTGAATTTTACAACCAATTTTTAAAAATCCTTTCTACAAGTAAAATGACAATTTAACACCAAAAATTCCCAAAACCCTATCTTCCACTTGAAGAAACCAATATCTAATTCATCATTTCCAACTCTCCTGTAAATCTTTCAAATCATAAGAGCAAATCAAATTAATAAATGATACAATAAATTTAGAAAACCATTTTTAAAGCAATAAATCCAAACCAATGGCTACCATCTGGACATAATTTTAGGTTCTACAGAAACACCCCACACTTCCAAACATGGAACCCAATTTCCTGACTCCACTAAGACAAATAGTAAAATATCCCTAAAATCTAAAATCTCAATTTCTACTACTCTTATAGTCTACTATTGCTACTCTGTATCTTACACTCAAATTTTATTATGCTAATAGGTTTACCCTATTTTGAACAACTGTCCTGCCTTCTGGGGAAACCCAAATGACTATGCAGAAAGGTAGAAACATAGTAAGAATACATTAATTTGGAATATTTGGGGATATCAGTATTAACTATTGAAAAATCTCAAGACTCCTTACATCAAATACTTTCAGAGATACCCAAACTAAGTATTCTTACCAAATATGTTTTTTAAGACCTGTTAAGTTAATGATTATAAATTATGTCTTTAATGAGCAAGTGTTTTAATTCAGTACTTACACTTAAATACCACTCATCCACAAAGTGCTGTCTGAAAACATGGCCTTTGAGGTCTGCAAAGTCTATTTTCCTTTGAAAAGGGTCCATAGGCTACTTTTCAAACTACAACTAACGATGATATCAAGAAATTAACTGGCATTTTTTACACATTTGAATTATCAATGCCTAATTGATATTAAAAGTATTAGTGAGGTTGACTAGAAAATACTAATGCATGAAAATGGTGGGGTGGACATAGGACATATCAAAAATCTTTGTTATGTTCCACTAAATATTACAATGAACATAAAAAATAGTTCTAAAACTTAGTCTATTAGACAATATCTGCATGATACCCCTCAACCACCCCAAAAATGAGTATAAGCTTAATTTCTTCAAAAAACCCACACCAACATTTTAATAAAAACTACAAATGGCTTCTGGAATAGTTGTTCACATTAATATTCCAAGACCCTTTCCTGTGCAAAATGACTTAGCTCCTGTTACTTTTAGAAAGTAGTGTAAAACATTTTATCTCTGCTAAACTTTTAAAAATGTGAAAGGAAACCTATCTACAAAAATAGCCGAAAACATTTCATTTCACAAAATAATTACCGTCAAATTTTTAAAAGTCTTATAATTTATCCTAATTTGAAAGCAATAGTTTAACTAAGTAGTTTCATGAGTACAAATTCATGAACTCCAATTCAAGAATATTAAAAAAATTTCTAATTTGCCACAGTGAAACATAACTATTGCTTAAAACTTTTTTGCCCTTGAAATAGAAGGGTAATGTACTATTTAGCCCTCTACAGAAATACACTTAGGAGATCATCTATAAGAAACCAGCTATCAAAATGAGCAACTTTCCTGTGGTTTCCACGTGATTTTCCTAAGCAAATACCCCAGAAATTCTATTCTTAGAACACTACACAAAAAGCAAAAAACCCTACTCTACATTTAAAATGTTTCTTCTTATGAATGCAACAAAACCATCTTTATAGCTGTGTTGATTTAAAGACAGTGAGCTATTACAACTTCTAACCTATAAAAAAAAAGGCAAGTGAATCCTTAAAAGCTCATTTAAGGGTATGTGGCTGTAATTAACAAGCTCATTTTAAATAACTTAGCTGATTTTATCCAACGATTCATCCCACTTAATCATTATCACAAAAACTCCACGAAATGCTTATTTTCTAATCAAGCCTTAGAGGGAAAAGGGAGGAAAGCTAACTTGAAATGGTATTATCTCAGATCCATTTATCTTAACTAGAGAATAGCAAGTCATTTTCCAGACATGGTGAGGGAGAGAGAACTGCTATTTCTTAAAACCTAAAGTCATGATGAAGTACATTTAAAATGCAAGAGTGAACCCTGCAGAAAATAATCTACCCCACTCCATAAGGATTCTTTATGACGATTTGCCTTTTTATCCTTTTATAACGTAGATGATTAAAATCAAAAGCCAAAGGCATGACGACAGAGCCAAGTCCCCAGTAGAAACTGGAAATGAAGACGAATCCACACGGCACAGGAATTCCCATTAACATCCATCCTCCTCAAATGGGGATCATCCGAAGGCATTGCTTCTATAGCCCAAAAAGCCTTTGTCCATACTCCCAGGGGTCAGAGCTTCCTTCTTTTGCTCCAGGCCAAAGTTCCTACGTGGGATCCGATGCTCTTGCCAGACCTTCAGCCAAATCAGCCTTCAAATCAACCTGGACCACCCAACCTCCGTGCCTTTCCGGTACACCGGCTCAAGGGCAAACATTCCGCCCCGACTCGCCCAAGGGTGAGCTGTCCCTACATCTAAACATTCGGGCTCCCCTCAAGCCTAAAACTAGCCGGGCCTCCAAGCGCTTTTCCTGCCACCACTGACTACGATGACATAGCAAAGAAAAACCAGTACCTATGGAATCCTTCCAGATCTCCACTCTCTCAAGCCGACTGGCAAGGGCACGCACAACACCACATGGAGGGTGCCGGGGAAGTCGGGTGCGTTTAGCAGGGAAAAGAGGGTGCCCTGACGGCAGAAGCTACGCTCGCTGCTGGCGCGGCCCCGCCTTTCCCTGCGCTTCGTTCCCGGCCGCCAAGCCCTCCCCACGCCCGACGCCCCTGCGGTAACTGCTTCGCACTCGGGCGATCAAACACACACCGCTGCCGCCGAGTCGGAACCCCAAGGCTGGGGGCGGGGAGCACTCCTCGTCCGCAGCAGCCTCCCCAGAGCCAGGAGAGCCCTCAGCGAGCCCAGAAGAAGATGGCGCCCACTCTCGCCCCTTCGCTCCGGACAAACGGACGTACACTGGCTCTGCTCATGCGCTCTGCAGGCGTCCCCCTACCCCCTCCCCCGCCGCCCCGGCCCCGTCTGCGCACGCGCCCTAACGCTCGCAGACTTCCCGTTGTCAAGAGGGAGGGAGGCGGCGCCTGGGGGCCCGGCGGGACCGACCTCTTGGGCATGCTCAGAGCCTGCGCCGCGCGGGACTTTCCTCGGAGCTGGCACAGAGCTTCCGTTAACAGAAGTTTGGGGTCAGCACATGGCTGTGATGGGAAACCTGTGTAACAGCCGAAGTACACTGGACGAACGTTCGTGATTCCCAAGGGCTACGAAAAGACTCGCAAAAGCAGAGGAAACACTTTTGGATGCTGAGCAAGGCCCCATGGGACTCCTGGGCGCGGAGGCCTTTTTGTCCCCTTTTTGTTTCTTTGGCTTCCCTGGTGGCTCAGACGGTAAAGCGTCTGCCCGCAATGTGGGAGACCCGGGTTCGATCCCTGGGTCGGGAAGATCCCCTGGGGAAGGAAATGACAACCTACTCCCAATATTCTTGCCTGGAGAATCTTATGAACAGAGGAGCCTGGTAGGTTACAGTCCATGGGGTCGCAAAGAATCGGACATGACTGAGAGACTTCAGTTTCCAGCCTCCATGGTCTTCTCTCAATTCCAAAAGGCAGCCGTCAACATCAACAGTTATTCAAATAAGAGAATGATAATAATTATGGTATGGTGGGTGAAGTGAAGTCACTCAGTTGTGTCTGACTCTGCAGCCCCATGGACTGCAGCCTACCAAGCTCCTCTGTCCGCGGGATTCTCCGGGCAAGAGTACAGGAGTGGGTTGCCATTTCCTTCTCCAGAGGATCTTCCCAACCCGGGGGTGGAACCCAGGTCTCCTGCATTGCAGGCAGATTGCTGTCTCCTGAACTGTAAAAGGCAGGAACAGTTCCTAGTTAGAGGAGGAACAGCAACGAAATCTCCACAGGCAGGATTTAAGGACCAGAGAAGCTCACCAAGATTAGGAGACTGGATATTTTTGCTCGAACCTGTGCCTCCTGTGTCCTGCATTGGCAGGCAGATTCTTTGCCGCTGACCACCAGGGAAGCCCCGCGTCACTCCTGATCATGCACAAAGCTGTTTTCTTTGGGGTCTGCTTTCCTCAAACGGTTCACCACTTTCTGTGCAACAACTTTATTTTTTCCAATCAGAAACAGTCAGCTGTAAGTCAGACCTATTTCCTTTTCCCTCGATAAAATTCAACTCCATTCCACCTGCCATCTTTACTGATAACTTACACCCTGCTTTCCTATTGTTTGCTGAAAATTTTTTATTTCTGTTAGCTTTAATCACATAGTTTTATTAGAATCCTCTTCTCTTAAAACCTTCATTTCTTGTGAAAATTAAGAAGTAAGCAATTAATGTCCTCTGCATTAGTATTTTGTAGACCAGTAACAAATACCAGTGATAATTTCTAAAAAAAAAAAAAAAAAGCTTTCGGATTGAGAACATTGCAGGGCGGCACCAAACGTATTCATTAATAGTGTTAAATATCTTTAGTTTCTCTGTAAAAGGAAGTCAGTGTTCAGTAATTAATGTTTCAGTATCTTATTTGGGAATGACCCAGATATTCAATAAACTTTCCTCACTTTTTTAATGCAACTCCAGAATTTTAAGTTAGCAAAATTGCAAAGACTATTTTAGACAGAGATTTCCAAAGCATATTCATTCTTAACAGTTTATCTAAAAGTTCTAATCTCATTTACATTTTCTGTCCCTAAAAGTTTCTTTATATTGAATTGGGCCACCACCAGCTGGGAATGTCGCTTATTTTGCTGATCCATTACAAAGAGCATACACTGAGGCTCTAGGACTACTCAACCATCTTGGATCTATTTGCCTCTAATCAGCCTACGTAATTTTCTTGGGTGATGTCTTTCTTTCAAAAGTTGTGCCCAGCCCCCTCCCCTCCTGTTTTATTTCCTACTCTCAGATATTTTACTCCCACATTCTTATGGGAAGCAGAGGGGTGACGGTCTGTCTTGTGTGTTTCAAGGCTGAGTAGGGGGCACCGAGGCCGCCTGGCAGGGAAGATCTCTGGATCGATGGGCCTCAGGGGCAGGACAGCTCCTTGTAATTCACATGGGATGGGACCTCGCCTAGCCATCACTATGATGTGGAAATGTTGTGACTGCTTCCTTAGCCCTCTTGTGAATCTCCTTAATAATCCTTTTTTGTAACAGCATCAGCGTACAAAAATGTACATAAATAACAAAAGATATGGTAAACATCTGATACATAAACTTGGTTACAGTAACCAGAATTATGAATGATTACATTTAACCTACAAAATAATTCTAGTTAAATATTTCTCGCTAAGAGAACTTTGGGGCACTGGAAAGTATCCCAAAGTTAGCTGGAACTCAAAAGAATTTTAATTACAATTTGATATTTGGGAAGCTTGCCAAAAAGTTTTAAAACACTTGGTCAAGCTCAATCATTGTAAGACAATACTCGTTGCTTAGCCAAAGTAACCAGAGATCTCAAAAGCAAATATTAATACAAATCCCATAAAGGCAAAGATATTTACATAGTTTGTAGTAAAAAGCAGCGTTTCATCAATACTGGAGGGAAAAACCAAAACTGTTGTAAAGAAGCCAATTCTGACTCTATGTTGGAACAGTTTCTTGCTTTTCCTTGCTTTTGATATTCTGATCATACCTAAGGGCCTGCTTCAGAGGACTCTGTCCCTCGCCTGAGGGTAAACTGAAGTGCCTTTGTTCAGTTCTCAGAGAGATGATCTGACCCTGCCCACCTGTGAATAGCTACAATGAAGAGATTAACACACCTGTTCGGAAGGCTGGCCATTCCCTGGGAGATGTTTTGCAAGACTGAAGACACTTTCACTTTACTTCTCCACTGCCTCTCCCTCTCTGGTCTGTCTTTTGACTTTAGTTCCTCCTGGCTTCTTTCTCTTTGGCTCTATGAAAAGAACCTCGCATCCAGACCCCAATAAGATGGTTATTTTGAGGCACTAACCTGCCATCTTCTTGGTCAGCTTGTTAGGGGAAGCACACTGATTGAAATCGCCCACCCTGGCCAGGCATCATAGTAACCATTTGCATGAGTTGTTTTCTGACAGGAGATCCTGATAAGGAATACAGAACTAGTAAGCCACCACCAACCAGAAGAGTTCGGGAAAGGTTGAAAGAAGACACTGCGTGTCCATCCACTTCCCAGAATTCCGTCTCGCTAGCATCCATCTTGGCTGAGCGATGGGTGTGCCACCAGGAAAGACTCTGAATTAGAATGATTGGCCAAAGACCACCCCGAAACTAATCCCATCACCATAAAACCCGAGACTGTGAGCAAGCGGCAGAGGAAACAGCATTATATTCAGAGTCTCACCCAGTGGACAGGACATTTTTTAATACTGAGGGCCAATACCCAGAGAAAAATCATTGATATAAATTATATAAGAAAAATTTCCTCACAATTTGGCAAATTTTAAGATAATTATATAATGTATTTATTTGATTTTTAAATTAAGAGAAAAAATGCAAGTGGTTTGTAATAAATATGAGTAAAATATGTACTGCAGTTTGATTCTAATGCTAAAAAAGATACAGTGAGCAAATGTCTAGAAAGACAGAAAATCAAGATGAAGAAGGAATTCATGGGGCCAGGACTCCATCTCAGGCCTGTCGGCTGCCTCTCCAGTGGACCCCTGAACTCTCTGCTTAGTGCCTGTGGGAACGACAGTGGAAGGATAAGACCCCCTCCAGACAGGGGAATCTTGAAGATCACATCCAGGTTACTCATTGCCTAAGAGGAAGCATACCGTAATCACCCCTGTCTCCGGACAGGTCATAAACTTTTTCCGTATCTATCAGGATGTAATCACAGGCTTATCGATTATTAACTGGTTGGAATGTAACTGCGGGCTTATTGATTATTGACTGTTTGAACACATAACACGTGAATGATGGGATTATTGTAGTTGTATTTACCCTACCTTTGTTTATGTAAGTCTCAAGGGAATTGGGGTGGTGGGTTTGGACATGTACACATGGGGTAGGTGGTGGGTTTGGACACGTACACATGGGGTATAAAAGATTTTCAGAAATGCTGGACGGGGTCCTTGGCTAAGAGGAGACTCTGCCTTGGGCCCGCCGGTGTAATAAACTGCACTCCACTATCTGCACTGTCCTTCTGAATGAGTCTGTTTCCCGGAAAGCGTGGCTATAACATTTGGTGCATGGGCCGGGAAACTCCTCACTTTGAGGAGACAGGTCTCATTTGAGGCCACCCCAAGGCTTTGTGGCTTGAATCTCCTAGAGGGGGGAAGGCGCCTCGCCCCTCTGGAAGAATTCAGCCTTTCAAAGCCCGGTTTCTTCGCTTTGGCAGGTAGTGAACGGCAGCAGGGAACTGAGCGCTCAGGTGAGGAGGAGCCCACCCAGTAGGGTGGAAGAGGGGGCCTGATCACCCCCCTGGAGGGACCAGAAGGGAGCCGCATAGGAAACTGGTTTGGGTTGGCGACAATAGCTGCTCAGCACTCGGGTCGACGGCCGTGCCAGGGATAAAAAGAGGGAACTTAGGGTTTAAGAAGGCCAGTCAGGAGGTGTGTCCATGCTGTCCTAGGGAACGTGCCGAGCTGTCGCCACAGGTTTTTCTTTTTTTACAAAGAGGATATTGATTTCTGCGTGCTCGTATTCTGCCCTCCCCCAGGAGGTACCCATCTGCTGTGTGACCCATCATCTCCCCTGCCAGTGGAGACAGGTAAATTGGCTTCTCGGGAAGGCCCTGGGATGTGGGAATCCAGAGGTAAGAAAATGGGAGGAAGCGGATCTAAGGCCACTGTATTGGAGAATATGATTAAGAATTTAAAAAAAAAGGATTCGATGGAGACTATGGGAAGAAAATGACACCCAGCCGGCTCCGTACCCTTTGTGAAGTCGAATGGCCTTCAATGGGAGTTGGCTGGCCACCAGAGGGAACTATGGACTTAAATCTCATAAAGGCAGTCTATGCTATAGTTACGGGAAAGCCCAGACACCCTGATCAGTTCCCGTACATAGACTCTTGGCTGGGAATAGCCCAAGACCCCCCCAAATGGGCCCGTTTTTATGCTCATGGCGGGGAAGGAAAAATCTTGATGGCCCAAAAGATAACCAAGGATGAGAAGGAAATTTTACAGGACCCTGAAGGAGATGAGCTTCCCCCACCGCCGTATTGGATGATGGTTCTGCCAGCTAGTAACACCGTGGCCACCGGAGGAAACAGCCAGAGACCGGTAAGCCTCCCGGACTTCTCAGCGGTCCCGACAGCTCCACAGGTTGTAGAGCCGCCCTCCCGGCAGGCTCCAACCTCAACTGGAGGGGCAATGAGCCCACCGGACTCTACCACCCCGGATGCTGCTCCTACGTTCCCTAAACTCTACCCTCCACTCCCGGTAAGTACTCCTGGACAAGGGGGAGGAACCACTGGAATTAAACAAAGGCTCCGCTCTGCAAAAGAGCCAGGGGAAAAAATACCCTTGCAGATGCCCCTCAGAGAAGTTCAGCAACCCCCAATGATAGGGGAGGATGGTAATTATCACCAAGCTCCTGTAACCTATTACTATCAGCCCTTTTCATCAACTGATATACTGAACTGGCAAAAACACACCCCCTCTTACTCGTTGGAACCCCAGGGCATGACTAGACTAATGGAGACTATTTTCCGCACTCATCGGCCAACCTGGGACGATATAATGCAATTACTATCATCCCTCTTCAGTACAGAAGAGAGATACAGGATCAACGCTGAGGCAAGGAAATGGTTACAGGAGATGGCCCCTGAGGGCACTGCTAACCCAGAGAGGTGGATAGAACAAGCCTTCCCCACTGACAGACCTAACTGGGACCATAATACAGAGGAGGGAAAAATCCAATTAGAAAGATACCGGACAGCGATTATACAAGGGCTTAGAAGGGGAGCCCGGAGGCCGATGGACATGTCTAAACCGGCCGGAATAGTTCAGAAGGGAAACGAGTCACCCTCCGAATTTTACGAGAGACTTTGTGAGGCCTACAGACTCTATACACCCATAGATCCAGAAGCTATGGGCTCCCAGATTGTTATAAATTCGTCATTCATCTCACAAGCATTTCCTGACATAAAACGAAAACTTCAAAAGACCGAGGGAGTTCTATCCATGTCTAGCTCTCAGTTGATTGAGATAGCAGACAAGGTGTTCCGGAATAGGGACACGGAAATAGAAAAGAAATACGAGAAGAGGTATAAAGACGAGCAGAGGAGAACAGATGAGAGGTTTGCAATGTTGGTTGCTGCGCTTGGAAAGTCTTCCGGAGACTTTTCCACCGCCAAAGCAAAGAAGACACCCCCTAGCTTTGAGGTCGGGACAGCCCTCCAACCGGTCCCAACGGAGGCCACGGGCTCCATTACAGCCAAATCAATGTGCCCGATGCCGCGGGTTTGGTCATTGGAAGAATGAGTGCCCAGAAGGAAGAAGGGAAAATAAATCCCTCCCAGTTGCAGAACTCACTAACACAGAGACTGAATAGGGATGCTGGGGCTCAAAGACATCAGGTCCCCGAGAGCCCATGGTAACTTTAAAAATTGGGGACCAAGACATTGACTTTATGGTGGACACCGGGGCAGAATTGTCTGTGGTAACTAAACCAGTGGCGCCACTGTCTAAAAGAACTGCTGCTGTAACTGGGGTTTTGGGAGAAGAAACGGTTAAGTCATTTTGCCAGCCCAGAAAATGTCAGATGGGGGTCACCAAGTGCCTCATGAGTTCCTCTATATCCCTGAGTGCCCAGTACCCCTGCTGGGGAGAGACTTACTCTCCAAACTGGGAGCACAAGTGACTTTCTCTCCTGAAGAGAGGCCCACTTTTTGGGTGGGCACAACTACCTACTTACTCTCCCTCTCTGTGCCCCCTCAAGACGAATGGAGGCTACATGAGCCTCCTGGAGATAGACAAGACCAGGCAACAGAGTTGGAGAGAAGGCTGACTCAGCTGTTCCCTGAGGTCTGGGCCGAAGATAACCCCCCTGGGCTAGCTAGACGCCAAGCCCCTGTAATAATAGAACTCAAACCTGGCGCAACCCTGGTGAGAAAGCGTCAATACCCAATACCCATAGAAGCCCGAATTGGGATTCTGCCTCACATCAACAGGCTAAAACAGGCAGGCATCCTGGTGGAATGTCAATCAGCCTGGAACACACCAATCTTGCCGGTAAAAAAGGAAGGAGGACAAGACTATAGGCCTGTGCAGGATCTCAGATTGGTCAATCAGGCCGCTGTAACTCTGCACCCGACCGTCCCAAACCCCTATACCTTACTTAGCCTCCTCCCACCTAAGACAAGGATCTATACTTGTTTGGACCTCAAAGATGCCTTTTTCTGTATACGCCTAGCACCTGCATCACAACCCATCTTTGCCTTTGAATGGGAGGACCCCATCGGAGGCAATAAGCAGCAGCTCACCTGGACTCGCCTCCCGCAAAGATTCAAAAACGCGCCAACCATCTTTGGAGAAGCCTTGGCCTCGGACCTGGAACCTTTCCAGCCTGAAAGGTATGGATGTTGGCTCCTGCAATATGTGGACGACCTGTTGCTGGCCGCTGAGACCTGGGAAGAATGCTGGGAAGGGACCCAGCGCTCCTCCAATTGCTGGCAGAAGCGGGATACCGAGTGTCCAGGAAAAAGGCACAAATCTGCAAGGAGGAGGTAAGGTATTTGGGGTTTGTCTTAAGGGAAGGCACAAGGTTGCTGGACCAATCTAGAAAGGAAGTAATTCTGAGGCTCCCCACGCCTAAGACTCGGCGGCAAGTCAGGGAGTTCCTAGGGGCCACTGGATTCTGCAGGATTTGGATTCCAAGGTACTCTCAAATAGCCCAGCCCTTATTTGAGCTCCTGACAGGGCCTGAAGAAAATCCTGTAAACTGGACTGAAAAACAGCAGGAAGCCTTTGAGGAACTGAGGCTAGCTAGCAACCACCTCCGCCCCCGCCTTGGGATTGCCAGACCTCACCAAACCATTCACCTTGTATGTGACTGAGAAAGATAAAACAGCCATGGGGGTTTTGACTCAAACCTTGGGAACGTGGGACAGGCCAATAGCTTATCTTTCAAAGCGACTTGATCATGTTGCCACCGGTTGGCCTGGCTGTCTGCGGGCAGTGGCCGCGGTCGCCTTACTGGCACGGGGGGCCACAAAGCTGACTTTTGGCCAGGACCTGATTGTAAAGGTCCCACATGAAGTCAACACCCTCCTTCGAGGAGACCCCCACAAATGGCTGTCAAATTCCCGGATTATTCAATACCAGGGACTGCTATGTGAAAACCCCAACCTCCATATTGAACCTTGGCAGGGTTTAAACCCGGCAACGCTTCTCCCAGTGAGAGGAGGACCCACTCACGATTGCAAGGAAGTCTTAGAGGAGGTCTGTGCTAGCCGTCCAGACCTCTGAGACAGGCCAATTTCAAATCCTGACTGGACTCTGTATACTGATGGCACCAGCCTGGTAAAGCTAGGACAGCGACTGTCAGGCTATGCTGTAGTTACAGAGAGGACTGTTATAGAGGCCGGCCCCTCGCCACAGCACTGGTCAGCCCAACGAGCAGAGCTATGGGCCTTAGTCCGGGCACTGCAGCTGTCAAAGGGCAAGAGAGTGAACGTCTACACTGACTCCCGGTATGCTTTCGCTACACTCCACGTACATGGGGCGCTATACCGGGAGAGAGGCCTTCTAATGGCCAATGGAAAGGACATTAAGAATAAGGAAGAGATCCTGATTCTGTTAGACGCTGTCTGGAGCCCCACGGAGATAGCAGTCATGCACTGCCGTGGGCACCAGAAGGAAGACACCCCACAGGCTTGAGGAAATAGGCTGGCTGATGAGACCACCAGACGAGCAGCCGAGGACAAGAAAGAATCCGGGGAAATCCCCATGAGAACATTTGTCCTAGCTGAGCTACCCGAGCTGGCCCTAGACTCCCCGACATACACCGAGGCTCTAAACCAGCTAGCTGAAGCGGAGGGAGCCACCAAAACAGAGAAAGGATGGTGGGAACTGCCAGGTGGTAAGCTACTAGTGCCTGAAAGGATGGCCCCCTATCTGGTGAGCCAAGCTCATTGTATGACTCACCTAGGACATGACAAACTGGAGGACTTGATCTGAAGGTATTTTCTGGTTCCTCGCCTCTCCTCTCTATGTAGAATGGAATCCCAAAATTGTAATGCCTGCTCTCAGATTAACGCCGCTCCAGGGTGCAGACCAAAACCCCCAGGCATCCAATTAAAAGGTACCCTTCCTTTTGAACATCTGGACGTGGACTTCGCTGAGATGAAATCACATCGCCATTTTCGCTACCTGTTGGTCTTGGTATGTACATTCTCGGGATGGGTGGAGGCCTTCCCCACCCGAACTGAAAGAGCATCAGAAGTGGCTCGGAGCCTGCTTAGGGAGATAGTTCCTCGATTTGGATTCCCCACCAGCATAGGATCAGATAACGGGCCAGCCTTCATATTGGATCTGATACAACAAGTAAGTAAAGCCATGAATGTAAAATGGAAGTTACACACTGCCTACCGGCCTCAGAGCTCCGGAATGGTAGAACGAACTAACCGGACACTAAAGGAGACACTTTCTAAATGGATTATAGAGACTGACTATTCCTGGGTGGATTTACTTCCCATGGCCTTGCTCAAACTCAGGATGACCCCACGGTCCCATGGCTACTCTCCCTATGAAATTGTGTATGGGAGGCCTCCTCCCATAATAAGACAGGTAACAACTGATATACTTCAGGTAGGAGGAGACGGGATATCACAGCAGATGGAACAACTAGGTAAGGTAATTAATCAAGTAACTAAGTTTGTGCAAGAAAGAATACCGTTCCCCTTGGGGGAGCAAATGCATGAGTTTACACCAGGGGACCAGGTATGGGTGAAAGACTGGAAACATGACTCCCTAGCCCCCCGGTGGAAAGGTCCTTATACTGTTGTTTTAACCACTCCTACTGCAGTTAAAGTTGCAGGCATTGCCCCTTGGATCCATCACACCAGAGCGAAGAAGGCATACAACACTGACCCGGAAGACGCTGAGTGGACCACCCAGAAGGACCCCACCAACCCACGGGGAACCAAGATCATTCTGAAGAGGAAGAAGAGAACGAGATCCCGGGCGAGCGCTCTACAGGATGGAGCTGGGTAAACGACTCCTGCTGCTCGGCCTCATCAACGCAATTCTGAACCTGACCAGTGTTCCTGCACAGGACAACGTCTTCATCTCATGGGCACATTCTTATGCAAACTTCCACAACTCCTCCAACTGTTGGGTATGTGGGGCCATGCCCCTGTCAGTAATGGACGGACTCCCCTGGTGGGTATCGCCACTCCGTTATGGGGACTTTATACCACTGTGTTCCTTCTTAGAGCAACAGAAAGGAACTTTTCTCTCTCTCACCAATCATAACCTTTCTTTGCTCTCCTGGTGTAAAAAGAAGCCATCAATGGGCCAGGGACATAGGGTTACATTTAACATGAACACCAGCCTTATGGAAGTAACAAAGGCTTATACCTCATATATGAAAAATAAAAAGGAGAAGGGTTCTCTTACAAAAGGGGGACAGGCCTCCCGGTACCTTGAGCAATACTACCAGGTCTGGGATGAATATTTCTGGATGACTCCTGAGAAAGGACAGTTGATTACCCCTGCTACTATTTGCTGGGAACAAAAAGAACAGAAAGTTGGATTTGGGGACCACCCCCTAGACCCAAAAGAATTAAAATATATGGGTTATTTGCCCCCTGAACAATGTAAACAAATCTTGGAAGTTACCTATCACCCCAATCAGTCTGTTCAGTGGCCCGGTTCCGACTGGAAATATAATCCTGGAATCCGCTGGGTAGCCCCCAATGGGACCCAGTGGCTCTGTGGGCTTAACTTATGGCCATGGTTACCAGTTGGCTGGGTGGGGCGTTGCACATTAGGGTTTGCTCTCGCCCATGGCAATATTAAGCCTGGCCTATACCAGCCTCCAGTAAACCTGCCTTATCTGCATGTAAGATGGACACGATCTGTGTTCCAATGGTATGACTATCTTGCTGCCTTGTTTGTACTCTCTGTAGGGATAACAGATATCATGGTTAAGGTAGAGGCCTTAACTAATTTCACTAAACCGGCCCTCTTAGACAGTACAAAAGCCATTGAAGCTTTGAACGAAGAACAAATTCAGATGAGGAAGGCAGTAATTCAAAATAGGATGGCATTAGACATACTCACAGCAGCCCAAGGAGGGACTTGCGCCGTAATTAAAGTCAAATGTTGTGTGTACATCCCTGACCTGTCTGGAAATGTATCTACTGCCTTGGAGGATATGCAAAATCAAGTGAAAGCCATGTCTAATGAAAATATTCCCTTTTGGACTTCAGTTCTCCCCTGGGTAAAGGGAGACTGGTGGAAAACCATTGTAACTGTTGTTATAGTAATCTTGATCATACTGCTCTGTGGGCCCTGCTTCCTACAATGTCTTGTGAATTTTGTAACCCAGAGGTTGATAGCTCTCTCATGTGGGTGACAGGAGGGCTAAGGTACAATATATCTCAATGAGTGATGCTCATTATGGAAACTAAGAGCATCAAGAGGGGGGAATGAAGAAGGAATTCATAGGGCCTGGACTCCATCTCAGGCCTGTCCGTGCTGGTCCTGCTTGGCTGCCTCTCCAGCAGACCCCTGAACTCTCTGCTTAGTGCCTGTGGGAACAACAATGGAAGGATAAGACCCCCTCCAGACAGGGGAATCTTGAAGATCACATCCAGGTTACTCATTGCCTAAGAGGAAGCATACCGTAATCACCCCTGTCTCCGGACAGGTCATAAACTTTTTCCGTATCTATCAGGATGTAATCACAGGCTTATCGATTATTAACTGGTTGGAATGTAACTGCGGGCTTATTGACTATTGACTGTTTGAACACATGACACGTACACATGGGGTAGGTGGTGGGTTTGGACACGTACACATGGGGTAGGTGGTGGGTTTGGACATGTACACATGGGGTAGGTGGTGGGTTTGGACACGTACACATGGGGTATAAAAGATTTTCAGAAATGCTGGACGGGGTCCTTGGCTAAGAGGAGACTCTGCCTTGGGCCCACCGGTGTAATAAACTGCACTCCACTATCTGCATTGTCCTTCTGAGTGAGTCTGTTTCCCGGAAAGCGTGGCTATAACAAAGAGACAAAAAATAGGGACAAGGAGAAAGAGAGAAACAAGCTTGAACTTGGTAACATAGCCAGTCTTGTTCCAGCCCATTTTTAACAAAATCCATTTGACCAACTAAACTCAATCCAGTCTTAGAGAATCCTGATCATGCACAATTCAATCTTTTATTCCTTATACCTTCCACGGAAAATGTTACCGAGCCCAAGCTTGCTCTGCTCATCACACAACAGGCCAACAACTCTGAAAAATGAGGTGTTGAGGCAAGGAAGAGACTTACCTCTCTGGGGAGTCAGGAGACTGAGAAGATGGCAGGCTAGCACCTAAAAATAACCATCTTATCGGGGTCTGGATGCCAAGTTCTTTTTATCAATCAGAGAGAAAGAAGCAATGAGGAACTCAGACAAAAGGCAGAATAGGGAGATGCAGTGGGGAACTAAAGTGAAAGGGTCTTCAGTCCTGCAAAACGTCTCCAAGGGAACGGCCAGCCTTCAGAAGGGGTGTGTTAATCTCTTCTATTCACATGTGGGCAGGGACAAACTATCTCTCCATCAGCTGGACAAAGGCACTTTAGCTTACAGTCAAGCAGAGGGTCAGCGTCTTCCAGGCAAGTCACTGAGTGAGTATCATTATAAAAATAAAAGCAAGTCAAAGGAACAGTTTCCAACATGCAGTCAGCACTGGCTTCCTCCCTGCAACAAAAACTCACCTAGAGCCAGACATCCTGGAATGTGAAGTCAAGTGGGCCTTAGGAAGCATCACTACGAACAAAGCTAGTGGAGGTGATGGAATTCCAGTTGAGCTATTTCGAATCCTGAAAGATGATGCTCTGAAAGTGCTGCACTCAATATGCCAGCAAATGTGGAAAACTCAGCAGTGGCCACAGGACTGGAAAAGGTCAGTTTTCATTCCAAATCCAAAGAAAGGCAATGCCAAACAATGTTCAAATTACCGCACAATTGCACTCATCTCACACAATAGCAAAGTAATGCTCAAAATTCTCCAAGCCAGGCTTCAACAGTACGTGAATCATGAACTTCCAGATGTTCAAGCTGGATTTAGAAAAGAAAGAGGAACCAGAGATCAAATTGCCAACATCTGCTGGATCATCAAAAAAGCAAGAGAGTTCCAGAAAAACATCTATTTCTGCTTTATTGACTATGCCAAAGCCTTTGACTGTGTGGATCACAACAAACTGTGGAAAATTCTGAAAGAGATGGGAATACCAGACCACCTGACCTACCTCTTGAGACATCTGTATGCAGGTCAGGAAGTAACAGTTAGAACTGGACATGGAACAACAGACTGGTTCCAAATAGGGAATGGAGTGTGTCAAGGCTGTATATTGTCACCCTGCTTATTTAACTTATATGCAGAATATATCATGAGAAACACTGGGCTGGAGGAAGCACAGGCTGGAATCAAGATTGCTGGGAGAAATATCAATAACCTCAGACATGCAGATTACATCACCCTCATGGCAGAAAGTGAAGAACTAAAGAGCCTCTTGATGAAAGTGAAAGAGGAGAGTGAAAAAGTTGGCTTAAAACTCAACATTCAGAAAACTAAGATCATGGCATCTGGTCCCATCACTTCACAGCAAATAGATGGGGAAACAATGGAAACAGTGATAGATTTTATCACATGACTGCAGCCATGAAATTAAAAGATGCTTACTCCTTGAAAGAAAAGTTCTGACCAACCTAGACAGCATATTAAAAAGCAGAGACATTACTTTGCCAGCAAAGGTCCATCTAGTCAAGGCTATGGTTTTCCCAGTGGTCATGTATGGATGTGAGAGTTGAACTATAAAGAAAGCTGAGAGCCAAAGAAGTGATGCTTTTGAACTGTGGTGTTGGAGAAGACTCTTGAGAGTCCCTTAGACTGCCAGGAGATCCAATCAGTCCATTCTAAATGAAATTAGTCCAGAATATTCATTGGAAGTACTGATGCTGAAGCTGAAACTCCAATACTTTCCACCTGATGCGAAGAGCTGAGTCATTTGAAAAGACCCTGATGCTGGGAAAGATTGAGGGCAGGGGGAGAAGGGGAGGACAGAGGATGAGATGGTTGGATGGCATCACCAACTCAATGGACATGAATTTGGGTAGATTCCAGGAGTTGGCGATGGACAGAGAGACCTGGCATGCTGCAGTCCATTGGGTCGCAAAGAGTCAGACAGGACTGAGTGACTGAACTGACTGCAACAAAAACACATATCTTGCTTTCCTTAAGTTTTGTGGGTTTTTTTACATTGAGTTACTTTTCTTGTTGACACATCTGTAACAGATGGAATAAGGTCTTATTTGACATCTGGTAAACTTAGGTACAACAGAATTAAACTTAACATAGATAACTCTAAGGACATGTCTCTGTTAAACCAACAAGCTTCAGCCACATTCAATAGCAGATATCAACTTAGTACTGAATATTTCCCAGAATACAGGTCCTAATATTTATCTTGGCCAATTTTCTATATATTTAGATTTAATTTCTAAGTGCTTGCTTTCAAGTTTCAAAATTCAGAACTTAGAGATACCAAGAAAATATTTCATGCAAACATAAGCAAAATAAAGACAGAAATGGAAAGGACCTAACAGATGCAGTGGAGATTAAGAGCGGCAGGAATACACGGAAGAGCTGTACAAAAAAAAAGTCTTTATGACCTGGATAGCCAGGATGGTGGGTCACTCACCTGGAGCCAGACATCTTACAGTGTGAAGTTAAGCGGGCCTCAAACAAAGCTAGTGGAGGTGATGAAATTCCAGCTCAGCTATTTAAAAAGCTAAAAGATGATGCTGTTAAAGTGCTGCACTCAATATGCCAGCAAATTTGGAAAACTCAGAAAGTCAGTTTTTATTCCAATCTCAAAGAAGGCAATGCCAAAGAACATTCCAACTACCGCACAATTGCACTTATTTCACATGCTAGCAAGGTCGTGTTCAAAATCCTCCAAGCTAGGCTTCAACAGTATTTGAACTAAGAACTTCCAGATGTAGAAGCTGGATTTAGAAAAGTCAAAGGAGCCAGAGGAACCAATCCAATTGCCAGCATCCACTGGATCATAGAAAAAGCAAATGAATTCCAGAAAAACCTGCTTCATTTACCACCCTAAAGGTTTTGACTGTGTGCATCAAAACAAACTCTGGAAAATGTTTAAAGAGATGGGAATACCAGACCACCTTATCTGCCTCCTGAGAAATCTGTATGCAGGTTAAGAAGCGCTGGTTAGAAACACACATGGAACAACTGACTGGTTCAAAACTGGAAAAGGAGTATGACAAGGCATATTGTCACCTTGGTTATTTAACTTGGATGCAGAGTACGTTGTGCACAATGCCAGGCTAGAGGAAGCACAAGCTGGAATCAAGATTGTCGGGAGAAATATTGACAACCTCAGATATGGAGATGATACCACTGTCAACTAAAAAGATATATAACTTGAGATTTGTGAGTTAAGTTTTATTTGGGGTGAAATGAGGGCCACAGCCCGGGAGGCAGCACCTCAGATAGCTCTGAGATACTGCCCCAGAGAGGGAGTCAGGGAAAGTCAATATATAAGATTTCAGTGAAGGGGGAGCTCAGTGCAATCGAGGGCTTACTTTACAAAAGTTTTGCTGCCGGTCACAAGGAGCTGATGTCACCAGAAAGGGATTAAGTGATTTTCTAGATTTGAAGAAGTGCAAAGATTGGGATCATGAAATCAGCTCCTGAAAATATCTAAAGACCTGTTCCACCAGATTCCCTGGAGCACAGAGTGCCTCATTCCACCCTGAACTCCTTCAGAGGGTGTTGAAGGTCAACAGCTGCAGCAGCACAGGGGTCAGTCTCCACAGAGGCAGATGGCAAATGCCCTTGTTGTTGTTGATCTTAAAGGAAATCAGCCCTGAATATTCATTGGAAGGGCTGATGCTGAAGCTCCAATACTTCTCCTCTTCAGCCGCCTGTAGTGAAGAGCCAACTCATTGGAAAAGAACCTGATGCTGGGAAAGATTGAAGGCAGGAGAAGGGGGCAACAGATGATGAGATGGTTGAATGGCATCCCCCAATCAATGGACGTGAGTTTGAGCAAACTTTAGGAGATAGTGAAGGACAGGGAAGCCTGTCATACTGCCGTGGGATTGCAAAGAGTTGGACATGACTGAGCAACTGAACAACTTTCAAGTCAATTATAATAGTTCATTTACAAAGTAAATTTTACATGAAGACCAAATCAGAAATCTCAGTTTTTTATGCTTGAGTTTTAAAAGCTTTTTCCTGCTCCCCACTTTTTCCCCTGAGGACCTGGGCACAAAGGGAGGGAAACTTCAGTCCAATTTCACATCCTGTGTCAGTAAAGGTCTAATTGTTAGTTTCAGACCCTTTTATTGGCTTTGAGTGAGTGAAAGTCACTCAGTCGTGTCTGACTGTTTGTGACCTCATGGACTCTAGCTGCCAGGCTCCTCTGTCCAGGGAATTCTCCAGGCCAGAATATTGGAGTGGGTAGCCATTCCCTTCTCCAAGGGCTCTTCCCAACCCAGGGATCGAACCCAGGTGTCCTGCATTGCCAACAGATTTCTTTACTGTCTGAACCACCAGGGAAACCCATAGGTTGACCAGTCATTTAAAACTTTTCCAAAGGGGTTCCCAGGTAAGGGGGTGGGTAGAACCTTAGAGGAAGTGCTTCCTGTTTTAGCTCAAGCAGTTTGTACCAGATGTCTGCACACTCAAACCAATCATCAGGCTCAAACCAAAGCAACCAAACAAAACCAAAACCTCACCAGCTGGAAGTCATACTCAAAATAAAGGGCAAAGAAATACCCAGAAATCAAAAAGCCAAATGGTAAAAATGCCCCAAGAGGATGGCAAAGAGATGCTCAGAAGTCAAAGCCAAATGGTGTGAATGCCCCAAATATGATTTCCCATTCCCACTAGACCTGTGACCTTGTCCAAGGTGTGCCTTACAAACGGAATTGCCCTTCACAGGGAGAACTCCCCCAGTTGAAATCAAAATTCTCTGGATTGGCACCAAAGTTCCCCAAATTGGAAACAGAGTTTCCCAAATTGAAACCAAAGTTCCCCAGAAGAGGCAAGGTCAAAGAGGTCCTGGTGTACACTGCACAAGACTTACCAAATTGCTGGCAGATACATTGCAATGTAGGGATTCCCTGGTGGCTCAGAGGTTAAAGCGTCTGCCTGCAATGCGGGAGACTGGGGTCCGATCCCTGGGTCGGGAAGATCCCCTGGAGAAGGAAATGGCAACCCAGTATTCTTACCTGGAGAATCCCATGGAAGGAGGAGCCTGGTAGGCTAAGGTCCATGGAGTCACAAAGAGTCAGACACACTGAGCGACTTCACGACAACAATGTTGCAATGTACCAAAGGCCCTCTTTCTAATCCTCCAAAAGTTAAGCTCCTTTCAGAGTAGAAGTCTGTGGAGAAAGGCAAAGAAAGCCTGGGCAGCTGCTAGGGCGACCTCTCCCCTGTTCTCTGCCGCGAACTTGGAGTTCTGTAGCCCAGACGGGGTGTGACCCTGGCAGAGCCCTACAGCAGGGGGACCCTGAGGGCCTGACCTCAGAGAAATCTTCCAACCTTCCAATTCATGTGTTTGAGCAAGCTCCTGGTGATGGACAGGGAAGCCTGGCATGCTGCAGTTCATAGGGTTGCAAAGAGTCAGACATGACTGAGCGACTGAAATGAAGTGAACTGGGGGTCCTAGGGCGTCCATCTCCTAATCTTTTTGTTTTAGTTTATTTATTTGGCTGGGTCAGGTCTTGTAGCATGTGGGATCTTTACAGCTTCTTGTGGGACCTTTCATTGTCTGAACTCAAGTGGAAAAAAACGGAGATTTCTGGATTGGTCTTTATGTAAAAGTTAACTTGTAAATGAACTATTCTAACTGACTTGAAAGTAAGTGCTTATAAATTAAATCTAAATCTGTAAAGAACTGGCCAAGATAAATTTTAGAACCCATGATCTGGGAAATATTCTGTACTGAACTAATATCTGCTATTGAAGGTGGCTTAGGCTTGTTGGTTTGATTAATATAGACATGTCATTAGAGTATTCAGTGTTAAGTATCTGTTGAATCTAGATTTACTAGAGGTCAAATAAGACCTTATTCCATCTGTTACATATTTGTTAACAATAAAAGCAACTCAGTGTAAGAAAAAAAATTTTAAGGAAAATAATATATGTGTTTTCAGTAGAAGGTGCAAGGAATAAAAGATATTGAATTATGCATTATCAGAATTTGTAAGATTGGACTGTTTAGTTAGGTAAATGGATTTTATTAGAAATGGGCAAGAACAAGACTGGTTTTGATTTCTTCCTCTAGTATTCTTGAGATGTTGACTACAGCTGTATGAGTTTCTTTGCCTTTAAAGAATTTGTATTAATGTTTGCTTTTGAGATCCCTGGTTATTTTGGTTAAGGAATGGGTATTGTTACACAATGACTGATTTTGACCAAGTATTTTAAAACTTTTTGACACACTTCCCAAATATCAAATTTTAATTAAAGTTCTTTTGAGTTTCAGCTAACTTTGGAATACTTTAGAGGGCCCCCTACAATTATTATAGAGCCAGCTCTTCCCATCAGATGGCCAAAGTATTGGAATTTCAACTTCAGCATCAGTCCTTCCAATGAATATTCAAGACTGATTTCTTTTAGGATTGATTAGTTTGATTTCCTTTCAGTCCAAGCGACTCTCAAGAGCCTTCTCCAACAACCACAGTTCAAAAGCATCAATTCTTCTGCCCTCAGCTTTCTTTATGGTCCAACTCTCACATTCGTACATGACTATTGGAAAAACCATAGCTTTGACTAGACAGACCTTTGTCGGCAAAGTACTGTCTCTGCTTTTTAATATGCTGTCTAGGTTTGTCACTGCTTTTCTTCGAAGGAGCAAGAGTCTTTTAATTTCATGACTGCAGTCACAATCTGCAGTGATTTTGAGCCCAAGAAAATAAAGTCTCTGTTCCCATAGCTTTTCCATCTATTTGCCATGAAGTGATGGGACCGGATGCCATGATCTTCAAGAGCTGTTTTGTACCTCAGCTCCTAAATCCAGTATCCAGAGATTTTTATGCCCTGACAGGCAGCATCGATGCCTCTACTCAGCCTTGTAGCAGTCACAGAAGGTGGATGTCACCCCTCTGCTTCCCATAGGAATATGGGAGTCAAATCTCTTCAGAGGGAAATGAAGCAAGAGAGAAGGGGAGGGCACAAACTTTGAAGGAATGGCATAGCCTAAGGACATGACATAGACTGATTAGAAGCAAGTAGGTTTGTAACAGATCAGCAAGCTAAGTAACCTGCTGCCAGTGGGTGGTGATATAAAGAAACTTTTAAGGATAGAAAATGTAAATGAGATAAGAGCTTTTAGATAAACTGTTAAGAATACTTATGTTTTGAAAATGTCTGTCTCTCCAGATTTTACTAACTTGAAATTTTAGAGTTGCAAACTAAGTGAAGGAAATTTATTGAAAAGCTGGGTCATTCTCAAAGAAAATAAGACACTGAGACATAAATGACTGTACATTGACTTCCTCTTACAAAGAAACTATATACATTATTAAATAGAATTATTAATGTTTGGTGCCATTCTGAGATGTTCTCAATCAAAAAGCAAGTTTTTTGTGTGTGTTTCTTTTTTAGAAATTAGCACTGATGTTTGTTTACCAATCTACAACATACTAATGTAGATGACAGTTCATAATTGCTTACTTCTTAGTTTTCACAAGAATTTAAGGTTTTAAGAGATGAAGATTCTCACTTAAGCATGTGATTAAAGCTAACAGAAATAATAAAAAGCATTCAGGATAAAGAAGAGAAACCATTCTAACATGGGAGGTACAATTAAGCAGTGTATTCCAACAGATTGGACAGTTGTTAGCCACTATGCATCAGTTTGTGTTCCATGGGTCCCCCCCCCCCCTTTCTGGATGCTCCCTAAAATCTCTTCAAAGCAGGAGACTGGGAACTACAGAAATTATGAAAAAGAGCAATGTGTGAGCAGCAGCTTGAATAAAAATGGGAAAGATTCTATGCTCCTCAAGACTGAGGAGTATCAAACAAAAGGCAGGATTGATGCTGAGCAGGGCCCTGGGGGCCTCCTGGACACGGAGGCCTTTTTGTCCCTCATTTCTTATAGGCAGGGGCTTGCCTGGTGGCTCAGCTGGTAAAGAATCTTCCTGCAATGTGGGAGACCTGGGTTCGATCCCTGGGTTGGGAAGATCCCCTGGCGAAGGGAAAGGCTATCCACTCCAGTATCCTGGCCTAGAGAATTCCATGGACTGTATAGTCCATGGGGTCGCAAAGAGTCAAACACGGCTAAGCGACTTTCACTTCACTTCTTATAGGCAAAACCAAGGCTCCATGACATTCCCTCAGTTCCAAACAGCAGAACAGTTCCTAATCAAAGTAAGAACAGCAACTAGACTACCTGGAGATTAAAAGACCAAAGAGGCTCATCAAGATTAAAAGACCAGCTAAGACCCTGCACACACCCTAATCTCAGCAGCAGAAGAAAACACAAGACTGCTACTGCCTTGTTCCTTATCACATACTCCTGCCTGTCTATATACCCTCTCCCTACTGACCAGAGAGGGGGGACACAGTTCTTGAGGTGCTAGCCTACTGAGTTCCCCCTTTGCCTGCCAAGGTACTAAACCACTCATTCCTTCTCTGTAACTCCACCTCCGTTTTTCTGTTTGGCACTGGTGCACAGAGAGCTGAGATTTTGGCAACACTTTGTTTATCTTTTCATCGCTCCAGTTATTAGTGCTAAACATCTTCAGAAAGCCTCTTTGTAAATACTTTTAAAAGGCCAGAGAAATATTAATGTTACTGCCTTAGATGTTCCAGGTACAAGGCCAGCACCCCAGGGGCTTAATAAGCATGTGCATATATAACGTTATAGACATTTTTGAAGAAGTGCCTTTGTAGAGTTATTCTTTCTACCTTTTGGGGTTTTTTTTGAAACATGAGAATACATAGGACAATTTTGAAAATTGGGAAGCAAGAAGCACAGCTCCAGGCATGCTCTGTGGTGCCTGCTTTGTAAGAACTGGGGAACGACCTTGTGCTATTATTTGCAAATAAACCAGCCCATCACGTTTAATAGTTACATGATACAAGTACAAGTGTATTCAAAGCTTACTGAGAAAGTGTTACTTTAAAGCACTGGTACATAGAGAAAAATATGAGTTTTCAAAATTTCTCTCACTGAAAAATAGCCATTCTCTTTGAGAAAGAAGAGGTAGTTTAACAAGTGAATAAAAGGTCGTTCTCTGAGTGAAAGCCATCATTTACTCGGGCAAATTACTTAGCCTCGCTACACTTCAGTCTCCTCATCTGTAAAATGGGAATATGAGTTCTTTTCTCTTAAGGTTGCCAGAAATGTTGAATGAACAAATATATGTAAATATCTGAGACCATATGACTGACTTGTTTTAAATGTCAAGGCGATCCCACAGACAAGCGGAAAATGTCACCTCAGAGAGTTAGGCCCAAGGACTAGGCAGCATTTACCTTGATTATTTCCAAAACTCCAGGGTTTGGTCCTAGCCTAGCAAGCTCAAGAATCTGAACTTAAAAGCTAACATTTATTGAGGCTTTATTATGTGCCAGCTCTTGTGCATTATCTCATTTTATTCTTATGAATACTTTTGGAGGTAGGTACTATTATTTTTCCTATCCTACAAATAACCGAAACTGAGGCATAAAGGATTGCATAGTTTGCCCAAGGTAACATAGATAGTATAAACCAGGAATTGGACCCTAGTGGTTTGTTTCCAGAGAACACTGCCCTAATTCACACTGGGAGAGGTTCTCTCCTCTGAGGCAGGCTTTCTTTTAAAAGCATACAGAAACAGTGCTCCAAAAGTCCATATTGTCAATATTAATTCACAAGAAGAAACACTAGTGTAGTGAACCTGAGCTCATCCCAGGCTGACCAGCACTTTACGGGCTGTGAACACTCTCTGCGTGCGTGCTGAGTTACGTCAGTCGTGTCCGACTCTTTGCAACACTGTGGACTGTAGCCCCCCAGGCTCCTCTGTCCGTGGGATTCTCCAGGCAAGAATACTGGAGTGGGCTGTCACACCCTCCTCCAGGGGATCTTCCTGACCCTGGGATCGAACCCACATGTCTTATGTCTCCTGCATTGGTTGGCAGATTCTTTACCACTAGCACCATAAACATGCTCTGCGTTAGTTGCTCAGTCGTGTCTGACTCTTCACAACTCCATGGAGTGTAGCCTGTAGCCTGCCAGGCTCCTCAGTCGATAGAATTCTCCAGACAAGAATACTGGAGTAGATAGCCATTCCTTTCTCCAGGGGATCTTTCCGATCCAGTGATGGAACCCAGTCCCCTGCATTGCAGGTGGATTCTTTTCCATCTGAGCCACCAGGGAAGCCCAAAACACTTCTTGTATAAAGTCAAAGGATGAGAGGGTTGTTTATGAAGCAAACAAAAGATGCTGTTTATGAAGCATGAAAATAGAACAGGAGTTACCTAATGTCAAAAAGTGTTTTTCAGTTAAGGGTACCTAAGAAAACCTTCTTAACAAAAGTAATGACTGTCATTTAATGAGCGCTTACTGTAAGGCTCATCTGAACAAGTGTGCTTAGATCAGACTCCTTCCCTTGGAGATGCTTAGGCAGGTATTGCCAGCTGTCTTTGCTTTTCAGAGATGACCATCCCCCTTCTATCCACACAGATTTTCTCCAAACAGAACAGTATAGTAATTGCCTGTCTTTTCTAGTCTGCCTTCTGCCTTTCTCTGATGACTGCACCATTACCATCAAAAGAAGAAAATTCCAGAGAAGGTAATTGAGTTTAATACATGGGACTCTGGTTGCTGAACAGTTCCATGAGCCTTTAGTGTATCAACATGAAAACCTAATCATTTTTGAGAACAGAGAGAACAGTTCTGGAACAACAAAACAGAAGAAATTATACCCTGAAACACGGGAACTGCACTGAGGCATGGCCATTCTGGGGCTCTGCCTCGCCAACTAGTCAGCTTTGCTAAGTCAGCTTTGTTGCCGCCATGACAGCTCTCCCTACCCTCCTGCATGATTTTAGCATCAGATAGTTTTCAATTGTCCCTCCTAGCTCTTCAACATCCACAAGAACAGCATTGCATCACTTGGTCTCAGAGTTCCTCCATCTTCTAAACTCCAAGGACCCTCTTGCAAATCCTGACGTCCATGCAATTCTGCCAGCATTTAGTAAGCATGGACTGTGTGTCAGGAATCTTGCCACGGTTCCTGAAAGACAAAGCTGAATAAATCATAGTTCTCTTTTCTCAAAAAGTTCTTACTGTCACAGGAGAGAGAAGCCCACACAGGCAGCCCATCATCACATACAGGAGGACGTGGAGAACCTAGGACTATCAAGGCCATGGCTCTTGGATGAAGCAGATCCAACTCAAAATCCCAGCTCTGCCTCTTCAAGACTGTGGACAGATTCCTTATTCTTCAGCTTCTCCATTTGTAGAGGAAGCTAATAGTACCTTCCATGCAGGGCCAATATGAAATAATGAATGAAATAATTCCTGTATAGCACTTAAGAACAGTCCTTAACACACAGTAAACTCTAGTACATTTGTCCCTCGGTATCCTCAGGGGATTAGTTCCAGGCCCTAATACAGTGATATTCAAGTTCCTTGTATGAAATGGCCTAGTATTTGCATATAACCTATGCACATCTTTCTATATATTTTAAATCATCTGTTCAGTTCAGTTCAGTCACTCAGTTGTGTCCCACTCTTTGTGACCCCATGGACTGCAGCATGCCAGGCCTCCCTGTCCATCACCAACTCCTGAGCTTACTAAAATTCATGTCCCTTGAGTCAGTGATGCCATCCAACCATCTCATCCTCTGTCATCCTCTTCTCCTCCTGCCTTCAATCTTTCCCAGCATCAGGGTCTTTTCCAATGAGTCTGTTCTTCACATCAGGTGGCCAAAGTATTGGAGTTTCAGCTTCAGCATCAGTCCTTCCAATGAATATTCAGAACTGACTTCCTTTAGGATGGACTGGTTAAATCTCCTTGCAGTCCAAGGGACTCTCAAGAGTCTTCTTCAACACCACAGTTCAAAAGCATCAATTCTTCGGCGTTCAGCTGTTTTTTATAGTCTAACTCTCACATCCATACATGACTACTGGAAAAATTATAGCTTTGACTAGATGGACTTTTGTTAGCAAAGTAATGTATCTGCTTTTTAATATGCTGTCTAGGTTGGTCATAGCTTTTCTTCCAAGGAGCAAGCGTCTTTTAATTTCATGGCTGCATCTGCAGTGATTTTGGAGCCCCCAAAAATAAAGTTTCTCACTGTTTCCATTATTTCCCCATCCATTTGCCATGAAGTGATGGGACCAGATGCCATGATCTTAGTTTTCTGAATGTTGAGCTTTAAGCCAACTTTTTCATTCTCCTCTTTCACTGTCATCAAGAGGCTCTTTAGTTCTTCCCTTTCTGCCATAAGGGTGGTACCATCTGTATATCTGAGGTTATTGATATTTTTTCATAATACTTAATACAGTATAAATGCTATGTAAATAGTTGCCATGCATATGTATTCAGTAGCTCAGTCATGTCCCACTCTTTGTGACCCCATGTCACTGTAGCCCACAAGGCTCCTCTGTCCCTAGAATTCTCCAGGCAAGAATATTGGAGTTGCCATTTCCTCCTCCAGGGGATCTTCCCAACCCAGGCATCAAGTCCGAGTCTCCTGCATCTCCTGCTTTGCTGGTGGATTCTTTACCACTGAACCACCAGGGAAGCTAAATAGTTGTCAATATGTGGCAAATTAAAGTTTTGCTTTTTGGAACTTTCTGAAATTTCTCTCCAATTATTTTCAGGCTGCAGTTGGTTGAATCAATGGATGTGAAACCCATGGATACAAAGGGCCAACTATATAACTTAGATATCAAGAAAGTAGGCTCAGAAATCAGAATACCATAGTTCAAAGCCTAAATCCAGCACTTGCTAACTGTATCATTTAAGTTGCTAAACCTCTCTAGTTTCTTCACCCATCAAATGAAGATGACAGTAGTAGAGTAGTTGTGTAAATAAAAGCACCAAGAAAAGCATATAACATGAGATCTTACATGTCACTCTGGTGGCTTGCATGCTCCTTTCCAGTTTGTCCCCTGCAGTTGTTCTCAGAAGCACGTCTACAAAACCTCTAGGGATCACTGGAGCACTGTTTAGACACTACTGATTCCATAAAGGAACTGGCTCAGTTGTGTGTGACCGAAGTCAGATCCAAAAGACTTAACAGAATCAATGGATGATGTGTGGTCAATCAGATTTGAGGAGGACCCCTGCATTATAACTTGGATAACCTCTTACCTGATATAAATGACAGTCTTATCTCCACTGTAGAAATATGGAGGTGACTGAGTTCTGAATAGTCCATAGATGCTATAGCTTAACTCCAAAAGGAGTCATGCAGAACGGGTACTGGATAAAATCTCTGGGTTTTACTGATGAAGCTTCAACCCTGAATCTCACCGTAGAACCTACTTCTAGTGAATAGGCAAAACCATGTGTGAAACAAGATGTCTCATTCTCCTTAGGCTTTCTTCCCCTGGATTCCATCCAGACCTAAGAATGTAAAGCAAAAGGAAGAAGCAAGAGGAAGATCTAAGAGTCTATACTGAAATTCCAAAGAGAGAACATAAGGGGAAAGCCAAAAAATAAAAGCGAGAGAGAGAATCTAGAAGAACTCGCGTTGGAAAAGGCAGTCTCATGGAGCCCCCACTCAGCTGCATAAGAATGGACCTCAGGTCTGGAACGCTTCCTCATCAACTGCTAAAGAGCCCACACAGACTATGTCTGGTTTATTACCTGTGTGGGAAAATCTTTCCTTGTTATAATCTCAATGAGTACTCTCATCTCTGCTTAAAACACATGTGTCACATGGTACCTGGCCAATCCTAACTGTTATGACATCCTCTGAGGTGAGGGAACAGGGTTCCTTTCACTGCAGCGTGAATGGGTGCAGAGCCTGGCGAATTACCTTGTGTTGGCAGCTGGGAGAGACCCGCTAGCTATGGGGTACAGATGCCCACTATTAAAGCTGATCTCGTTCTGCCTCTTCTCTGTGTAAGTAAAATGCTGTCCCAAATAGGGCTTGACTGCATTGTATCTTTTTTTTTGGAAACTCCAGTCAATACCGAGATGCAATGGGCCGAAGTGTTTGGAGTTTTCCCCTAGGATCGATCATCAGGGCACGGTGCTCTGCTTGACACCATGCCGTGTGGACACCAAAAATTCTGGCCCTAAGGACTGTGACCAGAGGCCTGGTGGTCTAGGTCTAACCCACGTCGGTCCTCTGGCCCCTTCCCAGGGGTGAAAGGCGAGGAGAGAGCACTGAGCTCCCTTTAGAGTTTGGAAGGTGACAATAAACCAGAGACTGAGGAAAAGAAGCGAGTTTTGACCCATTTTCAGTTCAACAAACGTGCTTTAAATGCTTATAATGCATGACAAACAATTCCACGAGACAATGGTGAACAAAAATGGACATGGTCATTGCTCTCATGAAGCCTGTAAGCCCAGGAGAAGAGAGGAAAACAAATGAAAGAATTATTCAGCTAAATGTAAATTTACAACAGGGATAAGAGTTATGAAAGGGAAGTACGTGTTGTTCTAAGAGCATTTCATAAGAAGGGCTGGCCTGGTGGTGGAAGGCAGGGAGAGAGGTGGTAGATGAGCTGGAAGAAAAGGATGAGTTAATACGGGAAAGGGAACTCGCTGGGAAGTGGAGAGGAGGAGGGGTGATGCAGGCAGAGAAGTGCACAGGCTCAGTGGCCACAGAGAACCGAGAGAGACCAGTGTGGGCAGAGTGTCCAGGACAATGAGAGGCTGCAGGAAGAGGTCAGGCCCTGCTAGGGGTTGTGGGTCATGGTAAAGACTTTGAGCTTCCCACTGGAAAACCAGTGAACTATTTTCAGTAGAGAGGTGACACTTTAGATTTGCATTTCAAAAGATGACTCCAGCTGAGTTCTGGAGAATGGATTAGACTGTGGCAAGAGTATGTACATGTAGAGAGAGGTTAACAGGTTATTTTGACTTCCAGTTTAAGGTGACTATTTGAACTGTATTTACTTTCACTCCTTTCAGAAGTCCTAATAAAATGTCAGAAAAGGAAGTTTTACAGGGTTTCTGACAAGAATGAAGGAGATAGGGTAGGAGACAGCAGCAATAAAACTTTGCAAGTGGGAAGCAGATGGATAGATTATCATTTCTTTTGTGAATCCAAGAGGATTCTGAATTGACAGTGGAAAAAGTTAAGACGTGACCTGATATTCAGCAAATAAGTTCTCAGAGGCTTAAGAGGCTTCAATACCTTCTGCTGGGGAAGGAAGTGAAAATAGCTGATTGAACATCAATTTATAAAGCACTGAAGACACACTCTTAAGGTTCTTTCCTACAAGAAACCTGTCTCTCCCAGACTATAGCACTAGATCGAAGGTTTATTCTCTGGAGAGAGTAAGACTAGCGGACAATGAGTATAGGTGAGATCAGGGGCTTGATATAGAAAAAAGGATATCATGTCAATGATGAAATTGAATCATGAAACACTCTATTTCCCCACTAAACCTGGCAGACAGACGTAAATCCTTCAGGGAGATTATTTCTGGGGAATTCGATCAGCACACAGGGGTGAAACTACCAAGTGTGGGGGAAGAGTAAAGATGCTTTCAGACATGCAAGTTCTCTAAAATTTACATGTTATGCACCCTCTCAGGAAGCTGGTGAAGTATGTACTTTGCCCAAACAAGGAAGTGAACCAAAAAAGAGAGGATATATATAACCCACTAAACTTGAGATCTCTCTTTTCCTCTTCCAGCTTAATAGATTGCGTATTCTCTTCAGTCTTGGTTTATTCCCTTAAGGAGGGTTCACATAACACAGTGGTTAGAACATGGGATGCCTGAGACACTAAAAGCAAAAATAAACTAGTGAGGCTACATAAAACTAAAAACTCTTCTGCACAACAAAGGGAACCGTGAATAAAATAAAATGAAAAGGCAACCTACCAAATGCAAATCATATATCTAATAAGCTTGCTTCTTGGAAGAAAAGGTATGACAAACCTAGACAATGTATTAAAAAGCAGAGACATTACTTTGCTGACAAAGGTCCGTCTAGTCAAATCTATGGTTTTTCCAATAGTCATGTATGGATGTGAGAGTTGGACCACAAAGTAGGCTAAATGCCAAAGAACTGATGCTTTTGAACTGTGGTGTTGACTCTTGAGAGTCTTGAGACTCTTGAGAGTCCCTTGGATGGCAAGGAGATCAAACCAGTCAATCCTAAAAGAAATCAGTCCTGAATATTCTTTGGAAGGGCTGACGCTGAAGCAGAAGTTCCAATACTTTGGCCATCTGAAGCGAAGAACTGACTCATTAGAAAAGACCCTGATGCTGGGAAAGATTGAAGGCAGGAGAAGGGGACGACAGAGGATGAGATGGTTGGATGGCATCACCAACTAAATGGGCATGAGTTTGAGCAAGCTCTGGGAGATGGTGAAGGACAGGGAAGCCTGGCGTGCTACAGTCCATGGGGTCTCAGAGTCGGGCAGGACTGAGCAACTGAACAACAACAAATATCTAATAATAGTATCTGAAATATATAAAGCACTCATACAATTCAATAGCAACCCCCCCAAAATAATCTGATTTTAAAATGGGTATAAGATCTGAATAGACATTTTTCCAAAGAAGACATACAGGTGGCCAACAGGCAAGTGAAATGGAGCTCAACATCACTAATTATTCAGGAAATCCAAATCAAAATCACAATGGGATAACATCTAATATCTGTGAGAATGCTTATTATCAAAAATACAAGAAGGAAGCATTATCCAGCATATAGAGAAAAGAGAACCCTTGTGCACTGTTGGTGGAAATGTAAATTGGTGAATCATTATGGAAAACAGCATGGAGGTTCCTAAAAAGTTAAAAATAGAACTGTCATATGATCCAGCAACTCTACTTCTGAGTATTTACCTGAAGAAAATGAAAATACTAGTTCAAAAAGATGTATGCACCCCTATGTGCATTGTAGAACTTACAATAGCTAAGATATAAAAAATGACCTAAGCATCCATCAACAGATGAATGGATAATGAAATTGGGAGATAGATATATATTCATTTATTCAAAATGGAATATCACTCAGCCACCAAAAAGACTGAAACTTTGCCATCTGCAATAACATAAATGAATCTTGAAGGCATTATACTAAATGATAAGTCTGACAGAGAATACCACATGATCATATGATTTCAGTTATGTGTGGGATCTTAAAAAAATAAAAATAAAACAGAGATCATAGATACAAAGAGCAAATTGGTGGTTGCCAGAGGCAGGAGGTGAGAAAACAGGGTGGAAGGCTTCAAAAGGTACAAACTTTCATTATAAAATAACTCATGGGGATATAATGTATAGCATTGTGTGTGTGTGTTAGTCACTCAGTTGTATCCGACTCTTTGTGACCCCATGGACTGCAGCCCACCTAGCTCCTCTGTCCATGGGATTCTCCAGGCAAGAACACTGGAGTGGGTTGCCATTCCCTTCTCCAATAGCATTGTGAATATAATTAATAATACTGTAATGTATATTTGAAAGTTGTTAAAGAGAGTAGATCTTAAAAGTTTTCATCACAAGAAAAAAATTGTACCTTTGTGTGGTGACAGACACCACACCTAATCACACCTAGAGCCAGACATCCTGGAATGTGAAGTCAAGTGGGCCTTAGGAAGCATCACTACGAACAAAGCTAGTGGAGGTGATGGAATTCCAGTTGAGCTATTTCAAATCCTGAAAGATGGTGTTGTGAAAGTGCTGCACTCAATATGCCAGCAAATGTGGAAAACTCAGCAGTGGCCACAGGACTGGAAAAGGTCAGTTTTCATTCCAATCCCAAAGAAAGACAATGCCAAAGAATGCTCAAATTGCTCAAATTTTCAAAAAGAATGCTCAAAGAATGCTCACACAATTGCACTCATCTCACACGCTAGTAAAATGATGCTTAAAACTCTCCAAGCCAGGCTTCAGCAATACGTAAACCGTGAACTTCCAGATGTTCAAGCTGGTTTTAGAAAAGAAAGAGGAACCAGAGATCAAATTGCCAACATCCGCTGGATCATCGAAAAAGCGAGAGTTCCAGAAAAACATCTATTTCTGCTTTATTGACTATGCCAAAGCCTTTGACTGTGTGGATCACAACAAACTGGAAAATTCTTAAAGAGATGGGAATACCAGACCACCTGACCTGCCTCTTGAGAAATCTGTATGCAGGTCAGGAAGCAACAGTTAGAACTGGACATGGAACAACAGACTGGTTCCAAATAGGGAAAGGAGTGTGTCAAGGATGTTTATTGTCACCCTGCTTATTTAACTTATATGCAGAGTACATCACGAGAAACGCCGGGCTGGAAGAAACACAGGCTGGAATCAAGATTGCTGGGAGAAATATCAATAACCTCAGATATGCAGAGGACACCACCCTCATGGCAGAAAGGGAAGAACTAAAGAGCCTATTGAAGAAAGTGAAAGAAGAGAGTGAAAAAGTTGGCTTAAAGCTCAACATTCAGAAAACTAAGATCATGGCATCTGGTCCCACCACTTCATGGCAAATAGATGGAGAAACAGTGGAAACAGTGGCTGACTTTATTTTTCTTGGCTCCAAAATCACTGCAGATGGTAATTGCAGTCATGAAATTAAAAGACGCTTACTCCTTGGACGGAAAGTTATGACCAACCTAGATAGCATATTAAAAAGCAGAGACATTACTTTGCCAGCAAAGGTCCATCTAGTCAAGGCTATGGTTTTCCCAGTGGTCATGTATGGATGTGAGGGTTGGACTGTAAAGAAAGCTGAGCACCAGAGAATTGATGTTTTTGAATTGTGTTGTTGGAGAAGACTCTTGAGAGGCCCTTGGACTGCAAGGAGATCCAACCAGTCCATCCTAAAGGAGATCAGTCCTGGATGTTCATTGGAAGGACTGATGCTGAAGCTGAAACTCCAAGACTTTGGCCACCTGATGTGAAGAGCTGACTCATTGGAAAAGACCCTGATGCTGGGAGGCATTGGGGGCAGGAAGAGAAGGGGACGACAGAGGATGAGATGGTTGGATGGCATCACCGACTCAATGGACATGGGTTTGGGTGGACTCTGGGAGTTGGTGATGGACAGGGAGGTCTGGCGGGCTGCAATTCACGGGGTCACAAAGAGTCAGACACGACTGAGCAATTGAACTGAACAGAACTGTGGTGACAGACGTTAACTAAACTTATGGTGGTGATCATATTGCAATATATACAAATATTGAATCCTTATGTTGTACACCTGAAACTAATCTAAGATTATGTGTCAGTTATACCTCAATAAAAGTAAATAAATAAATAAAATTAAGTATTTTCCTTAAAAAAGAAAAGGAATATAGTTGCCTGGATCCTAATATAAGTTCTTATTGGCTTGCTCTGTTCCTAAATTTCCTCATTTATAAGTTGGGTATAACAAGACCTACTTCAAAGGGCTACTATTAAAGATCAAAACCACTGGAGGAGAATGTGGCACATAGTAAATGTACTGAATATACTTAAAGGAGAATCATAGTTCTAAGGAAGAATTGAGGACTTTTTAATGATAGCACAAGATAATTAAAGAAACAAAGAAAACACTTATTCAAATAAGAGAATGGTAATAATTATGGTATGGTAAGTGAAGTGAAGTCACTTAGTCATGTCCGACTCTTTGTGACCCCATGGACTGTAGCCCACCAGGCTCCTCTGTCATGGGATTGTCCAGGCAAGAGTAATGGAGTGCATTGCCATTTCCTTCTCCAGGGGGTCTTCCTGACCCAGGGATCGAACCTGGGTCTCTTGCATTGCAGGCAGAGGCTTTACTGTCTGAGCCACGAGGGAAGCCCTGGTATGGTACATGACTCAAATGTGACTAGCATTTAAACAGTAGTGTAAAAAATGATTACTACTCCAACTGAAAATGTAAAATAAATAATATATATTAGAAAGATGAAGAGGTCCAGAAAATGTGATAAAAAGCAAATCTTCATCTTTCATAGCAGGCAGACAATGGATAATGCCTACAGCTGAAAAATTAAGTTTAAAATAGGCTGCTGCAGTAATTTAGAGGAGGGAAAGGTTGTACTTTGGGTGCCAGTGATGATAGAGACTAAGAAAAGTAAGATTTCAAAGGATATTTGTGCAATAAATTCAAGAGATATTTAGAAGATAAAAACCAAGAAGTCTTGCCAGTGGGCTGATATGCTAAGTTAAAGGAAAGTAAAGCATCAAAAGCTATCCCTGGATTTTTGGCTTTTTTCATGGTTTTATGACTGCCATTACCTGGAATGGAGTACACTTAGAAGAGGGCACGTTTGGGGAGTGTGGAACAGGCTGGAGGCCATGAGCTGCTTTTGGACACTTGGATTGAAAGATGCTTCATTCCACCCAAATGGAGTTTTTCAGGAAAACAGTGTAAATACTGATTCAGAGCTCAGAAAATTTATTTTACCTGAATTTACATACATATGTGAGTCATCTGCAAAAAGTAGTCAATGAAGTCATGGACATGACTTTCCCCATGAGGGGAAAATCAAAGAATGAGAGGAGTCAAAAGTCTAGGGCTGAGATCCTAGGGATTCCATATCTCATGGCTAGGTAACGGGGTCAGAGCGCAGGAATGACCGGAAGGTTTATTCTGGGTATAACCTGGAGGAAAACCGGAAGAGTGTTCTCTCATGGAAGTCAAGTTCCGTTTAGAACAGACTGAATACGAAGCAGCAGTTGTTTATATCTAGTTGTTTATAAGTCAGAGTCTGGAGACTGGGAAAGGGTGCGGGACTCACCACACAAAGGTGCCCCAACTGAGGGATCTTGACCTAATTCCTCTTTTGACCACAACCTCCACTTTTGCACTTTGAATTTGGCCTTCACATTCTTTGCAATATTTTAATTTCTTAATCCCCTCATGGACTCACTTGCCTTTTCCTTTTATTTATTAATGCCCAGGAAAGCACATCCAGGGATTCAGGAGCATGAGTACAGAATCAGGGTTAAAAGCAGGTCAGTTGCCAGGGTTAGAATCATGATGTGAGTGTGACCCTAGAAAGTCACAGATGCTTTCTATGCCTTGGTTTTCCCATCTGTAAAGTAAAGGTGACGATAATGGTCCCAATTTAGTATTAAATGAGATACTGCAGTGCTGGCACATTGAAAGCAAGCAATTAATATCAATTATTTCAATTATTATCCATGGTCCTAACTCCCACCAACATCCTAGAAGATTCCTGTAAATTGAATTTCTACTTTAATTTTTTTTTAATTTGGTGAAAAGTCTTTATCTGCCCCAAGTATTTGCAATGTTCCTTTATTGTCACCATCCACCCAGCCACCTAAATCAGGAAACCTGGGAATGATCCTTGCTCCTGTTTCTTTACTTATTCCATCCAAGTCTAAAATTCTCACAGTTCTTCCTCCTAAAACAGCTCTTTCATTTATCTTCTCCTGCTTCTCCCTTCTTCCCCTGCCCTTAGACCCTAGATTTCTGCTTTAACTTTCCAAGGCATCTCTACCTCTAGAGGTTTCAACATGCTTTTTTTCTAGGATATTTTCTAAAATGCAAATCTGATCAACCGTAGAAGACAAATAATAAGCATTTAAGAACCTTCATTTTTATTTCTTTTTACCTTTCTAGCCTCATCTCCTGCCACTGACCACACACACCCCACACCTCAGGGATGCTGAGATACGTGTCATTTGCCCATGTGCCTGCTCCCTCATGCCTCTGGTTCTGCTCTGGTGGAGCCACGACCTGTCCTGTCCTTTGAATCTTCACTGATCTCCCGCCTGCCCACTAAGGCAGGGGTAATAACATCTGCCAGTTACACAGTCTCAATGACAGCATTTGTCTCAAAGTAATTGTTTCTATGTCTGTTTCTCTACAAGATTATGAAGCCGCTGAGCAAAAGCACCAGAGATAGCTCTTGTCTCCAGCAAGTGTCTACTCATGTATGTGTATGCTCAGTCACTTAGTTGTGTCCGGTTCTATGTGACCCCGTGGACTGTAGCCCGCTAGGCCCCTCTGTCCATAGAATTTTTCCAGGCAAGTATACTGGAGTGGGTAGCTATTTCCTCCTCCAGGAGATCTTCCTGACCCAGGGATCCAAGAAGTGCTCAATACATGTTTGGAAAATTCTCCACCAAAGATGAGCTGCCTTCTGACTTCTCACCTCAGGTTCTCTTCTTCCCTTGCGATTCTGCCTCTCTTAACTCCGTTTAGGAATTCAAATACACAATAGTCTTTGGGATACTCAAAATGATTTCCATTTCTGGTTCCAAACTCTTCATCAAGCCCGAGACCGTCACATCCATTTTTGTTATACCTCTCTACCTGAGTAGGCAACTTGCTCGACATAATCAAACTATACCCATCTTCTCCATAAACTGTTCATTTTGACCCTAGAACCTTCCTAACCTACCCTCCATCTGCTCCCACTCCAACATGATTCAGCCTTGTAGGTAAGATCTAGACTTGCTGCCAACTTTCAACTCTAGATGATTTTCCTTCCAATTATCTACTCTATCTTTTCAAAGAATTTACTTTTACGTATGTTCTTTACTTAGAAAACTGATCTTACTCAACTTCTCTGATACCTAGTTCAAGATTTCTGGATGGCTTCACTTACCTTTCTCTTTTCTTCTAGTCTGAGAAAGAATGACTCTCTTCCCCTTAGGTGGTCCTTCTCCCAGTGTTACATCCAAGTCTTTGACCCCTTCCCAGAGGCTCAAGAGAGAGTCAATTATTCCTTCTTTATTTTGAATCTCTCTTCTACTACTCCTTTCCTTTTCTCTCCATTTATAGCCGTATTATTCTTATCCTAAGAAAAAATAAAAATTCTTTTAGCTCAGTCCCTTCTTTTGTTTTCTTTTCAATGTCAAAATAATCTACATCTGTTGGTTACTCTTTCTTAGTACTGCTCTGTGACTTACTTCTACCCTTATCGCTGTAATAACTGCACTGTAAAAGATAACTAATGATCCCCTAATTGCCAAATCCAAAGACTTTTCCTCCATCCTCAGCCCCTTGCCTTTTTGTAGCATTTATATTGTTAGGACACACAGCATTGTGGCTAAGAAGCCCTAAGAGTTAAACTGCCATAATTTAAAGTTACTTCTGTAAATTGAAATCTTTGTATTTTGGTAAGTGTGAAAAACCTCCTTGTTGCTCCATTAATCATCTATAAAAAGAAATGAGAATAACGGTATAGGTTTCATAAGGTTGTTGAGTGGATGATAGTTTTGGTAACACATGTTGCAGTGCCTATCTCATAGATACTCAATAAGCATTTACAATTGTGTTTGAGCCCACCCTTTCACTTTTGGGGGGTAAAGTTCTTCCTAAGCTTATTTAAACCATGTTCTTCTTCTCATCCACTTCTATGTATAACTCTTTAACTTCTTAGCTGGGTGATATTGGGCAAGTCTTTAAGCCTGATAAATGGAGAATACTACTTATTCATAAAAAGATTGAAATGATGCATGTAAGAAGTTTAACTTTAGCATAACATCTGGCATTAAGAAAATACTTGCTTTCCTGACTAAAGAGACAGAGAAAACATCTCTGATTCAGTAACTTTCCTTCTTCTTGTCTTAAACCTGAATGTTGATTTCTGATAGAAGGCAATCACATGGCAACTAGGAGAGAAAAACCAAGAGAACTGCAGAGATGACCATCTGATATCGTTGAATAAACGTCAGCAGCCCCTATGTCAGAATTTTCATGTTTGCTTTTGTTAAGCCATTGTAAACTGGCTTAAACTATGTGATTTTCTATTACGTGCAGTGAAAATATTCCTAATGATACAGTCCCAGTTTATGCTTCACGGTTTTAGCTGACAGTCTTTCTGTTATCCTTCTAGGCAGTTTATAAAGATGAACCCAGAGTATCCACAGTTATTTCAAATTTAACTACATCTATTTTGAATACTTCTGCTACAAATAAACTCTCTATTTAGCTCTTTGGGAAAGATTTTTTTTAGGTGCAATGCTGGAAGGTCTTAGACAACCATAGTTCCCCTGCCTGTGGTGTAAAATGGCAGTATCATCTTGTTAACTAAAGACAACAGGTTTGTCCTGCATATACAATATGCCAGATTTTTTTTTTCCAAACTATTCCGCAAAGAAGTCACTTAGTAGATTGAAAAGATAACAGGTTTAGGAGTTGGTCAGATGGAGATAAAGTTTGATTTCACCACTTCCTAAAATGTAACTTTTTTGATCTTCAGTTTCTTTGATTATAAAGTACCCAAAAAAGGGGGGAAAGTATTCCTGCAGAAGGTTATTATGAAGAGTTAACGTTAATGCTGCCAAATGCCTAGCACAGTACACAGTGTGGAACACAAATAACCTGCTCTTTTACTGCTTCAATTATATAGTAGACAGTGAGTAAATATTACCACCCTGAAGCCTCTCACAGAGCATTAAAAAAGATGAGTTAAAATTCACCCATAAGAAGCTTTTGTAGATTAATCTCAACTATTCTGACCATACCCTTTCTGAGCTCCTATTAACATTTGTACAGTCATATGTTCTTCAAAAATTTTTTCAGATAAATAACTTCTACTTCAAATTATAGACTTTAACAACATGGTAATTACTCAAAAACATCTTTTATAATGCCTGTTTAAGGAAGAGTTTTCAGAATATACACCTCTTTCTGTCATAGACATTAGCAACAGAATGAACGCTGGTCTTTTGCAGATGGTCACATGACAAATACTAGGCCTAAATATGGTTAATAAATTTATCTAAATTTCTTAGATGTATTTTCCCACACATACTGAAGATATTATGTGTGTGTGTGTGTGTGTGTGTTCTCCTTAATAGTAATAAGCCATCATTTTCATTACGAAGTTTGTGGTTTTGGGGGGAAGCTGAAAGTCATTTCAAGATATACTGATGAATAAGGTGGTTTCAAAATATGCCAGTTTTATTGGGGAGGAAGGACAAAATAAAACAATAAAACAAACAGAATACAACAAAAGAGGAGATGAAATTTAAATATTAAGAAACAGAAACTGGCTTTGAAGGTAATTCTAAAATGTTTCGGGCCCAACAGCCTCTAAGAGTGCCCATTTTGAAAGAGAACAATCATGTATGTGTATATTTGACTTAAAAAATAGATTCCTTCTTTATTTACAACTGGACTAAAGATCTCATTTTATGAACATGATTTCTATGCTCAAAACAAAGAACATAGAAACACAAAAAAAGGTCTGTCAGGAAAGATCTTTTTTCAGTGAAGTGAAAGTCACTCAGTCGTGTCCCACTCTTTGCAATCCCATGGAGTGTAGCCCACCAGGCTTCTCCGTCCACAGGATTTTCCTGGCAAGAGTACTGGAGCCGGTTTCACCCCCAGCAGCCGGTTTCATCCCCAGCAGCCGGTTTCATCCCCAGCAGCCGGTTTCTCTGGGGATCTTCCTGATCCAGGGATTGAACCTGGGTCTCCGGCATTGCAGGCAGATTCTTTACCATCTAAGCTACCAGGGAAGCCCTCTTTTTCAGTGTTCGAGCCAATCATCCAACATTGCATATTTCAAATCAGTGTTGTTTTTTTCCCCTACTTTTTGGACAAGTGTATTTGGACAAATACATTGTTGGGCTGTGTCCTTTAACATGAAAATGACCATAAGTTTTAATGTAAGTATCATTTAAAGACTTAATGAAACAATACTTTTAATTTGTGTGGTAAAATCAGATATTTTCTTGGCTGCGGTTACCTATTTTGCGACTTCTGAAATTGATTTCACGTCCGGCAAACGGGTCGCTTCCTAGAGTCTGAAATCTGGCCGTGCCTGCCAGGCTCCAGGGTTAGCTTGCCTCTAATTGATGCTTTTGAATTGTAGTGTTGGAGAAGACTCTTGAGAGTCTCTTGGACTGCAAGGAGATCCAACCAGTCCACCCTAAAGGAAATCAGTCCTGAATATTCAATGGAAGGACTGATGCTGAAGCAGAAGCTCCAATACTTTGGCAACCTGATGCGAAGAACTGACTCATTGGAAAAGACCCTGATGCTGGGAATGATTGAAGGCGGCAGAAGGGGACGACAGAGGATGAGATGGTTGGATGGCATCACCGACTCAATGGACATGAGTTTGTGTAAACTCCGGGAGTTGGTGATGGACAGGGAGGCCTGGCATGCTGCAGTCCATGGGGTCGCAAAGAGTCTGACACGACTGAGCGACAGAACTGAACTGAACCGAACCCATCCTTTCCAGATCGCCAGCTTCCCGCGGCTTTTGGTAACCTAGCAACCAGGAGAAGCAGGCAGACACTTCCGGAACACCGTGGCGCCGCGATCCAATCAGCTCTGCAGAGTCGCCGCTGAGGCTGACGGGCCGCCGGCGACTGTCTGGCCGCCGGCGTCTGTACCATGGCGACGGGCGGCCGCGGGCCTGTGGTGGCGATGGCCGCTGGGTCCACCCTCTCGGCTGCGAGTGTGCCTCTGTTCCTCTTGCTGGTGCTCCCTCGCGTCTCACAAGCTCAGACCTTCTTTCTCCCTTTCCGGCAGCCGGAGACGTGCGGCCACAACCAATACTTCGATATCTCGGCGCTCTCCTGTGTGGCGTGTGGCGCCAATCAGAGGCAGGATGCCCGAGGTGAGACGGCTCGGGACGGGCCCTGGCCGAAGGAGCAGTCCCCGCTTGGTGCCGTGCCCAGATCCCGGCGTCGCTGAAACATCTTTTTCTTTTTTTTTCCCCCTGCGGAAAGAATGTTTCAGAAAGGTTAACTGCCTGCGCCTCAGAGGAGGGTCTCCTCGGAGGATTGAAGCTTAAACACACAACGAATGAGGTTGGGGAAACCTTGAGTCCGCTACCCCGAAGGCCTCGTAATGAATTTATTGTCTCCAGGCCCCTACCCCTCATCAGGGGGCCTTTAGGGAGGCCCCTGGAAAGCTGACTACGGAAGAAAGAGAAATGAAGTAATCTTTAGGGTCGCAGAGAGTCGGACTGAGTGAACAACAACCAGGATAATCTGAGGTGCTAAGAGCAGGTGACAAGGACCTGTTTGGGAGGGAATGCTAATTAGCGCTTGGAAACTTTGGTAGTTTTTTTTTTTTTTTTAATCTTAAATCCAGAAATGTAGAGCTGGTTGGGACCTTAACCATTTATGGTCCAGCCTTCTCACTTTAGGGCTAAAGAAATGGAAGTCCGGATGAGGTCGTCAAGCCTTCTTTGTCCTGTAAATTGGAGACAGGAAGAATTCGTTTATCTCTTTGCCGTCTGTCTTGACCTTTGTGTTTCCTCTGTACAAAACGTCCATAATAATATAGATTTCCGAAGGACTTAGCCCTTTCTTTGTTGAATATTACTTATTCCCTCCAAAGTCTCTTTAGGTTAAACTTTTTTTTTTTCTTGAGATGTTCATCATTTGGTCCTAGTTGTCTCTGAAACTGCTCAGGATAAGACTTTTCCCATATTCTAAAGTCTAGGATGTTTTTAATCTCAATTTGGTCACCCATGGTATTAACTTTCTGCCATCTTGAAATTTGATTTAAGTCATTGTGTAGGACAAGTCAGGCTTCTCAGGTTAGGAAGTAAGAAGAAAGCATTCCCAGACTCATTCTATAAAGTGTAAGGTTCATAGTCATGCACCCTGATATCATAAGCATTCTACTACATGGATTCCTATTAAGTGTCCACTTAATGCCTTCTTAGAGAATACTGTCCTTACCTCTCCAGCAAGTTGAATAGTGATTATCTTATAAAGTTACTTCAGTCTTTCCAAACAGAGGAAAACAGTGATTTATTTGAATCAAGATAACTTTCCTAATAAGATTTTGTTTTGACAAAATTTGAATTCAGTGAGTATATGTGTATGGTTGGGTGAAATAGACTTGTAAAATCTCCCATAGTGGTTAGTCAGTAGTTTGGTTATTAGTTTAATATTTATAATTTAATAATTTATTTATGTTTGCACTTAAAATTGTAGCAAACACAGTACCTAGTGTATGCCAGACACATTGTAAGATGTAAATAGAGCACTTTCTATATGCTTATAATGACTAATTTAGTACTCATATTAACCACACAAGGTAGGTACTGTTGTTCCCATTTTACCTAATTGGAAGCAAAGGCACAGAACAGTTCCTTGCCCAGGGTCACAAAACTAAGTGGCAGAATCAAGATTAGAACCCAGGCAGTACTCGCTTCACCGTCTTGCTCTTAGGTCCTGCTTCTCAAGATCTTAAGAGTTATTAAAATTTTCCTATCTTGGAATTTTATTTATCAAGGTCAAAATTGGCTCTTCTTTTTAGGAACTTCATGTGTGTGTCTGCCAGGATTTCAGATGATCTCTAATAATGGAGGACCTGATGTTATTTGTAAAAAGTGCCCAGAACACATGGTATGGAGTATTTATTATTTTTTAATCTTACTGTAAAAAATAGCAAATATCATTTTTTAAACTGCAATTTAATGCTGTACTCTAATATTTTCCCACAGACTTTAAAATTATTAAGCCAGCTTTGTTTTTACTAAACTATGGGAGATCAGTGAAATTTTGCAAATTTGGGAAAAAACAAAAAGGTATTTTTAAAATCTGAAATTAAAAAAAAAAGCTATAATTTGTCTTTATTTCTATTTCATAGAGAAACTGATTTATAAAGGAAAATAGATGAATGATATATACTGAGTGAATATAATAATGTCAACAGTTTTATATAATGATTCATGTTCATAAGTGATAAGTTCATCAAATGCCAATTTCATCACTAAATAGATTAAATAATATCTGATGCTGTTTTATTAATCATTTCATTGTATCATAATTTTTGGAAAATTCGTGTATTAATAGTAACTATATATGATGATTCTTGATTAACAGAAATGTATCTTCCAATCATTTTGAATAATGAAGAGTCTTAGTGTGGCAGTTCTAACTTTCATAGTAATGTTTCTTCACATTTTTGTTTTAAAATGCAATGTTATGTCTTCTCATTATTGTATTTTAAAAAAATTTAATCTGGGAATTTAATATTTACCATTTGTCCTGATTTATGACTAGTACTTATAGGTTTGATGAATCATTTTGATACTTTATATTTTTGGAAATAGTGACCCTAGCTGAATTAGGATGAGAAAAAGGTGCTAATATGAAATGGTGCCAAAGCAGACTAATTTTTCAGTGATGTTACTAAGCTAGTGGGGCTTCCCTGATGGCTCAAGTGGTAAAAACCCACCTACAATACAGGAGACACAGGAGATGCAGGTTCTATCCCTGGGCCGGGAATATCCCCTGGAGTAAGAAATGGAAACCCTCTCCAGTATTCTTGCCTGGAAAATCCCATGGACGGAGGAGCCTGGTGGACTACAGTCCATTGGGTCACAAAGAATCAGATATGACGAAGCACACACACACACAACTAAGCTATCATACTTTTTAAATAGCCCTATATGTGTAAATGTATGAAATACAGGGGCATTTCTTCATATATCCATTCTTTTTGGCCAAAACTTAACATAATTTGTGTCATTGTTTTATTATTACCATTGTTTTCTATTTATTTTGTTTATATCCATGTTTGTAATAAAATTACTGTATTTTTACCACAGGTTTTTTTCTAAATCATATAAGTTCAGTTTTGGATGGTGTCATATTTTATCAGAAATCTTTACCAGTACAAACTATTAGTGGATTAAAAAAGATCTCATAATTTAAACAACTTTAAGTATATTTATTTACCATAAGATTCATCCATTTTGGATCATAACTTAATTGCTGAAAGCTAATATATTTGAATTTTTAAAAATTAGAATAATTATTTTAGAACAGGTAAGGCTAAACTATTAATTGGCTGTTTGTTGATTCAATACCGTTGAATTTTGTTGCATTTTATCTTGGTAAATTGAAAAACTGGATGACCATATTAATCATGGTAATAAAAGCTCATTTGAATTGAAAATCACAAAGAACTATTGCCTTTAGTTCTTAGTAGTTAATAGTAGTCAGTGCATAGTAATAATGTGTAGCGCAATGTTTGAATATAAGCACAAATTGTCTTTCCAGGAAATTTTTATGTAGCTCATATATGTATAATTTATTTACATATTGTCTACAAATTATACCTTATTGTGACTTTTTAAACTCACATGGTCATTTTAAGAAGGAGAACATTAATTAAAGAAAGGGGAAATAATTTATTTATTTATTTATTAATTTAGAAAGGTGTTACTGAAGATGGCTGGAACTGTATTTCTTGCCCTAGTGGTTTAACTGCAGAAGGAAAATGCCACTGTCCCACTGGCCATATTTTAGGTGAGAAGTAGAGTCTAGAATGTGTCCTCTAGACTCTTTTTTTTTTCTTTCTGTTTTTAATGTATACATTGTACTTTGTATACATTGTAACCACAGGAAATATAAGTGGTATTTTTTATGTAGCTATTTCATAGGCTGTTCTCTAGCATGTTCTTTTCAGTTAATGGTATGATCTACCTCATTCTTTTTAATCCACTCCATGGTGTTTTATAACTTTTTGTTGTTTTAAATATTTAGATTGTTTTCAAACTAGTAATGTTTTGATGAATATTTTTATATACATAGTCAAGTGTTTCTGTAGGTTAGGTATCTAAAAATGAAGTTTTAGTATTATGTATTATAGAGTATGTGAATTTATAGTTTTAATACATACCACCAAAAGCCCTCTCAAGTTGAGAAACTTAACAGAAGTCTGTGAAAATACTTGCTTCCCCAAACTTAGTGTAACAGGAATATGCAGGTAAGAGGAAAGAAAATTTTTAAGGAAAATATATTAATTTATTATGATGATGATGATTTGGAAATTTCTGTATTTTTTTTTTAATGTGGGAATGGGGAAGGCTTCACTTTTCAAACTTTATGTAAAGTATTGACATATGTTTTGTTCTAACAAGGTGTTTTGAGAATTATTAGAATAATTACAAGTGGGTTTTACTAAATGTATAGAAGCTTGTATATTGATTATGAATTACGTCTTATTGTCTCTAAATTGTTTAGTGGAAAGAAATGTTAATGGAACATTGTTGTCTCAAGCAACTTGTGAGCTCTGTGATAAAAGTGAAAACTCTTTTATGGTAGCAAGTGCTTTAGGAAACAGGTAAGCAGTATGCTGAGTGTTGTCTTCATTAATATCTTATTTACATAGAATTTGTGTCTTTCGTGTCATATTCCTTAGGCTAGGAGAAGGCATTACAGGTAAAGAAGCTGAGGTCCAGAGAATGAGACAGAATAGGATTTAAATGGGCTTTCCTGGTGGCTCAGCTGGTTGAGAATCCGCCTGCATTGTGGGAGACCTGGGTTCAATCCCTGGGCGGGGATGATCCCCTGGAGAAGGGAAAGGCCACCCACTCCAGTATTCTGGTCTGGAGAATTCCATGGAATATATAGTCCATGGGGTCACAAAGAAGATTTAAATCTTGTTTCTGTCTCTTGCTGGTTGTTTGACCTTTGTTTAAGCTAGTGTTCTTGTCTTCAGAAAGGGGACATACCATCACTTCATAGGCTGTTATCACAGCTCAGAAACATACTTTACATACCTAAAGAAGTACTATAGAGTAAGTGCTTAGTAAAAGGTAGCTATTTGTAGCTATTTTGTTTTATTATTGATGTTATGTAACTTTTATTTGCAATCTACTTAGTATTTTCTAGGTACTATATTTATATATATTATTGATTTTATTTATATGGTGCCTTATAATACAAAGAGTAGTGTATACTTTAGATATGTTCGCTTTATTGCAAGTAATTACTTAGTTGAATGAACCTATTCTAATCTATTAAGTTAGAAAGACAAGCTCTCAATTAGAGACATTAATTTTTTATAATTAAAAATTATAATTAATTAATTAATGTTTTAAAAATAATTTTTGTTGTATTGACAGGTGTGTCCGATGTGAACCAACATTCATTAATACCAACAGGTCCTGTGCATGTTCAGAACCTAACATTTTAGTAAGGCTAATTACATTGATAATGTATATATTTTTAAATTGAATTGCTGATATTCTTACATAAACTGTTTTTTTTTTTTTTTTTTTTTTTTTATGAAGACAGGGGGATTATGTTTCAGCAGCACAGGGAATTTTCCTCTACGTATGATTTCAACTGCACGTTATGGAGAGCTTGTGAGTATGCTTCAGTTTTTTTGTTCTAGTGTTTAAGGATATTTCTGCTTTTCTTCCTTTGGTAATTTGGGGCTAAAATGAGCTCAGTCCATTGTTGCTCAAATTTTCATAGGTTTGGCCATTAGAAGCCCTTTGAGTTTGTTCCTATGTCTTTTGGACATAACTGTATCTTTCTTGGAGCATTTCCTGTCTGGCAGGAAAGATTTCCAGGCTTATCTTATACTTTTCCTGCTTCTTTCCTGGAAACAACTAAATCTCTAAGAAGCTCTTAAGGATAATATTTAGAAACAAAGATTACCATGCTTAGTATGCCCTCATTAGCAGGCATAGCTAGAAAACATACACACACATTATGTATAAACATGTGTGTGAGTGTGTGCTCAGCTGCTCAGTCGTGTCTGACTCTTTGCGACCCCGTGGACTTAAGCCCACCAGGTTCCTCTGTTCATGGAATTTTCCAAGCAAGAATACTGGATTGGATTGCCATTTCTTACTCCAGGGGATCTTCCTGACCTAGGAATTGAACCCACTGCTCTTGTGTCTGCCACATTGGCAGGCAGATTCTTTATCACTGCACCACCTGGGAAGGCCAGGCATATGCATACACACATCTATAACTATTTCTTTGTTTATCTTATTGTTTTATGTAATTTGTGAGAGAGACATCCAATCCTCTGTAGTAATATATCAGACAGTCAATAAAGAATTTCCAAATATTTGAGTCAGTGTCTTCACATTCCCTTTCCCCAAAGACAATGAGCTTACATCTTGGTTTGCTTTCCCAACTTTAATTTTGAAAAATTTTTATTGCAGAAAAGTTAACAAAGAAAAAAAAAAAACAATGACTGTGCATGTATCTTTTACTAGTTTAACCAATTATTAATGTTTCGCCACATTTGCTTTCTCTTTCTCTCTGTGAATGTAAACATGCATACACACACATACATTCGTAATTTTTTCTGAACCATTTGAAAATAAGTTGTAGCTATGTAATGTTTTACTCCTAAATATTTTGTAGCTCCTAAGGAAAATGGCATTTTTCTGATATCATACCTCAAAAGATTAGTAGAATTATTTGATACACTGTTCATATCCAAATTTGCCTACTTGTTTCAATAAAGTCTTTTATCCCTGCCCACTTTTTTGGCAAAGGGACCCAGGATCAGTGAAAGATCCCACATTGAAATTAAATCTCTTTAGTCCCCTTTAATTTAGAACAGAGATTCTTATCCTGTTTTTCTTTTTGGATTTTTTTTTCTTTTTTTTTTTCTTTTATGGTCATTGACTCTTGCAGAGTCAGGGCCAGCTTTCTTGTAGAGCATCCCAGAGTCTTCATTTTTCTCATGTTTTTCTTATGATTAGACTCTGTGAAACATGTTTTTGGAAAAATATGACGTGGGTGCTGTGTATAGCCCATTGTATCATAACATGGAGCACATAATGTCAGAATATCCAGTTATTGGTGATGCTAATTTTGACTGCCTGGGCATGGTGCTGTCTGCCATTTCTCTCCCTTGTAAGGGTACTGTGACTAATAAGTTAGTCTGAGATTTTACTTTGAGACCATGTACATATCCTTTTTAGCAGTCATTGATGAACCTTATCTGAATTAGTTATTAAATTGTTATATCAAAATGGTTTCACAATTTTATTGTTCCTTTTTATATTTTTAAGTTGACAATCCTCTATAGAGTGTGTTCTTTTCTCTCTGTGCTTTTTTTCTCTTTAGCTTTACTGTAAACCCCTGGTATCATGAGTATGTTATGAACTGTCACTGTTATTCTTCTTTTCAAAGTGTAGTTCTGTTCAGTTCAGTTGCTCAGTCGTGCCCGACTCTTTGCAATCCCATGGACTGCAGCACGCCAGGCCTCCCTGTCCATCACCAACTCCCAGAGCTTACTCAAACTCATGTCCATCGAGTCGGTGATGCCATCCAACCATCTCATTCTCTGTCGTCCTCTTCTCCTGCCTTCAATCTTTCCCAGCATCAGGGTCTCTTCCAATGAGTCAGTTCTTTGCGTCAGGTGGCCAAAGTATTGGAGCTTGCACTTGAGCATCAGTCCTTCCAGTGAATATTCAGAACTGATTTCCTTTAGGATTGATTGGTTTGATGTCCTTGCAGTCCAAGGGACTCTCAAGAGTCTTCTCCAACACCACAGTTCAAAAACATCAATTCTTCAGTACTCAGCTTTCCTTATAGTCCAACTCTCACATCCATACATGACCACTGGGAAAACCATAGCTTTGAGTAGATGGTCCTTTGTCAGCAAAGTAATGTGCTGTCTAGGTTGGTCATAGCATTTCTTCCAAGGAGCAAGTGTCTTTTAATTTCATGGCTGCAGCCACCATCCACAATGATTTTGGAGCCCAAAAAAATAAAGTCTGTCACTGTTTCCATTGTTTCCCCGTCTATTTGCCATGAAATGATGGGACCAGATGCCATGATCTAAGTTTTCTGAATGTTGAGTTTTAAGCCAGCTTCTTCACTGTCGTCTTTGACTTTCATTAAGAGGCTCTTTAGTTCTTTGCTTTCTTCCTTAAGAGTGGTATCATCTGCGTATTTGAAGTTATTGATATTTCTCCTGGCAATCTTGATTCCAGCTTGTGCTTCATCCAGCCCAGCATTTTACATGACAAGCTCTGCATAGAAGTTAAATAAGCAAAAAAAAAAAAAAAGAAGAAATTAAATAAGCACAGTGACAATATACAGCCTTGGAGTACTCCTTTCCCAATTTGGAACCAGTCTGTTGTTCCATGTCCGGTTCTAAATGTTGCTTCTTGACCTGCATACAGATTTCTCAGGAGGCAGGTCAGATGGTCTGGTAGTCCCATTTCTTGAAGAATTTTCCACAGTTTGTTGTGATCCACACAGTCAAAGGCTTTGGCATAGTCAATAAAGCAGAAACAGATGTTTGTCTGGAACTCTCTTGCTTTTTTGATGATCCAGAAGACGTCGGCAATTTGGTCTCTGGTTCCTCTGCTTTTTCTAAATCCAGCTTGAACACCTGGAAGTTCATGGTTCACAGACTGTTGAAGCCTGGCTTGGAGAATTTTTGAGCGTTACTTTGCTAGTGTGTGAGATGAGTGCAATTGTGTAGTAGTTTGAACATTGTTTGGCATTGCCTTTCTTTGGGATTGGAATGAAAACTGACCTTTTCCAGTCCTGTGACCACTACTGAGATTTCCAGATTTGCTCAGCAGTGGCCAAAATTTTTTTTTTTTTTAGTGGCCAAATTTTGAAAGCTCAAATTGTCCCAAATTTGGACTTCCCTTTGGTATAGCTCCTGTGTTATTTTATTTTATTTTTTATTTTTTTCATTTATTTTTATTAGTTGGAGGCTAATTACTTTACAATATTGAAGTGGGTTTTGTCATACATTGACATGAATCAGCCATGGATTTACATGTATTCCCTATCCCGATCCCCCCTCCCACCTCCCTCTCCACCCGATTCCTCTGGGTCTTCCCAGTGCATCAGGCCCGAGCACTTGTCTCATGCATCCAGCCTGGGCTGGTGATCTGTTTGACCCTAGATAATATATCATGTTTCGGTGCTGTTCTCTCAAAACATCCCACCCTCGCCTTCTCCCACAGAGTCCAAAATTCTGTTCTTTACATCTGTGTCTCTTTTTCTGTTTTGCATAGAGGGTTATCGTTACCATCTTACTAAATTCCATATATATGCGTTAGTATACTGTATTGGTCTTTATCTTTCTGGCTTACTTCGCTCTGTATAATGGGCTCCAGTTTCATCCATCTCATTAGAACTGATTCAAATGAATTCTTTTTAATGGCTGATTAGTATTCCATGGTGTATATGTACCACAGCTTCCTTATCCATTTGTCTGCTGATGGACATCCAGGTTGCTTCCATGTCCTGGCTATTATAAACAGTGCTGTGATGAGCATTGGGGTGCACGTGTCTCTTTCAGATCTGGTTTCCTCAGTGTGTATGCCCAGAAGTGGGATTGCTGGGTCATATGGCAGTTCTATTTCCAGTTTTTTAAGAAATCTCCACACTGTTCTCCATAGCAGCTGCACTAGTTTGCATTCCCACCAACAGTGTAAGAGGGTTCCCTTTTCTCCACACCCTCTCCAGCATTTATTGCTTGTAGACTTTTGGATAGCAGCCATCCTGACTGGCGTGTAATGGTACCTCACTGTGGTTTTGATTTGCATTTCTCTGATAATGAGTTCCTGTGTTATTTTAACATGTCTCCTTCAGTCTTCAGGCACTACCTTGGTTTCTCTATACCATGTTCCAGTCTCAACCAATAATTATAATTTTAAATTGTCACATAATACTCTAGTTTATGCGTTGAGATTCACGTAATTGTATGTCTATTGAATATTTAGGTTTTTTGTTATTAATAATATTGCTGTCAACCATTTTATGCCCATAGATGTGTTTTTCCTTTTGAAGAGATTATTGACTTAAGGCACATGTCCTAAGTGTTTCTGAATTCCTGGGTTAAAGTATGTGGATATTGTTTTATAAAGGATCATGCAACTTTATCCCTGGCATTTGTCTGTGGCTTCATTTTACATGCATTTGCCAATACTGTTGTCAATACTTTCCATTTTTACTAGGTTTTTTTGTGTGTGTTAGCCAACATTCTACACATATGTTTTTTTCTTACAAAATGAGAATTTTTGCTTATTGAAGAGATGAAAATGGTGACTCATAATAATTTTATTTTAGATTTCTTGAACAGTTATGGTGCCATATTTCATATAATTTGGTTTTATCACCCTTGTTCACGTTCAGAGAATTTACCACAGATGGAGTTTCTCGGTGTCTCACTTTTAGCAGGACGTGCAGATGAGCTTTGCAGCAGTGGTTCTTAACTAGAGGGAGGCCTGTGTCTGCGGTTTTCAGGGGATGTGTGTGCCTTGTCTCATTCTAGAGATTCTGATTCATTTGGTTTAGAATGAAGCCAGGCATTTTCTGTTTTCAGGAAATTCCACAGTTGATTCTGATATTCATCATTGTTTGAGAATCACCACTTTGGAGATTTTAAATGTTAGTTTCTCTGTGTATCCCCAATCTCCTGTTGCTTAGAAATCATTCACAAATATTTCTTTTTTATTACTTGCAATTTAATACAGTGTAATAATCCGAAATCACCAAATATTAACCAAATCTAAGTCAAGATCTAATTTTTCTTTTATTCTTTTGCACTTTGATTTTCATTTTAGTGAAATGGGCATAATAGTTTTTTTCTTATTATAAACATAGGTTATTTCCTTGTATCTTTTGTCTGAGCAATGTGATTTTGTAATTCAGTCCTACTTGTAATTACTGACATTGGTTGGAATTAATTCTTTTCTTCTTATTCAAGTCTATTTTTCTGATAACACTGGGAAAGTAATATTAGTTATTTCCCACTCAGCAATGTGCATAGTAATGTCTTCCTAATAGTGTAGAGTTAAGGAATTTCTATTTAAACGTAAAACTAGCATTCATCTTTTTGTTTACAGGGCGTATCTTTCACTTCAGAATGGTTTGCAAAGTATTTGCAGTCATCAGCATCTGCTTGTAGGGTATGTTTGAATTTCTAGAAAGTAGTTTTTATTTCATTTCAAAGAAACTGTGGTACCATTTTTTTCCCCAGTTAATAAAACTTTCTAAGTAGATATGTCTCCTTGGTCATATTCTATTAAAACCCTTTCTAAGTGAACTGAAAGAGACTAATAAAGAAAATGTTATTCATTTCACATTTATTATACATAAATTAAATATGTCCAAACTTACTTAGCTGAAATTGAATGTTAGGGGAGACTTAATTTGTACTATCATTTAGTAAATGTTTGTTGATGACCTACTGTATGTCAGGCCCTGTTCTGAAATCTCTTCAGTTATCTATTTTAGGAAAAGACAGAAAAATCCCGTGTGGAATTGTAAGTAATTGTGAGGTTATGCCAAGTGCTATAAAGACAAGCAAATCGGGATAAAGAGCATAGAGAGTAGAAGTGGTCCTAACTTATGGAGGGTGGTCAGGACAGGCGTCTCTGAGAGTATGATATTTGAACAAGAAGTGAGCCATGAAAATATCTAGGGGAAGAGAATTCTAAGCAGAGACCACAGCAAGTGCAGAGGTCCCAAAGCAGGGGTTCTCTGGCATGTTCATGCTAAAGAAACAGGAGGGAGACCTAAGTGGCCAGAGCAGTGAGCAGGGAAAGTGGAGAAATGAGTTCAAGGATGAAGACTGTGAGACCTAGAATTTACTGGAACGGATGTAGAGGGTTTTGTGCAAAAGGAAGACAGTGGTCGGCCTCAGGTTTTGAAAAAGATCATTCTAGCATGGAAAGTAGGTTTTGTTGGGGCAAAGACAAGCAGGGGGACCAATTAGGAGGTTATTAGAGTAATCCAAGTGAGAGAAAAATGGACCTTTGGACAAGGGTGGTACCATGGAAATGAAAGAAGTGTTTAGCTTCTGGATATATATGTTTAAAATTGAGCCAACCAGACTTAGTGATGAGTTGGATTTGAGAAGGGAGAGAAGATTACTGCAATGATTTTTATTTGAATAACTGTAAAAATGAAGTGGTCTTTTCCTGAAAGGGAAAATTGAGAAAGAAGTTTGAGGGTCAAACTCAACAGATGATATTTTGTTGTTCATAAAACCAGTTGCTTAAAATAGATTAGATTTATATGCAATAGATATAAAATAGATTAAATAAAATATAAGTAGGTTAGATTTCTATTCTAATATTAGGAACCAATTATTATTATTTCAAATATAATTATTTCATGTAATAGTTTTTTTAAATGTCATGCTGTAAGTTTTTAGTTCTTCTTCTTTCAGTTGCTTGTCTTTATATCTTCACCTAAAATTTCAGGTAAAATTTATAAATTATTAACCTGCCATATGGAAAGTTCTTTTCTACTTTAGTTAGAGGAAAGGTATTAAAAGCAAAAGAATATCCAAAAAAAGAATTTGCAGAATTCAAATTCTAAGCATAATTAAATTAAAACTAGGCACAGTTTTTGTATCAACTTTTGTTTAGGATATTAAAGTCCATATATTTCTTTGTCATTGTTTTCCTGTAGGTGTATGGCAATCTAACATCTTGCCAAGCTCTCGGAAATATGTGTGTAATGAACATGAATTCTTATGACTCCTCTACTTTTGATGCATGTGGATTGTTTCAGGTTATCTTTGAAAATACTGCTGCACTGGGCACTGTTCATTCTGTTTCCTTTTGGTAAGGTTATTCTAATTAATGAACCATCATTTTGACCAAATTCAGTGCAATTACTTTCACAAATATGTACTAAGACCGTTCCCCCTTTATTAAAACAATTGTGATTGTTTATAGGAGACAGAATCTTCCATGGCTGTTCTATGGAGACCAGCTAGGATTAGCACCTCAAATACTTAGTACTACACCTCTTCCTACAAATTTCAGTTTTAAAGGGGAAAACCAGGTACAAATCTCTATATTGTTGAAGGTTAACTACATTTTGATTTATAATTTTGAAAGGTAATAAGAATATTACTAGACATAATTCTTGATAGATTTTTAAAAATTTTAATGACTAAATTAAATCTAGATATTAGCTGCTGAGGAACTAAACAATATCGAGTTTAGTTTTCTTACTTGAGAGTGTGGATACCTCTGGATTGTGTGTTATTGTAGCAAGAAGTATTTGTGGTTTGGGAAGGTTGTCATCACCAACGCAAAGCCTTCTCTGCCCTAGATCTCCACATTTTAAAAAGGGCTGCCAAAGATTGAGTGGGATTCTATGCGTTTCCTCAGCATGTCACAGGTCCAAATTCTTACCTTCATTTTTTTGACCTTCTAGAATGAAAGAATAGATTATTTCCTCCTCTATTCATCCCCCATTCACGTACACACACACTAATTTAACAGGTTTGAAAAGAAGTTATCTGTCACTGCCTCTCAATTCTGAAGTAATAGTTATTGTGCAAAAACCCAGTCCATTTATTTATATTAAGTGTGTTTAATCAGAGAGATACACTGATTAATTTTGCCTCAAAGTAATGATCGATGAATTCAGTATTTGATCTCTAGAAAAAGAAAAGATCAATTGACAATGAAAAAATTTATATAGACTATTGTATATACTCTGAAAGCCTAAACTCTGAAAGTCTTTATAGACCATTATATATATTTATAGACTTTCAGAGTACATGACATTATTTTATTCTTGTTTTCTTTAAGCAGAATACAAAACTGAAGTTTGTTGCTGCTTCCTATGATGTGAGAGGAAATTTTCTCAAGTGGCAAACTTTAGAAGGAGGAGTTTTACAGGTGAATATGATTCTAGAGAGAATCCCTAACGTGTCTTATTTTTGACTGAGGCGAAGATGAAGAAAAAACTAGATTATCGCTTGAATAGAGCATCAGTTTGCTTACTAGAGTTGATTTTTCTTGTTTTGTTTTAAATTGGAATTTCTTAAAACTACTTTAAGTTATAACAGAGATACCCCCTTAACTTTTCACTCCCTTGATAACCTTAAATAAGTATTATATAAAGTATATATCCATGTTAAGTCTTGAGAACCCTTGACTATAAGCAAAGAAAAGATTCATGAGAGATATTTATCAGTTGTGTTCTTTTGTTGTAGCTTTGTCCAGACACAGAGACGAGACTAAATGCTGCTTATTCTTTTGGAACAACCTATCAACAAAGTGTAAGTTGGAACTATTTTAGACAGTCTACATTTTGGCTTCATTTTTCACATCAGCAATAATTGGAATAATTATTGAATTTTTGAAATTAGTAATTTTTTGTGAAAAGAAAGTGGAAGTGAAGTCGTTCAGTTGTGTCTGACTCTTTGCAACCCCATGGACTATAGCCCACCAGGCTCCTCCATCCATGGAATTTTCTAGGCAAGAGGACTAGAGTGGGTTGCCATTTCCTTCTCCAGGGCATCTTCCTGACCCAGGCATCAAACCTGGGTCTCCCGCATTGCGGGCTAATGAATAATTTATGGATGATTTTTATTAATATAATCAGCATGAAAACAGTACCTTGTCATCCATAGAGTCTTAAACATCATAATTGTGTATTTGCTTCTGGCATATAGGTCTTAAAAATAATCTCTACTTTTGAGCATTTTAGAATGAAGTAGAAGTACTTCATTTTTAATAAAGTGTTATCACTGCCTCCTCCCTCCACCCTCCAGTAACAAAATGCTTCCTTTTCTCTCTCTCCATGCTCACCTCCCTCCCTCCCTGACCTTCCTTCCTTTGGTAGTGCATTTTAAAACTACAGTATGGGACAAAGCAACATTATGAGCCGTTAAACATTTGAAAGACCTTCAATAGTCTACAAAAATACTTCTTGATAAAATGCATGTACACACACCACAGAACAAAACTGTGATTCCAGCTTTGTTAAAATAACAAAAAGCACCATTGGGGAAAACAGATGAGAAAAAGAAACATTTTTAACAGTGGTTATCTCTGGATGGTGGGATTACAGATTATTTTCTTTCTTTTTCATATTTTCTATCATGAACTTGAATTTGCTTTTATTATCAGAAATGACTTCTGTGTTACTTTAAAAAACTGTTGCGTGTTGTACTTTGGGCCAGAATAATCAATACCTGTTAAATGCCCACTGCTCTGTCCTCAGCATTTTATCATTTTTATCTCATCTGATCCCTGAAATAGCTTTGTAAAATACATACCAGTTGTATTTTATGGATGAGGAAATGTTGCTCAGTAAGATTAGGTAATTTGTTGAAATTCTTTCATCAAGTAAATGTTCTGTTAGGCTTTAACCGTGGTTTTTTCCATCAAACCCAGTTGCCTCTCAGGGAGTTCACAGCCTAGTAAAGAAAACAGCTGTATAGACAAAGAATTGAAAAGAATGTGATGTGTTGGTCTATAGATATGAACAAGGAACCATGTTGGTCCAAAGAAGGGTCCTTAACGGTTCCTCGGGAAGTTCAGAAAGGCTTTACACAGTGAGTGACACTTGAGCCTGCAGAATGAATATGAGTTTACCAGGGAGCACAGTGGGGAAGGGGATACCAGGCAGGAATACCATTTGCAGTGTCAGAGAGATGTAGAATAGCATAGCATATTTAGGGACTATAAGTAGGTTAGTGTGACTGAACCACAGACAAAGAGGAAGCAGTGGGAGATAAACCTGGCACTATTAAGGGGAGTCACATCATAAACAGTGTATATCAGGAGAAAGAGTTGGGACCTCATCCCACAGGATAGGAGTTTTTAAACCTTTTTATTGCTGTACAGTTACAGTTGAGAATGAATATATAGCCTCTCCAGCTGGGTTGTAGGACAAGATTCAGGTGGTTCTTTACTTTTAGTTATTTTGGCCCTTATAAAAGAGTTCATATATAGTATTCATGTTTTAAAAGACGTATGAAAATGTGTATAAACAGTATAGTTGGAAGATACTTTCTTTTACAATGACAAATCTTTTAAAGATAATAAATATGCTTTCCAACTTTCAATTTGGGTACTTTTAATTTTATTTTTCAGTGTGAGATTCCTATCCCTAAGATCTTAACTGACTTTCCTAATCCTACATTTTATGATGTGTACCTTGAATATACTGATGAGAATCAACACCAATATATCTGGGCTGTGCCTGTGTTAAACTTAAATCTTCAGCACAAGAAAATGTTTGTGAACCAAGGTAAGGCATCTATACACACCACTCTTTCTCTGAGCTGAAATCAATAAATAAGTCAACCAACACAGCTTAATAAACCACAGATTATAAGAAAAGTCATGGATTCTCTATGATTGTAAGCTTGTTTGTTTTTTTAAAATATTTATCTATTTGACTGCACCAGGTCTTAGTTGCACCATGTGGGGTCTAGTTCCCTGACGACGGATCGAACCTGGGCCCCTGCCTTGGGAGCACGGTGCCTTAGCCACTGGGCCACCAGGGAAGTCCCTGATTGTAAGGTTTTATATAGCATGCCCCACAGTAAAACAGTAAGGTTGTTGGTATATTTACTCAATGTGCTTAGTCACTCAGTCATATCAGACTGCGATGCCATGGGCTGTAGCCCGCCAGTCTCCTCTGTCCATGGGATTCTCCAAGCAAGAATACTGGAGTGGGTTGCCCTTCCTTTCTCCAGGGGATCTTCCCCACCCAGGGATCAAATCCAGGTCTCCTGCATTGCAGGCAGATTCTTTACTGTCTAAACCACCGGGGAAGCCTTATTTACTAAATATATCAGGCTTTTTATTAAGAAATTTTATCATTCCTGAAAGTTTATCCTGAGAAAAACGGTAGAACTGTAAAGTCAGGGCTTCTTCAAACCATTGAGCTGCTTTGTGGACAAATTAGTTTCTTTTGTTGTTTCTCATTTTATAAAATCCTATTTATTCAGGTAATTTGCAGGGAAAATCCTTCCAAACTGATGAAAAGTCCAAACAATCAGAAAACATTCAAGTGCGGTGGGGAAGGCTGTTACTAGGAATTTCTTACAGCGGGAGTTGTTTTTGCAGCCATCTTTTTAAAAGAAAGTGTACTAATTTTATGTTTTAAAATTGTCCAGTAATCTTCACTTTGTGCCACCTTGAATAATTGAAAGTATTTTTTAAAACCCATCTTTTTTTTTTTTTTTTTATAAAAGACAGTAGTTCGGGCAAGTGGCTTCTGACTCGGCGCATTTTCTTAGTGGATGCGCTAAGTGGACGGGAAAATGACTTAGGAAGCCAGCCAAGTTTTATTAGAGTCGCCACCCAAATATCACTGAGGTAAACAAACATCTAATTTACTGAATGAGGCTTGGACTATATGGGAAAATGTCATAGTGAAAGTGTTGACTTGTAATTATCAGATTAAAACAGTAAGAACACCTCAACTGGAATGATACATAATGTGTTCTCAGATGTCTATATACATTGGGATAGACTAATAGAGGGGATAATTACTTCAGAAGGGCTTAAAGAGTTTGCCAAAATTCGTATCCTAAGCCCCACTCTAGACTTGCCAAGCTAGAGTGAGTTGAGAGGTGGGGAGCGGTGAAGATCAGCGGGCTGACGCGGGTGTGTTAGAGCCTGCCAGGTGATTGCAGCAGGCGGGCCTTCTGTGGCTCCATCTCCTTCAGCACGCTCTGCTCTAGGTTGGCCCTCACTAGTTATCAACACCTCACTCTTGCTCAGATACTTTGATGATGGCCCTGCCTTAGTGCCATGCAGCCCTCACCATCTCTCCTCCGCTGTGAGATTCCTATCTCTAACCTTATCTGGCTTTTCTACTCTAGTATCTTATGATGTGCACCTTGAATACACTGATGAAAGCCAATGCCATCATCTTTATGGCATTTCAACATACACTGTTTTTTCATTTTGATTTTCACGATAACCTTGCATGAGGTAGGCAGTACAGAAGCTTTGTCATATACCTTTCTGAAATCTACCTGTACTGTTTTTAGCATTCCCTCAATCTGCCAATGTAGATTCCCCAATGTAGTGAAAATGAAGTTGAAACTAGCCAGGCCTGACTTTATCTTGATGAAACCATGTTGGCCAGTGGTACTTGGCATTTTCCTTTCTGAGTTTACAAACGGTATGTTACTAATGTGTTGAATTCAGCAAAATGTACCCTATTATGTGCCATAGATAGTACTAGATATGCCACGTTATCTTTGTTTAAGAATTCATCTTTTTTTAATATTTATTTTTATTTTATTTATTTATTTGGCTGTGCCGGATCTTAGTTGTGGCACGTAGAATCATTAGTTGTGGCATGTGGGATCTGGTTCCCTGATCAGGGATTGAATCTGGGCCCCTGCGTTGGGTGTGTGGAGTCTTAGCCACTGGACCACCAGGGATGTCACCAAGAATTCATCTTTTTTCCAAAATCAGGATATTATCTGCCTTTCTCTAGGTGTTACTCTTGAGTATTCCTCAAAAGTGGTACATAGTACTTCATTGATTTTATTTGTAAACTTTGTAGGACCTAGATCAAGAAGCATTTTTTGAGGGTGTATTTTAATCTAAAGTTTTGACCACTTCAGCTAGCCTGTGTTGTTACCATTAGTTTATGTTTAACCTTCTCTAGTTTTTAATAACTGGTGGTTCTGAGATCACCAAGACTATTCATATCACATTCAGAGGAAACAGTAAGTTATATGTATGCTTAAGGGCCTCAGTGTATTTTTAACTAAAAATGAATTTTCTTTTAAACAGCATCCACCTTGTACCCAACACAAAAAATGGAAACATTTACCCTCCCTTAATTACCATTGCCTACAGTGACATTGATGTCAAAGATCCCAACAGCCAGTCTGTGAAGGTGAGTTCCTTCTTGGTCATTGCCTCTCTATGTGTTAGTGTAAAACTGATAGAGTTTGCATTATGGTCCAGAGACTGTTAGTCCTTTTCAGAGTTTTAAATAGTCAAGACAGTTGTTTTTTACTAATGGTGGTAAGAGGTGAGTTCTTATGGATTCTGCACATAAAAAGGCAAGAACTAAGTTTGCCAGCAGATAGTGTCACCAGCCGCTGGGCCTCCCTGTTCTGGATGCCAGGACATTTCTCGTTCTCTTTGGCCACCTTGCTTCCGTTAAGATTTGTCTCCTTGCCTGACTAAACCAGGGACTCAAACCTTTAGTGGGCATATGTGTTTCTCTTCTCACCAGTCTTGCCCACTTGATAGAGGCATACTTAAACAGGCAGAAAGAGAATCAAATTATTAGCTTTATAACTAGTAGAACTAGTTATAACTAGTTTATAGTTATAGTTTATGAAATAGTTTATAACTATTTCACTAAAGTGAAATAGAGAATGCAGTTTGGACCCACAACCAATTAGTCTTCTGACAGTTTCCCAACTCAGTTAAACTTCACCCCAGAACCCGAGTCCTCCCCTGCCTGGAAGGGCCTGAGTGTGGAAGTGAGACCGTGCACACGCTGAGAGCAGGCCACTCCAAAGAAGGAGCCTGGCAGAGGCCGAGCTCTGCCTCGCCAGGCGACTGAAGTGTCCCTGCCTGAGGAGGATGGAGATCGGGACCAGAGCTCACCCTTCTAGACTTCTCCCTCATCCCCTCTCTCCTCCGGAAGCATGACAGTTGGAAGGTGCACATTCCCTGCCTCTAAGACTCACTAAAGCTTTACATTTCCACTGTCTCACTTTGCTGACGTTTCGTGCTCTAGTTCTTCCGCCAGTGTCCTGGGCCTCGCTGCTGTGCTCGCACCTCTGCTCAGCTGCTGTTGGATTCAGGCTCTCATAAAGCGAAAAGCAGGCACCTGATCGGACGTTTCTCTGAAAGAGTGCACATCCTCAGTTTTATTACCTGATTTGATGTTAAATTTGTTTCTGTTGCCTGAATTTATATACACTGTAATGAGAGGAGAAAATCCAGGAACAGCTTAGTAACAACAAAAGACTGCCTTGTTTAGATTTTCCTGGAATGTCATTTTTGGGTAGTTAAGAATATATTTATCTTAATGTAAAACACTTCTGGATGTTTTCTTTAAATATTTTTCATGTCCAAAATATATCTAAGCTGTTTTGACAAATTGGAAAATAAGAGGTAGGAAAAAAGTTGAGAGAATCATAAAACTATACTGAGGAAGCCCACCTCAATTCATTCTAATTATAGAATGCACACTTTTCATCATTTCTTAATTTCTCATGACAGCTATTGTAAAAATTCTACATTCATTTTGAGCAGCTGTATCTCTGCTGTCTTACCATCTCTGCAAGTAACCTAATCTTCCTGTTTTTCTGAGCAGATCAAAACCATCCAATATGAATTCCCTCAATTTCCTCTTTAATACTTCAGTATCTCTGTTTCATTATCTTTCTCGACTCCGGTTCCTATTTCTAAGAATAAAGGACTCTTCCCACTTTCTTAAGCGAATTTTAAACCCATACTTGTTTAGGGTGTTTTCTCCTATTTAATTTTACATATTTTATTATAACATATTAATGTGTATTTTCTCCTGTTTCACCCCCATCCCTTTATTCGGCCAGTTTCTCTGCTGGTTCCTTTCCTTTCAGGTTGCCCTATCTTAAAAACAAATTAGCACAACCAAACCATAAAATCTTCTGTCAGTTCTGTCAACAATTCAGCTTGCTATCATGTGTCTTTCCTTGATTTCCCAACCATTTATTCTTTCATCATTTGCAGTTTGGGTCCTGCCATTTTGCTTCTTTGAAAACCTCTTGAATGAAGTCAGTGAGGTAGTCCACATACGCTGGCTTTATTTCTTTAACTTGCCACTTAAACAGTTGCCCCTTGAAGAACATAGATTTGAACTGCATGGTTCTGCTTATATGTGGACTTTAAAAAATTTTTTTAACTAAATATGTACTGCAGCAGTCTGCAAAGTTGGTCGAATTCATGGATGTGGAGGACCAACTCTAAAGTTCTGTCTGGATTTTTGACTGCATCGGAATTGATGCCCCAACCCCTGTATTGTTCAGGGGTCAGTTGTGCAACATTTGACTCTACTCGTGACCCCCTCCTCCTCGAAGTTCCCTGTTCTGTGACCCTGGTAAGACTTAGGTGTCTTCCCTCTCCTATTTCTCATGCTACTGTTTCTCTTAATCCTTTATGATTCATCTCTCTCCTATCTCTGTATAATTGTGTCCCTAAGATTCTTGTTTACACCTTTGATTAATCTGCCTTCTTCCTATGTGATTGTTTAGCCAGTTGCTGAACTCTTGATACACAGGATAGGTCACATGCCTCAGTTACAGAAACCTATCAGAAAATGAAATACGATTAGTTTGACTTGACTGCCGTTAATGAACCTAATCTACCTTCTAATGAAACCCTCTTTCTTTAATATGTACTCTAAATGGATAATTAAAGTAGTGTGGGTAATTCCCCAAAGTGTATTTATTTATGTATAAGTAAAAGTCAACTCTAGCAATATTGATAATTTAAAAGTATGATATTTTTGGTAAAATTCAACTGTGAATGTATTTTTATAGTAAAAATAGGTTTGTATCATATAACCAGTATGGCTAATTTGCTTTCTTTTAAATATCAGGTTTCTTTCTCAGTCACATATGAAATGGATCAAGGAGAAGCACATGTCCAGACAGATGTGAGTTTCTTTTAACCTGTCAAAATACTTTCAGTATATTGTTTAATTAAAACAAAATTTTTTTACATGTTCAGGAAAGTTGTCAAAATAAAGAGATTTGCCATATATCCCTCACCAAGTCTCCCTTAGGGTTAACATCTTACATAACTGTAGTTATTGTTATTCATTCGTTGGTCGTGTCCACCTCTTTGCGACTCCCATGGACTGCAGCACGCCAGTCTGCATACTGTAGTACAGTGGTCATAATCAGGAAATTAATATTGATGTAGTCCTGTTAACTAATCTGGGCTTTCCTGGTGGCTCAGTGGTAAAGAACCCACCTGCCAATGCAAAGACGCAGGTTCGATTCCTGGGTCGGGAAGATCACTTGAAGAAGGTAATGATAACCCACTCTAGTATTCTTACTTGGGAAATCCCATGGACAGAGGAGCCTGGTGGGCTGCAGTCCAAGGGGTCACGAAGAGTTGGACATGATTTAGTGACTAAACAACAACAAATTAACTAATGTAAATACTCTTTGGATTTTACGGATTTTTTTCACTATCCTTTTTCTGTTTTAGGACCCAACCATCGTGTGTCTCCTTAGTCTCCTTAGGTCTGTGACAGGTCGACAGTCATTCTTTGTCTCATGACTGACCCTAACACTGGTATTTTGTCCTTCAGTTGGTTTTATCTGGTATTTTCCCATGATTAAATGTAGTTTTAGCATACATACCATGAAAGTGATGTTATACCCTTCTCAGTGAGTCGTATCAGAAGACACTTGGTGTCAGTATATCTTATTAATGGACTTCCCAGGTAGCGCTAGTGGTAAAGACCCTCCTGCCAATGCAGGAGAGATAAGAGACCCGGCTTCGATCCCTGGGTCAGGAAGATCCCCTGGAAGAGGACAGGGCAACTCATTCCAGTATTCTTGTCTAGAGAATCCCATGGACAGAGAAGTCTGGCAGGCTACGGTCCATAGATTGCAAAGAGTCAGATATGACCGAAGCTACTTAGCACACACATATGTTGTTAACGTTGATGTCAACTTCGATCGTATGGCTAAGATGATATCTTCAGAGTTCTCCATTGTCATTTTCTACTTATAATTAATAAGTGTCTTGTGGGAAAATACTTGACATTGTGCAAATCTCCTGCTCCTTTTTATTCTTTTGCCCTCTAATTTTAGCATCCATTAATAATTCTTGGCCAGTAAAAAATATTACTGTGATATTTGTCTGGTGGTGGTTGTGTTTTTCCATCATTTCTTCTATATTGATTAGAATTCTGTAAATAGGAACTCTCCCTTTGTCCACGTGGATTTATTTATTCATTTATTATTAAGTCAGTATGGACTCATGAATATTTATTTATTCTAGCAATTTTAATTCGTTACCTTCATTTTCTTGCTCAAATTGTCCCAGATTTGTCCATTGGGAGTTTCTTCAGTTTGGCGCGAGTTTCTTCAGTTTGGCGCCTATGTCCTTTTAGTGTACCTTCTAATTTTTGAGCCCTTTTTTAAGTACTTTGTTACTTTTTATTTACAGTATCTTTGAACTTTGATGAAATTGCATTATGAAATTACATAAATCTCAATTTTTTTTTTTACTTTAGATTGCTTTAGGTGTGTTGGGTGGACTCGCTATTTTATCATCTCTTTTGAAGACAGCAGGTTGGAAGAGACGCATTGGGAGTCCCATGATTGACTTACAGGTATAATCACAGGGCTTTTTAAAGTATATTTTTATCTTTTGGCTATTTTATATCCTTCTAATAAGACACAGCTAGCGGATGAGTAAAAAGTTGCCTTGAGTTTCTCTGGGGTACCTGACTAGGAGACGTTCATGAGTAGGAAATGTACCCTCGTTTCCCCTCCAGCGTGCAGCACGGCTGGTGGCCAGTCTGCACCCACCAGCCGTGCTCTTCTTGTTTCCTTGAATCCTCAGCAACACTTGCTGTTTTCCCACCCTTTCCCATTTTTTGCCGATCTGGTGGGATGAGTAGTTTGTCATCAATTTCCATTTCTTTGATTACTCTTCATATACTTTATTAATCATTTGGGCTTCCCCTTCTGTGAACTTCTTATTTATATCACTTGCTCATTTTTCTGTTGTTTCCAGTTTTTCTTATTTATTTAAACAAATTTTTTATATTTTATTTTATTTCGTTTTTTTGTATTTTCTAAATATAAATCTTCTTTTGGTTTTTGACATTGAAGTTTCTTCTCCAAGGGTAAATCCATCTGTTATTTTACCTATATGTTACTTTGTTTAGTAGAAACTCTTGATTTTAATACTGTCAAATCTGAATAGGTTTTCATATTATGGTGTGTGCTTTTAGGATCTTGTTTAAGATATCCTCCCCTATCAAAAAGATACTCTCCCATATTTTATTCTATTAACTTTATGGCTTCATTTCTCATTTAATTGTTTTTACATTTGTTCTTGTTTTTATTTTCATCTGTCATTTATTGAATATTACTGTAAGCCAGGCACTTTTTAAACCTTGAGACGTGTAATTCATTTAGTCCTCACAATAGCTCTATGAAGTTAGGTATCGTGATCATTCCCATTTTATACATGCTGAAATTGTAGAGATTAAGTAAATGTCCTATTCATTTAATGTTTACCATATCAAAATGTAGGTAGTATTTCCAGTTAGCTGATTAAGAACATAAGAAAGGCAGCACAGTAAACTGGTTTGTGTTGGGTTATCTTCCTGTCTCCAGAGCTAATGTGCCTGGAAATCAGAGGAGGGGGGCTTGATTTACTGTTTGGGAGGGTCAAGAAAGGCATCCAAGAGAAGTGAAGTTTAAGCTGGATTATCTATGCATTATCTGAATTTGAGCACACTCCTGGAGATAGTGAAGGACAGGGAAGCCCGGCACGCTGCAGTTCATGGGGTTGCAAAAAGTCAGACACAACTTAGCAACGGAACAGCAGCAACGATCTTCGCATTCCACAAATAGTCACTGATGGTCTGCTGTCTGAGTGCCAGATACTCTACGAGGTGCTGGGAGATGTGGTAATGGGCACAGGGAGACGTGGTCTCTGCCCCCAGAGCTCTAGAGAGTTTGCCAGAGCGAAGAAGAGAAGAATATGTTGAAATAATACTCATTTCATTCCCCAAAACACTTGGGATGGATGTGTGGAGTGGTTAATTATTGAGCAAGTTGTTGGAACGGACAGATGAGGCTAAAATTTAATTTTGGCCTAGGTTGTAAAGGACCTTGTGGATCAGGAATTTACATTTTAATGAGGCATCACTGTACATTTTTAAGAAAGAGAGTGACACAGTCCAATTTACATTTTAGAAAGCCAACTCTGATGGTGGTATGGAGGGTACGTTGGGGAGAAGGATTCCAAAGTTGAAGAAAATTAGAAAGCGGTTCTAAAGTTCTTGGTTGGTGAAAGATGAGAAGAGTTGAATAAGATAGAAGTTATTGGGAATGGATCAAAAGGTTAGGACCCAAAAGGTATCTAGGAAGTGGCTGCAGTCAGTCCTGACTGATTCATGGATACATGAAATAAGACTTCAAGCTTGAGAAACTGGGTTGATAATAATGTTATTAATAATAATATGTTATAAAGTAGTATAAATAGATTGAGTCTATAACAGCTGTGATTCTCTTTTTAAATTGCAGACAGTTACGAAATTCTTGGTTTACTATGCTGGTGATCTGGCCAATGTTTTCTTTATCATCACTGTAGGAACAGGTCTTTACTGGCTTATTTTCTTTAAAGTAAGTGATTTTCTGGATTTAACCTTAGTGCCACAACCTGAATAAATTGTAAGCTCTCTTTATAAAGCAACTGTTTTTACTTGAGGGTGTTTCTAATCAAGAATATTGGGGCAAGTGCTAAACTCACCGTAACCTAAGTGTGTTGTGTTTATTTTATGCTTTCTTTGGGTTATAAACTGTGCCTAGTAAAAACCTTGTGTGGTCATACTTAGTGTAATTTTCATCACAGGCGCAGAAATCTGTCTCTGTTTTGCTACCAGTGCCAGCTCAAGAAGAACGTTTTGTTACTTATGTGGGATGTGGTTTTGCTCTGAAGGTAAGTTTCAAAGCATAGGTTACTGAATTTTAAAACTCTGCTTAAAAAAAAAAAGGTCTGCTAATAAACATGTAAGTCTTCAGAGTTAAAACGCTTTCAAAATCTTTGGTGTAAAATTTAGTTTAATTTTAGAAGAAAGTATGAATTGTTTAATTTTACTAGGAAGTCTGCATTTATTTATAATAGGTGTCTCATTCTGAAGCTCTACCTTAAATACTTTTTTATTCTTTAATGTAGACTGTTAGTTGAGAGTGAACGGTACCACACTGGATAAAGTGCTGAACTCAGCCTTGGTTCTCTCTGCTTCCACTTTCCTTTCCTCCTCTTCCCATGGCAGCCCCCTCCCTGCTTCACTGTTCTTTCAGTGGACATGATGCTCTTTACATGCCTCTGCCGTACATCTCATCCAGTTGTGTTGTGATTATTAAGTGACTGCTATTCCCACTGATCTGTGAGCCCCAGGAAGAGAGGAATCATCCCATACTTAGATTTTTAACCTTTGTTTGATCAATAATGCACCTTCGCAGAAGAATCCTCAGTTTAAACATATTCTGAAATGAAAAGGATTTTTTTCATCAGAAATCTTAATAGCAGAAATAGAGAAAAAGACAGTAAGAACATCCTAAAACTTTCATTAGGACAAACAAATTACAGTTGGTAATACCTTTCCTTATGAAGAAGTTAAAGGCTTTTGGAAACCTTGGGAAAGAGTCAATTACTCAAGATCCCTGTGTGAGGAGGGAGGTAGTATGTCTCCTTTCATATTCCTATTTCAAAGAAAGAAGAAGGGAAGGTGAATTAATATGTGTGTAAAAAGTCTATGAATTTGGTGATTGTTAGTTGATGAGGTTCTGGTGAGCCCCTAATGGTATTATGACTTTGTCACTTGTGAAACTTACAGTGAAAATGTTAGTCACTCTGACTCTTTGACTCTTTGCGACCCGATGGACCGTAGCCTGCCAGGCTTCCCTGTCCATGGGATTCTCTGCAAGAATACTGGAGTGGGTTGCCATTCCCTTCTCCAGGGGATCTTCCTGACCCAGGGGTTGAACCTGGGTCTCCCCCATTGCAGGCAGCTTGTTTACCATTTGAGCACCGAGAAGCCCCATATATCTTCTTGTGATTGCAGATGTTCGTTTCTTAAAGAATCAGCGTTGGTTTCATAAGCAGGGTTGATGCCAGTACTTTAAGGTGTTTTGTTTGTCATTCTCAGGCTCTGCAATTTTTGCATAAGCTCATCTCCCAGATTACCATAGACATATTCTTTATCGATTGGGAGCGGCCTAAAGGAAAGGTTCTTAAAGCTGTTGAAGGTAATGAAAGTAACCATTTGCACCAAATTTCTTTTGCCACCGTTGTAAAGCAAAGAAGGTGAAACATTTTACTCATTTTATCTCCCCAACCAGGTGAGGGTGGTGTTCGGAGTGCTACTGTTCCTGTAAGCATATGGAGAACTTATTTTGTGGCAAATGAATGGAACGAAATTCAGACTGTGAGAAAAATTAACCCACTTTTCCAAGTACTTACTGTCCTCTTCCTTTTGGAGGTATAAACTATTTGATATAATTGTATTCAATTTATGGGTGCCTCATAAATGTTAATTTAATTCCAACTAGATTTTCCTATCAGTGGGAGAAGTTTAAAATATTGTTACCGAGCCATTAAAAAATACACATAACATGAAATTTACCATCTTAATCATTTTAAGTGTACAGTTCAGTACTGTTAGGTGCACTCCTGTTGTTGTACAGTCCATCGCTAGATCTCTTCATCTTGCAGAAGTAAAACTCTGTGCCCGTCTTCTTCCCTCTCCCCAGACCTGGAACCCCCATTCTACTTTCTGTCCTTGAACACCTACTAAGGGCCATGTCCTGTGTTAGGATTTGGGGCTACAGCCTAACAGGACACACTCAGTGGGTACATGCTTATGATCCCTTTACAGTTATTTGATGGACCTGGGTAGAATTATCAAAGGAAATATTCAGTACTGAATATGAGACTGAAATACGGAAACTATATGAGTAACATTTTCTGTAGAACTAGCTGCTTAAGTAAGGTTTGATATAAATTTTGTCAGACTCCTTTGTTTGTCTGCCTTCCTTTTTCCTTCTTTCTTGCCTTTCTCCTTCCTTTCCTTTTTTGAACCTAGAAGAACGTGTGTGTCTCTGGGACATAAGAACACTGTCTCAAAAACTTACTTATAGTCCTGTTTTTTAAAGCTTAAAAGGGATTGTGTGAGAAAGTAGTTTTATAATCAAGTAAGTTTGGAAAATACTGTATTCCATAAAGTCATGTAACTTCTTTACCATAAAACTTTCCAGAGCCTTTAATGTATGAGAGTAGAAGGCATAGAGGTGAGTATAACATGATATCTTCCTCAAAAGGCATTTTGGAAAATAGTGTTTTAAAGTATAAAAAGTATTTTGCGTAGTGCCTGGCATAGATTGCTGGTTGTTCATTGGTAGTTTACTGAAAGTGAAAAGTGAAAGTGAAAATCGCTCAGTTGTGTCCGACTCTTTGCGACTCCGTGGACTATAGTCTATGGAATTCTCTAGGCCAGGATACTGGAGTAGGTAGCCTTTCCCTTCTCCAGGGAATCTTCCCAACTCAGGGATCGAACCCAGGTCTCCTGCATTGCAAGCGGATTCTTTACCAGCTGAGCCACAACTTTATTTTTTTGATAGAAATTTTTAAGCTTTGTCAGTATATATGATAATAAGGTTATATTTGGCCTTGAGTCGAAGGGGATGACAGAGGATGAGATGGTTGAATGGCATTACTGACTTGATGGACTTGAGTTTGAGCAAGCTCCAGGAGTTGGTGATGAACAGGGAAGCCTGGTGTGCTGCAGTCGTTGGGGTCACAAAGAGTCAGACACGACTGAGCAACTGAACTGAACTGGCCTTGAGCCATATTGAAGAGACTACCTAATGAACTAGCTAAAATTTTGTATTCAATACTTTGTAATTAAAATACTGGATAATTATTTTTATCTAGATTTTCTACTGTTTGTACAAACTTGAATACTTCAGTTTTTCAAGGGAAGGAGTAGAGAGAGGTGTCTCATTTTCAGACTACAGGAGTTTTCTTTATCCGTATCTTTTAAAATTATTTTTTCTTTTTATTTAAGGTTGTGGGATTCAAGAACTTAGCATTAATGGACTCATCCTCTAGTCTTTCCAGAAGCCCACGTAGCTACATAGCTCCTTACAGCCGCATTTTGAGATATGCTGTGTCTTCTGCTCTTTGGCTGGTCATTGGAATTATACAGGTAACAGGAGATTATACTTTGAAGCAACATTACCTCTCTATATTTTTAACTCTGTTTATATACTGATCTTCAGCTCTTGAACACAACAGGGTTTCTATAGTATAAAGAAGGTGACAAGAACAATAATAAAGATAGCTAATAGCTAATTCTTACATAGTATGCTAATCTAGGCACTGTGTTAATTGCATTACACAAAGGAACTTACTTAATCTTTATAGTAGCCCTCAGAGATAGATTCTTTTAAATATCCTCATTTTATAGATGAGGATGTGGTGGCACAGAAAGGTTAAATATTTGCCCAAATATGATATTAGAAATCTATTAGAAATGAGCAGAACTGGAATTTGAGCCCAGAACAATTAGAAATCAGCAGAACAAAAACAGAAAAAGAAATCAGCAGAACAGAAATTTGAACTCAGGCAATCTGATTTCAGATTTCATTTCTTATCAATAGTGGGGCTCTGAAGGGTCTTTCAGAGTCTGCAGGATTTAGTTTATATATAATGATAGGAATTGCTAAGGTACCCTCAATCTTTGCTTTAAAACTAACATATTGTTTACATTCATTTGCATATCATTAAATCTCACTCAAATTACCAGTACCCCTGCTGAAATTTTCTTTGAAGTATTAATTGAAATAGCTGACACTAAAAATAAATCTGAGGACCCAGGGCTCTAGCAGAGGATCTTTGCTATGCTTATTTCCTTTATCTTCTTATAGCTAAAAGAAAATAAAAAGAATGAAAGGAAAAAGAGAGAGAGAAGCAGGAGCTACAGCGCTTAACTAACTCTAGTCTCTGCATTTCTTTCTCTTGCTTACAGACACTCCCATGAGTGGGAAAAGCCTTTCAGTTTGATTAAGATTTCTTTAACTTTTAAATAAGCAAAGGAAGGTGGGACTTCCTATAAACTGGAGAGCTTATATTTGCCTTAAAAACGAAATTTTAAAAGATTTTGGAATTGAAGTCCCCAAATTCCTACAGAATTGGATCTAGGTGTCATTCTGTGACCTGAGACTACTGTTTAAATTTGTATTTATTTTAAATTGTTAAGACTTGTGCAAACTTAGAGCTGTAGAATAGAGCTAGTGAGGGATAGTTTGACAATCACAGGAGAGAGACAAACAAATTAGGATTTGAAGTAAAATTAGATTAAAATAATATGGGGTTTGATTTTTTTTCCCGTTTCAGTTTTATTGAGCTATAACTGACGTGAAAGTGAAAGTTGCTCAGTCGTGTCTGACTCTTTGTGATTCCATGGACTCAGGCCAGAATACTGGAGTGGGTAGCCGCTCCCTTCACCCGGGTCTCCTGCATCGCAGGCAGACTCTTCACCAGCTGCGCCACCGGGGGAGCCCCGGTGACAGCCGACAGTGACAGTGACTGTCGTTTGTCGCTGTAGGTCACCAATGCAGCGACATGCAGCGCTGTGTTAGTATAAGGTGTCAGTGGTTTAACTTACATGTGTTATGAAACGATCACCACCATAAGTTTAGTGAACGTCCATCACCTCATATAAATGCAAAACTAAAGAAATAGAAAAATACTTTTCCCTTGTGATGAGACCTCTTAGAATTTATTCTCTTTTACATATAACATACAATAATGTTAATTATATTTACAATGTTATACATTATATCTTTAGTACTTACTTATGTTATAACTGGAAGTTTGTACTTTTTGATTGTCTTTATCAAATTCTACCCATTTCCCCCTCCAGCCACCACCTCTGGTAACCAGGAATCTGATCTGTTTTTCAAGAGTTTGTTCATTAGTCTGTTTTTCAAGTGTAATTGACAGCACAGTGCTAGTTCCTCGCACACAGCATAGTGATTTGATATTTCTATACATTTCAAAGTGATCGTCATGTTGATCTAGTTACTCTGTCATAATACTCTGGAGTTTGATATTTATCATCAGTATAATAGTAAGTAAATATTTATATTTACTTATACCAGTATAAGTTTTTGTGAACAGATCAGATTTTTCTGGATGTAGAGAACTTAAAGGAATACCATCTGAAGCTTTTCATATTGGTTGAGTACAACAACTAAAAAAAAATAAGCCACACTGACAGGCCTGAAATAAAAGTAGCTTTTCTCTGTCTCATGAGAAAGAGAGTAGGGGTAAGCAGTGCAGGGCCAGCAGGGTGGCTGCCGTCAGACCTGGAGGCCTGTTGTTCTGCTTTGCCCCTCAGGACTTCACCTCTAACGTCACCTCGTGGGCCATAATGGCTGATGGGGTTGCAGGTGTGAACCAGGGGAGGAGACCTCACCCTTTCCTCTTTTTTTTTTTTCTTTCCACTATGAATTTTAATTGAAAACATTACAACAGCTTAACTACCCATAATGAAATATGAAACTTCAGTAGTTAAATTATTATTATCATTTATGAGGCATTTATTCTTCCTTATTTTATAGACCAGCAGGAAACTTTGCATACTTGTATTTTCTGTTCTCCATTTCAGAGGAAGATTGTGAAGAGAAAGTCTAAAAGTTTTATAAATCAAAACCTAATTGAGAAGTAAAACACAGGGAGAACAAAATCTGTGTATAGCTGAGTGTAGGTGGTTTTTAGCTCATATTTTAGGTATGAAAACAGTTTAGCTCATTTCACATGAAACAAGCAGGTGAAGTAGTAAAGCTGAACTGTGAAAACCCCTATTAATTATTTTTGGCATGCTTCTTAATTTTCTTTTTCCCCTGGTTTCTTGTCTTCTGTGCTGGAGTCTTGAACAGGTAACCCCTTGAAGGGGGTGTTGGTGATAAATGGGCCATGAAGGAAACATCAGCAAACCCAATAAGGCAAATCCTGCTATAACTATGTAGCCCACCCTGGCTGTTTAGCCACATGCACATATATAAATCCAAGTGCTGTAGAAAAGAGTCACCTCCTGAAACATCTGTTCAGCTAGCGCCTGGCCCTTGTAATCCTTGAGTGTGAGCAGTGAGTCCGGATGCTCTGTGAGCAGGCGGGCATGGGGCAAGGACCCCAGCTCAGGGGCCATACGGGCCGGGGGCTGGTCCTCCCTGCAGACTGGAGGGTGGGCTGAGTCGGGGAGTGTGATGACCACTCACCCCTTTCTCCTTGAGAGCCTTTTCAGAGGTGTCTTCCACCTCTCCTTGGCCAGAACTTGATCACGTGCCCGCCCCCCACCCGCCCCCCGTCTGCAGGGCAACAGCGTGCCCACACAAGGGTCTGTCCCTAGGAGAGGGGACAGGCTTGTAGGAGCAGCAGCTAGCCGCTCTGGGCACTACCGTCTGACCTCGTTTGTTTCTCACTCTGCTGTCGTTTGATAGAGACGGATGTCTCCATGGTCGCATCCTCAGATTATCAGTGTTTATGCATCCTTAAGAGTTCCTTTAACCTGTAGCAGTTCGATAAATTTGTCTCTACAAACTGTTCTTGATTCTCATAACGTTAGGTTTTATTATTCACTCCCCAGCCCAGCTTCTTCAATTTTTAAGTGGTATCTCTTAGTTTTTAAACTTTGTTACTGTTTTTCATGTCATTTAAAGGAGCTTTAAAATACGTACGTGGTGTTTTTAGGAAAGGGTTTTCAGTATTCAGCTGCTGCAGATTCATTTAAGTATTCATTCCCATATCTGAGTGTATTTTATGTGGGAGGCACTGGCGAGCCCAAAGATAGGCTCTAACAGGAATAAGTTACAACTTGTGACAAGTGCTGTGAAGGGCGTCAGCAGGCAGATGAGACAGCAAGTAGAGGGAGGTAAGGGGAAGGAAAGTTAGGAGTGGGGACAGCTTTGAATAGGGTGGTTAGGAAGTGTTGTCTTTCTCTGAAGGGTATCTAAGGTCTATAGTGTAAGCTCTTCTCTTCTGATTTGTGTAACTCCCCTTTGCAGTATTATTAAATCTGTCTAAGAAAACACTTGAAACCATTTCATTTGAATGTTTAACACATTATCTGTAGTTGAAACAGAATACTTGACATATGCTTTTTATATGCTACTCTTATCAGAGAAGATTAATTTGAAAAACATGCAGTTTCTCTAGTAGACTTTGGGATTTAGGAGATGAGCAGAATTGTAGAACTAGACCTAAACTGGCCATAATGCATTGGTTTATCCTAAGGTTTTCAAAGCCCCTTACTTCCTCTCCCTGTGTTTGTCCTATCTTATTTTAATGACACAGAAAAGTTTTTAAATTCAAAATAAGCCCCCTCAGTGAATCTTAACAGAATTCCAAAACACTCTTCCTTTAACAGAAGAATAGGAAATGCTAAGTAGGATTTTATCCCACAAGAATCATTATTGGCCCCTATGTTCTTGTTTGGAACTTAGTTTTTCTTAATATAGTATACTGTGGCTATAAAAGAAAATTAAATCCTAAAATCTAATAAGCATGAACTTGGCTTAATGTTTCAGATTGTGTTCTTTGCTGTCTTCTATGAGAGATTTATAGAAGATAAAATTCGACAGTTTGTTGATTTGTGCTGTATGAGTAATGTAAGTACTTTCTGACTTTATCTTGAAACTGTTATTTCTCCCTTTTTAAAGGTCATGAGTACATTAAAAGAGGCTTTAAAAGTGATTTTCTATGATTGGATTTTTAGTCTGATTTCCACTGGTGGTTAATTCCAGAGATGGTTATAATGAGCTACAAGTTAATATTTGCTGCCTGAAATTTTCCTTCTTTATTTGCAACTTCTTAATTGTAAATCCCTTATGCTGCCAAATAGTTGACTCAGCCTGAAATCCCTGAAAGGTTTTCATATATCAGTCCTGTTTCTTCTTTTCTTGGAAGTGTCTTCAGTCTCTTTTCCATCTACTTTTTAAAATACCTCATTATCCTTTATTACCTTATTATTCCCTTTATATATTTTCTAAGAATTCAACTCTCATTATTTTGAGAGGAAGGAAGCAATTTCAAGAAGAACTTAATTTTTATTGTTTTGCAGATGAATTGCTAACTGGTCTTTCTCTTTTTATAGATATCAGTGTTTCTGTTATCCCACAGATGTTTCGGCTACTACATTCATGGTAGATCAGTACATGGGCATGCTGATACTAATATGGAAGAAATGAATATGAATCTTAAAAGAGAAGCGGTATGTTTTACATCTTTTTATTTTTTTAAGCTGAGAGGTTCTCATAATCTGGGATTTGTAGTAGTATTTTTTAAAAATCCTCATTGATTACTTTTAAAAGTTGCTACAATATCAACTCACTAGCCTGAACATTAAAAGGGAACGAATCACATATCATCCTGCAGTTCCTTTATGGAGTGTATTTCAAGGTAAACTGAATAATTCATGAGGGAAAGATCTTCCTAATGGAAGCAAATAAAAGAATTCTAAGTTAGAAAATCACCATTTTGTATTGACTAATGAATTAATGCATATAGGCTACAATCATCAGTGGATGCCAAAACAATTAAGTGAAAGATAACAGGGAACTTTATAATCAGGTTGACATTATCTGAACACACTAGCTCAATCTTAGAACATGTAAAAATTAGGAAGACTGACATTACGTACAACCTGTTAGGTTATAATCAGGTTGACATTATCTGAACACACTAGCTCAATCTTAGAACATGTAAAATCAGGAAGACTGACATTACGTACTTCCTATTATGGTGCAGTGAGGAAGTACATAGTATCACCCATGGAATACTCTTGCCTGAGAAAATTGAGCCTGAATGTAATCAAGCCTCTAGCTCTAACAGGGAATCAAGTCTCTAGTTTGCAGTAAATAGCGGGGATAGAGAGACAAAATAAGTAATACCACAGAAGCGTTTAGCCAGATGCAGAATGTTAGGATATCTCATAGGACAAATGACCCAGTGCCCCCAACAAATTAGAGGCATGAAAAGAAAAGAAGTGATGGTGGTGGTAGAAGAAAGTTGTTAGATGTTAATTTTAAGGAAAAAAAAATCAAATACAACGTGTAGACTTTGGATCCTGATTCAAAGAACCAACTATCAAGTAAAAAAAAACCTTTGGAAAAAATCTTGGCAATTTAATGGGCTAAATATTCAATTATATTAAGGAAAGATCAGATTTATTAGGTGTGAAAATGGCATTTTTTGAAGGTCTTATTGGTTAGAGATACTAATTTGCAAATGAAATGACATGGTATCTGGGGTTTGCTTTAAAAGAAAAAAGTTGGGAAGATAGATGAAACAAAATTGGTAAAATGGTAGTTGTTGAAGTTGAGTGTCAGACGGTTCTCTCTACTATATGTTTTAGGAAACTTCCATGAGAAAATTTAAAAAAGAAAAATATGTACCTGAGAGGAAAAACCAAGAGGATTTATTGATTAAGGGACCATACCTGTGACTCACAAGAATTTAATACATGGTCACAACATCTCAGAGAGGAACAATTTATTTAATACATTGAACTGAATCAGTTGGTTAACTGTGAGAACTTATACCTGGATTGAAGGGTTAAATTTTAAAAATGAAACTATGAAAACCTAGAAAAGAATATCTCAGTTTGGGAGATGACAAAATACAGAAAGTATCAAAAAAAGTATTATTTATTAATTTTATTTTCTTAATGTATAGAACATTTATGTAGCCACAATTATATAGATAAAAGACATATGGTAAAATTTCCATAGTAAATATGACACAAAGATATTGATCACAGTACTTAAAATCATAGAAATCAATAAGCAAACTAAGTTAAAAGCTTAACAGAGGGAATTCCCCGGCAATCCAGTGGTTAAGACTCCATGCTTCCTTCGCAGGGGGACTGGTTGGCCCTGGCTGGGAAGCTAAGATTCCGCTTGTCACAGGAGCACAGCCAAGAAAAGGAAAAAACCACGCCAAAAAAAAACCCTTCAATGACAAAAAGATTTTTTAAAACAAGTAAATAAACAGAATAGACTAAAAACCTCTAAAAATATTAAACTCACGAATCATGGAGGAAATGAATGTAAAAATAACATATTTACTTTCTTCAAATTACAAAATTTTAATTTAAAAAGCTAATACTTAGTAGCATCAAGGACAGGGTGTAATGGTCACTGATCTTAGGATACATTTTCATAAACCTGCTAGAAAGCATTTGACAGTATATACCAAGAGCTTTCTGAGAGTTCATTATCTTCGACTTACTGATTCTATGAATCTGACTAACTCAAGGAAATAATTAACAATGTGAATAACTGATTATGTTCAGGATCTTAATCACAGGGGTTATTTATAAGGACAAAGAATACATAAAAATGAGAGAATATTAAGTAAACTGGTTTATCTAAACAGTGAAACATTAGGTAAACATTAAAACTCATGTTTTGTAGAACATTTAATGGTACTAAGAGTTGCTCAGGATATAATGTTACATGAAAAAGAAATCAGTATGATCCAGATTTTATACCATCTCTATGTATATGCGTAGACCGCAAGTAATGAAATACCTTAAAATACTGGCATCTCTTGGTGTTGCAATTATAGAAGATTTTTTTCATTTTGTATTTCTCTGTATTTTATAAATTCTTTATAATCAGAATTTTTTTTTAATAAAGAAATTCACTACACATAGACGCCTTTAAGTCAGTAGAAAACCAAGTGTCATATTTGTAGCTTAGGTTTAGACAAAGGAGAAGAATGTTAAGCTCCAGAGTAGACAAATAAAGTTAAGAATGGAGGCAAGAATACTTATGCTGAACCTTGAAGCATCTGTGAGAATTGGCTAGGTCAGGGGTAGGGTAAAATGTTACAGACACATGGTTCTCAGGAATCAGGTTGTGTCAGAGAGACTTGCAGTAGACATCTGGTCTGTAACATTAACCATTGGGTGATGTATCACTACCTTTTTAGTGAAATTAATCAAGGAAGTGTATTCAGAGTGTTTAGAGAACAAAAAACAACCATTTATAAAAGTTGCTAATTCTAAGACCAGACTTTTTATCATTTATTAAAGAGCAATAAATTGATTATAAAGAAAGCAAAGAATATCAATATATGGTGAAACTAGTATGAGGTTTTTTTGTTTTTTGTTTTTTTTAAAGTAGGGAGAAGTAAAGCCACCTGCACAGAGGTATGATGAAGTAGAAATTAGTAAGACCTGGAGGGTAGTGGCAACCTTGGATACTATTAAAATTGCTTTGTCTCAGATAGAGTTCCAGTACAACTTCAGTTGGCTTCCAAGTCTTATAATATTAAATATTGCATTTTCTTTTTAAGATAGGCAGAATTTTCATTATCTTGATCTTAACATGAATTTTTTTAACTTTTCAGGAAAATTTGTGTAGCCAAAGAGGTTTGGTACCTAACACAGATGGTCAGACTTTTCAGATTGCAATTTCTAGTCAGATGAGGCAACACTATGACAGAATTCATGAGACACTAACAAGGGTTTGTATAACTACAATTCAGATATATTTTCTCAATATTTCGTGTTATTTAGATACCAAGAACGTAAGGCATGTTTCATTTACCCTTGTCTCTTTTTCACATTAGAAAAATGGCCCTGCTAGACTATTGAGTTCATCAGGAAGTACTTTTGAGCAGAGTGTAAAAGCATATCATACTATGAATAAATTTCTTGGCTCTTTCATCGATCATGTATGTATCATCATTTATTTTTAAGTTAGAGTCAAAATGCAGTATTTAAAAGGTTAGCCAGGAATGTCAATTATTTCTTCAGTCAACTAAGTCAATGAACTTAGAACCCTTGTGGGGTTGGTTGGTTGGTTGGTTGTTTTTGCTGAAAAAATTAATACTTCGTGGATGGAGTTAGGTTATGTAAAAGCAAAATGAGATTTTTATACGTCTATTAGCATGATGATTAGCTTAAAATATGTCTATACTGGAATTTTGTTAGTTACCAAATATTATCAGTTATTTATTATAGAAATATGCTGTGGTTGTATTCATGAAAAGCTCGTTATAAACTTATTTTCAGTACATCTAGCCCTAAGTACTACTAACAGCATTTAAAACTTAAAACATTCTTAAAGAGAATTTTGTTATAAAGTCCATTGTAATAAATTGTCTTTGAAGAACCAAACCCAAAGATTTTCTTTGGGTACTTTCATTTTTCTTTTTCTCTCCTTTTGATTTTATAAAAATTGGGAAGCATATATTTCACTGCTATGTTTCAAATGACTCTTATTTTTTATATTAGGTTCATAAGGAAATGGACTACTTTATAAAAGATAAATTGCTTCTTGAAAGAATTCTTGGAATGGAATTCATGGAACCAATGGAAAAAAGCATCTTTTACAATGGTATTCTTCAAATGCCTTTGCTGAACTTGATTATTTTCCAAGCTTGAAGAACATAATTGTAGTTATTGTCTTTTGATTTTATACTTTTATCGAGGAAACTTAGTAAACTTCAAGGAATTATAGTAGTTTTCTAAATCCCATTTTATTATACGTCATGTAGGAAGAAACATATATACGAAATAATTATTCTACAAAAAAGTAAAAAATGAAGCTGAATTTTAAAATCAATTGTACACATGGAAGAGATAGTAAAACAAATACATAAAAGTTTATGTATTGAAATATTATTGAAATATTCATTCAGTGGCACACTTTTAAAACATTTAAAGAAGAATAATGTTCATGATTTATCTTTAAGTTTTCATTTTATCCTACTTCTTAAAAATGGCACATATCTATGACAGGAATAGTGACTAAATGGTTTTTTATCATTAAGAAGAAAGGATACATGTCACTTTTAATATATATGTTAATAACCTCTGTGTGGCTTGGGAAGACTGGAAATGGTACGCTATACCCAGTGCCCTGGCCTGGATGTCACTCGCTGTGTCTTACTGAGAACCGCATGCCGTGCCAGCCCCGGGATACACAGACCGACGGTCCCTCCCTTGGGCATCTTGATAGCAGACTGTGGAAGGCAGGCATGTGACGGATGAGTGGAGTGATGCTGGGATAGAAGTGTGTGCAGACACAAGTTAAACTGGGTGTGGAAAGGAAACTTAACTAGACAGAGTGAAGCCAGAGAGACAACGTGGTGAAGTTTGAGCTGTGTCTTAAAAATAAGTCAAACAGGAGGGTCCAGGGAAGAGAGGTGAAGACATTTGTGCAGAGGGGGAAAGGGCATTATGCACTTACGAGCTTTATGATTGAAGCCTGGAATGGAGTGAGAGTGCATGCATGATAAAGAGGGCAGAGACCGAATCCCGAAGGCCTTGTCTGACACCTTAAGGAGTTTTGCTTTATTTTATTCTGTAGAGCACTTGTTTTCAAAGACATTTTTTAAAAATGTTTTGTCCTACAAGACATGCACTGGGTGCTCCATGAAGGTATGAGAAGAAAATATTAAAATGTCTGTTTGCAATTCCACCATTCTTAATTTATATATATTTAAAATTATATGTAGTAGTAATTCATAAACTATGCCTATTATGAGATGCACATTCAGCATTTTATTCTGATAGGGATACATGATCAGAATAATTTGGAAACCGCTTCTAATAAACATGGGTGTCATAAGAAAGCCTTCATATCTGATTCATAAATTGGAAGAATTATTTTGGCAGGAGTTAAACAGATGCAGGACTATAATAATATAATTTAGTCATTAAGAATATAGCTTTCAGAGTCTTCTGTTCTTGGGTTTGAAATCTGCTACTAGTTTTGTGAACTTGAGAAAGTTGTTTTCCTTTCTGAACTTTAATTATTAAATTTCTGTAAAGTATAACCTTCTAAAGGTTGTTGGGTTTACACACGTGTAATCGTGTAAAGACCCCGGTGTGGGTAGGCACTTAGTAAAGTGATGTTGTTACCATTTCTAATAATAATAATACAGTCATCATCATCATCTTCATCTCTGTTGGGAAAGGAGAATATGGGCAAAGGCAGTAGTGATGGGGATAAAGAGGAAAAGATTGCCAGAAATGTTAAGGAAGAGAAAGGGTAGGAGAGAAAGAGCAGTCAGCAATGATGTGGGCTTACAGCTCGATGAGATGGTTGATGGCCGAGCCACCCCTCACTGAGACACGGAGAGCAGGTGGAGATAGGTGGTGAGGGGAAGAGGATTCGTTCGGTTTTGAATATGTTGTCTTGTGGTACCTTTGGGACATCTCGGAAGAGATGTCCAATCAGCCATTACATGTAAGGGACTGGGGGACTGGATCTGAGGGGAAGGTAAAAGTGCACAGTAAGTGGGAAGTCTCATCAGAGGAGCTCATTGCTGGAGCAACAGCAGTGACAGATTGCCCAGGAGGAGTATACAGAGCTGGCTTGTTTATTTGTTAGAATATGTATATAGTATATGTACAGAAGTGCACATCCTGTAAGGCAATGCTCAGTGAATTCTCACAAACTGAATATATTCCTATAACTAGCATCCTGATCTAAAATAAGTGCTATAAGCAAGCCAGCTGCCCTCTTGTCTAAAGACAAGGGTCCTAACTGGGTGCTGATGGGCCGCTGCATCTCTGAAGAGGCTCTCTGGTCCTCCCTGAAATTGTGTGCGAGAATCATATATTTGTGCTTTCCCCACTGCCTCTTGTGAAAGGGTCTGTACCTTTCATTAGAATCTTAAAAGGGTGTTCACATCCCCAAAAGGATGAACCCACCCCTGCTTGGAGAGTGAAAAGACATCTCAGAACAGAACCTTGCGGAACTGTTTGAGGCATAAATTGTAATACACTATTCTAGTCCTTGTGTTTTGCTTTTTAAACTAACCTATCTTCGAGAATTTTTCAGATTCTTTAAACTTTAGTTATATAAACAAATAGAGAAAGGATATTCATTACCTGGTCATTGAAAAATATAGACTGTATACTTAAATTACTAGCAGTTACCAAGCTTTTGCTGCAAATGTTAAAACTGCTTTCCTTGGTTAACCTTTTAGATTAGCAAATTTAATATCCATTGTTTAATACCCCTTGTTTATTTTTCATAAGTCATGAAGTATTTTTTCTTCTTTTTAAATTCAAGTATAATTGACATGTAATAGTCCTGAAATATTATAGTAACTAGTTGTTTTTAAATATCCAAGTTTTATCACCAGAAATTGATCACATGTTTATTATTCTATTTTTAAATTTCTAATTTATATCTTCTAAATTGCTTTTTTTAAAATAGATGAAGGATATTCTTTCAGCAGTGTTCTGTATTATGGAAATGAAGCTACTCTTCTTATTTATGATCTGATGTTCTTCTGTGTTGTGGATTTGGCTTGCCAAAATTTTATTTTAGCAGCCTTCCTTACATACCTACAACAAGAGGTAAATTTAAGAATTTTTTGTGGATTTCTTTGAAGAGAAATATGTGAGAAGCAGATATTTATTTTTATTTCAGAGAGTAACAATGTCTTCTTTCACTCAGAATTTATAAAGATTTAAAATATGATTAGCCCTGCCAAAAAAAAGGAAAAACATTTCAGCCAAGTTCATTCTACACTCTCCTTCAGAGTTGGTGAAATACCAAGGACTTGTGGAGGGCATAAGTTGCTTGAGCAAATGTGAAAGAAATCCAGTAGGAAGACATTTAAGTTACCCTTCTCTCTTAGATGCCAGCGTTGAGCAGAACTAGAATCCCATTTACCATCTGCACCAGATGTTACCATAACAAAAAGGCAAACTCTGAGATCTAGCTCAGGGCTCAGCCAGTGTAACTTTCAATTCACACATTACCTAGCTGCTTGGATGCAAAAACAGCTGTGTGGATCAGTGTGGAGCCTGAAATGGAGACTTCAAGAAAAGCCAAGTTTTTTCTAGAAATGTTAGCATTCGTATCACCCACATATTCCCCACTTAGGTCAAAGTCATGTATGGGTTAGTGGAATGATGGGTTAGTTCTTGATAGAGATCTAGAATTATGAACAAATTTTGTTCCTAACAGTTCTTTTGATATTTCCATAGATTTTAGAGCCAGGGGAAACTTGTCTTGCCATATATTTAAAAGTATATTCCTACGAACATAAGGGAATTTGTATTAATTTATTAAAACATATTCTGAATAGTGACATACGCTGCTTCAGTATTATGAAAGATGATAGTCTTGAAATAGTTTTGTGTATCACCATGGAATTCAGGTGTCTGATACATGAAAATAAATAGTTGCGAGAATTGGCTAGTTTAATTTAGATATTTTAACTGACATGCACATTTAATTTCCTTTATATGTATTTTCCCTCTGAATTGTTTTTACTTTTTTCTTTCAGATTTTTAGATTTATTCGTAATGCAGTAGGACAGAAGAATTTGGCATCCAAAACACTGGTGGATCAGAGATTCCTGATTTAATTTATTGAATAGATAAAGACAATTATAATCATGGCAAAAAAAAAAGTCATGATTATCAAGTTAGTTTGCCATATTTTTTAAAACTTGTAATACAAATTATTCTATTTTTGTTTTTTAATCTACAGGAAGGTTTATTTTTATAACTCATAGAAACATAAACTTGATTTGTGAATATGTAATATGATGCAATGAAAAATATTGTTTTCCTGTTATGCATGGTATTTAATTCACCAGTTCGTAAACTAGATAGCTCTGACAATGGGACAAAAAAAAGTCTAAATTGCTTTCATCATAACATTTTTTAAATAGTAATCAAAACAGTCCCTATCATTTGTGTCTGTAAGATTATTTTGTAAACTAGATTTGTGTATATTTTCTCACACTGAAAAAAAAAAATTGATTCCAGTTCAAGCCTAGTTTTCAGTTCATTTTGTTTTACATATTTTATGTTTAAATAAATGTTGAAAATATTTTCAAGTTTACTTAGATATTTGAAATTGTATGTGGGCTGACTCAATTGCTCGCTCTGGCAGTGAACTGATTCACTATTGGATTAATAGGCAGTTTGTGAAATGGTACATTCTCATTCCTTTGTTTACCTGCATTATTAGGTCAATATGCTGTTTCCATGAAGTATATTTATATCTATAATATATAAATATCATTTATATTATTGAGCTGTAATATGTGACATTTTCCCCAAGTTAGTTTTTTGTACATTTTGATTACTCAACATTTTAAAAGCACTTCCAAACTTTTGCTTTTCAATTGTGTTTAAAGATTATAAATAACAAATGAACTGTAAGTTATCATGTTATGTGAAAGTGGTTTATTGAAAGCAAACTTAGGCCTGAGCCACGTAGCCAATAATTCTCCATGATATCATTTTTTTTCCAAAATACTCTTTAATAATCCTTTTCATTGTGTACTATGAACTTGAAGGTCACCTTATTCAAGTATAATGGTCATTAATGCCCAAAGCAACATTTCTTTCTGCCTTCTGGTTAATGCTGTGTAAATACTTAAATGTATTGCTATGTAAATATTGTTTATATTACTAAATTGAAAATATAGAATAAAACATTTAGTGTTTCTCTTTCCTGTTTGATTAATATGTATTTTGTGAAATAGCATTTAAGAATACAGCAGTACTGGATCTGGTGTCCCCAGCCATTGCTGGAGTCAAATCCTTTAAAAGCGTTACCAGAACATTGAGGATGACTGAGGAGAAAGAGGGGAAGCTAATAAGTTGAGGATCTCAAACTCTGCTTTCTTAAGGGTCAGCGTACAGAGATGCGTTTCTTAAAGAAGTAAGTAAAAACATATCAGCCTGTATTTGTAAAGCCACCTACTCAGAAGCTTATGAAAAAAATACAACTCTCATTCCACATATGAGAAGTTAATACTCATGTGAATGTAAGTGGAAATTTCAAAAAACAGGTCAGTTGGCTCATCTGCTGATAAATTAAGGCAGAGAAAAGACATTTAAAGTAGTTTTATACAGTATTATTTTTACTTTGGTTAGGTACATAAGAGTGCATTCGGGTTTTCCTGGATTACTGGCTCCTGTGTTCACATTGCAGGATTTAAACTTTGGGATCACATGCTTAATTCTCTGCTAGACCTGTAATCTTTTGTCTGTTTCTGTAACACCAACCCACTGTGTGTGTGTGCTTAGTCGTTCAGTCGTGTCCAGCTCTTTTGCGACCCCATGGACTGCACCCTGCCAGGCTCATCTGTCCACAGGATTATCCAGGCAAGAATACTGGAGTGGGTTGACATTACCTCCTCAAGGGAATCTTCTCAACCCAGGGATTGAGCCTGCGTCTCCTGTGTCTCTTGCATTGGCAGGCAGATTCTTTACCACTGAGCCACCCAGGAAGCTCCCAACCCACTGTACTTTGTATCTTATATCCCTAATTTTTCTGATTACATAGAAACATTTGATAAATCTCTTGGTCATTTCATAATGAAACAACCCTAGGTTCACCTGGAGGTCCTTTACCAGCTGCTGTGTGCTTTACGCTCCTTAGAAATGCACAGGCCCTTAAAATAACTGCAGATCAGTCTCTATTATGTGATGTTTATGTTTGCTTACTTCTCGTACTGCTTCCCTACCAAACTGCCTTTTGAAAAGGTTCTGCTATTTACCTAGATGGAGAAGCATTCAAAGTGCCCATTAATTCAGTGCTTGCAGGCATGAAACAGGAAAACAGGTACTTTTTTGTTGTCTGTAAACATTGACAATAAAAGCTGAGAGGAAGTAAATGTAAATGGAAGAGCAGTGTGGCTTAATGGAAAATGCTTCAAATTTAACAGCAGAAGCTATGAATTTGAATTAAAATGTTGCCCTTTGTCACTCACTAGCTTTGTGACTTTATTATACCAAGTCATTTGGCATCTTTGAGTTTCATTCCACATCTTTACAATGGAAATGATATCCTTTGCTTATCACTTGTTGTGATTCATTAGGATAGACTTATAATAACCATAAACACTGGAATTTTTATATACTTTAGTTTGAAACTTGTGCCGCTTTGCTAATAAATTCTATGATATTAAAACAGGTTACTCATTTCAGTAGTTAACCAGTGAAGATCCTGGGCCTTCTGCTTCAGTCACCCCAGCCTCAGTGAGGAAGAGGCCTCAGGAGGTGTCACAGCCTTTAGTGAAAGGAGGCAAGAAGGAGTTTTGACACCATATTGTAAGCGTGCTTGTGGTACACGTTAGAAAAAAGGAGTAAAGAGTGGAATATCGTCTCTGGAAGGGAGGGTTTCTCTCTCACATGTTCATTCAAGTGACATTGCTTCCCATTCCCACTCCGGAGGTGCTCAGAAGGGTAAGACAATTAGTAGAGGACACAGACATGTTAACCAGTAATTACAGCAATCTGAAAAGGGCTACAGCCACTAGGGTGTGATGCGGGGAAAGCTCTTAGGTATCTGGTCATCAGGGCTTTGACGTGACGAAGTGGTATTTGATCTGAGATTTAGATGAGTGCAGTACAAGCTCTGAGATGAAGCACATGGCCATTGAGTACTATAGGTAGTTTGAATAGGTATATTTATGCTTTTTAGAAATGCTCTGTATATTACATTTTAACATCTTAATTTTTTTTTCCCCCTGGCTAGGGAGAGACTGCCCTATTGGGACTAGCCAATTCTTAGAGGTAGCAAAGGGCTCAGCCAGTAGCAGACCTCTGATAGCAAAACTCACCAATCCAGAGCCATACCTGCACTATCTGGTCCTTATCCCCAGAAAGCAACATCCCTCCGCCGTCATCATCCAGGCAACCAGGGAGCTCCTTCAGCTCAGGGCCTGCTGGGATGATTCGAGCTAGCCAGTCCTAAGTCGTTACCCTGCCCTGCCTTGCCTTTCCTGCAGAATGCGGAAACTGATAGCGGCCAGGGCCCAGGCTCACCCCTCGCTCCTGTCTCTCCGCCTCCTGACCAACGCTGGTGCTTCCCCACGTGGCTCTGCGTGGCGTGGGTGCCTCCTGTTCCTAGGACCTGCGAGTATAATCACCTGTTTTCCTGAGCCTCTCCTGTGTCTCCTCTTGGGGCTGAACCTGACTGAGTCTCCCATAGAAGAACTCAGGACAGCGCATTTGGGGATTTTGGAGGGAGGTGATTGGAAAGGAAAACAGGAGCCATATCTCTAAAGGTCTTTATATCAAGCCCCAGTGTGTGGAGGGTTAGCCAAGCTAAGTTTCCCAGTCTGCCTTCAAATGAATACTCAGCACCCCAGCGAATGAGTGAATAGACGGGGCAAGAGAGGGCCTTCCCCAGTCAGAGTGCTCTGGTATTACTGATGCTCTGGGGCTGGGACGTTGGTGCTCCTGCCCCTCTGTTGCCTGGCTGCGTGTTAACAAGAAAATATATTGCCTAAGAGAGGTGGTAAGGCAGTGAAGGGGTTAGTGGCTGAGTATACAGACTCTAGGGCCTACTGCCTGTGTTCAAGTCCTGCCTCCACCGCTTACTAGTTGGGTGATCTGGGATGGCTTCCTCAGCTGTTGTTGTTCAGTCACTCAGTCATGTCCACCTCTTTGCGACCCAGTGAGCTGCAGTATGCCAGGCTTCCCTATCCTTCATCATCTCTCAAAGCTTGCTCAAACTCATGTCCATTGAGTCCATGATGCCATCCAACCATCTCATTCTCATCTATACCTAGTTCATAGAGCTACTGGGAAGATTAAATGAGTTTAATGTGTGTATAGTGCTTAGAAGAGTACCTGGCACATAGTAAATACTATGTAGTCATAGTTCAGTCAGTTCAGTCACTCGGTCGTGTCCGACTCTTTGCAACCCCATGGACTACATCACGCCAGGCCTCCCTGTCCATCACCAACTCCCAGAGTTTACTCAAACTCATGTCCATTGAGTCAGTGATGCCATCCAACCCTCTCATCCTCTGTCGCCCCTTCTCCACCTGCCCTCAATCTTTCCCAGCATCAGGGTCTTTTCAGATGAGTCAGTTCTTCGCATCAGGTGGCCAAATTATTGCAGTTTCAGCTTCAGCATCAGTCCTTCCAATGAACACCCAGGACTGATTTCCTTTAGGATGGACTGGTTGGATCTCCTTGCAGTCCAAGGGACTCTCAAGAGTCTTCTCCAACACCACAGTTCAAAAGCACCGTTCTTCAGCATTCAGCCTTCTTTACGGTCCAATTCTCACATCCATATATAGCTTTGGAAAAACCATAGTTTGACTATGAGGACCTTTTGTTGGCAAAGTGATGATGTCTCTGCTTTTTAATGCATTGCCCAGGTTTGTCATAACTTTTCTTCCAAGGAGCAAGTGTTTTTAAATTTCATGGCTGCAGTCACCATCTGCAGTGATTTTGGAGCCCCCCAAAATAAAGTCTGTCACTGTTTCCATTGTTTCCCCATCTATTTGCCATGAAGTGATGGGACCAGATGCCATGATCTTAGTTTTCTGAATGTTGAGTTTTAAGCCAAACTTTTCACTGTCCTCTTCCACTTTCATCAAGAGGCTCTTTAGCTCTTTAGTAGTAGTAAGTCCCATTAATATTTAATTCTGAAAGAAAGACCTAGATTAGTCCCTCAGGAATTGCTGGGAATGCTAGAAGTAACAGCAGACAAACTGTCTAACCAAAGCAATCTGTGGATCTTAAAAAGTAACTTTGCTTCTATTATAGTTACATTACAAAAGAAATACCTGTCTGCGGCCCGAGGATAAACAAATGACAGTGGGACGGAGACTAGAAACAGAGCCACAGACACACATACAGTCACTTGATTTAGGACAAGGGCAGCACCGTGAGGAAAGGGTGGTTTCGAAGTGGTCAACTGAATAGTGCAGCAGAAAAAAAGGAATCTTGACCCCAGTGTCACACTTACACAAAATTCAGTTTCAGGTAGATGGTAGATCTAAATGTGGAAGGTTACATGATAAAGCTTCTAGAAAACAGCACTGGAAAAATATGTTCATAACATTGGTGTAGGCCAAGATTTCTTAAACAAGACCCAGAAAAGACTGACCGTGAAGGAAAACACTGATAAGTTGGACTTCACAATTTACAGTGTTTATAATTGTGCGTATTTACAATAAATGTAAATTTTCCATGTACACTGAAATTAGGAACTCTGTTCATCAAAAGATACTGTTATAAGAAGGAAAAGAGAAACTTCCAAGAATGAGGGAAAAAAATTTTTTTAACTTGTATCTGACAAAGTGCTCCCATTCAGAATTAAAGAACTCAAACCAGTAAGGAAAAGACAGACAACCCAGTGGAAGAATTGGTTAAAAAAAAACTGAAGTATGCATCTCCCAAAAGAGGGATTTCAGTGACCAATAGACACATACGAACAGGCCTCAACCTTAGTCATCATGAGAAGGCAAAATAAAATCAAGGAGGTACCACGACTACCAAACCACCAAAATGGTTAAGCCTTAAAATAACAGCACGGTAAGGAGGTGGAGCGAAGGACCGTTGATACTATGTTTATCATATAAAGTGAGAGGATTTGTCTTACTGGGTTGGACTGTTCTCCGTCTCTCAAAGATGTGGAGACTCGACGTCTCTGCCGGTTGACTGAGCCCCGCCGCCCGCAGGTGGCGGCAGAGCGCGCGCTGGGCCGGCCGGCCGCCCTCCGGGCCTGCGGCTGCGCTCCCGCGGGCTGCGCTCCCCGCGGCCGGCTGCGCGACCTCGACCGTGTGGCCGCTCCCCACTTCCACTGTCCCTCCTGTATACGTAACGCTGAGGTTTTTCCCAACCCAGGTTTAGGAACTGAATGCTAAAAATAGAAATGGAAGGAAGAGACTCACAAAAGCAATTATGTTCTGGGGAAGAAAAAGCTCATTAAAAATCCAATGATTGTGGAGTCCCCCTCCCTTCATTTTTAATAAAAAATTACACATTCACATTAAAATCTTAAAATCACACCATCTTCCAGAGTATGTAAGGCCTCTTTTATGCATACAATCTCATCAAATGGGACTCTGTATGGTATTTTCCTTGTATGCTATGATATATGATATATCACAATGTAAAATATGACATATATTAATAATATATGTTATATATTTTAATTGTGGCAACTTTAAACCTTCAGCAAAAGGCAGTATAGTTTCCAGAACTGTGCAGCCCACTGTCTTTACGTGAGGCCCCTATATTAAGCAAGATAATATGCTGCTGCTGCTAAGCCACTTCAGTCATGTCTGACTCACTGTGACCCCATAGACGGCAGCCCACCAGGCTCCCCCGTCCCTGGGATTCTCCAGCCAAGAACACTGGAGTCGGCTGCCATTTCCTTCTCCAAGAGAAGTTTTTCAGTAAGTATGTGGCATGTTGACATGTGTGTGCTTACCCCCTATTTTTTGCTTGTGCAATATTTGTACTTTCTAATACTATTATACTGTTACTTTTCTACTTTATATCTCATATTCTTTTACCTGACAGAATCAGAAAAAAATAATCACACAGTCTTGACCTGACTGAGAGAGCCATGGTCGGTGCTGTCACTGGGCCTGGTCTCTACCAATCTGATCATCTTTAACTTGTACCTGTTTCTTTTCCATGGGGAAAGAATAGTGGAGTTTACATCAGTATATAATTGATATAATTTTACTGCATTCATTAAAATTATATCCTGTAACTGTATGAACTTACAAACAACTTTCTTATATACATCTTCCAATTACAAATCCATGTTTAAATGATGTAGCAAATATAAACAAGCTTTCTCACCAAAGATTTGGACTACCACCCCCCAAAAGTCAGTTATTTTGGCTACTTGGGCACCACCGTGAGACATAAAAGGAAGCTCTTGGGTAGCAAGAGGCACCACTTAAATTCATCTTAAGCGAAAGATCAGGTCTGTTTTGATTACTTTCTTATCCTAATTGTCTGACATTACACCTCAAAAATAATAGCAAATGTGTGAAGGGATGAAAATGGATGGGTGAATGAATGAATGGGTATTCTGGTCAGGGGTATTGTCTACTGTCACAAAGACTGGGGAAGATCTCATGATGCCATTACGGCTTGCCTCTATGGAGCACAATCAATTTTCAAATATTTATCCAGTGCTCATATATGCCAGATACTCGGCTCTGCTTTTATAGAACTTAAAGGTAAACAAAAAAGGCAGAATAACCAAAAAAATGCAACTGTAATAAGTATTCTACTAGTCTCTTATAGCAGCTATAACAAATGACCACAATTTAGTGGCTTAAAACAACATAAACTTTTGGTGTCACAGTTCTAGACAGCAGAAGTCTGAAATGGGTCTCACCAGGCTAAAACAAAGTTGTCAGCAGGGCTGTGTTCCTTGTGGAGACTCAAGCGCACACTCTGCTTCTGTGCCTTTTCCAGCTTCTAGAATGCCACCTGTATTCTTTGCCTCTTGGCTCCTTCCTCTTTCTTCAAGACCAGCAGCATAGCATCTTCAAATCCCTCTAGGACTCTGAATCTCCTGCCTCCTTCTTTCACTTATAAGGACTCCTGTGATTATTGGGCCCACCAGATAATTCCCATCTTAAGGTCCTCAACCTAATCATACCTGCAGAGTCCCTTTTACTATGTGAGGTCATGTATTCAGAGATCCTGGGGATTAGAATGTGACTATCTTTGGAGGCAGAGGGCCTTATTCTGCCTACCACAAACAAATCTATAGGGTACAAGAACAAAGAACTTAAAATACCTGAAATTGTTTTGTAGCCTGGTAAGGCCTTATGTAGGAGGAATAGTTTAACTGAGACATAAACAATAAGCAGGAATCAGCCAGGATGATGGGATGGGAAAGAGGATGAAGATTGGCAGAGAGAAGGAACATGAGCAAAGGACCTGTTGTTCAGTAGCTCAGTTGAGTCTGATTCGTAACCCCGTGGACTGCAGCACGCTAGGCTTCCCTGTCCTTCACTATCTCCCAGAGTTTGCTCAAACTCATGTCCATTGAGTCAGTGATGCCATCCAACCATCTCAACCTCTGTCACCCTCTTCTCCTCCTGCCCTCAGTCCTTCCCAATATCAGGGTCTTTTCCAATGAGTCCTTTCTTCACATCAGGTGGCCAAAAGTATTGAAACTTCAGCATCAGTCCTTCCAATGAATATTCAGGACTGATTTCCTATAGGACTGACTGGTTAGATCTCCTTGCTGTCCAAGGGACTATCAAGAGTCTTCTCCAACACCACAGTTCAAAAGCATCAATTCTTTGGCGCTCAGCCTTCTTTATGGTTCAACTCTCACATGCATACATGACTATTGGAAAAACCATAGCTTTGACCATATGGACCTTCGTCAGCAAAGTAATGTCTCTGCTTTTAAAAAAACTGTCTAGTTTTGTCATAACTTTTCTTCCAAGGAGGAAGTGTCTTTTAATTTCATGGCTTCAATCACTGTCCACAGTGATTTTAGAGCCGAAGAAAATAAAGTCTGTCACTGTTTCCATTTTTTTCCCCACCTATTTGCCATGAAGTGGCGGAACCAGATGACATGATCTTAGTTTACTGAATGTTGAGTTTTAAGACAGCTTTTTCAGTCTCATCACTTTCACCCTCATCAAGGGGCTCTTTTAGTTCCTCTTCACTTTCTGCCATTAGGGTGGTATCATCTGCATATCTGAGTTTGTTTGATATTTCTCCCAGCAGACTTGACTCCAACTTGTGATTCCTCCAGCCCAGCATTTCACATGATGTACTCTGCATAGAAGTTAAATAAGCAGGGTGAAAATATACAGCCTTGACATACTCCCTTCCCAATTTTGAGCCAGTCTGTTTTTTGATGTCCGGTTCTATCTGTTGCTTCTTGTCCTGTATACAAGTTTCTCAGGAGGCAGGTCAGGTGGTCTGGTATTCCTGTCTCTTAAGAATTTTCCACAGTTTGTTGTGATCCACATAGTCAAAGGCTCTAGCATAGTCAATGAAGCAGACGTAGATGTTTTTCTGGAATTCTCTTGCTTTTTCTATGATCTAATGGATGTTGGCAATTTGATCTCTGGTTCCTCTGCCTTTTCCAAAACCAACTTGAACATTTGGAAGTTCTCGTTTCACAACCTATTGAAGCCTTGTTTGAAGAATTCTGAGCATTACCTTGCTAGCATGTGAAATGAGTACAATTGTATGGCAGTTTGAACATTCTTTGGCATTGCCCTTCTTTGGGATTGGAATGAAAACTGACTTTCTATTCCTGTGGTCACTGCTGAGTTTTCCAAATTTGCTGGCGTATTTAGTGCAGCACTTTAACAGTGTCATCCTTTTGGATTTGAAATAGCTCAGTTGGAATTGCATCACCTCCACTAGCTTTGTTTCTAGTAATGATTCCTAAGGCCCACTTGACTTCACACTCCAGGATGTCTGACTCGGTGAGTGACCACACCATCGTGGTTATCCAGGTTAAGAACTTTTCTGTATAGCTCCTTTGTGTATTCTTGCCACCTCTTCTCAATCTCTTCTGCTTTGTTAGGTCCTTGCCCCTTTTCTGTTCTTTATTGTACCCAACTTTGCATGAAATGTTCCCTTGGTATCTCCAATTTTCTTGAAGACATCTCTAGTCTTTCACATTCTATTGTTTTCTTCTGTTTCTTTGCATTGCTCGCTTAAGGCTTCCTTGCTATTCTCAGAAACTGCATTTAGATGGGTGTATCTTTCCTTTTCTCCTTTGCCTTCTGCTTCTCTTCTTTTCTCAGCTATTTGTAGGGCCTCCTCAGACAGCCATTTTGCTTTGTTGCATTTTTTTCCCCCCTTGGAGATGGTTTTTGTTGCCGCCTCCCATACAATGTTACAAACCTTTGTTCATAGTCCTTCAGGCACTCTATCAGATCAAATTCCTTGAATCTATTTGTCAGTTCTACTGTATAATCATAAGGAATTTGATTTAGGTGATACCTGAACGGCCTAGTGGTTTTCCCTACTTTCTATAATTTAAGTCTGAATTTTGCAATAAGAAGCTCATGGTCTGAACCACAGTCAGCTCCCAGTCTTGTTTTTGGTGACAGTATAGAGCTTCAGCAAAGGCCCTGAGGTCGGAGTAACTGTTTACAGACGCTCAGGGTTGGCCATTTGACAGAACTGACCAACTGTAGAGAGAGGATTTGCTTAGAGTCCGAGAAGAAAAAACCAAGTTCTAGAGTCCATCTACTTTCGCATTGCAGAAACCAGCACAAGATTTCAGGTCTTTTGTTTTAGCTAGGTAAATGTGGGTCCACCCACGGGACAGTTCTTCTTTTCTGGAGCCTTTCTTGAAGCCATCATTACACAGTTTCAAAGTTTGTTGTTACGTAAAAGTGAGAGAGACCAAGGTCACAAAGCCAAAACCAAGGCCCCAGTCCCACTTGGGGATGGTCTGCTCCTTGCTGCGGGTCTCTTATTCTGATCACGCTTTCCTGTGGGCAGTTTTCTTTTTGCAGCCATTCTCTGTCTCTGAAGGACAGAACTGACACAGAAGAAAAAAACAGCTATTAGCAGACCACGGTATTTAAAAAATAGGTTTAAAATAAATCATAGAGCTCTTTTTCCCCCTTATGTCACTATTGAACTTTTCTCAAGCCAGCTCTCATTGGGAATAATTATAACCGGTATTTGCATGACATTTTGAGTCCCGATATTTTAATTAATATTTGAGTGTCATTCCATGTATCCTTTTTAGCTGCCTCGTATCATATGAGCGCAGCACTGCCAGCCGCCAGGGAAACTCATTAAATTGATATTTTCAAAACTTCTGTAACTTACGAGACCACTGGAGCTCTAACCCCTAGCGTGTATAGGATTAGGAGATAATAAGACCAGAGTATCTATCTATCCTGGATACTAACAAAACCAGAACTTCAAACCTATTTCTCTTATCATGTCCTCTCTCTTTGGTTCTTATAAAGCGATAGAAAGAGCCCTCATTTAATCTTTTTTCTGGTTTTTTTGTGTGTGTGTGTGCTTAGCATAAAGAGACAGAATAGAATTGCAGCAAAGAGCAAAAGCTTTGAATTCTGAGCAATCTGAATCTGAACTCCCCACTCCTCCATTTCCTTTGTGTGGGATCACAGGTAGACCCTTTGGGTCTGTTCTTCATCCATCTGACTCAATGATCACTGTCTCAAGAGAGTCATTGTGAGGATCAAAGGCGGTAACAGATGTCAAGTCGTTAGCACAGAGCCTGGAACAGGTAAGCGCACAGTGAATGTACATCACTGTGACTGAGTTATTGTCTTGACAACCTCAAGACAAATTGATGTGACACGTTCACTTCTCTGAATGCTTCTGTGTATATCTAAGGTGATTGTAGAGATGACAATCCAGAGGGCAAGACCTGGCCACACAATGGTACTCCAGGAGAAGAGAAAGAGCTCTGATGGGCCAGCAAAGCCGGGCAGCAGCACTGGGAGGAGGTTGTTAATGCGGTTCTGGTCTCTTCGATTGAGTATCCAAAAGGAAGGAGGAAGTGGTCCTACTGTGTGCCACTCATCTCCATGGCATCTAGCTCTAAATATACCCGGTTCTTAGGGACCCTGACAAACTGGATTTTATTTGGAGGCTGGTGATTAGGATGATGAAGGATCTAGAAATGCCCCAGGAAGAATAACAGAAGGAACTGAAAAAGATTAACCAGGATTTCGGTGAAATACTTCTTCAAATATTTGTCCCATGGAAGATGGGGATAACGGCCATTTAGCTCCCAACCACTGACTTGAAATCAATGACTGGAAGCTATGAAACCGTGGATTTCAGCTCAAGCAAGGGAAGACCTTTCAGATAGTTTAGAGCCGCCTGAATAACAGTGGCTTCTCATCAGTCAGGTCTTCCTGCTCGTGCCTGTGGCAATAGTCTGGGATGCAGGGAGAGATTACCTTCCTTGGGAAAAGTATGGGCCACTTGGATTCCACGGTCCTTTCCCAGTCTGCCACTTCTGTGTGTGCACACAAAACCTTCCCAGGCAGGGGTGGGTAAATTGAGGGGTTGGTATTAACATATAGATGCTACCGTATATAAAATAGATAATTAACAAGAACCTGGTATATAGCACACAGAACTCTGCTCAATACTCTGTAATGGCCTATATGAGAATAGAATCTAAAAACAAGTGGATATATGTATATATATAACTGATTTACTGTACTGTATAGCAAAAACTAATACAACATTGTAAATCAACTATACACCAATAAAAGTTAATTTTAAAAAAAGGCTTTCCCAGACAAAATCATCGCATCAAAGAAGGGAGTCTCTTTGGCTCATTGGGTAGTGACCTTGAGAGCTAAAATACTAGAGAACAGTTATTCTTGCACACAGCATAAACTCAATGGTAAGAGACTAACTGGATTATACCAGGCTCTTATTTATATAGTCCTACTGTTCTGGGAAGTAGAATTTATCCCATGATGTATGTGTCTGAGTGTGTAAAGTAACAAGCCTTGTTCTTAGGGTTGTCTTGTGGGGGCTCTATAAATAAGAAATAGTTTAGGAGGGTCTGAATGGATGAAGATCACGTGAAAGGTCTGAAACTCATTTCTTCCTCCTCACAAAAGAAAGGAAGTCGAAGGTTAGATGAATATTTATCAGGCAGATCCTGAAAAGTATGTGAGACTGAGGTCAAAGGGTTTGGGTTTGGACTTCCCTGGTGGTCCAGTGGTTAAGATCCATCTGCCAATGCAGGAAACACGAGTTTGATTCCTGGTCTGGGAAGATCCTACGTGCCACGGGCCAACCAAGCCTACGTACCACACCCACTGAGCCCGTGGCGTCTAGAGCCTGTGCTCCGCAAGAGAAGCCACGACGATGAGAAGCTCAGCCCCTGCGACTGAGGAGTAGACCCTCCTCTCTGCAACTAGATAAAGTGTGTGTGCGGCAACGGAGACCCAGTGCAGCCAAAAATAAACAAATAGAAAAAAAAATTTTTTTTTTAAACGGTTAGGGTTTAGTTCTCTCTTTGTTGGTAACTAGTCCTTGGCTAGACCAGTTATGCCCTCTGGGCTTCTGTTGCCTCATCTGTAGTCCTAGTAATCCCCAGGGCCCCTTCTACCTCTAAGTACAAGAGCCACAATGGATAACTTTCTCCATATAAAATGCTCGATAAAGATATTGTTCATGTTGAGCCTGCTTGTCCTTGGGTGAGTCATTTAGCCTAAAATTAATTATATATATTTTTAAAATGATAGATGATAATCTTTACAATCTGTGGATGGTGACTGTAGTCATGAAAATAAAAGATGCTTGCTCCTTGGAAGAAAAGCTATGACAAACATAAACAGCATATTAAAAAGCAGAGGCCTCACTTTGTCGACAAATGTTTATCTAGTCAAAGCTATGGTTTTTCCAGTAGTCATGTGTGGATGTGAGAGTTGGACCATAAAGAAGGCTGAGCACTGAAGAACCAATGCTTTCAAACTGTGGTGTTGGAGAAGACTCTTGATGGTCTGCAAGGAGATCAAACCAGTCCATCCTAAAGGAAATCAGTACTGAATATTCATTGGAAGGACTGATGCTGAAGCTGAAACCCCAAAACTTTGGCCACCTGGTGTGAAGAACTGACTCATTTGAAAAGACCCTGATGCTGGGAAAGATTGAGGGCAGGAGGAGAAGGGGACAACAGAGGTTGAGATGGTTGGATGGCATCACCAACTCAATGGACATGAGTTTGAGTAAACTCTGGGAGTTGGTGATGGACAGGGAGGCCTGGCGTGCTGCGGTCCATGGGGTCACAAAGAGTCAGACATGACTGAGCTTCTGAACTGAACTGAACTGAATCCATTACATGCAACCTAATGCATTGCTGCTGATAAAACACCCCTGAGCTACTTCCCGGTCAGCCCACACTAACTAAGCCATAGGGGGAATTTCACTCAATTCCCCCCACAATCTCTACCTCCTACAAGTGTCTATGACCACCTGCAGCCCAGTCAACTCAGAGACACAATGGAGAATCCTCCTCTTACACCTTCTTCTAAATATTCTATTCAGTGTTTTTTAACAAGAGACCATCATCAGCATAGCCCTCAATGAAAAGAAGAGCAAACGAGCGTGTGTGGTCAGTAGTGTCCGACTCTTGGCGTCACTATGGGCTGTGGGCCCCCAGGCTCCTCTGTCCTTGTAGTTCTCCAGGCAAGAAGGCTGGAGCGGGTTGCCATGCCCCCCTCCAAGGGATCTTCCTGACCCCGGGATCGAACCTGCGTCTCCTGCATCTTCTGCATTGGCAGGTGGATTCTTTACCACTGTGCCACCTGGGAAGCCCCTTAGTAAATAAGTGGTATCAACTCTGTTCCTTAAGCAACTTTTGATTAGTTGACTGACTGCCAGCAGCATTGCTTAATTCAGGGACATTTAACAGAGAAAAGAAGGCACCAGCTCAAACTTTCTTGAATAACCCTTTAAGGCTTACAATTTTCCATAAAACTACTTTTAAGGGCTAAGAAGGCAAACACATTATTATTAATTGCTTAATTTTTATTATAACTGATGTGTGCTTGCATGCTAAGTTGCGTCAGTCATGTCCAACTCTGTGCAATCCCATGGACTATAGCCCGCCAGGCTCCTCTGTTCATGGGATTCTCCAGGCAAGAATTCTGGAGTGGGTTGCCATGCCCTCCTATATAACCAACACATGTTATATTAAATTGGTTACACTAGTTGTTTTTACAGCTATTCATTTGATAGCTTATTGGAGTCTTTTATAAAATTCTCTGTATGTTACATTTATGCCTGTTTTAATGAACTCAAGAATAACATTGCAGTTTTTAAAGCTCAAGTAAATGTATGTGTATCTGTTCATGATATGTGTTGGTTGTATGGTTTATATAATGCTGAGTTCTCAGTGAGAATGCTCCTCTATTTTAATAATTTTCCTAGGGGGAAAATAGATTCTATTTCATAGTATTCCACTTTATGCCACAGTTTCCAGGAATGCCTGCATTCCACTTAAGAGCAGACAGCAGGCATATTCTTCTTCTTCCTCTAAGGACTGGGCTCCTCCGTCCCTGCTGGACAGGATGAGCTCTCCCCCTCACGCCTTCCCTCAAAATCGTGGCATTTCCTTCTTCTATTCTGGGTGTCTTTTCACCAGCCATCTCAGCTCCGGTCCTGAGTGTGCACGCCCGCCGCGGACCGCCCCTTCTGTTCTCCAAGCTTCCCCCTCCGCCCCCCACCACCCCTCGCAGGCTGACCCTGTCTATCACCTGCTCAGGGGCTCTGAGGGTGACTGCCTGGGCGTCTCAGTCCCACCGAGAGTTTCCACTAAAAATGCAAACTTCACTTTGTCTGTGTGCTTCTCCCTGTCTCTCCCCACACCCCTCCCAAGGAGCTTCTTGCAGAAAAGCAAGACAAATCCCCACCACCCTAGACTCAGCTTTTACTTCGGGCAAGAACGGCATTTTCCTTTCCTAAAGGAAAAAGCAAGCTCTCCCTAGGAGGGGGACTTGCATCAGTGGCTAATAGAATTTTCCTCCCATATTGTGACACAATCATCACACCCGAAAGGCATTTGCTCAGATATGTTCATGAATAACCAAAGAATGTTCTGGTTCACAGAACAGTTTCATGGTCTTGTCCTTTAAACTTGGTTTTTACAAGGACGGTAAGAGGACAGACAGAGGGTTTGGATCTTTCTCTAGCTTGCGGTTGTCATGGAAGCTAACAGATGTGGAGATGGAATGTCCCCTGCTAATCCCAAAGAAACAACACATGTTGCCCTCCAGTCATCAGCCACTGCAGCTGCCCCCTCATGGTGTGCCCTGAGGGGAATTCAGGGAGGAGAAAGCCAGGAAACATTCCGGGCTCTGGATACTGGCCCTAAATCGTTAAGATGCCTAGCTAAGGAATCATTCAATGAGCCTAGACTCTCGCATCTTCCCAGGCATAGAGAAGCCCTGAAATCATTAACTTGAGATGTCTGGCTTTTTGTGATTAGCAGTAATCTTTTGATGTTTAACTACATTTTTTTTTTTAAACAGTAAAAATTCCTGTGTATACTGGTTCCTCCCTTATCTCTTCAGCACAGTTCCTCAGAGCCGTCTGAGAGCCTGTCTCCGACTGTAGTCATCAATAAAGGCCCCAAACAAAATTTAACTGGCAACTTTGAGGTTGTAGCTGACTCAGAGCAAACCAGATAAAAAGACCCTCGAGACACAAGCCACCTCTCGTATATTTTTCTTCTGTTAGAGTCACATGTTAAGTGTTCCTGGTTTAACACATGCTGAATGGGGAGTATACACTGAGTCCGATACTAAAACTCAATCATTTAAATGAAGACACAGTGACTCTTGCTCTGAGCGGTTCTGCTGAAGCCCTGCTTCTCCCCTCGCCTCCTGCAGCTTCAGGTCTCACTCCCATCACTTCTCCCTTCTGGGCACCCCACCCCTCTTCCAAACTCTCCCCAAGTACTATTAACACTAGACATCTGCACTTTCTATTTCCAAATGTTTTATTTGCCAGCCTTTTTATTAAGTCAACTAGTTCACATAAGACCCCAATGCTGGGAAAGATTGGGGGCAGGAGGAGAAGGGGACGGCAGAGGATGAGATGGCTGGATGGCATCACTAACTCGATGGACATGGGTTTGGGTAGACTCTGGGAGTTGGTGATGGACAGGGAGGCCTGGCGTGCTGCGGTTCCTGGGGTTGCAAAGAGTCAGACACGACTGAGAGACTGAACAACAACAAAGTTCACATAACAACCAAATTTACTCACGAGTTCCTTTTTCGCCCTTTGACATATTTTATAAACACCAAATACATTGAAACTGTCATTTTTGAAAATATGTGAAAAACAAATTTACTCCAAATTTTCCTTAGCTGTTTATTTCATTCCAGCAATCCAAACTGCCGACAGATTTGGGGTAACAACTATACTACAGGCAGATTTATATTACTTACATAAAATATCTAAAAGAATTCATCAGGATAGAAAAATCATTTTAATTTCTCTATTTCAAATTTCAAAGGCTCTATGTGTCTAATTGCTGAGTGTGTGATAGTCAGTTTCGGGGGTCTCATCTACCTATCTGGGTTTCTCAGATCAGTCAGTCTATCTATCTATGTATCTACCTACCTATCTATCCAGCGTGAGACTATTTCTACTTTCTTTAATATTTGCTTTTTTTGCAGTGCTGGGTCTTCGTTGCTCTGCGGGGCTTTCTCTGGTTGTGCGCAGGCTTCTCACTGTGGCGGCTTCTCTTGTTGAGAGATGAGCTCTAGGGCACATGGGCTTCAGTAGTTGCCGCCCGTGGGCGCAGCCCCTGCGGCTCGCGGGCTCCAGAATACAGGCTCAGTAGCTGTGGCGCTTGGGCTTGGTTGGCCCCTGGCAGGTGTGATCTTCCTGGGTCAGGAGCTGAGCCTGTGTCCCTTGCTCTGCATGGCAGATTCTTAACCACTGTACCACCAGGAAAGCCCCTGAGACTATTTCTATATCCAGAAAGAACATAATGTACACTAACTGCAAGATATACATTTTCAGAAATTTTATGTGTAATACTGTAGGTGTTCTGTAACTATTCTTGTCTTAGAAGATCCAAAGAGAATTTTATCCTTTCACGAGTGGTGTTGACATCGCTGTCTTTCATCAGATATATTTTTTCAAATCCTTAATAATGGCATCAGAATAAATGACTAGAAGTGAATTATTGGAACAGAGTGTATAAATATTCAGATCTATTTTTAAAATTATTACCTAGAACAATTTCACTAATTTAAGCTCCACTAAAAAAATACGAAAGTCCCCATGATTCTTCAGTATTTCTAATACTCAAAATCTAACTCTTGATGTCTAAATGCTATATGTTTCTCAGCTGAATTAATTCCATTAGCAAATTATACTTTCCAAAAAAGTCTCATGGATGATCCATTCCTTGATTGCTTCCATGTTTTATAATACTTGTTCTCTTTAGACTCAAGAAAAGTCTGACTACATACAAAATTATTGAATTATATTTAGTTTTGTTCAGGACCAAGAGACATTATTGTTTGTAATTGAACTTTACATTAATCCTTTTTATCTAATTTTCACCATTTGCATTATCTTGGCTGAATTTCATTATTGAATAATTTTTAGGTTTTTTTTTTTTGTTTTTTTCAAGTAGGATTTTGAATGTCATATACACTGAGTTCCTTCATGTCTGGAGATGTTTGTCTCAAACTTTGAATTCAAGACAGGTTACTTCAGTCTAACATCCTTGAGTCAAATTTCATTTCCAAATTTTGGAGACTCTTCCATTATGTCTGGACAGTTAATAATGCTATAGAGAAATCTGAGGGCAGTTTAACTTCCTTCTTTTGTGGGTGACTTTTTTTTCTGCCTGGATGCTTAAAGAATTTTATCTTTAAAGTTCATTTACTTACCCTAGAGTTGAACATATTGATATTAATTTTCTTTAAGTAGAATGTGTATTTTAGAGTTCTGAAGATTCAAATCTTTGATTTGAGGATTTTTGTTCTTTGATTATATCTGTTAATACCTCTCTGCACCCATTTGATCCCTGCTAAGCAACTGTATGTTTTAACACTTTGCCGAAGGTCTAGAATAACAGAGGAGGGGCTACAGCATAGCATGGATCAGAAAACAACTTCAAGTTGACTATCAGGCCTCGCCGTTCTCAGAGTCCTTCAGCCAGCTCCCCACGGTGGGAATTTACATGGTTGTCCTAACTTCAGGCCCTGGCCTGCTGTGTGCTGCTGGGACCTACCTCCCTCTTCACCTGACTTTTCGCCTCCACTTTTCTTCTTGGAGCCCCCAGAGTTCCTAAACCTAAACCTTTTCCTTCAGCTGGTGGTGACTCTCAGACTATATGGAAGAAGAGGTTAGGGAGAAAAATTGGATCGGAGGTGAGGGCTAAATGCTCTTCGCCCAAGTGACCTTTATGTTACTTGGAGTAGACTGGAGGCTACTTCCCATGGCTCAGCTGGTAAAGAATCTGCCTGCAATGCGGGAGACCTGGGTTCCATCCCTGGGTTGGGAAGATCTCCTGCAGAAGGGAACAGCTACCCACTCCAGTATTCTGGCCTGGAGAACTCTGTGGACTGTATAGTCCATGGGGTTGCAAAGAGTCGGACACGACTGAGCAACCTTCATTTTCACTGGCAGTTATAGGATAACAGCTGAAGCCACCTCTCTTGATAGTCACACTCATTTTACACTGCAAATCCACAATCTCTCTACTTTAGATTCTCTGTCAAAATACCTCTTTCCAGATTACACCTTTCAGAGCCCACCTTTTATTACCCAAAAGCCCCCTCCAGGTATTCCTCAAACAAACAAACAAAACTCAGCCTTGTCTCTTCCACGGATGAGAAAACAGCTTCAAATATTTCTTTTTTTAAATAAGCAATTATTTCTTTTCTGTAAAACTTGTAGAATAAAGATTATTAGTATCCAAAGAGTGTTCAGTTGTAGAATGTTTTTAGGATGTTGTCAGGTTTTACCATGGGGAAAAAGAAGTCCCCAAATCATAGACTTCGGAGGACCTTAGCCATAGTAACTCACTTTCTACATCTGTGGATCAGGAAACTGAAGCCTAAGGAGTTCTGTGGTAGAGCCAAGGTCACTGGCAAGCCCCTCAATGGAGAGCTGAGATTAAAGCCTCCTCAGGACTACCCAGGTGTTGCCAGTGGTAAAGAACACGTCTGTCAACGCAGAAGATGTAAGAGCTGCGTGTTTGATCCCTGGGTCAGGAAGATCCCCTGGAAGAGGACACAGCAACCCACTCCCATATTCTTGCCCGGAGAATCCCATGGATGGGGGAGCCTGGCGGGCTACAGTCCATAGGGTTGAAAAGAGTCGGACATGACTGAAGTGACCTAGCACGGCATGCAAGCAAAACATCCTGTTGGTCTGATAATAGTTTAGATGGAGACAGGATATAATTTAAGTTGTTCCCTTGCTTGTTTAATACAACCACTAAGGCTCAAATTCTTACAAACATGACTTACGGTTTTAAACTTCATGCAAATGACATTATTAGACATGCAAAAATATGCACATATGGATTGTTGTACAGATGAAGTTTATCTGCCAATAGGGAATTTTCTGTTATATTGCCAAAAGATAAAAAGCCCCCTTTAGGGCTGCTCAGATTACAATTCAAATTGTTACCCAAAAAATGAGAGTCAAATCTCATAGACCCTCAGTGCTGAGCCTGAGTTTTTCCCACTGCCTGTATCTCTTTCACATCATTAAGATGCTTGGAGATTTCTGACCCCTAGGATACTGCTTTCTAATTCCAAATCATACTTCTAATGTATTTCAATATTTTTTTTCTGATCATAAAAATGATATATGTTCCTTGTAGAAACTTTGGGCAATAGAGAAAAGCATAGAGATAGGAAAACAAAAACTACCTGAAATTCTATCACTAGCGATAAGCACAGATTACAATTTAACCATAGCATATTTCCCTAGGGGCTCAGACGGTAAAGAATCTGCCTGCAATTCAAGAGACCTGGGTTCGATCCCTGGGTTGAGAAGATCCCCTAGAGGAAAGCATGGCAACCCACTCCAGTATTCTTGCCTGGAGAATCCCCATGTACAGAGGAGCCTGGCAGACTGCAGTTCCAGGGATCAAGAAGAGTCGGACATGACTGAATGACTAAGCACGTACACATATTTCCCTAGAAGGACTTCCCTGGTGGCTCAGATGGTAGAGAATCTGCCTGCAGTGCAGGAGACTCAGGTTCGATCCCTGGGTTGGGAAGATCCCCTGGAGAAGGAAAGGGCAACCCACTCCAGTATTCTTGCCTGGAGAGGCAAGAGGAATTCCAGGACAGAGGAGCCTAGCAGGTTACAGTCCATGGGTCGCAAAGAGGTGGACACAACTAACATTTTCAGTTTTATTTCCCTAGATGTTTTTCTTTGTATTTTAAATAAAAGATACCATATTTATACCTTTTTCTGTAATGAGATTATATGCTACATATTGCTTTGTAGTCTACTTTTTTAAAGACTACATTGAATAAATGTGATTAAATATTCTTCAGAAATTGATTTCAACAACATCATTATTTAAAATGATGTTTTCCTACTAAAGAGGAACATGCTAGGGCTAACCTCATTTACTGACCCCTTGAATTACTGATGATGATCTTTGAGAGGAAATGCAAGGTCAAGTCCTAACACCCCTTAACAGGGCTTCACAGTCTTCCCTTATTTGCCTCTCTATTTTCTTCTTTTCTCATTGTTCTGTCCAAGCTTAAACTCCCAGCACTAGAGACTCTGGATTCGGTTCTCCGAATGCCTCAGTCCGTCATCCAGCCCGTCTGTCTCTCTGTTCTCCCACCTCCCCTGTGTCCTTGAGGCCTTCCAACCTGCAATGGCCTCTTTCTGGAAAGCTCCTCCATATTTCAGCTAAATCCTACCTCATCTTTCAGCTGCCAGCTTGGACTTCCCTCCTCAGGAAGCTTCCCTTGACCCCCACGACCAGGTCAGGCATCACTTCCCCTCACTCCCACAGCATATCCTCACGTCCCCTTCCACAGACGGTGGCGTGGACCAAACCTGTCTTTGGGTCTGCCTCTTCAGAAGGACTGAGACTTCTGTCAGGACAGGGACCACATCTACCCCTCTTGTACACAAAACTGCACACCCAACACCGATGACAGTTTGCAGCACATTTTTTAAAAATTTATTTCTTAATTATAAGCTTATTTTTTAAGTTAAACATTTCTTCACAAGAATGAAATGTCCATCAGTAGGAGACTTGTCTGTCCTATTTGCTCTGGTATCTAACCCCAGTGCCTAGAACTCTGCTAACACCTGAAAGGGTTTTTTTTTCCAAGTCTGTGACTGCCTGTTTACAATGTATGACATGAATGTTGTTGCTTTTACAGCAGTGAAATGACACATACAACATGCACACATTTTTGGTAACCTGCTTTTTTTTCACCCAACTATATATTGCGAATGTCATTTCATGTTAATAAAGAGTGAAGGGCAGACTATGCCACCCCTGCAATATGCCACTTTGAATGTTGACTATTTTCAGCTGCAAGGACTGGAAAAGCAACAGATGCAGGGAGACACTTTCTCTGAACTCCCTTTATCTGCCTAAAGACAGATCCTCCAAAAGGAATTCAACTGTGAGAAGTGGCCACCCTAGGAGCTTCACCAACCAAGGAAGACTGACTCTTACACAGGAGGGAAGACCAGACAAGCTTTCTCACGAACCATCATACTGGGCTCTTCTAAGTGCCTAATCATTGCTCCTGAAAATCATTCACTCCTTGCTAAGAGGGTGACATTCCCTTCCCCTTTCTCTATTCAAATGGTGTTTAAGTCTGAATGCCAAGAGCCACCTCAAGGAGTCACTTATTTTTCCCTGGGCACCTACCATGTACACATGTCATATGTTGTTCAGTCGCTCAATCGTGTCGGACACTTTCGTGACCCCACGGACTGTAGCCCTCCAGGTTCCTCTGTCCTCGGGATTTCCCAGGCAAGAATATTAGTGGTGGATTGCCATTTCCTTCTCCAGGGGATCTTCCCCATGCAGGGATCGAACCCCAGTCTCCTGCATTGGCAGGTGGATTCCTTAATGCTGAGCCACCAGGGAAGCCTCATACGTGACATATAACACATGTTATATATTATATAACATATAATACGTTAATGTTTATTTGTTTTTCTCTTGTTCATGTCTTTTTTACAGGGATCTCAGCTAAGAATTTAGAAGAGTAAAAGGAAAATTACTTTCCTTACTCTGCAATAGTCTTATAGAAAAAATCTCGGTCTCTCTTTCGCTGTTGAACCTTTTTATTTTCTGTTATAATTCCTTCACTAGGTCTAACCGCTTAGAAGCACAAGCGGAGTCTATGAGCAGAAAATGGCATGGTGCACATACACGCGGTGACCAGAAGGTGGCGGCGGAGGGCGCTGGCCTCCTCCGTGCCCGCTTCTGGCTCTTTACCCTTCTGCCTCTCCTCGGCTCCCTTACCTCGTCCTTAAACCTCCACTTCGGTTTTTGAGATGCGTCACTCCCTCTTATGCTTTTGAGATGTATAACTCCTTCTTTTTGGGAGCTCCCAAATCCCTGCAGATGGTGACTGCAGCCCTGAAATTAAAAGACTCTTGCTGCTTGGAAGAAAGGCTGTAAGAAACCTAGACAGCATATTAGAAAGCAGAGACATTACTTTGCCGACAAAGGTCCGTCTAGTCATTCAGCCAGTTCAGTCCTCAAGTCGTATCTTGACTCTTTGCGACCCCATGGACTGCAGCACCCAGCCTCCCTGTCGTCCACTCCCGAGTTTACCCAACCCATTGTCCATTGAGTCGGTGATATGCCATCGCAACATCTCATGCCTCTGTTTGTCCCCTTCTCCTCCTGCCCTCAAATCTTTCAGATCAAGGGTCTTTCAATGTCATTTCTTCGCATCAGGTGGCCTAAGAATTGGGGTTCAGCTTCAGCATCAGTCCTTCCAATGAACACCCAGGACTTATCTCCTTCAGGATGGACTGGTTGGATCTCCTTGCAGTCCAAGGGACTCTCAAGAGTCTTCTCCAACACCACAGTTCAAATGCATTGATTCTTCAGTGCTCAGCTTTCTTTATAGTCCAACTATTACATCCATACATGACTAGTGGAAAAATCATAGATTTGACTAGATGGACCTTTGTTGGCAAAGTAATGTCTCTGCTTTTTAATATGCTGTCTAGGTTAGTCATAACTTTCCTTCCAAAGAGTAAGTGTCTTTTATTTTCATGGCTGCAGTCACCATCTGCAGTGATTTTGGGGCCCCCAAAAATAAAGTCAGCAACTGTTTCCACTGTTTCCCCGTCTGTTTGCTATGAAGTGACGGGATCGGGTGCCATGATCTTAGTTTTCTGAATGTTGAGCTTTAAGCCAACTTTTTCACTCTCCTCTTTCACTTTCATCAAGGCTGTGGTTTTTCCAGTAGTCATGTATGGAGGTGAGAGTTGGACTATAAAGAAAACTGAGCGCTGAAGAATGGATGCTTTTGAACTGTGGTGTTGGAGAAGACTCTTGAGAGTCCCTTGGACTGCAAAGAGATCCAACCAGTCCATCCTAAAGATCAGTCCTGAATATTCATTGGAAGGACTGAGGCTAAAGCTGAAACTGATACTTTGGCCACCTGATGCAAAGAGCTGACTCATTGGAAATGACCCTGATGCTGGGAAAGAGTAAAGGGAGGAGGAGAAGGGGACAACAGAGGATGAGATGGTTGGATGGCATCACCGACTCAATGGACATGAGTTTGAACAAGCTCCGGGAGTTGGTGATGGATAGGGAGGCTTGGGCTGCTGCAATCCATGGGGTCACAAAGGGTTGAACATGACTGAGCGACTGAACTGAACTGAACTGAACTGAACGGAGCTCCCTCTAGTGTGTTGCATAATAAAGCCAGGAGGACATAAAGGAATTCAGCCCTCGAGGCTTGAGTTCTAGAAAGTCTGTGTGAGCCTCTAACCTGTTGTGTTCCCAGCCCACAGCGTTTGCAGAACAGTCGCCCCAGAGGTCTGTCTAATTTGCAGGGGAAGTGGCATCTCAGCCAATGGGCAGACGTTTATTTGTCTTCTCCAGTGTCAGTGCTGAGAACTGCATTTAAGCTCTGCATCTTTCCTCCATCATTTCTTTAGGAGAAACTTCTAGAAGTGTAATTTTTGGGTCAAAGTTTCTATCCGTGTTTTCAGTATGCATTTTTAAGTCTGATGATACATACTGTGGGTTCTCCACAAAGGTTGTTACCAAATTACGTTCTTACCAGTGGTGTCTGATAGTGTTCCTGTCTTTGGGGATACTCTCTTTTTGGTAGGCAATTTGTGGTATCTCACCGCATTCATGTGCATTTCCCTAAAGTGTGTGTTTGTAAGTAATGAGTAGGCAAAAAGTAGTATCTTACTGTTGCACTAACTTGCATTTCTCTAAAACACCTGTTTTAAAATTTTAATAATTTCAAAGTGTATTTTTATTTTTAACAAACCAATAGAATTTTAGGGCTTTTGTCTATTAATTTTGAGATGTTTTGAGACAGGGAGGCCCCAGGATTTTTAGCTATAGCCTACAGGTAGTGGGGGTGGGGAAGAAACAGTGGGCGTTTAGGCAACTTTGTTGTTTCACAGATAGAAAAAAATTAAGGCTCAGTGGTTTAAAAAACTGTATCCAGTGAAAGTCATGATAGCTGACACAAGCACAAACAATATTTTTCAGCTACAAAACTTGGAAAACTGCAGTGTATTTCAACTGAAGAAACTCTGTGGCATGCGATTTTCATAAAGTTGCTCAACAAGGTGCCACTGAAAAGAAAAAGCATGCAAAGATAAGACTCCTTTCAGGGAATTCTGACCTGGAGAATTCCATGGACTGTATAGTCCATGGGGTCGGGCAGAGTCTGACAGGACTGAGTGACTTTTTCACTTTCAAGGGATTTATGTACGGTTGGTGAGCGATTACTATCAATAAAGGGCTTGGCAAAAAGCAGTCAATCCTGAAAATACATAAAATGAAGCTTATTTTGACATTATGGACAAAAATTAAAAAAACACTTTATAGGTGGAATTTTTTTTATTCCACTGGGGTTAAAAGCCCTCACGTATGACCATAGTTATGTGTATTTCCCACTGATCCAAGTGTTGTGGTGTAAGAGGGCTTTCTGAAGACTGAGCTGGCTGTCAAGATGCCTCTAGGTGCCCTTAAGAACTTATGCATCAGGAGTTCCCAGGACTCCCAGTGGCTTGTTTGGGAGAGGGTTCTTGTTATGGGCCAGGGTTCTTGGCCCCCTTAATCAACAGAAATTGACAAGAGGCCAGACAAGAAATCCAGGCAAGGCTTTACTGAGGCCCCGACTACGGCGGAGGGTGAGCGAGAACAAACAGGTTCCTTGCTCCCTCCCTCCCCGAGGGTGGGGAACAGGCTGGTTCCTTTATGTGGGGTGAGCATAGATGTGTCGGGGGATAGGGTCAGCTGGGCCAGGGGGTGGCTTAGGTGGTCGGCCCACCCCTTTGGTGGTGCCCTGTGTAGGGGACATAAGTATCCTGCTTTTGCTCCCAACACCCTGCTTTTGTTCCTGGCCCTTCAGAAGGCCTTTTTGTATCTTGTTGTCCGTAAGCTGCCCCAGAGGCAGGTGCACAAAGCTATTTTTAGTTCCTTATAGTCTCTTTGTATTTTGTTGCTCCAGGTACAAGCACTGCGGCAGAGGGTCCCAGGTCCTGGCCTGTTTCGTATTCGGTCCACAAGCACTGGTGAAGGGTTCATCCTAAATCAGGTGCTGTTGGAAGAGCTATCAAGATGGAAGGCAAGAGCCCTCTACCCTGGAAGGCAAAGAACACAAATCAGAGTGATAAGGTTTACGATCGTCCCCTTCATTTGAACAATCCTTGATCAGACCCTCAGCATTGTCAGTTTCAGAAGAGCTAGAAACTGGAGGCACACTCAAGTAAAATGCCAGAAAGAACCGGACCAGATGCCAAGGCTTTGCCCCCAGGAGGAGCCCAGTGCTGACGCGGAGCTGCGGTCAGATGGCCGTCAAGCTGCTGGAGGTGGAGCGCAGGGCTGGCACGTGGGGGCGCGGGCAAGCCCCGGATCGTCTCTGATGTCGGAAGTGAACGCGGTGCAGAGGGAGACAGAGAAAGAAACCTCAAGCTGGACGCCCGGGAGAGCTCGTGGGAACAGCTTTCACCGTGGGGACTTTCTCCTAGACCCAGTGACCAGCCTCAGGGAACAGTCCCCCGCTCGTCTTAAGGATCCTGAAGGAAAGTTACAAGCTCAAAATAGTTAATACTCCCCTCTGGGTCCTCCCCACCACTCTATGCAAAACAAAGAACCCTCTTACTCGAAGAAAAAAAAATGGACATTAAGGTTGATTAGGTCCAACTCCTAGCCAGTCCAACCTCTGGCCAATCTCCAGAATTCCTTGCCCCAGCCGTTTAAGAGGTAACTACTCCGAACAACCTTGGAGAAGAACAGGCCCCCTTGAGACAGCAGATTTCCACATGCATGTCTATGTATTCCTACTCTTCTTGGGTTAGTGCAGCTCACTAATCTGACTGCTGCCCCTTCTCACCTCATTAAAGGTGATCTGTTCCTGTAAAGTGCCGGTCTGGTTCTTTTTCCAAACCTCGCCTTCTCTAACTCCCTTACCCTACAGATAGTATCACCCAATCAAGTATCTAACTGTAGAGATGGGTGCAAAGTGGTGGGGGGCTTACCACCCGGGATTTTCAAGGTTTCATGGAGGACATCACAGAGAACATGGGCAGCTTGAAGGGTGGAGGATAGAAAGGGAATCCTTTCTATGCATTTCCTTAGGATGAGGAATGGTAGCTAGCTGCCCACAGCCAACTTTCACTGAGCACTTTCTACAGGACAGGCAGTGTGTAAAGCACGTCACACGTACAATCCTATTTAAGCCTCTGTGGTGGGATAAAGTCTATGATGAGCCTAACTTTGCACCTTCAGGAACTGAGGTTTAGACAAGTTACATAACTTTATCCAAGGTTTTAGGTTAGAATGAGTGTTCTAGCTCCAGAGCTAGAATGTTAACTATTAAATTAGCTGTTACCGTTAACTACTGAAGCCTCCTGGGGCACTGTTAAGAGTGAGCTGTGTTTGAAATGCTCAAGGTTTGTGCTTCCTTTTGTCGGCAGTAGTGAGGAACTGAAAGTGTTAAAGCTGGGGACGGATGTGTGTTTTGTAGAGTGGTTCATGTCATCTGCGTGAACTTCGGAATCCTTGGGTTCAAATACTAGCTCTTTTGACTTTCTGTGGATACCTGATCAAGATAATTTTCTGAGGCTTCAAATTCCTGTTCTAAATAAAGGAGAACAGTGTCTTCTTGCTGGAATGTGGTGGTGCTACTTAAATATGACAGTGTACATGAAAGCATCTTATTAACTGCCAAGCTGAAGACAATGATTAGCTATGATGATTTCTACCATATTTCAGAAACATCAGTGCAGTCAGGGGCAGAGTAATATAAGAGCCTGGGGACTACTGTGATGGTCCAGAAGAAGGAGAATGATGAGGCACTACACCAAGGCAGTGGTGACGAGGATGGAGAGGAAAGACATTATAGTTATGGGATAGTTAGGACGGGTTACAAACTGGACTAAATGACTGATTGGATCCGGGGGAGTGGGGGAAGTAACGGGGGTCAGGATGATTCAGAATTTTCTTTTGAATAATCAGGTGGAGGTGATGTCATTAATGCAGGAGGAGGGTAGGCAGGATAACGCATTCTATTTCAGGAGTATTGTGAAGAGGTGGCTGAGGCATCCAGCAAGTGGAGGTGGTGAAATACAAGTGGGACTGCAAGTGGGGGGTTGAGAAAAGAGATGTGCTGGAGCTTCAGATTTGGACATCTTTGGGTATTTGTGTGACTAAAACTCTGAGAGTAGATGTCATATCCAGGTGGAACGTATAACCCAATGTTTTCTGTAACTTTTTGGAGCGAAGGAATCTTCCCCACTCACACACAAAAATAAATGCTTATGCAGAAACCCAGTTTGTAAAACAGATCAGAAGGAGGCTTTTCTAGTCAAAATCTGGAGTGGGTTGCCCGGAGCCCACTTCTTGAAACAACTTCTAAATGCGCTTCCTTGAGTCCAGTTTGAGAGTCACCAGCTTGGAGCAAGAAGAGAAGGAGGCGGGTGGGGAGTGGTTAACTGCCATGTTGCGTTTGAAAGAAAGCAGTTACACAAGGTCAGATCGGAATTTTCATTTTGGATTTTTTAAAGGCCGCTTTGAAACTTTGCTTCCTTTGGAAGCCTCTCACTGCGGGGCCGAGACTTTTTCTGGCCTGCCTGATGCTGTGGCGGTGCCCACGCCTGCCCACGGGAAGCCACAGTGCCATTCAAATAAAGAGAGTCGGCTGAGAGTGTGGGATATATCCATTTCCAAGGCGGTTTTCCTCATCGGAAGGTGGTTGTCACGAACATATCTAATGGTAGCCCTCAGCTCACTCACCCTGAGGTGCTCACATAATTTCTAAATTGGATAAATGTTCACCATTTACCCAGTTGTTTAGTAAAAATTATCCTAAACATTAACTTATAAGCTTTTTGAAGAGTCGAATGGATTGAACTTTTTCTCCTAATTAATTGAACCTGCTTATCCTTTCAGCTTTATTCTCAAATCCAATAAAAACAGCTTGTTTTGGTTATTTCATCAGAAAGGCCTCGTCACAGGATGAAGAGAGACAGCAGAAGCCAGGGAAAGAGGGGAGAAAGAGGAGGTGAGGAGAAGGCAGGGAGTGATGTGTGGTTTTTACTGTGAAAAATAATGAAAATTCTCAGCTCTTGGTGATTCAGTGCAACGAGGGCTTCCTTCTGACTCCGAGCTCAGCGCTGTGCATCTTGGCGGTTGGCACGTGTCCATTCAGCTTGTGACTTGGCCTCAGCGTCCTCGCCTGGATCCTTGGCCGTTTGGTGATCACAGCGAGTTTCTATGGGCCTGGCCAGAAAAGCGCATCACGTCTGTCCACGTGCCACTGGCCAGAGCCGGTCACAGGCCGCGCTAACCTGCCCAAGGGGCTGGAATGCCGTCTAGCTGTGTGTTCAGAGTGGGAGGCGGGTAAAGAAAGCCGCTGGCCAGGCTCTGCTGTGGATGAGAGAAAGGGTGGATGCTCCAGTTTTGTGAAAAGCAGGAGAAATGAATCCCTTCCCTGTAGGACATTTCAGCCTGATTCATCTTCTTCTGTGGAAGTCTGAATCCAAAGGACAGAGACAGGTGAATATGGAATAACCTCAACTCTTCCATAAATGTCAGTTCATTCTCTGAGTGAACTACCATGTTTTCAAAGGCCCTGAGGAAATGTCGATCATTTTAACAGGTAAGGCTCAATTCTTCCAAATGTTGCTTTTAAAATGGTGCCAGACTTTCCTGGGAGTCCAGTGGTGAAGAGTCCACTTGCCAAGGCAGGGGCTGCAGGTTCAATCCCTGGTCCAGGAAGAACTCAGATGCTTCGGGACAACGAAGCCCGACAACCACAACTCCTGAGGCCCCGTGCGCCTAGAGCCTGTGCTCTGCAACAGGGGAAGCGACAACAAGGACAACACAATCATGTGCACAATCCAGAGCTGCCCCCTCCAGCCACAACTAGAGTGAAGCCCGTGCGCAACAAGAAGGCTCAGTGCAGCCAAGAGTAAGTAAATAAACCACTTAAAAAAAACTCCACTGTATTTCCAATAATGAGGAGAGAAGCTGCGTTTGTATTTGAGGCAGCTTAGCCTTGTTACATAAACTTTTCCTTTACAAACTTCTCCTAAAAACTTCTTCACATTCTTACCCCAAAAAAGGAATTAAAAAAAAAAAAAAACACACAAAGCTAGACATATACCCACTGAGTCATAGAATAATTGAAATTCTGACAGGAAGATAACTGAAAAGCGCTTCTTTAAAAAAAGGAACACCATTCTGCTTTATTTAAACTCGGCGAAGTAGGTGAGCGTTTTGTGGGTCGAGGTTTTCTACCACGGGGTGTTATGCAAGACACAGCCTGGCCTCGAATAAGCGCTCAGCTTTGTTCTCCTTGAGCGCCACACACATGCCATTCGATGACATCCTGAGGTCTGCGAGGCTGTGGGATTAGACCTTCTGAAAAGAAAAGGTTATTCTACATCATGTATAAGAAAAAGCTTTGATGATTCATAAAATTAAAGCCTTTTAGTTCCTGGCAGGGGAGATCTCTCAGCCAATGTGTTGAAAGGCAAGTGTCTGTATTATAACTTGCCCCCTGGTAGAACCAAAGATCCCAGCTGGGTGTTGTTTTTTTTTTTTTTGCAGGAAGGACAACGTTGATGAGACCACTTTTAAGCAGCTGAGAGGAGACAAAGACATTTTCCACCTCCAAGAAAGAAACTGGATGAGTGCCCATACGTCCGAATGCTGTGGAGAGCCTAGGGATTGTTCCAGCACACGTTTCCTTTGAATGGAATAATGCTTGAGAAAACAGACGTCAAGCTGTGGCCCTCATAATGTGTCCCGTCCCACTGGGCCGTGCCAAATATGTCTGAGCAGGTTAACTTCTGCCTCAGAAAATAAACATTTGCTTTAGAAAATGTGGTCTAGTCAGACTTGACTTAGCTGAGAATTCTGCAGGGTCTTCTATCCCCCCTTTATCTTCTATTTTCTTTCCACCTAGTGTTTTCCCCCTTTCTGCCTGGAGAGAACACTTAGTAAATATATCAGTTTGTAATCTCCACCAGACCTTGGTGACTGAATAATTTGTTGTCGTCTAGTTGCTCAGCTGTGTCCGACTCTTTGTGACCCCATGGCCTGCAGCACGCCAGGCTTCGTTGTCTGTCACCATCTCCTTGAGTTTGCTCAAACTCACGTCCATTGAGTCAGTGATGCCATCCAGCCTTCTCATCCTCTGTTGCAAGAACTTTAAACTCAATAAAAGAAATGTTTAGTGAGTTTTTACTTTTCTGGCATATCAAATGAAGATGCTGTGGTCTTCTTTCCTCCCTTTTATACACAGTTCCTTTTATGCCAGGATTCTACCCCTAATGTGTTCTGGTCTCTAACCACTCAGATTAGATGGCCCTTGCAGAGAAAGCGATATCGCCAGGGCTTCTGCACGCTGGAATCTCACAGAGGATTTGATATGGCCCCCTGTGACCTTCGAGGCAGTTGTAGGCGCTATGTAGACCCAGAACCGGTGATTAATAAACGAATTCATTCTTCTAGAATTTATTATTTGACTCATATCATTAAAAAGTCATTCGATTTCAATTCCCTTTCAATCCTCTTGTTGAGGAGAAAGGCTCAAGTCAATGATAGTTAACCTGTCATTTCTTCTTGTCACTTGCTGTTCTTTTCAAAGAGGGAAAAAAAATTGCAGGCTGGGCTTCCTCAGCAGGCAATTTCATCAAGCTGAAACTTAGTAACATTTTTATTTTTAGTTCTCATCTATGTATAGCAAGTGAAACAGATTTTCCAGTTATCAAATGGTATAAAATATTCTTTTATGACAAACAGGGTAACTGCTAAAAAAGGAGTCCCTTTAAGGGAAAACATCAAATGATAGACCAAGTGGTTTGTGAGTGAGTCCAGGTTGAAAAAAGGAACGAGTGGGAAGAATGTTGATCTGAGAGCCAGGACCCCTGGGTTTCGTCCTTTGCTCCTAGCTAGCTCTGTGACATGAAGCAAGTCAGTTAATCGCTCTGGGTCTCAACTTCCTTATCTCTAGAAGATTGCAACAGAGCAGTGCCTCTCAGCTGTGGCTGCACGTTAGAGTGTGTGAGGAGCTGGCAGGCCTCCTAGCGCTTGGGCCACACCCCAGACCAGATGCCTCAGAATCTCCGGTGGGATTCAGGCATCAGCGTTTGCAAAGCTCCTAGATGATTCCAGTGTGCATCTAAAGCTGAAAAGCAGTGCAGTAAGTGACTCACACTGCGTGTGTTAGTCACTCAGTTGTGTATGACTCTTTGTGACCCCATGGACTCTTCTGTCCGTGGCATTCTCCAGGCAAGAATACCATTCTCTTCTCCAAGGGGTCTTCCGGACCCAGGGATTGAACCTGGGTCTCCTGCATTGCAGGCAGATTCTTTACCATCTGAGCCACCAGGGAAGCCCAAATGACTTATAAGGTCTCTGTAACTTTTAAGTTTCCATGATTCTCAGGTAAAACAATAGGTTATGGGAAAAACTGTAATGGCAAAATCAAGAAACATATCTTAGCATTTCAGGTAACTAGTCTGAACCAGCTTGTTGCCCTCATTCATGGGTTTAGATACTCAAATATGTGTACTGTTCTGTTCAGTTCAGTTCAGTCGCTCAGTCGTGCCCGACTCTTTGTGACCCCATGGACTGTATGTATGCTCACAATTTGACACAGGACCTATACTGGGGATACAATGGTAAATAAGGCAGATGTGGTCTTTTCTTCAAAGAACTGACAATTTAATGCTAAGTAAACATTCCACAGTGTTTCTATGTTAGAGAATGCCAGGGGAACATGGGAGAGGGGTCATCAGTGTATCTTAAATTTGTTACTTAAATTCTACAATAAAAGTCACCAGGGCTATCAGCTCCCGAGAATGCAACATGGGCCAAAAGGAAAAGCTCGTGGCAGGACAACTTCAGGTTTGAGGTTTGTTGTCATGTTGGCATTGGACGTCTGCGCATAGCCCCACAACAAAAGCCAATACTAAAATCCCCTCCTTCCTACCCAGAAGGCACTTCTGAAGATATTGTATTGCTTGCATACAATTTAAAGACTTTAATTTAGGTTCCACTTGAATTCAGAATACTGATCAGATGGAACCCATATTTAGGATTCAACTAATGATGCATGCCACTTCACTCAAATAATAAATGTACCTACATGCTGATGCTCTTGTTCCTTGAAAAAATGATCAATCCTGTGATTTACATAGAAATAATCAGACATGATTTGAAATGAAAAGAAATCCTTTACTCCGAAAATAGCTCTTGCATTAGGTAATATTTGATAAAGCCTTGTGACTGTTGCAAAATCAAATGAATTCCATTTTAGTTTTTAGACATAATGGGTCACAGTTAACGTCTTAGGGGATCTACATTAACACTTGCAAGAAAGACAAAGTTCTGAGTGGTTCTAAAGAGTATCCTAGCAACCTAGAAGTGTTAAGGGAATTTCCAACAGACTATTTGGAGAAGGAAATGGCAACCCACTCCAGTGTTCTTGCCTGGAGAATCCCATGGACAGAGGAGCCTGGCGGGCCATGGTCTATGGGGTCGCGGAGAGTCGGACGCGGCTGAAGCGACTAAGCACGCCTATGTTGGATGTCAGCATCCTGGTGTCGGAATCGGAGCTGCCGCATCGCCTTTACGCCACATGAGCTGACACACGAGGGGTGCGTGGCCAAAGGATCGGAGTCCCCCGCGGAGGAAACATGGGACTTCTCATAACACCGTCTTCCGTCCTTCTGCCACAAGCACTGACCACTTGGCACTCTGCCCGGTGCAGTAGCATCCCTGGGCCAAGTGGGCAAAGGACGGCCACGCAGGGTCTCGTGGTACCCGGCTCTCTGCGGCTGCCTCCACAGGACAATCGAGGGCACTGTTCCTCTGTCGTTGGCTTCAGACAACAAGAATCTTTTGTACGAAGAGGACTGTGGCCAGTTCATCCAACCCAAATTGACTCTTGCTCTGCTCTCTCTCTCTCAGATTCTCTGGGTTGTCCCCCACCCCCCCCCTCCACTTTTTCTGGCATCAGTGCGTCTTACTTCAATGTCTCAGCAAGCCTAGAACAGCCCGAGCAGCTCCCCGGGAGCATGTCCACTGCGCAGTCAGCTCTGCCTGCTTAGTTTTGGCTCACAGCCCTGGAGCGCCCATCCTCGTCCTCGGCTCTCTCGCTAGAAAGTGTGCTGGTGTGTGGACTCTTCTCTCGCTGGTACCTCACTTCCGGGCTGCCGCGAGCTCTGCCGTCTCTTCCTTCGAGAAGCCTCTGCATTGCTCTTGCCTCTTCTTTGCAGCGCTCCCACCTGCTCCAGCCCATGGGTTTGCCTTCCAGGAAGCTGAGGCTCCTCCGACAGTCCCCTGAGTGGTCCACACTGTATTCTGTTGCAGGAGGTCTTCCTAAAACAGTGGCTCTGCTCAACCACGCTTGTGTTTAGGAACCCCCCGTTGCTTCCCTGCCGTCTAATGTGGATGACGATGATGACAATGGTGATGGTAGCAATGACCTCTACTGCCTATCAAGCACTTATTACATGCCAGGTCTTGGAAAAAAACACTACAGATACTATCTCTGCTTCTTACATTAGCTGTCCACTCGTCTCCACTGTACAGGTAAGGAAACTGGGAATCAGTGTGCCTAAATGACTAGCCCAAGATCTCACAAGCAAAAGGCAGCAGAGATTCAAGTCCCAGCCTATCCCCACGATGTATGTGTTATGATACACAGCTTTCAGAGTGCTCACGTGGATTTCCAGTTCTGTTCTAATGTTCACAGGCCCTTCTGATCTAAACTGATCTCCCACTGCTCTCTGGGAGGCACCTTAGCCTCAGGAATATCCAGTCTCTGTCCCTCATATATTCTGTACTAAGTCCTACCTCCTTTTATTTGCCTAGTATAGTTCTTATCCCAAGAATGCCCTCCATTCTAATTTCTGTTCACCTAAATGTTCTTTATGCTTCAAGTTCAATCCTAAGCATAGACTACCCTCAGATCAGTAGAGCCCACATTGGCATTCTCCTTTCCTGAGATTTACCATATGATCAGTACTCTATAATTTAATATTTCAGAAGTTAAATGTGAAAACTAGTGTAAGGTGCAACGATTGTGGAAGTGCTTCACAGACTGTCAGGTCAGTTTATTTCTCTCCCTTAGTTCTTGTCTCATCACCACAAAGATTTGGAACAATGGACTAAAGGGTTTTAAACAGACAAGTTACAGCTCAAGCAGACAGCTCTTTTATTTAAGCAGACACTCCCTGATGTGAGAGTTGGACATAAAGAAAGCTGAGCACGGAAGAATTGATGCTTTTGAATTGTGGGGCTGGAGAAGACTCATGAGAGTCCCCTGGACAGGAAGATCAAACCAGTCAATCCTAAATGAAATCAACCCTGAATATTCCCTGGAAGGACTAATGCTGAAGCTGAAGTTCCAATACTTTGGCCACCTGATGCGAAGAACTGACTCATTGGAAAAGACCCTGATGCTGGGAAAGATTGAAGGCAGGAGGAGAAGGGGACAACAGGGGATAAGATGGCTGGATGACATCACCGGCTCAGTGGACCTGCGTCTCAGCAAACTCTGGGAGATGGTAAAGGACAGAGAAGCCTGGTGTGCTGCAGTTCATGGGGTCACGAAGAGTCAGACAGGATTTAGCAACTGAACAACAACAATCCAAGACTGTGGCTGACCTCAAAGGAGTTGTAACAATCCCTCTCGGCTTCCGTCTTTATGCTTTTTGTCTCCTCCTCTTGGTTCTATCCTGTGCAAAATAGGGCTTGTACCAGCCACCAATCAGGAAAGGGAATGCGAATCGACAGAGGCTCAAGGATGGTTGACAGTTGCAAGTGACATAACAGCAGGTTCTGTTGCACATGTCTTTCCTATAATTTAGCCTGTTATAATCAGATGTATGTAGATATAGAATATTTATGAACTGCCAATAGGCTCCTAGCTGTCTAAGGTTACTTGAGGAAGCCCCTGTAGTTAGTTTGTATCCACTGGGTGCCTAGGGGCATGTGCAGAGTAGGAAAAGTCTCTGTGGCTATTTGTGGAACATATCTGTGAGCTCTCCTGGGCAGGTCTCAGGCGGGGTTTAGACATTAGCTTATATCCTTTTAGGCTAGGCCACCCCTTGTTGCTCATGCCTAACTTCCTGCCTAACAAGACCAACAGATCTGTGTATGGATTTCATTTTCCGGCTGTGGGACCTCACAAACACTAAGCTAATTGTCTTATCTGAAGCTGAGTTTCTTCATCTGGAAAGATAATAAGAACCGTCTTTTGCCAGGGTCATTAAAAATTTAATGACACAGAAACACATAAAGCCCTTTCTGAGGCCCAGCACTTGGCAGTCCCTATATAAGAGCGAGTTTCCTTTCCTCTTTGAGGTCAGCATGGTGACTCATACTTAAAGAACTGCCACAAGAGATTAACATTAGTGCATGTGTTTTCAGTTGTGTAACAGGATGTTGAACTGTTCATTTTAATGTTGCATTTAATGCAAGAGAATATATTCCAAGTATCCAGAACCAATATCGGGACACTAAAATCCCCTCATCCCAAAGGGAGAGAATAGAGAGTGAAAGAAAATTTATGATAAAAATTTCTATGAAGTGAAACTAGGGACTCAGATATTTGTACACCCGTGTTCAGAGCAGCATTATTAACAATAGTCTAGAGAGGATAGTAACCCAGGTGTCTGTTGACCACTGAACAGGTAAACAAAATGTAGTATACACATATGATGGAATATTATTCTGCCTTTCAAAGGAACTTAGAATGCTAACACATGCCACAACAGAAAGGAACCTTGAAGACATTATGCTAAGTGAAATAAGCCAGTAACAGTGGGGCAAATATTGCATGATTTCAGTCATACCAGGTTCCTGCAATAGCTACATTTATAGAGACAGAAAATAGAATGATGGTCTGGGGTTGCTGAGGGTAGGAAAAATGGGCAATCGGTGTTTAATGGATGCAAAGTTTCAGTTTGGGAAGATTTAAAAGTGCCAGAGGTATGTAGTGATGACAATTGCACAGCTATGTGAATGTACTTAATGCCACTGAACTGCACACTTAAAATGGTTACAGTCGGGACTTGCCTGGTGGTCCAGTAGCTAAGATTCCAATCTCCCAGTGCAGGGACCCTAGGTTCGATCCCTCGTCAGGGAACTAGATTCCACCTGATGCAACTAAAGAGTTCACATGTCACAACTACAGGTCTCGTATGCCACAACTTAAAAGGATTCCACATGCCACAACGAAGGTGGAAGATCCCACATGTGGAGACAGATTTGGTGCAGCCAAAAACAAACAAAAACCCTTCTTTAAAAAAAAAGGTAAATTGTCATGTACTTTAACCACAAGAAAAAAAAACTTTGATGAAAATAGAATAATTCAATAAAGAATTTTTTCTGAAGGAAAGCTTTGGAGTGTAATGTGGGCTTCCAGCAGTGGTGGAACCATCGACTGGAGCCTGGCTCTTGCCTGAGGGAACCAAGGCAGCCTGTGGCTACAGAGCAGAGGGCTGACTTGAGAAAGTTCTTTCCCCCATCCAGATGCTGTAATCTCTGATGAAGCCAACAGAAATGTTGCAGTATAGCACCTGGGTCCAGAGAGTGCAAGACCATCATGTAAGAACTTCTCTGTCTTCCTCTCCCTTCCCTCCTTCCTGAGCTAGTCCTGGACAGGTGTGGTTTATAGTCACAAACAGTGCTGAAGGGCAGGAGGATCTGGGTCAGGAGAAGCTGCCCACACCCCAGGGCAGAGAGTTGAGAGCCCTCTGGCCGGTGTGGAAGCTAGACCTCTAGGAAGTCTTGCCTTTCAATGAATATCGCAGTGTTAATGTAGTGAATGCTGCTGCTATTGCTAAGTCGCTTCAGTCCTGTCTGACTCTTAGCGACCCCATGGACTGCAGCCTACCAGGCTCCTCCGTCCATGGGATTTTCCAGGCAAGAGTACTGGAGTGGGTTGCCATTTCCTTCTCCGAATGTAGTGAATGGAGCTTCCTAATTTCTGAATCAGGACTGGGTTTTGTGATAAAGAGATCAAGGTATTGTCCATTCTTAAAAGGAATGAAAATAACCAAAAGGTGGAAAAAAGCCAAATGTTCATCAAAAATTAAATAAAATGTGGATATACAGCAAGTGCAAACATTTTTTATTTTTTAAACTGAAATATATTGATGTACAATATTATGTTAATTTCAAGTGTACTACATACTTTATGAAATGATGACCACAATAAGTCTAGTGACCACCTATCCTCTACAAAATTATGACAATATTATTGACCATATTTCTTTTGCTACATATTACATCCATTTGGCTGACTTATTTTATAATTGGCAGTTTGTACTTCTTAATCCTCTTCACCTAAGTGCCTTCCTACTCCCCACTCCGCCCCGCCCTGGGCAGCAACCATCGTTTTGTTCTCTGTATCTGTGTTGTTGGTTAGTCGCTAAGTTGTGTCCAAATCTTTTACAACCAGTGAACTGTAGCCTACCAGGCTCCTCTGTCCATGGATTTCTCAGGCAAGAATACTGGAGTGGGTAGCCATTTCCTTCTCCAGGTGATCTTCCTGACCTGGGATAGAACCCACATCTCCTGCGTTGGCAGACAGATTCTTTACCATTGAGCTGCCTGGGAAGTCCTGATATGCATGTATACGTATTCTTCTCCCTTCCTTGACTTTTGTCTGTCTGGAAGCTCTAGGAAGGAGAGATTTTCTTTCTTTAATCTATAAGTCTGTTTTCATTTTGCTTTGTCTTTAGATTCCACATACCAGTGAGATCCTATGGTATTTTCTTTCTCTGTCTGACTTATTTCTCTTAGTATTATACCCTCTAGATCCATTTGTTTTATTGTAAATTGCAAGATTTCATTTTTTTATGGCTGAGTAATTTTCCACTGTAAATGTACATCACATCATCTTTATCCGTTCATCTATGGATGGGCACTTAGGTTGCTTCCATATCATGGTTATGGTAAATAATGCTGCAGTGAGCATGGTGTGCATATATCTTTTCATATGTGCGTTTTTGTTTTCTTCAGATAAATGTCCAGAGATTAAATTATTGGATCATATGGCAGTTCTATTTTTAATTTTTTGAGGGACGCTCATAATGTCTTCCATAGTGGCTATACCAGTTTACAATCCCACCAACAGTGCACAAAGGTTCCCTTTTCTCCATGTCTTTGCCAACACTTGTTATTGTTGTCTTTTGGATGATAGCCACTCTGGTAGGTGTGGAGTGGTATCTAATTTGTGGTTTTAATTTGCATTTCTCTAATGATTAGTTATATTGAGCATCTTTTCATGTGTCTGTTGGCCATCTGTATGTCTTCTTAGGAAAAATGTCCATTCGGATCTTCTGCCTACTTTTTGAATTGGGTTGTTTGTTAGCTGTACAAGTCCTTTATATATTCTGGATAGTGAAAGCGAAAGTCGATCAGTTGTGTCTGACTCTTTGCGACCCCATGGACTATACAGTCCATGGAAATCTCCAGGCCAGAATACTGGAGTGGGTAGCCTTTCCTTCCTCCAAGGGATTTTCCCAACCCAGGGATTGAACCCAAGTCTCCCACAATGCAGGCAGTTTCTTTACCAGCTGAACCACAGGGGAAGCCTAAGATACTGGAGTGGGTAGCCTATCCCTTCTCCGGCAGATCTTCCTGACCCAGGAATCAAACCAGAGTCTGCTGCAGGCCAATTCTTTACCAACTGAGCTGTCAGGGAAGCCCATATTCTGGATATTAACCCCTTATCAGATATATCATTGCAAATATCTTCTCCCACACAGTAGGTGGCCTTTCCATCTTATTGATTGTTTCTTTCTCTGTGCAAAAGAGTCTTAGTTTGATGTAGTCCCATTCATTTATGTTTGTGTTTGTTTCTCTTGCCTGAGAAGACAGATCAAAAAAAATATATTGATAAGATCAATGTCAAAAAGTATAGATTGTTTTGCATGTAGCTGTCCCGTTTTCCCAACACCATTTATTGAGGAAGTTGTCTTTCCCTCTTTGTATATAATTACCTCCTCTGTAACAGATTAATTGACCATATACCCTTGGGCCATTTCTAGGCTCTCTATTCTGTTCTATTGATATATGTGTCTGTTTTTGTGTCAGCTGAATACTGTTTTGATTACTGTTACTTTGTAATATAGTTTGAAAACAAGGAGCATGATACCTCCAGCATTGCTCTTCTTTTTTCAAGATTACTTTGGTTATGAGAGGTCTTTCATGGTTCCATACAAATTTTAGAATTATTTGTTCTAGTTTTGTGCAAAATGCCATTGCCATTTTCATAGGGATTGCTTGACATCATAGATTGCATTGTAGAATGGTTGTTTTAACAATATTACTTGTTCCAATCCATGAGCACACTATAACTTTCCATTTGTTTGTGTCAGCTTTAATTTCTTTCATCAGTGTCTTATATTTTTCCAAGTAGAGGTCTTTACATCCTTAATTAAATTATTCCTAAATATTTTATCCCTTTTGATGAAATGGCAAATGGGATTTTTGTCTTAATTTCTCTCTCTTATAGTTCATTGTTAGTGTGTAGAAAGGCAATAGATTTCTGTATATTAATTTTGCATCCTGAAACTTAATGAACTGAAAAGTCCCAGTTGTCTCCCACCTCTTCAAGAGGCTCTCCAAGATCAGAAAGTGGGTCTGAACCAGTCCCCTTTTAAATTGTTAACTCTATGCTGGGACTGAGTGTGAGATTATGCATGTGTCCTTTAAAAATGGAGTCTCTGTTTCCTCTGGCCCTCTGGTTGTCTTGAACATAAGTCAAATGTTCTGGGGGCTGATCTTTCCAATGTAAGACCCCTAGACTGAGGACCCCTTTATGGAGCATGGACTCCTCACTCCTTGGTGAGGACCTTTATGATTGTGATGTTCCTCCCATTGTCCATCACTAACTTGGGGGTTTGGGTTCTGACCATACTTCATCTCCACTCCTTTTATCAGTCTCTCTGCTTCCTTTTTTATATCTTGCACTGTGGGAAATATTTTCTGCCAGTCTCAAGGTCATTCTTATTGATGGTTGCTCTCTAAGTAGTCGTAATTTTGATGTGTTCATGGAAGGTGAGTTCAGGGTCTTCCTACTGTACCATCTTGACCACCCTCTTGAATCCATCAAATAAAACATTATTTAGTCTTAAAAATGAATGAAATTTATATAAATCCTACAAAATACAACATCAATGACAAACCTTGAAGACATTAGGCTAATGAAAATAAGCCAGTCACAGAAGAACAAATATTTTACATTTCCACTTATATGAGGTATCTAGAATAGGCAAATTTAAAAAGACAGAAAGTAGGCCAGAGGGCTCGGGGTAGGAAGAGTGGGCAGTTAGTTTTTAAGAAGTACAGAGTTTGAGATTTGGAAGAGAGAAAAGTTCTGAAGGTAGATGATGATGATGGTTACCAATACTGTGAATATAGTTACCACCACTGAACTGTACTTTTTAAAAAAAGAATTAAAATGGTAAATTTAACGTTTATGTCTATGTATATTTTGTCATGATATACAAAATAGAGGCGGGGGTGGGGGGAAAGGTACAGAAAAGTTACGGGGCCTGTCCAAATTTCTACCTAGTGGTAAGAGAACTGCCCACTCTGAATAGGCTTACAGGGCCAGTGAGGGACACAGATGAAGCTGTATTTGTCTTAACACCACCTGAGTCCTACTGGTTCAAAGTGTGGGTGACAACAACTGCTAGAAAATCCAACTCAAACTGACTTAAACTAGAAAGCAGATTTATTGGCTTAAATAACTACTGTATGCAAGTATTTCTCAAACTTTAATGAGCCTCAGAATCATTGACAGGGCTTGTTAAAACACAAACTGCTGCACCCCTCCCTGGAGTTTCTGGCTCAGTAGGTCTGCAACGCAGGCTGAGAAGTTGCATTTCTAACCCATTGCCAGGTGATGCTGAGGCTACATCTGTACTCACCGACGTGGGGCTCATATGTCCTCTGTGTCACTGGGGCTCCGACTCGGACTCTTTGCTAGTCTCCGACTTCCATCTTTCAGCTTATCTACAGGCTGGTTTTGCCCACAAAAGCTAAAACATCTGCCCCAGTTCCAGGCCTCAAGTTCAGATACAACGTGATCCAAAGCAAGGTAAATACCATTTGTCCCAGCATTCCAGGCACAAGCCTAATTGGGTCTCTTCAGATCTGATGCCTTTGCAATGAGTTACTCCGCTCAGGGTATAGAATAGTGGGTTGGCTTCTACTTGATGCTGGGCTGAGAGGAAGTATGAATGGGGGAATAGCTGATGGGGAAGTAGTCAACATACATCCACAATCCCAGGAGAAGTGAAGCTCAAGGTAGGCAGAGGTTAGACCACATGTGTCCCGATAAGGCGTTCAGAACAGAACTTGGAATTAATCGGCTGCTGCTGCTGCTGCTGCTAAGTCACTTCAGTCGTGTCCAACTCTGTGTGACTCCACAGACGGCAGCCCACCAGGCTCCCCCGTCCCTGGGATTCTCCAGGCTAGAACACTGGAGTGGGTTGCCATTTCCTTCTCCAATGCATGAAAGTGAAAAGTGAAAGTGAAGTCACTCAGTTGTGTCCCACTCCCAGTGACCCCATGGACTGCAGCCCACCAGGCCCCTCCCTCGATGGGATTTTCCAGGCAAGTGTTCTGGAGTGGGCTTCCCTGGTGGCTCAGAGGGTAAAGCCTCTGCCTACAGTGCAGGAGACCAGAGTTTGATCCCTGGGTCGGAAGATCTCCTGGAGAAGGGAATGGCAACCCACTCCGGTATTCTTGCCCACACCCCCCCCCCCAAAAAAAAGGGGCTCAAAGAAATCGGCAGCTACTGAATCATCTAATCAGAGGACTGATAGAATCAATTTCAGGACGTTCACGCCAGCAACAGTTTGTAACATGGACTAGGGAGAAGCAGCCTGGAAGGTAAGGAGAGAAGCAGTTCATGGTGGTTCCCAGCTAGCTCCGATTTGCGCCTGTCCTTTAGACCATTAGACTGGGTGTTTAATGGTATTCCCCACCACGGTGTTCCCCCGGGTATTCCCCACCTCCACTACTACTCTGCTTTTTCTTTCATTTTTTGTGTACATCTCACCTTCTAACATGCCACACACTTTACTTGTTACGGTTTTTGTTTCTTTTTTAAAAATGTATTTGGCTGTGTTGGGTCTTAGTTGCGGGATACAGGCTCTTCACTGCATCACGCGGGATCATTTGCTGTGGCACACAGACTCTCTGGCTGTGACATGTGGGTTCAGTAGTTGCAGCACGAGGCATATGGAATCTTATTAGTAATTCCCAGCTGATGCTTTTGAACTGTGGTGTTAGAGAAGACTCTTGAGAGTCCTTTGGACTGCAAGGAGATCCAACCAGATCCAACCAGGATGCTAAAGGAAATCAGCCCTGAATATTCATTGGAAGGACTGATGCTGAAGCTGAAACTCCAATACTTTGGCCACCTGATGTGAAGAACTGACTCCTTGGAAAAGACCTTGATGCTGGGAAAGATTGAAGGCGGGAGGAGAAGGCGATGACAGAGGATGAGATGGTTGGATGGCATCACTGACTCAATGGACATGAGTTTGTGTAAACTCCGGGAGTCAGTGATGGACAGGAAGGCCTGGCATGCTGCAGTCCACGGGGTCACAGAGTCGGACACGACAGAGTGACTGAACTGAACTGAACAGACCAGGGATTGAGCCAACGTCCCCTCCATTGCAAAGCGGATTCTTACCCCCTGGACCACATGGACCACCACCCATGTTTATTATTTCTTATTTGTCTGCCCTACTAGAATATTAGCTCCTTAGAAAGAAAGGGACTTTGTGTGTTGGGTTTCATGCTTTCTTCCAGTGCATGGCACGTAAGAAAGGCTCAAGGAAATGAACTTCATAGGAGAACTCACCCTTTTGCAAAGGCTGGTCCTTTCGCCTGGGTTCTCTGCTCCCATCCCACCTCTCAGACTTTGCAGATTTAACCAAGGCTTCCCATTCCTGACATTCTTCCCTGACTCTCAACCATGAGCGACCACTATCTGCTCCCTGTGTTCCCCTGGCGTCCTCTTGTCACAGTGCTTTGTAATTGCTGCATCCTCTCCTGCCTTTCCCATAAACTCCCATCTCCTAGTGGGCAGGACAATGATCTCCATATGACACAATGCCTGATGTGTTAGAGCATCCATATAAAGTGGTTGAATTAGTGAGCTGATGAACAGTTACAGAAATGAGCAAATATTGCTCAATTACTACTTGTTACATGAAAAAATGGGCTTTCCAGGTGGTGTTGGAGGTAAGGAACCTGTCTGCCGATGCAAAAGACACGAGATGCAGGTTCGAACCCTGGGTTTGGAAGATCCGCTGGAGGAGGGCATGGCAACCCACTCCAGTATTCTTGCCTGGAGAATCCCATGGACAGAGTAGCCTGGTGGGCTACAGTCCATAGAGTTGCAAAGAGTCAGACATGACTGAAGCGACTTAGCAGGCACACACAAGTGAAAAAACAGAAAGCAAAACACAAACGTCTCTGAGAGTTGGTTTCCTACGTGGCCATCCGAATACTCCATAACAGCAAACAGAAAAGATGACGCAGCTTTACTGAGTTCTACCTGGCTTATGTCTTGTGCTCGTAGCCACTTGCTCTCGACTGATTAATGGCAAAACATTTATCTTGAACTGTCATCTGAGAGTCTCTGACATAAAATCTGAGCTCTTCTTAGGAGCCAAGATGCATATGATGCAGGATGAAACCAAATCAGTTCTCTCTGTGGCTGCAGGACGGTAGCTTCCATGGAGCCAGGTGACACCAGGCCCATGTCTGCAAGGACAAGCCTGCTAAGCGCCTCAGCAGGGCTGCCCAGGCTGGAGCCGCCCGCAGCACCAAGACCATGCACAGTACTTCGTTTCCTCACCCAGCTGTATTTTCCACAAATCCCTAGGGTTTTGTTTCTTTCTTCAGACTGTACCTAGAAAGCCCATCTGGCAAGGCCAAGAGCCCTGGGTCTGTCTTCCTCTCAGGAAATTTTCTTTTCTCATGAAATTACAGCTATTTTACAGCTGGAAGGAATTTTCAATACCAGGTCAACCATAATTTGTCACACGTAATAGATAAAAAACACTGAATTGGAGGCTTTAAGATGGCAACATAGCATATTATCAGTGTTTCTGATTACCAAGAAACTCTCTGGTTTGTGGCCTGAATTTTATCCCAGAATTCTAAGAGTAGAAGTTCAGATGGATCATAAAAAGAAGACTGATCCTGGATGGGGGAAACGTTCTTTCCAGACACCAAAGCAGTAGGTGCGTTCAAAATCCTGCTCAAAGACATGCTACCCCAAGAAGCCTTCCCCAGTCATTCTAGCCCACAAGGACCTTCCTGTCCCCAAAGTGTTCAGTTAGAACCAATTTAAAATGTCATAATGTCTGGCGTTTCAGCATTCTTTGCTTCACAGGCATGCTCTCTCCTCTGTCTCCTGAGTCGAAGTCTGAGCTTTCTGAGAACAGAAACCATATAAATATTTATTATAATTCTTACAGTGTACAACACAGCTTGTGACGCAGGATAACTGCTCAATAAATACATGTGGATTGATCATCACTGGGGGAATAAAACCCCATGCAATGCCATGACCTGTCTGTGATGAGGCAGCCCCTACTCTCTTGGCACAAGGACAACATTTTAATAAATGATAGTGCACTCATTACTGAACTTGATCTGTGTTCAATATCACAAATGATCTGAGACCTCTGAACAACTTCCTCCACTGTTTTCTTTGGATTTTGTTTTATCCCCTCAAGAGTCAGACAAGATTTTTTACTTTATTAAAGATAATTACATTTTACTCTTTAAATGAGCAAACCTTTGTTGAATGCCTTCAATTTGCAAAAAACATGGTTTCAGGTAATTTGGGGAGACAATGAGAAATACCAACTAACCTCTGCCCTCAAAGAGTTTAGTCTACCAGAAGAGACAAATGCATACATAAATCAACACAATAAAAGGCAGAATAAGATAAACTGCTTGAAAGAAGTTGAAGCAAAACACACTGGAAACAGAAGAATCATGAGAATATAGAATTCAGGATTTAAAGGTCTTTAAAAGTTATCTAATCTAACTCTTCAAAGGCTACTCAAATCCCTCTACGATATAATCAAATAGCCATCTATTTACCCCAAGTGTGAACACAGCTCCAGGGATAGATCTCATTACCTCCCAGACTCATAGTTCTTTTTTGTGTGTGTTTTGCTGGGTTTTTGTTGCTGCTCAAAGGGGCTCCCCTCTAATCGTGGTGCACGGGCTTCTCACTGTGGTGGCTTCTCTTGTTGTGGCGTTTGGGCTCCAGGCCGCACGGGCTTCAGTAGTTGTGGTGTGTGGGTTAAAGAGTTGCAGCTCCCTGACTCTAGAGCACAGGCTCAGTAGTTGTGGTGCGTGGGCTTAGCTGCTCCATGGCACGTGGGATCCTCCCAGATCAGGGATCAAACCCAAGTCTCCTGTATTGGCAGGCAGATTCTTTACCACTGAGTCACCAGGGAAACCCCAAGACTCATAGTTTTAAGCCTAATAATTTTTTTCTCCTATCAGTGGATACATATAAGATCAAGTGTCTGACCGTTGGGGTGATTACTGGGGTGCAATCCACTGGGGTGCAAAGTCCTATTCTATATAGCATGGGGCACACCTATCAGCGGGTTTCCCAGGTGGCTCAGTGGTAAAAGGATTTGCCTACCAATGCAGGAGATGTAGAAGACATGTGTTTGATTCCTGGATTGGGAAGATCCCTTGGAGAAGGAATGGCAACTCACTGCAGTATTTTTGCCTGGAGAATCCCATGGACAGAGGAGCCCGGCAGGCTACACAGTCCATAAGGACGCAAAGAGACAGACATGACTGACGTGACTTAGCATGCACACACGGATGTGAAAAAAAATTTAATATCTAAAATGTCTAACTACTATTGGAGTTAGAGACCTATCAGATAGAGGAATCATTAGGAAATCAATGGGCCACTCAGGATCTCACAAGGTGGAATCATCACTGTTGAGGATCTTCCCCTTACATTTTCATGTGAAGCGGGCCTGGGCATTGTGAATGACATTAACAAAACTTAGAAAGGAATGGTGTATAAACAAGAACACCAAGTACAAGGGTAAAATATAAATCAAAAAACAAAAAATAATTCCGTCATACAAAAAGTGAGACCCGCCACCCCTCTCCCTTTTGTTTCAGCACTTACTTTAGAAAACTTGTAAATTCTTTTTCTGCCTCTCTGAGATGAGTGTAAATTTTTTTTTTTTTAAAGCTGAATAAGCCTCTTGCCAGCTTTAAGACCAAGGAATACTTTCTCAGGAACCTGGGAGTCATTTCTGAAATGTATTCATCTAGGAGGACAAGGCAGCCAGTTTCCGTAGGAGGGTAAGAGCCTAATTTTAGTGGGCCACCTGACTCCAACTTGCAAACCTACCTCCTGTCACCAGGATGTGAGAAGTTTTCTAAGTCCTGAGGATGTAACATAGAGCATGGTGACTGCAGCTAGCAGTTCTGTGCTGTATATTTGGAAGCTGCTGAAAGACTAGATCTTAAAAGTTCTTATCACAAGAAAACAAATTTGTTACTATGTGGTCACGGATGTTAACTAAACTTATTGCGGTAATCACTTTACAACATATACATATGTCATTTTGCCATAAGCTGACACAATATTATATGTCAGTTATATCTCAATAAAACTGGGAGGAAAAGGAGATAAGACATCTATTTCTCCTTTGGATAAAGCCGATAGCTAACATAGGCAGTCACTGCAATTACTAGCTAGCAATTATTATGTGTGACAAATAGCATGCAAATAATGAGCTGCATCTGCTTAACTATATAGGGTGAGATGTCTCTGCAATCTCTTAGCAGATTGCCTGTGATACCCATCACATCCTGATTGAATGCTTAGTGATAAAAATGTTTTCATTCTCCTTTACTCTTGTGGACAGGTTTTTTTTTTTAATTGGAGGATAATTGCTTTACAGTATTGTGATGGTCTCTGCCGTACATCAGTGTGAATCAGTCATAATTATATATATATAATTATGTATATATAAGTATATTACATATAATATATATGTATATAATACAATACATAAGACATATAATTATAGTTATATATATATATATTTCCTCCCTCTTAAGCCTCCCTCCCCTGCGTATCCCACCCCTCTAGATGGTCACAGAGCACCAGGCTGGTCTCCCTGGGTTACAGCAGCTTCCTGCTAGTTATCTATTTCACATATGATAGTGTATATATGTCAATGCTACCTTCTCAGCTTGTCCTAGCTTCTCCTTCCCCCTCTGTGTCCACAAGTGTATTTTCTGTGTCTCCTTTTCTTCTCTGTAAATAGGTTCATCAGTACTATTTTTCTAGATATCATATATATGTTAACATATATATTTGTTTTCCTTTTTCTGACTTCACTCCATATAACAGGCTCTAGGTTCATCCACCTCACTACAATTGACTCAAATCCATTCCTTTTAATGGCTGAGTAATATTCCATTCTATTCTCATCAGGTGGCCCAAGTATTGGAGTGCAGGGAGAGAGGGAGAGGAGACAGAACAGCTGACTCGTTGGAAAAGACCCTGATGCTGGGAAAGATTGAAGGTGGGAGGAGAAGGGGACAACAGAGGATAAGATGGTTGGATGGCATCACCGACTCAACGGACATGAGTTTGAGTAAACTCTGGAGTTGGTGAGGGACAGGGAGGCCTGGTGTGCTGCAGTCCATGCGGTAGCAAAGAGGTGGACGTGACTTGGCGACTGAAAAACAACAAAAATATTCCATTCTATATATGTACCACAGCTTCTTTATCCATGTGGACAGGTTTTGTGGGTTGACAGGGAGTTTTGGTTTCTGTCCCCAGCATGAGTCACTCACGGGCAGTGAGAAGAGCTCCAAGTGCCTGCTTCCCGTATTCTCTCTGCATAGGAGAACCTTCAGGGAAGCCAGATTTTCTCCAAAAGATCCCTTGGTGAGTATCCTGGTTTGAGTTGTGTATCCCGCAGAAGATACACAATACAAATGTATATCACGTACACAATACAAATGTCCTAACCCCTATAAATAAGAGAAACAGGGTCTGTACAGGGGTAATTGAGTTCAAATGAGGTATTGAGGTGTGCCCTAATACAGTGTGACTGGCATCCTTATGAAAAGGGGAAGTTTGAACAGAGACAGGTACGCCTAGAGGGAAGATGACGTGAAGAGGACTGCCGTCTATAAGACAGGAGAGATGCCTGGAACAGATCCCTCCTCCACAGCCCTTAGAAGAAAGGAACCAACTCTGTGAATGTGAAGTCGCTCGGTCGTGTCTGACTCTTTGCGACCCTACAGTCACAGGCTCCTCCATCCATGGGGTTTTCCAGAAAAGAGTACTGGAGTGGGTTGCCATTTTCTTCTCCAGGGGATCTTCCCGACCCAGGGATTGAACCCGGGTCTCCCACATTGCAGACAGACTCTTTACCGTCTGAGCCACCCTGTAGTCACCTTGATTTTGCAGTTTCTAGTCTGTTCAGAACTGTGAGACAATGCATTTCTGTTGTTCAGGCCACTTGGTTTGCGCTGCTTTGTCATGACCCTAGCTAACTAACACAGTGGGTGTGGAGTCAGAGCAAGGAAAGATTATTGCAAGAGTTAAATGTAAAATGCAGTTGGGTATATAGTCTGAGGTCCTCACTTTCATGATGGGAATCCTCCTAGCCTGAGAAAAAGACAGGTCAGGTCACTGTCCACCACATGGCCTCCATCCTCACCCCCAAAGTACTGAGACACTGTGACTCATCTGTGGCTTATGGGATCCTTTTTCTAGCTCCAGCAGACCACTCCCAGGTCATTTGCTCATTTATATACAGGTGTGAATTTGTTACAAGTCCAGTGCAGAGCCATAACTTTCAATATATAATGATACCTTGATAAAGAGTTCAGATCTGTGCTTAGAGATGGCAAGAAACTGTATTCTGAGATCTGTGTCCCCAGACGGAATAACTTAGCTTGATTGTCTGCAAATAAATTTAAAATTCATAAAAATAAAAATACATAACACCCTTGAGCGCTTTTGGTGAATATACTTTTTAATGTAGTTACCTGTCTTGAAAATGAAATGGAATCATACTTTCCTGGCACCTGCAGCATGCAAGGGTCAGGCCAGTTCTCCTATCCTCCCAAATTGTGGCTTTGTGATGGAAACATCCCTGCAGGGGCCTATCTTAGTCAACTCCAGCTGCCACAACAAAAGACCACAGACCGCTAGTTTAGCTTAAGCACAAAGGGAGTTTTCACAGTTCCGGAGGCTGGAAGTCTGAGATGAGGGTTACGGCAGGGTGGACGTCTGATGAGAGCTCTCTTCCTGAACTGGGGAAGGTGGCCTTCTCGTTGTGAGAGCGTGGGTAAAGAGTGAGGGTGCCTCTGCTCAGAAGGGCAGTCACGAGGCTCTATTCTCATAACCGCATCACCTCCTAAGGGCGCATCTGCGTCTTTGCCCCATTGACCGCGGGAGCGTCCACATATGAGTTGAGGGGTGCAAGGATGCCGCTGAGACCATCGCCGCGCCTCTGAGCAAAGAATGAGCCTCCTCTTCCGTCTGGGCAGATGCAGTCCACCCCTGAGCGTGGCCTTGTGCGCCACGTGGGGGCTAGGTTCGGCTCCCCTTTGTCCCCCCAGCCCCCACCTCTGGGATGCATTTGGGCAGTGTGCAAATTATACCTAGACTGAAAACCGCTAGCCTCCGTAAAAAGAGGTCAATCCACCGTAGTGATCAGTCCCGCTTTCAGTAACAGAATTATGGGAAAGAGAGGGGTCTCAAGGTAGGTCAACTTTTCCTTGAAGGTTTTTTTTCACACTGGCCAGGCTGTTTCGTAAGCCGGGTCTCTGTGAGGTACGCTATAGTTCCCAAGGCCATTTGAGGAGATTCCCCAGACCTGGCCTTCCCCACTTTCGTTCACAGGTTCCTGTTCTCTGTCTGCCTTTGCTACGATTTTGTCTCTCTTCAACCCCCAGCTCTTGGGGTGTGACCCTTTGTCTCGAATGCACTTCCTCACTGGGGCCTGAGGGTTTCCCTGGGATACTCCGACCTGACGCGTCACTCAGGGCGGGAACTTTCCAGTCCCAGCCCCCGTTTCCACAATCCACATCCGGTTCCGGGTCAGTCAGTCCGTCGGCGGTCCACGGCCCAGCCCCTGCGGCCTTCCCTTCTCTTCTCTTCCCTCTAGGGTGGGAGGCGATACCGATCGTCTCCAGGAGGAGTGGAGTGGGGTGGGACACTTGGGAATTCGGGCTGGTAGCCCCGCAGGGGGAGGTGCTTCTGCCCTGTGCAGGCTGTGCAACCCTGAGATCCAAACACTACGTGTGAGCAGTCCTTTTGTTTTCTAGCGCAATCACTATTGTGTTTTTCTGTATTTTTTACATCAAATAGTTCAATATCTGATCACTGCCTGAAAGTCTTAAAACAGTGATATATTTTGAAAAGTGAGGGGGAGAGGGATAAGTTAAAAGTTTGGGATTAACATAAAAAAAAGAAAAAGAAAATTTAAAGTCCTTTCACATTTGTGTTTTTTTTTTTAATTTAATTTAATTTTTTATTTAATTTATGTAATTATTTAATTGTCATAAAGTCTTTGGGAAGAAGGTATTATTGTTCCCTATAGGAGAAACAGATGCTGCAGAAGGGGATTTATAACTCCCACCCAACTTGAGGTTGCTGCCTTATTGAGGCCCCAGAGTTTTGACCTAAAATTCTGATTTAGTGCCCCTAAAAACAGCAACAAAATCACTGGTAGAGTAACTTCAAGTGTTTTGTTTCAGGGGAACATGTGTATCAAGCTCTACCTTCTGAATAACAAAACTGATATTTATGAAGGATGTATTTCAGATGAATCAGGAAAATGCAGTGTCCAAAGCTATTTCAGGTAGTCCTTCCTTTTTGCTTATTTAAAATTTTTTCTAATATTGAGATGTAGTCAACATAACATTATATTAGTTTCAGGTATACACCATAAAGATTTGATATTTGTTATGTATTGCAAAATGATCACCACTGTCGACAGAAAGAAAACTTGCACAACGTGAAAGCTGTGAGTTAAATTTTATTTGGGTATCTTACTAAGGACTATAGCCCAGGAGACGACCTCTTAGAAAGCTCTGAGGAACTGCTTCAGGGCAGCAAGGGAGAAGCCAGGATATATAGGAACTTTTTTTGCTGGGAGAAGCATGTAGTCAAGCTTCAAAAGTACTGCTAATCACTAAGAAGAGGCATCTCAAGTTAATAATTTTACTGATTTTCTGTGTGTAAGAAGATGTAAAACTCTGTGGTCATTTGAAAATAGGCATCTTAACTATCTATGGGCAAATATGATTATGGCTTTTTTGGGGCTGCTCCTCACAACTTGCATGATCTTTGTTCCTCTGACCAGGGGATCAAACCTGTGCCCCCAGCAGTGGAAGTGGGGAGTCCTAACCACTGGACCAATAGGAAATTCTCAGGGAAAGTATATCCAAAAAACAGAATGTTTCCTGTTTTTCTCCATCCTGACTTCCCTTAAGGGCACACTGTCGGTGGAAAACTGCAGTAACTAATAGTTTTATCCTTGCAAAACTGGAATGGCAGGCAACATTTTTTTCTTAACAGTACAATAACTCCAGTTAACGTCTATCAACATACATAGTTACAAACTTTTTTCCTCATGATGAGAATTTTCAATGTCCCCCCCACTACTTTCAAATATGCAATACAATATTACACACAATAATACAGCATTCATTCACCATGCCATATACTACATCTGCAAGACTCAACCATTTCAAAGCTGGAAATCTGTGTCTTTGACCACCTTCACCCATTTCACCCACTCCCTGCTTCTTAGGTGGTCTTTCTCAATTGTTATCATTTACTAAACACCAAGTCTATTCTAGAGGACTAGAGTACATTTTTTCATATAAAATGCATTATTTTAATGGATTAGCTCCATAAATAATACCAGGTATACTACATTTATCTTTGGACTCTTCTACATGAGTGAAAAGTAAACTTCTATCTTCCTTAAGCCTCATTATTTGGGGATTTTTTTTTTTTTTTTGTATTCTGTTTTGCACGCTCAAACTTATTCCTAATTAATACTTCTTAGGAATCCATATGAATTGTGTTCCTGCTGAGGAATGTAGATCTTTATGCACAAATTCTTCTTAAAATATTTATTTCAAAAAAATGAATGATGAATGTCTGACTTACAAAGTAGTGGGTGGTTTATCCTAATAGATTTTCTGGAATTGTATGGATCCCTTCACGATTGTTCAGTTCTGACTCTGAGAGGGTCTCCGTACTGCATGAGAGGAAGTAGGCAGAGAAGAGAAACCCTCTGCTTTGGGAGCACTTATGGTCTAGCTCTGGAAGCAAAGGTGTAAAAATCAAACTGTGAAATATAGTAAATATTATAATAGAGAAGTAAATGTGTTACAAGGACAGTTAAAAGAACAATTCATTCTGCATGGAAGAATCCAGACAGCTTCGTGGAAGTAGCATCATTTCTCCTGCATCCGGAAGGATTAACTAGTGTTTCATGGGGACTAAGCAAAGTCACAAAGTAAGAAAGAGCCCAGCAACAGTCCTGTGTGGCTGGAACACATGGAAGCTAGATTGGATGATGAGATATGTCTGGAAAGGGCCCAGGAGCCGGATCCTGACGCCTCCTTAAGGAAACTCAGGAAACTGTTGGTCGCTGGGGTATGATGGGTGATTTTCTGTGTCAACGTGACTAGGCCATGAGGTGCCGAGATATTTGGTTAAATAGTATTTCTGAGGGTGCCTGTGATGGTGTTTCTGGATGAGATGAACTTTGGAATTGGTAAGCTGAGGAACACAGATGGCCTTCTCTGTGGTGGGTGGGCCTCATCCAAACTAGTGAAGGCCTGAAGAGAAGAAAAGGCTGAGGAAGAGAGAATTCTCTCTCTGCCTGTCTACGAGCTGGGACATTGGTCTTCTCTTGCCTTTAAACTGGGACTTACGTCACTGGCTGTCCTAGTTCTCAGGCCTTGAGACAACATAATCATGTGACCCAGTTCCTTACAACAAGTCTCATTACACACACACACACATGCACGCACATGTACCTACCCCATTGGGCCTATTTCTCTGGAGCATCCTGACTAACCCTGGGGTAGCCCTGGCACCCTGTCCTTCTCATTGGCTTCTCTCCTTCCCAGTGACTTGGTATTTCTAGCCAAGCTGTCTTTCTAACATGTACCAAAGCAGGCCTGGCCCTCTCTTGATATTCTCTAGCTCCTCCCTACTTAGAGTTCCCAGTGCCTCAGTTCAGTCGCTCAGTCATGTCCAACTCTTTGCGACCCCATGAACTGCAGCACACCAGGCCTCCCTGTCCATCACCAACTCCCGGAGTCCACCCAAATCCATGTCCATTGTGTCGGTGATGCCATCCAGCCATCTCATCCTCTGTTGTCCCCTTCTCCTCCTGCCCTCAATCTTTCCCAGCATCAGAGTCTTTTTAAATGAGTCAGCTCTTCACATCAGGTGGCCAAAGTATTGGAGTTTCGGCTTCAACATCAGTCCTCCCAATGAACACCCAGGATGATTTCCTCTAGGATGGACTGGTTGGATCTCCTTGCAGTTCAAGGGACTCTCAAAAGTCTTCTTCAACACCACAGTTCAAAAGCATCAATTCTTCAGTGCTCAGCTTTCTTTATGATCCAACTCTCACATCCATACATGGCTACTGGAAAAACCATAGCTTTGACTAGATGGACCTTTGTTGGCAAAGCAATATCTCTGCTTTTTAATGTACTGTCTAGGTTGGTCATAACTTTCCTTCCAAGGAGCAAGCATCTTTTAATTTCATGGCTGCAATCACCATCTACAGTGATTTTGGAGCCCCCCAAAATAAAGTCAGCCACTGTTTCCACTGTTTCCCCACCTATTTGCCATGAAGTGATGGGATCAGATGCCATGATCTTAGTTTTCTGAATGTTGAGCTTTAAGCCAATTTTTTCACTCTCCTCTTTACTTTGATCAAGAGGCTCTTTGATCAAAGTTCTTCTTCGCTTTTTGCCATAAGGGTAGTGTCATCTACATATCTGAGGTTATTGATATTTTTCCCGGCAATCTTGATTCCAGCTTGTGCTTCATCTAGTCCAGCATTTCACATGATATACTCTGCATATAAGCTTTTTTTTTTAAATATAAATTTTAATTGGAGGCCAATTACTTTACAATATTGTAGTGGTTTTGCCATACATTGACAAGGATCCGCCACGGGTGTACATGTGTTCCCCATCCTGAACCCCCCTCCCAGCTATCTCCCCATCCCATCCCTCAGGGTCATCCCAGTGCACCAGCCCTGAGCGCCCTGTCTCATGCATTGAACCTGGACTGGCGATCCTTTTCACATATGATAACATACATGTTTCAATGCCATTCTCCCAAATCATCCCACCCTCGCCCTCTCCCACAGAATCCAAAAGATTGTTCTATACATCTGTTTCTCTTTTGCTGTCTCGCATGTGGGGTTATCGTTATCACCTTTCTAAATTCCATATATATGCGTTAGTATACTGTATTGGTGTTTTTCTTTCTGGCTTACTTCACTCTGTATAATACGCTCCAGTTTCATCCACCTCATTAGAACTGATTCAAATGTATTCTTTTTAATGGCTGAGTAATATTTTATTGGGTATATGTACCACAGCTTTCTTATCCATTCATCTGCTGATGGACATCTAGGTTGCTTCCATGTCCTGGCTATTATAAACAGTGCTTTGATGAACACTGGGGTACACGTGTCTCTTTCAATTCCGGTTTCCTTGGTGTGTATGCCCAGCAGTGGGATTGCTGGGTCATATGGTAGTTCTATTTCCAGTTTTTTAAGGAATCTGCACACTGTTCTCCATAGTGGCTGTTCTAGTTTGCATTCCCACCAACAATGTAAGAAGGTTCCCTTTTCTCCACACCCTCTCCTGCATATAAGGTAAATAAGCAGAGTGACAATATACAGCCTTGACGTACTCCTTTTCCCAATGCCTACTCTAGAGTAAAAAGTCCTTCAGACTCTAACGCCAGCCTCTGGCTCAGCCTTCTTTCCTCTCTTTCTCCAGTACCAACACAACCATTTAAACCACTTATGGTCTCTGAGGCTTTTGTGCCTCTTGCAACCACTGTTCCCATTGTCTGGAGGGTCCCTTCCCCTTTCTCTCCCTTGCTGGTTGACCACTGGTTAGCATCCAAGTGCCACCTTCTCAGTAAATCCATCCCTGGTTACCCAGAGGTACACAGCTGAGCCCCGTTCCATTTTGTACCTCCCTTCATTGTGGCCATCACACAGTACTGGTTCATGCAGGGTCTATTTCCACCAACGGACAAGGCTTCTCAAGAGCATGAACCATGACCGTTTAAGTTTCGGATCCTGAGGGTCTAGCGTGCAGTAAGGACCTGAGTCCCTAAGTGTGGAAGCATCTGGGCATGAACATCTGGATGAAAGGGTAGAAGAGACAATGAAAGCAAGCGTGACAGTGTAGACCCCAGTTTTCACAGCTCATCCTCCTCTTTAAATGTCCTAATAAATGAACATCATGAACTCCTTTGCTGTCAACATTTTACACTGTGTTCCAACAACAGCCAATAATCAACTTTGGGATTGTTTTCATAACATTTTTTTTTCTTTTATTTTTATCAGGTTTCATCCAGTTTCCATTTGGGCTTGAAGAACCTTGGCTAATTTCAGACACTGCTATTCTCTCTCCTTCTCTCTTCTTATGCTTTTATTTTGTACTGGGGAAATTTTGAGAACTCATTCTGGTGTTTGGGGGACATTCATACATCACACTGTTTAGTGTAAAGTTAACATTTTAGGGAAGGCAGAATTTCTGAAAAGTGTCCTTTGATATTTTGAGTAAATACATGTTGGGAGTTTTAAAATTCAAGCTCTATAACTTGTGCCAGAGTGAGGAAGTTATGCTTTTAATGAAAGTTGGAAAAATAAGAAAACAAGATTAAGGAACAGGCAAATTTCTTGTGAGCATAGGATCTTTAGAATGAAACTGCAGCAGGGCCAACAGAAATTGGTTTAATGATTTTTAAAGCCACACTAAGACTGAAAAATGTTTTTAACATTCCTAGCACACAAAAAGAGTTGGCCTCAATGTTTTGCTGCTGAGCAATTGGGAAAATGAGTATTTCCATTGTGGCCAAAAGCCTGCACATTTCTGTTATGACTCATCTTGTGTCTGAACTCTAAAAGCCTGACATGCAGAAGAATGGGGAAGTGCCACACCCTCATTTCCAGTTAATTCCTGTCAATATAAAGTCAGGCACACTTCAGGGAAAGTTTGTTCTGAGCTGACAGTTCAGTTCAGAATGTATTTTCTAGGGCCCTTGATATTTGGGATAAGGAGTAATTTTCATCTCTAAATTTTAAAAAAATGGAGACATTCTGTCGTATGTAAGCAAACAGCACCAATCCTTGACACATATACCCCTTCTTGCTCTCTATGCTGTGGACTGATTAAACATCAGTATCCTGACCTTGGGGAAGTAATTAATATTTCTGACCTTCATTTTCCTCGTCTGTAAAATGGGAACAATATCCGCCTCATTAGTTTGTTGCTGGAGTTAAGTGAGTGAACGTGTGTAAATAGCTTAGCACACTCATTATTCAATAAACAATAGCTGCTGTGGTTGTTGATATTATTAGCAATGTAATGGAAAGAACATTGGCCTGGAAATCAGAAAAAGCTAAGTTTTCCCAAAGTAACTGCTTAACCAATAATCTATTTTAAGCCATATTTTCTCATCTTAAAATGAAGAGTTTGGCCCAGATAACTTTCCAAATTTAGTGTTTATGACTCTGAATAAACTGGTCAGAATAGTAAAGTCCTCTCAGCTCTATCCCTTGAAGTTCCTGCATCTTTTCTGAAATATTCTTCAACTACATGTGAGTTTTATGTCTGACATTCCTTGGAGCTCTTGGGTCTGAACTCCATGCTGGCCAGTTCTATGTGGGTGCACAAAAGCTCTGCAGAACTGCAGAGGAAAGAATTTTTAATGTAATGATTTTTAAATCCAAGGACATAATGTTTAGAAAAGTTTTTAGTACTAGTGGGCACACAGATAACATTCAGACTTGTCTCCAAGAGATACTGTTTATTGTCAGTGAAAGTGGAAGGTCGATGCCTTTATGCCACAGTCCTTGATGAAATTTAATCATTTTAACTTGGAAGCAAAGAAATTTTCACCTGGGGAAATAAAGTTCTCCAGAATGACCCCCAGTGAGGGTAGACAGCCGTAACAGCACAATAACTGCCTCTTGCAGCTATATGGTTTGTTGCTTCTGGAAAGCCCTTTGTCATACATTATGGCCTTTCACCCCCACAACAACCATATAAGGTAGATATTGATGGTCATGAGTTTGAGCAAGCTCTGGGAGTTGGTATGGACAGGGAGGCCTGGCATGCTGCAGTCCACAGGGTCGTAAAGAGTCGGACACGACTGAGCGACTTAACTGAGAGATGCAGTGATTATTCCCATAGCTAAAATAAGGAGGTAATATCCAGAGAGGTCATATGACTTCCTTGGAGTTGCATGGCTCACTGGGCATGTGCTATGCCAGAGAGAACTGTGGCTTACTGGATGTGGAAGGCACCTAGACACGCCCTTCCTATTGCATCTGAAACATAGTAATTCTGTCTTCCCCACTGGTCTTCTTGGAAACTGGCATCTCTGTCAGATAAAATTAAGCAAAGCAAAGATCTACTTTGGTAAATCAAAGAAAGATCTTCCAGATTGGCTTCTCCAGGTGTGTTGGAGGAATGCAAAGGGCAAGAGCTGGGGAGACGAGGCCCTCCTTCTTGTCCGTATATCATATAATCCTGATCAATAAACACTTTTAAAAGGGCTGTCAAACAACTTGCATTCCAAAATCTACAAAAATCACCCACGGAGAGTCACACTCAGTTCAAAAGCAGTCATTTAGGACATTTAATGGAGAAATTTATCTGCTTATTATAAAGGAAAAATAGCATTTTATTAATTGAATAAATCAAATGCTACAAGAAGAAATTCAGGTTCATGTATCAGGAGGAAGATTAATCTTGGCCTGTTCATGATTCTGCTTAGTCACTTCTGCAGATACAAGATAATGGCATACAATTTGCTTCTCTGCTTGGCTTTGAAAATGAAATGATTCCCTTCTGGCTTGTCTTTCTCACATTCCTGAGTTTGCCCTGTTCCCCCAGGACTCGGGAGTAGAGAGTAGTGGCTGACAGGTCTGGGGGTGGTGCTGGGCTTGCCCACCATTTGCTCCGAAAAGGGACTGCAGACAAGCATTGTTGGGTCTTGAGCCTTCGAGAAGCTGGACTCGATGATCCCAGAGGACCCTTCCAGCTGGAAGGGCAGAGATGTTCCTTTCCCCTTCCTGGGAATCGGCCAGCTGAGAGTGTCCAGATCATCCTTTTGCTTCTGGTAAGGATCGTATAAGTCCCATAAATAAAGAGAGAGAAAGATGAACCCCCCAGAGAACTTCCCTCCATTTCCCCCTCACCTTGTCATAGTCAGGCCCAACAGTCTGATGAGTTGGTATGCATATTTTGTGTTTTATGAGCAGGTCTCTTAATTCCCCAGAGGGAGCAAGGTTTGGGACAGGCAGAATCACCACTAAGCTTTGTCTCCCAAGTACACCCACATGTGAGGACCCTCCCAATGGTGTCAGGCCCAGAGGTGCACAAGAGTATGAATGACTCCACAGCAGGTATATCCCTGAGCCCGCTTAACCAGCTTGCCAGGAATCGGGATCCCTTTGTTCCAGCTCTAGAGAAAGTCCTCAAACTGGCTCTTTTTCACTCTTGATTTTAATCTGTTCATCTTTGCAAAGCCCGGCTTATCAAGATCCGAAGGCATCTGAACAAGAAGCCTACAAAAAGATTGTGAACACGCCACTGTCCACCAAAGGGCAGATTTTTCAGGGGATCTTGATGTCCGCTTATCCAGGACTGATCCTAGGCAGGAGCGGTCATGCACTTAACCTTGAGGAGGTGTGAATTCTATTCCCACTTAACAGTTGAGGAAATAGACTCAGATGTGTAGGCTATGTTTACATGGGTAGTAAAAGCCAGAGGCGCCTGCTTTTAACCACTGAGCAGCATTGCCTCTGGAAGGACTAGAAGAAGGATCAGAGCTTCCGACTGGAGACAGAGTTTCTGAAACTTGAGACCAGCTCATCAGCATACTTGAGCCCCTCTTCATTCACTTACTTTCTAGTGCCTCCCCATCGACTCGGAACTGTACCCTATATGCTACAAACGCAGTAGCCCTGTGACTCCTCTTAGAGACATTAGGAAATGAAACATGGGCAAAACCTGGAAGGAAGAAAGTTTAAGATTCATGGGGTGTGATGGGGGTCAGTATGACAAGGTGTGTGTGTGTTTCATGGGGGTCTTGGGGGTCAGTGTTAAAGTGTGTGTGTGTGTGTGTGCTGCATGGAAGTGAGTATGGAAATGTGTGTGTGTGTGTGTGTGTGTGTGTGTGTGTGAGCCTGCAGTAGGGACTGGCCCCTGTACACACGAGGCAGGGAGCAGGTCCAGTGAAGGCTGCCCAGAATAGCCTTGGCCTGGCTCTAGCCTCATCACGTTACAGAGCAGCATCTCCATCCCTCCGTCCGCCCAGTTGCTTTTCAGCCTCTCAGCTGTCCTTTCTCTCCTGACCTCTCTACCTTTGCTGTGGATTAGCTCCCCACGGCTGGATGGGTTTGTACTTCCCCAAACCGAATCCCAGTTCCTCCTCTCCCGCTTGCCGGCAGCGCCTTTGGACGTCTGTTCTGGTTTCCGCCTCTGGTCTTTGAAGCACCTGCTGTGCCTGCTCCCGTCCAAGTTATTAAGCAGAGATGTTAACTGAGGACAGCTTGGACCGGGTCCCCAGCTTGATACCTCCCTGGAGGCAGCTCCTAGCTCGTCCCTGCGATGGGCACCAAAATGCCAAGCCTCAGCCACTCAGGCACGCTCTGAGGCCCCAGCTCTGCCACCTGGCTAGTGCTTTACTTTCTGAGTCTCAGTTTTGTTATCTGTGTTATGGGTACAGTAATTCCCTCCTCAAAGACTTGGAAGTAGTTAATGAGATAATGGTATACAATACTCAATATGTGACAGCTACTGAAAAAGTTCCAGCTATCATTGATGGATTCATCATTACTTGACATGTTCCTCGCCACTCGGGTGACGCAGATCTTCCTCCGTTTTCCTGTCCCTTCTCCAGTATCTACAGTTAAAAAAAATACATTGTCTCAATAACCTTCACAAAAGGATGTTATCAGCCCAGTTTATAGGTAAGGAGTCAGATCACAGACAGGTTGCACCGCTTTCCCAGGTCGCATTGTGTGGTAAAGGCAACTGGGATACATTAGTTCCCTCTCTGACTCCTTCAGGAAACGTTTACTGGGAACTTCTGGTGCCAGGAACTGTGTTTGGGGTCGTGGAGACTGTGGTGATCGGACATGGGCCTGAGCGGGGACCCAGCAAATGGAAAAGCGGTCAAGTACTTGGATAATGACAGAATACAAAGGTATCCAGACACGGAGCCAGGGACCCGGGGCAACCCCCAGGTAGCAGGGCTCAAGAGTCCGTGGCTTTTTTCATCACCTTGGAGTTGACACGGTGCCAGCTGGACTGTGTCCTGGGGTCCGGCACGATGGGGCACATTGAGGGAGAGAGTCGTTCAGACAGGGGGCAGAGGGAGCAATCTAAGAGACCCCACGGGGCAGGCAGCTTCATTCGAGATGGGCTCAGAGGTCAGGACTTCGGCAGCAATTCTGAAGGCAGCTCACCCTTCACCCCCTCCAGCAGCCGCCTTTCCTCAAGGACAAGGAGACCCTCCCCTGGAGCCCCCTGAAGACCATCTCTCTCAACTCTTTGGCCAGAATCACATCACAACCCTGTGGAATCACCACAATTGACTTAGGACAGCAAAACATACTCATAGGCTATGGGGGGGGGGGTGCCCTGTGAAGGGGAAAGCAAAACGGGGGTTCTGTTAGCAAGGAGGAGGGGCTGCCTGGTAGGTGACTGGCCAGTGGTCTGCTGCAACCATCCATTATTATTAGTCTTATTTTGGTTTTGATTTAAATGTTTGGCTAATTTTTCTCTCCTGTGTTTTGGTCCATATTCCTCCTTTTTGGTGACTGGGAATGTTGAATGCCCCCAGTTCACTATTCTGAGCATCAATTTTTTTTTTTAATTACATTGAGTTCTAGAATTAGGAGGCTTTGAAAAATGGACTGAATTGATACTGGTTACTGGGCTGTATCTTGGAAAGCACATTTTGGATAAATTACCAACCTTGTCTGATTTATCTTTTAATTCTGAAAGCAAAGTGCTGAAAAATGTGATAGTCACTCAGTCGTGCCTGACTCTTTGCAATCCCATGGACTGGAGCCCACCAGGCTCCTCTGTCCATGGAATTCTCCAGCAAGAATACTGGAGTGTACTGCCATTTCCTTCTCCAGCTGAAAAATATTGCTGGCCAAATTGCCAGCCTCCCATTTTAGTTGTTTGGCCACTGGTCACACTCATTTGGTTCTCTAACACGCTACAGAGCAGGATGAGGACTAGACTTGTAATTAGTATCAGACAGGTGGAGGGACTTTTGTAAGGCCACTGTAGCAAGTTTCAGGCTTCCTGGCTGCAGACTTGTCACTAATTACAGGGTGATGAGCAAAATAGTCTGAAAATGACTATGGCAGCTCTCTCTGGTTGCCTGGCCAATGAGGTAGCAGACCTCAGAGACGTCTTTCTTTCAGTGGAAATGCTACATCCCAGCTCAGTTTTCCATGGGACCAGTAGCATCCTTTCCCTGCAGCATCCTATGGAACGTGGCTGCTGGCTTTCTCAGCACCCCTGTTAACAGCCAGCCCCCAATCCAGATTGCCTTGATCAAACTGCCTGAGTTTTCCCCCACTGACAAAGTGGCTGTTTTACACTTGCTTTATAGAAAAGGCAGAATAAAGAGAGATACTGTTCCTCTATTGGAACGTAAACCCACACCACATTTCTTACACAGCACCCTTGCCTGTCTCTCTGTTGGACCGTGGGAGCCAGGGAACCTGGTCCTCTTTCTGTGTAACCTGCCTTATAAGTTTTCCCTTTCCCCAATAAAGTAAGTAAGTGTTAGTCGCTTAATTGTGCCCGACTCTTTGGAACCCTATGGACTACAACCCACCAGCCTCCTCTGTCCATGAGATTTTCCAGGCAAGGATACTGGAGGGGGTTGCCATTTCCTTCTGCAGGGGATCTTCCCAACCCAGGGATTGAACTCCAGTCTCCTGCACTGCAGGCAGATTCTTTATCGACTGAGCTACAAGGGAAGCCCTTCCCCAATAAAGCCTATTCCTTAACCCAAACTGGGTGAGGTTGTAGAATTCATTCCAAACCTGATGCACAGTAGGTGGTGACTCAGAAGGGATCCAACTTGTGCACAATTCAGACACCTGCTTTTTTTATGTATGTCGGAGGAGGGAAGTGCCATTCAATTGTCCCCACAAGTTCTAAGCTATTAATATAACAATGCAGGAAAAAAAAGAAAAACTTGTGCAAAAATTACTTCATCCTTATTTAAAATTTATGCTTTCAAGTTATATGTATGTAATACAATATATAAATGTATTCATTTAAGTCCCCCTAACTTTCTTTTGCAACAAAATAGAGTGTGTATAAATAAATACATATGAATAAGGGGGTTATATGTTATTCATCATTTTATCTAAGGCTTCTATGTTCTTTCTGCTTTCTCTTGTCCCCACACGTGCAAAACATTGACATTACTGCTTTCAACAAAATCCGAGCCCTGGCTCTCGGCCTGAGTGTGTTAAGCCCTGCAGCCAATAAAGGCCAAGATTACACACACACACACACACACACACACACACCTCATTTATTCTCTGACAGCAGTTCATCAATGCCACTGCTAAAGAAACTTGATTTCCCTACTGATTCTAAATATTGAGATTCTAGGGGCGTCTGGGAACATTATTCCTCCCCAGTTCCTCTGATCCTACAACTTCTCTCATGTCTCCACTGAAGTGACCCAAGACAAAGTAGCTTTTAGTAGAAGAGCAGGTTTCTCAGTGAAGTATTAACTGCCCTCATGAGTGGATTACTTTGGAACGTTCTCCAGCTTAATCCTCTTCTGAGTCCTCCCGTATCTGCAGACCCACCTCTGGTCTTAGCCTTTCCCTGCAGTCTCTCTCTGAGGGCTCCTACGTCTCCTCTAGCCCTTGTTGCTCGTATATCAGTATGGCTCATACATCATCACTGAGTAACACATACACACTCACATACTGGCTTAAAAACAGGCGCGATGAGTATAAGTATTGAGTTCCCTCAGCGTCCTCCAGTTCATCCAGGAAAGGGCGTCTTGTGTGCTCTTGCAAGTAAATCTCTGCTGCTTTGACCTGCTGAGGCTGTGAGTCTCTCCTGCACGTTCCATCAAAGCCTGTACCAATGGCCTGTTTGCCATCCCAGGCCAATTTCCTCTCCCATGTCAGCTCTGGTCCAGGAGCAGACCGGGTTCAGGCCAACACCCTCCCATCCCCAGAGGAGACCAAAATGAGGAAACTCCCTTCATCCTCTAAATCCCCATGTCTTCCCTAGAAACTTCCCTGAAACTCTGTTCTGTTCTTTCTACTGTAACCTCTTCTCCGGGTCTTGGGTACAGGTCGTGGGGGCAGGGTTGGGCCGTCTGAGGGTACAGATAAGGGCTGTACTGAGGTGGAACCACCCACATCACTGACTCAATGACCTTGAACAATCTTGAACTCTCCTCTCTTTTTTTAAGATGATTTGTCACTTCCTTTAGGAGTGGGCTGGACAATGCACAGTGGTCCATAAATCTCTCTTCCATTCTCAGGCAGGACTGAATACTAGGGAGATTTCAGCTGATGCTATCAGGATGGCATCCCAGTTTCCAAATAAAAACAAATGGAGGCCTACTTCCCTTCTGTTATCCCTTCCATTGAGAGGTGGAACCTTATCTCTTCACCTCTTTGCACTTGAGCCTGGCCAAATGGCTGGCTTTGGCTAATAAGAAAAGTTATGACCAACCTAGGCAGCATATTAAAAAGTAGAGACATTACTTTGCCAACAAAGTTCTGTCTAGTCAAAGCTATGTATCTAGTAGTCATGTATGGATGTGAGAGTTGAACTATAAAGAAAGCTGAGCACCAAAGAACTGATGCCTTTGAACTGTGGTATTGGAGAAGACTCTTGAGTGTCCCTTGGACTGCAAGGAGATCCAACCAGTCCATCCTAAAGGAAATCAGTCCTGAATATTCATTGGAAGGACTGATGCTGAAGCTGAAACTCCAATACTTTGGCCACCTGATGCGAAGAAGTGACTCACTGGAAAAGACCCTGATGCGGGAAAAGATTGAGGGCAGGAGAAGAAGGGGACGACAGAGGATGAGATGGTTGGGTGGCATCACCGACGCAATGGACATGAGTTTCAGTAGACTCTGGGAGCTGGTGATGGACAGAGAGGCCTGGTATGCTGCAGTCCATGGGGTCACAAAGAGTCGGACATGACTGAGCCACTGAACTGAACCAAACTGGATGACATATTAGCAAAGGTGACACAAACAGAGGCTTGAAAAGAGCTGTGAATTGGGATCTGCTCTCATTGGCTCCTCTTGGAACCCAGTGGCCAGTGAAAAGTCTGGGGTAGTCAGTTGGATGTTGCAGACACGTGTCACAGTTGCCTCTCAGCCATAGTCAACCGCTAGATATGTGATGAAGTCATACACGTTCAGCCAGCTCCTGGCTGAACTGCCAGATGAACTGAAGCCACATGAGTGAGCCGAGGCAGGACCAGCAGAAGAAGCATCTCGCTGAGCTCAGTTCAAGTTGCCAATACCCAGAATTGTGAACTACTCAGTGATTGTTTTCTTAGCCAAAACACACATTTTGGGATTGTCACACATCAATATATAACTGACCTATTAATAGAAGGGCAGAAGAGAGGATATGGAACTGATGGAATAAGTATCCACAGCTGATGGATTAAAGAAGCTCTAAGGTCTTTTCCAGTTCCTTCCCTGGTGGCTCAGAGGTTAAAGCGTCTGCCTGCAATGCGGGAGACCTTGGTTCGATCCCTGGGTCAGGAAGATCCCCTGGAGAAGGAAATGGCAACCCACTCCAGTACTCTTGCCTGTAGAATCCCATGGACGGAGGAGCCTGGTGGGCCACAGTCCATGGGGTTGCAAAGGGTCAGACACAACTAAGTGACTTCACTTTCTTTCTTTCTTTCTAAGGTCTTTTTCAGATACTGAAATTCTAAGATTCGTTGAGAAGATTCGTTGAGATCTTCTCAATGTCAATAACAAGTAAAAGGCACATAATTTAAATTTACAATTTCAGACCACATCCGCTCTTCCCTCTGTTTTATATTATAAATCTCAGAGATACACAATGTGTGACCATAAAGAACTATGACTGATAATCACCGCAGTGATCTCATTACTTCCTTACCATGCCTTGCTCTGCTGCTGCCAAGGCAGGGCCTTTTCTGAGTTGTGGACTTTGTAAATGTTTACTTCACATGATTCATGCCTCAATCTCGGATAAGAGCTATCCGCATCAGAAAAAATGAGTTGAGACTTACGCATGAATTAATTTTTTAATAAAAAGATATTGAAATCACTTGCACAGTCACACACACCCATAAAAGACTGCAGCCACTGTAACACTAAAGGAAATTACCTCCAGGCTCCCACCCAGGACAATGCAATTTCAGCAACTAAGACAGAAGCCTTGAAAATAAGAGCTAACAACGGAAACGCTGACAAATCCATAACGCCCATTGCTGAAGAGCGGCAAAGGAAGACCAGAGTAATAACGACACAGTGTGAATTCCAAGTGTTTTTACCTGGCCCTGACAGCAAGTGACAGAACCTGCTTTCATAAAGACAGTATGATTAAGCCACCCATGGTTTATACAAATGATTTCTGAAAGCCAGGAAAAGAAACAGTGCAATTGAATTTTGGAGAAGATTCCCTTTGACTGAGGTTTTTGTTTTGTGCCCACAAGTCAGAGATTTCTAATAGATGGGACACAGCCCTGTCCTGACTTACACATCTGGTGTCCACCTTCGGTCACGTGGGGGGGAGACGCAGGAGGGAGGCAGACCCAGCTCTGTACATCCGTCACGCTGAGGACTGTAGGTCTACAGCTCTGGGAAAATGTCCTCTTTCAACTTGGCGATCAGTGCTTTCCCCTCCTGCGGCTGTGACACAGTTTTCCCTTTGAAGCACAGAGACATCAGGAGACTGTTGATGGTTCTCATCTCCATTTACGCTCCCCCCACCCTCCTCCACTTGCCATCCTCCACCCCCCTGCCCCCAGCCCACCTCCTGGGCCTCAAAGAGAGTCCTCCTCCAGACACGCAGGGCTGACCCATCACGAGGCGCAGCCACCCTTACTCATTACAGAACGTTCTCTCTTCTTATCTTGCCTTTTTTTAGCCTGAAGGACAAAGATGGAGAGAGGAGTCTTGATTTTCCTTGTTAGTCTGCTCCAGCTGGCAGCCTCGCCAATCTCTAATATCAGTTGTGATGTGACAGTTATTTTTTTTTTTAACTCTAGCATCTCACTTTATGCAATTTTATGGGTAACAGGATGGGAATTCAGCTTAGACAACTTTTGACCAACAATCATTCAACAAATAAAAATGAGGACAAAAAGGATGACTGTGACAAGCAAAATAAAACAGCCCCTGCTTTGCCAAGAATGTACATGAATCATGTTTCCAAAGGACACGCTTCTTATCTGTTTAATAATGATCTGGAACCTCCTTCTCATCAGTCTCTCTTGGGCTCCTTAGTTGCCCGAAGCTGACTCATGTCTGAACTTAGAACAGTGGACACTGAGAGCCTCAGACTCTGAGCCAAAGGGGCCTCAGTGTGCATTCTGGTTGATCGGGTCCACCGCGTCCCCCACACATGTTGGGAGTTGGAGAAACAAGAATGGAGAGTGTTATGGGTTGAACTGCATCCTCTGAGAAGATGTGTCGAAGTCTTAATCCCCCAGCACTTGTGGATGCACGCTTATTTGGAAATACGGTCTCTGCAGATGTAATCAAGCTTCAGATGAGGTCATTAGGGTGGCCCCAATCCAATATGACTGCTGTCCTTCCCAGAGGGGGAGGGACCCTGGGACACACACAGGAGACGGGGACACCGTGTAACAGACGGCGGCAGAGAGCGAAGGGCTGCAGCCGTGAGCCTAGAGAGCCAAGGACTGCTGGCAACCCGTCCGAATCCAGCAAGAGGCAAGTAAAGATGCTCCCCTCCAGGTTTCAGAAGGAGCCTGACCCTGCCGATACCTTGATTTCGGACTTCAGCCTCCAAAATGGTGAGATGAGGGAGATAGCTCTGTTGTTTCAAGCCATATGGTTTGTGATGCTTGTTTCAGCAGCCCTAGGAAACAGATACAGACAGTTAGGCAAACTGCCCATGATCCCAGGGCAGGTGATGGCTGAGGACACACCAGAGCACAACCCTTGTGAGTCTCCAGAGTCGGTCCACTCTCCTGGCCTTTATTCCTCTGAGGCATCACAGCTAAGTTGTATGCAGGTGTGTTTTCTTACATCTTGTTTTTGTTCTGGATTTCTATAATAATTTCCCTCAGATAGACTTCCCTCGTCTCTCCCTTTTTTGTTTTGAAAAACTTGAAACTGAAAAGTTGAAAGAATAACACAAGAACACACGTATTTCCTACACCTAGACTCACCAATTAACATTTTGCCACGTTTGTTTCTCTCTCTCCATGTTCACCCTTGTCTTGAGCCCCTTGAAAGTTGCAGACCTCAGGACATTTCACACCTAAAATATTTCAGCACGAATCTCCTGAATTCTGAATTCTCCTGACCAAAGACATTCTCCTTCATAATGCTCAGAGGCAAGGAATTTAGCATCAAAAGGATAATCAAACACAGATTGTATTAAAGTTTCTCCAATTTGCCCCCAAATGTCTTTTATAGGTATTTTTTCCTTCCTCCCCTCCTTTTCCCCCTCTCTCTCTCCTTCCTTCAGTGTCCTTCAGTACCACATCCCCCAGCTGCCAGGTCTCTTTGGTCTCTTTTAATTTAGAGCATTTACCCACCTAGGTTTTTTTCTTTTTTTGGTCTGGCTTTCATAACGTTGACATTTTTGAAGAGTCCAAGCCAATTGCCTAACAGAATGTCCCACAATCTGGATTTGTCTGCCTGTTTCCTCATGATCAGATTCAGGTTAACCATTTCCTGGCAGGAATATTCCCAGGTGAGGCCATGCATTTTCCAAGCATCTCAGGGAGAACCTCGTGGCAGTCAATAACTACTGTGGCTAAAGATGCTGGGTTTACTGGTGATGGTGGGGCCCATCTGGTCACCCCACTGGAAAGGTACCATGCTTTTCCTGTTGTCATTAATGAACTGTCTGTGGGGGATATTTGAGAGAAGACTTGTCCTTAACTACTTAATACAGTACATCCAGAGTTAACAACAAATGCTGACTTGGTATTAGATGTCACTCCACAACTGAAATGCAATACCTAACATGCCCTGCTTGATTTACCACAGCTTTTCGTTAAGAGTTGAAGTGGGGGTTAAGGTTAAAACTAATCCTCCTCCTTTACAAACCACCTGCCTACAGAAACCTGATGGTCATTCTCATAGTTTCACCAACACTTACAATATTATCCAGGTATTGGCCTCAGGCAAGATCTCTGAGTACCTAAAATCAACATTGAAAGTTAAGAAGGCATACCTTCCCCAAAAGTTAACTATATCAAAGAGTAAGGCCCTCGTTTGGTAACATCAATGCTCAAAACTGAAAATTACATTGGGCAAATGAAAGATTTGTTTCTCAGCCCATCAGTATCGCAATAGTCCAAGTATCACGGATAACACAGATCTTACATGAGTACACTTGTGGCAGTGTGGTATTTTCCTTGCTGGCTATCACACAGGACATGAACTTGAGAAAGCAGGACAAAAATAGATCTCCAAAGCCATGTCAATCATTTCTGGGAGGTCAAAACTTCTCATGGCTTTAATTGAAAGTTACTGCTATGGTAAGTAGTGTAACAGAAAAACACACCTACGATTCTGCGTGAATATTAGGCAAGGTGATTACGAAACATCAGCCACCAAGGCCACCCTCAGGGGCCTTGTAAGCCACTAAAGGTTGGATCTGCTCTGAATTCCTATGGAGTTTTTTCTGCAGTGATTTCCCCCCCTGGATTGCAGGTGCCATGAGAACCGGGATTTGGTCCTGTTTGCCCTCCGGTATTCAGAACGGTGGGCTTCCCCCGTGGCTCCGCGGTAAAGAATCTGCCTGCAATGCAGGAGCTGCAGGAGACACAGGTTTGATCCCTGGGTCAGCAAGTTCCCCTGGAGGAGGGCATGGTAACCCACTCCAGTATTCTTGCCTGGAGAATCCCTTGGACACAGGAGCCTGGTGGGTTACAATCCATAGGGTCGCAAAGAGTCAGACACAACTGAAGCAACTTAGCATGCACTCATACTCTCAGAAAGAACAGTATCTGGGTGTCCAACAGTTACTGGTTGAATGAATGAATGACTCAAATAGTGCTCATCAAGGTTAGGTCAGTTCAACACTGCTAAGGAACCAATGAAACCTCGTGGACCTTTTATTTTCTTTTTTTCCCCTTAATTTATTTTTAATTGGAGGATAATTGCTTTACAAAGTTGCATTGATTTCTGCTGCACAACATGAATCAGCTGTAAGTATACAGGTGTCCTCTCCCCCATCATTTATTTTTGATTACAAAATTTGGCACTAAGGTGTGGAAAGGACCCTTCTTAGCTTCTCTATCTCAATCTCCAACAGCTTAGCTGGTCATTTCAGGGTGGACAGCACACCTCTATGTGCCAGACTGGGTCACAGTTCTACCCCTTGAAGCCCATGTTTCTCTCTCTCTTTCGTAAAATACAAAATAGGAGCCAGAAAGGACATGGAATATTCCATCATCTCATCCTCTCTTGTGTGTTTATCTCCTTCCAATATTTCCATTACTGGGTTGCTAAAGGTCATGGGGAGAGTGAAGCCTGTGGATTATTAAGAGAATACATAATTTGCTTAAATAACATTTTTTTTTCTCCACATGATTTTATCTAAAAATATTGTGACATAAAATTTTGATTCATCTCCTTTAACGTTTGAGAGTTAAGCAAAATAAATGATCTGCCCTATAAACATAATTTCATTGTTGTTGTTCATGTGCAGATGCTTTAGTTTCAAGGAAGCTGAAAGAATCAATCAGTGCATGTGATCACTTGAATCAGGACTTAGACACGGGAGATGGTGCAGAGTCAGGGAGAGAAGGGCCAGGAGAGAGGCTCTCCTCGCAGGAAGAAGTGACAATAATAAAAATTTAAATATAAGAGGGATAGTAATAGCTTGTGCTTATTGCATGCTTAGTACTTCTATTTACAACAACCCTTTGGAGTAAGACTATTATTCCCATTCTAGGGAGGAGGAAATGAAAGCTCAGCAAGGTGGTGACTTGACTGCAGTAATGAGTGAGCAAGAATTTGAATCCTCTGACTTCAGAGCCTCTTACTTCACCACACACAAGGGCTGCTTCCAAACGCACAGTAGAAGAGCCTGCTATTTACAAGTGTTGTCTTGCAAAGTTGCAGGGAAATCTTTGATCATTTTTTAAAGCATTTATGCTGGAAGGAATCCTGTAAGATCACTGCCCAGGAGTTCAGATACGGAAATCCTTATAGTATTCTTCTTAAATCTAATACCTTTTGATATTATTCAGCCCTTTTATCATCTTTGTCATTCTCCTTGAATCCCTCTTCAAAGATGATACATTCGCTAAAATTATGGATATAGCTCAACTCCCGAGAGGCATCCATTTGCAAATAGATGAAAAGCTTTGCCACTGTAGGTGAGATGAACAAGGCAGACTGGCAACACGGCAGGTTAAATGTTCCATTACCACTGACCTGCTCAGACACACAGACACAATGGCTCACTCTCCTGACCCCGGGTGAAAAATCAGGGGAGCAAAGGGGCCCATATGTACAAAGGTTACTTCTTAATCCAATACCTGGAAAGAAGTAGAAGGTTTACAATCATCAAGCTTAATCTTATCTAAACTTCTGAAGATTTTATACTGCGGGGTGGAGGTTGAGGGGATGGGGGTGGGAATCCTTCTAGAACCAGTATTCATGTTGGCAACAGCAGGTCTCCAAAGCTACAGTTCAAATTCTAAGTGCCCACCACTATGGGTGCTTTTTTTTCCTCTCTTACACCCACCCCGCTCCACATTGCCCCAGACACATACTAGAGAAACATTCAAAGCCAGTTTTTAAATGCAAGCATACATTTTTTCTTTCTCGCAAAATCATTTCCCCTTAATGTAGGTATTGTTAAACCACTGATAGGCAAACAGCAAGAATGCCTTTACATGAGTATCTCTTTCTTCCAACCCCAGCACAAATATAACCATCCACACAAGGGCTTCTAGCCTTTTAGGTTTCAAGGACCAATAAATGAATGCACACAAGAAAATTTGGATGATGCTAGGTTGCCAAGTTTTGTTTTGCAGTGAAAGAAAACAAATAGTAATATTTATTATCATCATGTCTTCATGAAGGACATCACAGGAAAAATAATTTCATGCTAAAGAATTTTTTTTAATCTTAAAATTAGCTTATGGAATTTAATTTAGTTTTCTTTCTCACTGCCATAGTCAGTGAAAATTCTATTAGAGACTAGCATGTGTCCTGAGACCGACATTTGGGGGTCACCGATCTAAGAGAGGTCTTTCCTGGTAAAATCGTCTTCCTCCACCACTGGGTAGAACTAATCCCCTTCATTCTCCTCAAGCATTTTGTGAATACTTCTGCTATCTCACATGGTTTCATAATTGTTCCTGTTAATATTTACCTAGCAGCTAGACCACAAGTTTTTAAAGGCACAAAGACCGTGTCTTAGCTTTTTATCCACTTAGAGAACATAGCTGGAGAAGGCAATGGCACCCCACTCCAGTACTCTTGCCTGGAGAATCTTGCATGGATGGAGGAGCCTGGTAGGCTACAGTCCGTGGGGTCGCTAAGAGTTGGCACGACTGAAGAGACGGCGGCAGCAGCAGCAGAGAACATAGCACAAAGCCTAGAACACTCTAAGAGAATTTAACAAATTAATTTGTACCTAAATCATTCAAAGCTAAAGAGAAAATCCTCTCCCTAGACCAAACTGATCATCTCATTTGCAAACTGGCATAGCACAAAGGCCTGGAGGGAGATCACAGAGATGTCCATTCAAATACCACTGGCACACAGTGATGGCTTGCAAATTTTATTTGAAGTTCAACACCACTGTTCTGAAAAACAATCTCAGGTAAGAATTCAGTTTGGGGCTATGTTTAAACATGGAGAGTGACATCAAATGAAAATGGAATTTCCAGATACAGAACAGAGTTAAGAATCAAGAGGCAGGGCAATAGTCCACAGCAGTTGAGATCCTCTGTGTTCATTTGTCCAGGTGGTTTATTGGTGAGTCGTGGATCTGAGGTCTGAATACCAAACACTGAGCCGGCAGTTTCCTGAATCCAGGAAAACAACACGTCCTAATTTATCACCCTGACAAAATTTGGCCACAGATCAGCAATGCAGTAAAAAATATGTTCCATAAAAATATCTTTATAGATTTTCTCATTACACTAACAAATGAGGGGTGGAATCACCTTATGGGGGGGTGGAATCACCAAAAACTTCCATCCTTTATGAAAGGTCGGGGCATGCCCCGGGAAAGTGCCGCAAGGCAAATTCCGGAGGCTGGCTAAACTTCCGGAGGCCGACCCCCTGCAGCCTGGTCCAATAAGGTACCGACCGGAGCCCTCGGACACTGACCGCCGCTGTAGCCCGCGCTTTCTTCCTTATATGAAAAGACCTGGCTTGGACCTGGCCGTGGCTATAAAACCCCTCCCCACCCCTCATACCTCGCAGACTCCCTTTGTCTCCTCACTCACCCGCCCCCGGGAGTTCTGCCCGAGAGCGACCGCTTAATAAAGGCCTTTACCACCGGTCCTTAGAGGCGGCTTTTTTCCTCCCGCGGCGTTTTTCTAACACTTTATATACCCATATCTCCCATAAAGCAAAGAATATAAAAATGGGAGGAATTACAATTACTAACAATTGTTTCTTGCACTACCAAAGTCAGAGGCTGTCAGCCTATATAGTGTCATGTTAGCTATTATTCTCCACTTCTTAGTGGGACCCGACAGTTAGACCATTCAGTGTTGTCTTATGGATTAAAATCAAATTTACTTTTGGCAGCAATTAAATAGTTATGAGGCAATACAAAGCTTCACGGATGAAACTGTGGCAGCATTGGCAACCTGTAAGCAGGATCAGAGGAAGAAAACTGAAACCCAGAGCCTCCTCACTTGGTATGCTCACTCACCTGTTCTTCAAACTGAAAAGAAAAAAAATGAAAGCAACTCTGGGGACCGAACTTGAGCATATCCAGAGCCAGTGCTTTAGCAGAAGCAACATCCGGCAGGCTCACCTATGCTATTTCCTCCCCGCGAGTGGCGGCTTCCAAGACGGCCTCCCGCGATCCTATCCCTGGAACTCACGCCCTTGTGGACTCCCTTCCCTTAACCAGGGTTGGTTTGTGTGACTGGTGGCACACGGGAGTGACTGTCACTTCTGAGATTAAGTTATAAAACACTCTGCAGCTTGCAGAAAGTTCCAGCCCCAGCAGACGGCTCGACTGCAACCCCACCAGCCCCCGAGCTGGAACTACCCAAGTGAGCCACTCCCAGGCTCCTGACCCTCAGGAACCAACTGAGAAATTATAGATTTGTTGGTTTAAGCTGCTAGTTTTGGAGGGGATTTGTTACCCGGCAATAGGTAAGTAGTACACCCACTGTGATCTCGGGCAAGTTAAATAAATTAATTGAGCCTCTGTTTCCTCATCTATAAAGTGGGGACTGACGTAAATAGAAATATATTTATACTTATTGTCCTTTGTTTCAGAATTTAGGACTGCCTTCAGAGACACCTAAAATACAAGGCAGCATAAATTAAAAGAGGAGGGAGGATAGAAAAACAAGGGCAGCGAAAAAATAAGAAACAGGAAAGAGGCTAAAAAATAATATATTACACACAACTAAAATTGGGCCAAAATGCTGGATCCGAAACTTAGCATAACTCCTCCAACTTCCTCCTACCTCTGCCAACCCCACCACACACACACAGGGTCACGTGTTAATTCCATTCAGAGTCCAAACATTTTTTAAAGAAATTCACTTATTTAAGAGACATATAATTACCCTTGGAGCTAATGTGAACGAGAATTTTCCTTGGGCACTCCCTAAAGCAGATACTGCATGGGGTACAAGCTGAGGCCTTCAAACAAGGGATAATTTAATGAAGTGGGATGATACACACAGTGTCTTGTATCAGGCTGGCCCATCATAGGGCTTGTCCAACAGTGCCTGTTGTTAATGCTACCATTCAGAGCAGAGTTTTATCAGTACTACAGCTCCCCTCCAAGAAAAGTTTGCTCTCCACAGACTAAAACTCTTGGCTTGCCATTCTCATCAACATTAAAAATAGCCCATTTTCAGCCACGAACTTAATGGAAACAGTTGCAGGAAATCCTGGATATTCCAAATAGTTTCTCATCTTCCTTCCATTGTAATAAGAAGCTCAGTGGACATAACTGTCTGCCTTCATGTTCACAAAGCTGTGGGCCTCCCCTTTAAACCCTTCTTGTTATCTCACTACCAAGTCTTAATGTTTTCAGTAATTTCTCTTCCCATCTGGTTTCCTGTACATTTTTGTGCCACTGCCTAGCGCTGAGTTCTGACTCATTACTCCCAGATGTAGGCAAGAGCCCTGTATCAGTCAGCTCCGGCTGCCATAACAAACATATTGATACAATAGCCCGGTCAGCTTAAACAGGAGATGCTTATTTCAGTATTTCTCACAGTTTTGGAGGCTGGGAAATCCAAGAGCAAACGGCTGGTTCTGCTCCCTGGTGAGGGTGTCCTTCCCTGGCTTGCAGATGGCTCCCTTCTCCATGTGTCCTCACATGGCAGAGAGAGACGGAGAGGGAGAGAAAGCTCCCTGGTATCTCTTCTTAGAAGGGAACTAATCCCATTATGAGGGCCCCATCCTCATGACCTCATCTAAACCCAATCACCTCCCCAAAGCCCTACCTCCTAATCCATCTCACTAGAAGTTAGGGCTTCAACATAAGAATCATGGGGGACATTTCAGTCCATAGCAAGTCCCCAGTCTTTCCCAGCAGAGCCAAAATGCATGACTTAAGAGCACGTTTTCGGTCTTCTTTCACAAGGATTTAGTCAAGCATCAGCCTGGGTTCAGACTGCAGGATGAGAAAGCCTGACATCCGTGAAATTTAGACCTTTAGGAATCAAGACTCAACCTTCTGCCCCAACTCTAATTCCTGTACTTCACCCAACATAGCTCCTCCACTCTCTTGCTCCCACTTGTCTCTGAGCTTTTTCTGCACTGTGAAACCTAGGATGCAACACCGCCACCCCCTTTCTGCAACCAATTCCATTCTTTAAACCTAGTTCAAATCCTAGCTGAGAACTGAGAGCCTGAGTTGGAAGGACTAAATGGTCACTCTATCCAACTCTTAATCTCATTCATGTATCTATTCACCAACCCAACATTCATTTTGTACCTTCTGAGCCAAGTTAAAATGAACATGATAGATTCAGACTAGAAAGAGGTCACTAGTTGCACAGGGAGACTGGAATGCAAATGATTACAATGTAAATACAATGTTCAAGGCCTGAAGAAGTGCTTTGGGAGCACATTCTCTGACACTTGTCTAGGTTCTATTTGAATACCTCCAAGGACAGGAAACTCAGGTAGCTCATTCCATTTCAGGAAACTATAACCATGTAAAGTTACCACATTGACTTTAAATCTAACTTCTACACACTTATTCCAGTGGTGGCACTAGTGGTAAAGAACCCACCTGCCAATGCTGGAGACATGAGAGACATGAGTTTGATCCCTGGGTCGGAAAGATCCTTGGAGAAGGAAATAGCAACCCACTCCAGTACTCTTGCCTGGAGAATCCCATGGACGGAGGAGCCCAGCGGGCTATAGTCCATGGGGTTGCAAAGAGTAGGACACAACTGAAGTGACTTAGCAGTTTAAAACTCCAGAGATTTCAAAGATAAATCTAGATTTCTTTTCATATGTCTGTCAGTTAGGTATTTGAAGACCACACCATAAATATCCCCAAACTTCTTATACTTTCTGATTCTAGGCTCCTCACCCTGTTGGCTCTCTCCTCTGGCTCCACTGAAGACTTTTTAAACCCTTCAAAATCTCCAGGGGATTTACCAAGGCGAGCCCCTCCTTTGTTCTCATCTTAATGCAACCTAAGATCACATTGTCCTTTTGTGGAGGGAAGGAGATGACCTTATTACTTCTGGTGGATGATCAAAAAAAATTTTTTTTTCTCCCTCATTCATCTAAGTGATCTCCCCTCTTGAATGACTCATCTTGGGGCTTGTTCATGCTATCTTGTATTATCGGCTATTTTTTTTTTTCCGACAGAATACCAAACAATATTTACCATTGACAGTAGTACAGGACAACAAATAATATACAAAGTGGGGAATAAACACAACAGAACCGGCAGACATCCCGCCCGTGCCCGAACAGCAAGGTACAAATGAAGTGCAGACTTCTCCAGTGAGGTTTCAGGTGGGCAGGAGATGACGGTGGTCATCCTGCCCAGGTGACCCGAACAGGCTGCCAGGGGCCACCAGACAGGAGTGAGTCCGCACGGAACGGCAACGGGACAACCATTGGAGGCTGACCAAGACAGACCCCAAAATGCTGCACAGAACCGAAATCACACATAACGTGTAAGCTCCATACCAACTTGGGGAGCAGAGCACGATCCTTGGAGAGAACCTGGAGGCATCTCTCACTTGTAGCCACACTTTGAAGCAGCTCTTTTACACAAAGACATAACGGCAAAATCAGCAGTATTCTATCTTCCTAGTTTACATATAGACCATCGTTACTCATCAGAAGCAAATACTGGAGGAAATCTGAGGCCTTGGCACTGTGACCACAGCAGATGTGTGGGACTTACTTCCTTTTCTGTTAAGAAGAGGGGAAAAGCCCATTTTCATTGTGTCCGAGCAGCGTCACCAGCCATTGATGGCAATGGGTCCAGGGCCCCATACACCACCTAGGGCCGTGTTACTGCAGAACCTCATACCTTTAAGAAACATTCCAGTCTTTCCTCTTCAACTTTCCTATATTCTGGCAAAGCTTACATTTCTAATATTTAGCATTAAAAAAAAAACCCGTGCCACCAATAAACAGTAAGTGAAAGTGTATCTCCCATACTGACCGTGACCCCAAAACTGGCCCCATAGAAGCACCCCCAGAGTGGTGACAGTTCTCTCCATGATTGGAATGAGGGGGGGCTCAACACCTGGGGTTAAGATCCCCATCTAGACAGAAAGCAGGCATTCAGGTCACAAGTTGGGAGAATATGTCATAGGAGGGAGGAAAAAACAAATAAGTAAAAAAAAAGCCCAAGTCCCCCTTCACATGGGCATTTTACCCAAACAAAGTTACCAGGGGACAGGCCGAGGGAGGCTGGGGACTGTCGCCGCGGTGGCGCTGAGTGCATCAGAGCAAAGTCCTCCTGGGGAATGTCCTCGGTGTCCGAGCCTGCCTGCCGACGGGCTTGACCACACGTGCACTGTTCGACAGCAAACACGGCCCGGCGCCACGAGGGGACGGAGGCTCTAGAGGCCGCCCCCTCCCCCAAGAGGCAGCTGGCCCCGCTGGAGCCCCACCCCCCACCCCTCCGTCTGCTGCTGGAACACATCGATGGTGTTCTCATCGTCCATCTCCAGCTGTGTTGGGGCGTCTGTTTCATTAACTGGTTGTCCATCAAACCTGAATCGAATCCGTCTCATGGACAAGCCCTGGCGCTGGCAGGAGGCCTTTATCAGCTTGCGGAGCGGTGCGTGTCTCTTGATCTTGAACTGGACCCTGGAGCCATCCTGCCCGGCAACCTTAGGGTTGATGTGGCCCTTTTTCCTCTTCACGCTCTCCTTGGGCTTCTCCTGGGACATGGTTGCGCTCAGAGGGCAGCGGGACAGCGGGCAGCGCCCAGGCAAGCGACTCATGCTCTTGGCCCACCGCAACTGCCTCAGCTAATTTTTTAATGTATAAATCTAAGCACTTTTTAACTCAACATTCAGAAAACTAAGATCATCGCACCCGGCCCCATCACCTCATGGCAAATAGATGGGGAAACAGTGGAGACAGTGAGAGACTTTATTTTGGGGGGGATCCAAAATCACTGCAGATGGGGACTGCAGCCATGAAATTAAAAGATGGTTACTCCTTGGAAGGAACGTTATTACCAACCTAGACAGCATATTAAAAAGCAGAGACATTACTCTGCCAACAAAGGTCCATCTAGTCAAGGCTATAGTTTTTCCAGTAGTCACGTATGGATGTGAGAGTTGGACTGTAAAGAAAGCTGAGTGCCAAAGAATTGATGCTTTTGAACTGTGGTGTTGGAGAAGACTCTTGAGAGTCCCTTGGACTTCAATGAGATCCAACCAGTCCGTCCTAAAGGAGATCAGTCCTGGGTGTTCATTGGAAGGAGTGATGTTGAAGCTGAAACTCCAGTACTTTGGCCACCTGATGCAAAGAAGTGACTCATTTGAAAAGACCCTGATACTGGGAAAGATTGAAGGTGGAGGAGAAGGGGATGACAGAGGATGAGATGGTTGGATGGCATCACCGACTCGATAGACATGAGTTTGAGTAAACTCCGGGAGCTGGTGATGGACAGGGAGGGAGGCCTGGCGTGCTGCAGTCCATGGGGTCGCAAAGAGTCGGACACGACTGAGCGACTGAACTGAACTGAACTGAAGCGCTTTACCGAAACAGAATTCTTGGGAGGTAAAGATACTTTTACTATACTATTCGTATTTTCCTTTAGTAAGTATATGAATGAATGAACAAGTGTCAAGGGTGAAAAGCACTGTGGTATGCACAGCCACAGCCCTGTCTAAAAGATGTCCACACCACAGTCCCTTGGAACTGTATGCTGTGTGCTCCATGGCAAGGGGGGATGAAGCTTGCATATGGATGTACTGTTGCTAATGAACTGACTTTAAGATAAAGAGATTATCCTGGATTATTGCCCAATGGGCCCGATGTAATCACAAGAAGGCAGAAGAATCACAGTGAGAGTGCCCTGAAGATGCTGCTCTCACCCTTTGAAGGTGAAGAAAGGAGCAGTCAGTCAAGGAACTGTAGCAGCTTCTGAATACTGGGTGAGACAGGAAAACAGATCCTCCTCAAAGCCTCTAGAAGAGAATGTGGCTCTGCTGACGCACCTTGATTTTAGCCAACAGAGACCCACGTTAGACTTCTGACCTCCAGAACTGCAAGATCTGTGTGCCGTTTTAAGCCATTGAATTTGTGGTAACTTGTTACGGCAGCAATAGGGGACTCATTTTCGTGCTACCACTTTGAGCTATTTGCCAGCCATCATTTCGCGTTTTCTTTTAGATTATGATTAACCCTTACAACACTGTTTAGATTTTTAAAGTGTTGAAGATTAACCAGCTAGTAAGCAGCAGAGCTAGGATTTGAACTCAGGTGTCTCTGGCTCCAACTTATGTTCATTTTATAAAATCTCAATGCCTTAAAAAGGGATAAAATCACAACCCAGATACTGTACTTTAGTATATTCTGATTAGACTTCTGGAGTCCATTATTCCTAGCAGAAACTGGACACATAATTCAATAACTCTTACTAACATTCTTCTTGTCTTCTTTCTCTCAAACTTTCCCCTCTCATGTGGATACTGACTAAAGTTAAAAGTGCTTTCTTTTAAACTGAACATATAGCTTTAAACAGATTAAATTATTTACTTCATATATCAACTATAGTTTATTACCAGGGTGTGAACTGAATACATTAGGTGGTGATATTGTTCAGGTACTAAGTCATGCCCAACTCTTTGTGACCCCATGGACTGCAGGATGCCAGGCTTCCCTGTCCCTCACTATTTCCCACGTTTGCCCAAGTTCATGTCCATTGAGTCAGTGATGCTATCCAACCATCTCATTCTCTGCTGCCCTCTTCTCCTCCTGCCTTCAATCTTTCCCAGCATCAGGGTCTTTTCCAAAGAGTCGGCTCTTCACATCAGGTGGCCAAAGTATTGGAGCTTCAGCTTTAGCATCAGTCCTTTCAATGAGTATTCAGGGTTGATTTCCTTTAGGATTAACTGGTTTGATCTCATTGCAGTCCAAGGGACTCTCAAGAGTCTTCTCAAACGCCACAATTCAAAACATCAACTCTTTGGTGTTCAGCCTTCTTTAGGTATACATTAGGTATTCACCTACAAATATTTACATCGTTTCCAAGGAAAATATGCTTTTATAGCTGATCTCATGGGATAACGGATGCAGTGACTTGAAGCAGGAAACGTGTCTTCTTTGAAGAAAGAATTCAGCAAAGAGACAGACTGTGAGGCAGAGAAAGCATTTATTAGAAGCAAAGTAGTGTGGAAGAACACAGGTGGAGCTGGAGTGAAGTGTGGAATGAGGATTGTTTACATGGTTTATATATGGACAATGTTCCAGATTGTCTCTGAATAGTCATCTTGCTTGTCTCCATATTTGGCCTGACTCAGGGCCCTCTCTGGTGGATGTGCACTCATCTCTCAGTCAAGATGGATTCCAGTGTGAAGGTTTCTGGGAAGCTGGTGGGACATATTATGGGCTGGCTCCCTCTCCCTCCCTTGAATCCTGAGGACCTTCTCTGTGCCTGTGTGGGCTGGAAAAGCCCCTTGACCACAAGAATGAGAAAAATGTGGTTGCTTTGTCTTTCACTTTGTCAGTCAGGGTCTGATGCTCCTGCTAGTATCTTGAGGTGTCAAGCAGGGGACCAGCTGTGGCTACTCAACTAGCTACAACTGTTTTTCCTGAAAAACCATAACCAAACCCTGCAGTGCTCTGACAAGAATGGCTATTCAGTGATGACACGCTTACTTGTGCAAAACTTACTGCTAGTTACAGACACAGTAACATGGGTGGAAATCCTGCAAAGATATAGTTTATCCTCAGGTACATAATGAAAATGTGAAACTTTCTGTAGTTTGACATGAGTTCATTACTGGGCATCTATTTTATGCAGTGGTCACTAAAACATAGTGCCTCAGAATGCAAGATGGATATTCTACTACTTCCTACTTACGTAAACAGTGCAAATCACCCTCAGTGAGAGTCTTCTTCTGTGAAATGGATATAATGGTAACACCTACCTCTTATGAGTGTTATGAGGATACAACCAGACAATGCACTTAGAATAGAGGACAGTATGAAGTAAGCATTCACTACCCATCAGTTCTCACTATTATGCCAAGCTGTGGGTGTATATGGGTATATAAAAGAGACATGATCCCTGTCCTTGGGAAGCTTATACTCTTACAGGTATGGTGTCCAGGTAAGCAGAGAATTATAGTTTTTAAGAAGTGTGTAGATCAGCAGCTACTACTTTTGAGTACATAGTGTGGGGGCTTTTGCTGAAGCCTGCAGATTGGCATGGCCTGCTTCAGGGGCACTCATGACCTGGTACCTACTGTAAAGTGCTCTGGATCCACCCCAAGGTTTCAGCTCCCCTGAAACCTTTCACCTTTTACCTCCTGTATTCTGAAGAATTGTCTATAGAGACACACTGAAAAAGTATAATTTTTTACAGCCTAGCTGTCTGATGGCTAGACAATAAAACCCCTCCCCCCACGCACATCATCCTTAATACTCAAAGATAACCCCATTAGTAGGGATTTCTGAAGGAAAGCAACCCCAGATACCCACTTTCCATATTCGTTGTCATGTTAAGTCAATGCAGGAGATTTTTGTTTCTAATTTGGCAAGAGAACAATGATACATATATTTCCCTCAAACTACTACTACTTCGTGAATTCTGATGAGAATGGACTACTTTTTAAAAAAATATTAAATAAGTCTGAATGCACCTATAACCTCTGACCCACAAGAAATGAGTCACAGTACATGATCTGCTTCTTTCTTACAGATGATTTGTTGATCTCAGCACGTAACTCCAAATAAATTTAATTTGAAAGCAGTTCTCACCCCCAGGATAATAAAACAAGTACCTAATGCTTAATAGTAAGTACTTGCTGATTTCTTATCCAAGACCTGGAGGGAAGAAGGAGCTAAAGACTGTCTAGCAGCCTCTCTTTCCTCTAATTGTTGATTTTGGCAAAGGCCACGGTTAACTCACTAGCCATCAGGCGAACAGCATCTCAGACCCACTTGCAAGTCTATTTTAAGCTTCCTGTCTGGCACCACTGAGATTCTACTGGACCATCTCCATGTTGTCACAGCTAACCTCCAATAACCCAAGAGTTTATATCATCCACCCATAAGAATACCAGGCCAATCTGGCTAAGCACTTGCTCATTTCCAGGTTTATTCTAGGGCAAGAAAATGACTATGTGTTAAGGGTGTAATTCAGGTACTGACTTTCATTTTTGGTGTCACAAAAAGCATTCTGTTAACAAAAATATGTATTTTTGCACAGTGCTTTCCTTGTACTGGAGTATTTGGGAAGCCCCCTCCTCCTTTCTCCTTGCCCGCCCTTACAAAAATCCTGGGTTGTTTGGTGCTATTTTTCCATGCCTTCCAATGTTAGTGTCAACAGGTGTTCTGGTGGCTAAAACAGTCTGTGAGATCAGAGCAGCAAACCCACAGACCTGCTCTGGCCTTGGCCAGATGGCCATGTGATAAAAGGTGAACTTCTGAAGCATTACTTGCCAACAAGGGTCCGTCTAGTCAAGGCTATGGTTTTTCCAATGGTATGTGAGAGCTGGACTGTGAAGAAAGCTGAGCGCTGATAAATTGATGCTTTTGAACTATGGTGTTGGAGAAGACTCTTCAGAGTCCCTTGGACTGCAAGGAGATCCAACTAGTCCATCCTAAAGGAGATAGGTCCTGGGTGTTCATTGGAAGGACTGATGCTGAAGCTGAAACTCCAATACTTTGACCACCTCATGCGAAGAGTTGACTCATTGGAAAAGACCCTGATGCTGGGAGGGATTGGGGGCAGGAGGAGAAGGGGACGACAGAGGATGAGATGGCATCACCGACTCGATGGGCATGAGTTTGAGTCAACTCCGAGAGTTAGTGATGGACGGGGAGGCCTGGCGTGCTGCGATTCATGGGGTCGCAAAGAGTTGGACACGACTGAGCGACTGAACTGAACTGAACTGAAGCAAGCCTATCACTGGGTGACTAAAAGGAGCTCCATCTAGAGACAGGAGGAAAGCCAGGCCAGAGGGGAGACAAGGCTGAGATACTAAAGAACCTCCCCCAGTGGTACAAGCAATTGGTTCCTGTGCAGAAGGACTATAACTTTATTTACAACATACATGTCACAGAATCATATAACTTTGCAGCTAGAGAACAAAACTTACACCTCTAAATGACTTTTATTGCAAAGCCATTGCTTTGGGGGATCCTTTATTCTGATTCCAGAAATACTTTGGCATTGCCTTCAAGTCTCAGGACAAATTCTTTTGACTATATTTAGTGGTGGCAAATATCAATTTTTTGAGAGTAGGTGTTATTTTCAGAAATAAGTTGTTCAAAACTAAGAATATTACCAAGAGAGAATCAATACTATTTTGGAATAAAAACCAAGGTACCAGTTATAGTAAAATAAGTTGGAGTTTCCTGTGCAGATCCAAAAACTATTTGAAAAGGTCATTTTTAAAGGGCTCTGAATAATGGCAATACTGGTGTGGAATAAGGTATATGCTACCAAGGCGATCTAAAGAGATCATTGCTATGGCTATATATATATCTTGGAGTCTCATGACTTTATTTTCACAATAGAAAAAGTTTTATAGACAGCAAACTAGCCTAGTGTAAACTTCATTTCTGAGTCCTCAGGCAGAAACTCTCAAAATAAAAATCCACTTACATTCAACTACCTGGTCTCCATGTCTGTAAAGTAGGGGTTAAGAGGCAGTGACATTCCTCATGTAAATAAATCACCTTAACCTGATATCCTAAGGTTGTAAGACTCTCCACTCTATTAATAATTGCTTAGTATTTAGCTGTATAATCGCTTAATATTTAGTATTTAGCTGTAGAATATATTCTACTTGAGTGTATTCATCTCCTACCTCCAGTCTTTAATAAAACAAACACACTCACCTGGACTTGTCTATAATATTAATAATAGCTGATACTTACACAGCCCTTACTACTTGCTTGTACTTACTCAGCATGATATATATATATAGCAACTCACTTAATACAAACCTGTGAGGGTAAAAAGTTTTAAAATGTTACTAGTTTTATTCCTATCTTATATATGAAAGAACTGAGCCAGGAAGAAGTTACCCAAGACCACATAGCAAGAGTCAGAGCTGGAACTGGAATTCAGGTAGTCTAGCTCCAGCTGTGTTCTTACTCACTCCACTATACCACCCTATACTGCCTCTATGAGACTATGGAAAACATACATAAATCAGATACTCAACAGAATAAAAGACCATGAAAAAAAATACTTACCAACTTATGGGAAGCTCATTTGAGAAGTAAAAAAGAGGGGTTGATGTGAGGCAGATAGACCCATGTAAAATGGATGAAGGCCACATAAAAATAGCCACAAGAGTTCCGTGGGCACCCTGGGGCTGGGCCAAAATATTCTCTATTTCAAGAATAGAGGAGGCAGCTGGAAAGATCTAGGAGCTATAAAGAACCAGTTCCTGGCACTGTTTTGTGTCTATAAAATTTATCCTTTATTACATAAAATCAGATAGTGCAAATTAACAAAAACAAAACTCCACAATACTGTTAATATGACAGCTTTTATAGCCTGCGCACATCAATTTGGGAATTTTATCGGCTAGTAAGCAGATATGCTTAATAAGTCAGTTAACTGTTTTTAACAGTAGGCAGGCTAAGTGCAATGATCTATCTGATACCATCTCCAAAGAAGTTTTCAGAAGCCACTATCAATGACTCGGTTAATAAAGAGGGGATTACGTGTGGACAGAAGCAAGTGAAGCAGTCCCGGCCATGTCTACCCTTTAACCAAGACTGCCAAGGCCACCCCAATCCAGCTTACAGAAGTGGAAACTGATTCTCACGGAGCGGAAGTGACTTGGATGATGGTCCTGACACAGAAAGTCCAGGGTTCTTCCCATTTTCGCATTGTGCGTTCTACTCTTTTCCTATTCACGGCAAATAAACACTGATTTCAAAGCCCTTCAGAAAACGTGGTGTGCCTACAATGCGGGAGACCTGGGTTCAATCCCTGGGTCGGGAAGATCTCCTGGAGAAGGAAATGGCAGCCCACTCCAGTACTCTTGCATGGAAGAGTCCATGGATGGAGGACCCTGGCAGGCTATAGTCCATGGGGTCGCAAAGGGTCTGACACGACTGAGCGACTTCACTTTCTTTCTTTCAGAAAATGTGACCACACACACCTACTCGACAGAGTCAAGAATTCCTTCATCACAACCTCCTCTGGCTGCTGTTCAGACCGCCTTTCTCTCCCTGGGCCCTGAGACTTGTCCAGAAAATGACAGAAAACATGCTCCAAAGTCAACGCTCCGAAAAGAATTCCATGAACCAGGCCTCAGATAGACTGGGGTTCTCTCATGCCTTGTTATTCCAGGTAGGGCCGTCTCTGGGAATTTAGCTTCCCGTTGGGAAGGGAGCCTCCTCTCGAAGCCTAAACCTACGAAGCCCCAGCCCACCCCCGTAAGGAGGGAAGAAGGCTCGCCGAGGTGCCTGGCGTCGTGGAAGCCTGTCTGCGGGAAATGGCCGTTCACCGGCCCTGCCCGCTCGGGGACGCTCGTGCGGACCCGGGCGCTTCCTCCCTCCAGGCCTTTCAGTCAAGCCCGCGGCCGCGCGCGGCCCCGCCTTCACCCGGCTATAGCGGGTGCGGGAGCGGGCGCGGGCGCGGGCGCGGTCACGTGAGGCGGGCCCTCGGAGCCAATGGGCAGCTCACGCGGAGTGGATGGGCGTGTCTGACCCTCGTGACGTCACAAAGCGGGCGGGGAGCGCGAGGCTCTTCCGCCCCCACGCGCCGAGCAGCTGCCCGCTCCGCTGCGCCCCGCCCCCTCGCCACTGCGCACCCAATGGGAAGGCGGGAAGCGCTCGGGCCCGAACTTTCGGGCGGGGCAGGGCGGGGGCCCGGCTCGGCTTGGGGGGGCGGGAGGGGGCGGGGCGGAGTGGGCCGGCCTGGGGCCCGGGGCCGCGCTCCCGGGCGTCGCGGCGGCTCGTGAGGAAGGACCGCCGGGAGGTGCCCCCGCCGCCACCGCCTCCTCGTTGAGAAGAAGCGGCTCCTCCCCCTGCAGTGCCCGGTTCGTATTCCCTCACCCCAGCGCCGAGCCGCACCGTCCGGAATCCTCCTCCGCCCGCCCGAAGTTGTGAGGGGGGCGGCCGGCGCGCGTGAGGAGACGAGCCTGGGGGCGCCAGGTGCGCGCTCGAGGGGCGTCGGGGCCGCGGCGGGCGTGACTGCGCCAGGGGGCTGCCCGCGGGGCTCCAGGTCTTGGGCGGGGGTGTGGGCCCGCTGGCCGCGCCCGGAGCGCCGTGAGGGCCGGCGCGAGGGTGGATTCCGGGGCAGGTGCGGCTCAGGTGGCGCGGAGTCGCTCGGCCTGAGGATTCCACCCCTCACACGCACACCCCGGTTCCAGGGTGACCCCGCGGGCCGACCCTCGGTTTTCAGGTCTGCGGCCGGCGCGGCGTGGGCGGGCGGAGGATGCCGCGCTCCCGTGGGCTCCGCTCCGGGGCTGGATGGACGGGCCGGTCCCGGGGCGCGCCTCCGCCGGCGTCCTGGCCCCCGCCGCCTCCAGCTGTAGCTCCGCGGCTCCCGAGGGGTGGGTTTGTTGGTTAGGTTTCCGCCCTCCTCCCCACTCCCTGTCTTGCGCCTCCATCCTCTTTCCCCAACCCCACCCCACCCCACCTCCTAGCCCCATTCACCCGGCTGCAGCGAGACCTCGCCCCTCCTCCTCTCGCGCCTCCCCTGCCGACGCCTCCTCTAACGAGCATCTCTGCCTTGCTTTTCAATGGGCCGGTGCCGCTGTCGCTGCTGCTCTCCGCGCGGGTTGTGGATGTTGTCGGCTCCGTGTTGTGATGACAGGAGAATGTGTGTGTGTCCCGGGCCCAGACGAATTGGTAGGTATTCCCTTAACTACCTGGCGTTGGGTACCCAGGAAGGATGATGACTGATTTTGCGTGTGGATGGTCTTAGGTGGGTCTGTGTGGAATGAAGAGGTGAGGTAGGTAGAAAATGGGGGGGGGGGGGTGTACAAAGGGATCCTGCACCAGAATAGCAGTTGGTGCGTTAAGTGAGTGCCATTTTCAGGTAGGGTACAAAGGAAACTGATCAAACAAGTGCTGACTTGGGGCTTCGGAGTCTTCCAAAGGCAGCCGGTTTCTTTATTCATATAGAGATAACAGGAGCTGTGAAATGGCTAAACATTGCCCAAAAATGCTGAAAAATCGCAGAGAGTCTTTATGCAGGGTGTTTAATGCAATCGGATTACATAAACTGGGGTTCTGACACATTTAATGATTAGTATAGCTTTTTTTTTTTTCCCATTTACACCAAAAGCTTTGCAGAGCTGAAGAGCTCTGGAGTCGGGGCAGTAATTGCATTCTCTAATTAGTTTGTTCTGAGAGTTTATTGATAAAATGGAATCATTTCCTGGCACAAGCCCTGCAGAGTACATCAGTAAGAATGGATGGGTCTCTTTCCTGTTTCTCCTTACAGTTCATCTTGCCTTATTAGTCACTGGCAAAATCTGCCTAAGACTAAGATGCTGTACCTAAGGTGGCTAAGTCTGGATCATGGGATGGGAATTTTTAAGTGAAATTGTGGCCATAAATAACTTGAAAATTTGACGGTGCTTCAGTTTACCACAGCTGTACCTTGCTGCTGTTCTTATTGCCGCATCAGAACCCTTTAACTTCGTTGATTTAGCAAGTTGTCAACAAGAGTTTTGATTTCATGGAGTTTTGTTGTTGAATCACAGGATATTCAGAAGGATACTCAAGAGTTTTTTGAATGTTCACTTACGGTTTATGAAAGCATTCAAAAGTACATTGACTTCTAGGAGTAACTGGTCTGATGAAGAGAGTATGTCACTTGTACTGGTGGTGAACAAATGCTCCTTAATCACAGAGTAGGTAACTTCCCTCAGAATTTGACTTTTAGAGGCATGTTGGGAGTCTCAGTCCATACTCAGTCCATAAACCCCTGAGTAATTGAAGGATCGAGTTAATAAAATTGACACTCTGCTTTTTTTTTTTAATCTTGAGAATTTATGCCTGAGGGGAAAATGTATGTTACTTGAGTGCCTGGTGTTTGAATTTACCTATTCAAAGCATCTGCTGCATGAATCAGTTCTTTTGCCAAAATAGTTCATTTTGCAGTCAAATAGAAAAACAGGAGGATTGTCAAAACAAAGGAATTTAAGGAAAGTGTGGGTTTCCTGGTCTTGTTATTTCTTCATCAGATGTCATATAGCCCAATTCTGTTACACATCTGTCTCTCAAACCCTGCCTCCAAACACAAACAGTACTTTGATTCAATCTACATTCCATACAGAAACACAGGTATTTTTTGTCCTCTAAAATTCTTACATGTTAAAGTAAGCTTAAATGCAGACATATATAAACTTACAGAGAAAATTTATTTTCATGAAAATTGGTATGTTTACATTTTTAATAATAGAAATAATCTTCATACAAAGTATGAAATGAGTCCATGTGCTTTCTGCATACAAACCTAGCAAGAGTTATGGTTCATATCTGAAAGCCAGTGTCATGTGGCCCAGCGTTTTAGCACATCTCCTGGCTCAGTCATGTACACTTAACCTTTGGATGACTTTCAGGTATTCAGTTTGAAGTGCTGTTATTTAAGTGGTTGTTCTTGATAGATTCCTGTTTTTCTGGAACTTCTGTCTTTCAAGACTGCCTTTCAGACGTTATTTAGTTATTGCTCTTATTTCAAGAATTCTATTCCTTACCTTCTCTTGCCTAATCTTGTTTTCAATTTTGTAAACGAATTTCTTCTTAAATAATGTAGTTAAAATAACGGTACATTCTATCACATGCAAAAGGGGTTCTATATAACTTGCTTACACAGTGCTTGTTACCGAAGCAAATTCAGTGTTTGCTCCCTGCATTCCATTTATCATTTTTCTAACTGTTTTTCAAAAGAGGGTATGTGAAAATAATGTAATAATATAGCTAATACTCTATGATATTTGTAAAATTTTTTCTTAATGTGTTCAACCTTAGGAAAAAATAGTTGATATTAAGGCTCAAGTGGTTTTCTATTCCTTATTCCTTTTTGTTTATTGCATTTGTTTCCTTATTTAAGATATTTCTAAAGCCTATTTGTTTATAGGCCAGGTGAATACTTTGAGGCAATACCTCAAGAATTCAGGGGAAATATGTGTTACAAGAGGGATTCTTTTCTTGTATACATTACCTGGCTTAGTGGTACATGTTTATTACGTTTTCTAGATAAATGCTCATCGAAATATTTTCAGTGTTCCACTTCCAGATATAAGTGATACGATTTTCATTTATTCACAAGTATAATGCTCTACCTTTCTAAGCCAAACCTTAGTCCATTAGACTACTGTTTCACTGTTTATTAATTTCCAAGGGCAAATAGATAACCATTTTTTAAAATGTAAGAGAATGGTTTTCTAGGGGTAAATTCTACTTGGGGTCTGTAATAGATGAAGATCATATTTCTGTAGCTTTCTTTTACGGCTGATAGGCAGAGGAGAATACTAACAAGTAAATTAAGTTCCAGAACTGAGACCATTTATGTTACTAACAAAGTTTTAGAGCTACTAAAATACTTGCTTTTTTTTTTTAAATCACAAAAAATACAGTAAAATTAATGAATAAATGAAACCTGCCCACTTTTCCAGGATTATTTGGTGACTTGGTGGCAGACCTGTGTCCCTAAACTTGCCAAATCGGCACAGTGGTCTGGAGAAGCATTGTTTGCAAGACCATCTCCTGGATACAAGGAGGGCATTTTGGAACTTCTATTTTTATCCATTATGTAAGATTTTTCTTGTACGTGTTAATTATAGTGACATATGTATATATTGTACCAATAATTCATGAATACACACAGGTTGAGGCTGCATCCCAACACGTATATGGTGATACCCAGGTGTATCAAGTGCTAACCATTGAACATGGCTCTATAAACAGGATCTTCATAAATGGGAGAAGTCCCTGTGCAATATGGGAGACCCATGGCCTTTTTTAAGGATAAAGAGAAGGGTAATTGGCCAGGTCGACTGCCACTGCATAATGTTATATAACCTTCATCTCCTCCGCTCTTCCCAGCCAGATCTGTTGTACATTCTGCCCAGTTTGTGCTGCATAAAGAAATACAAAGAGAAAAGTAAAGCTAGAAGACAGTTTGCTCCTGGCTCCATTAAGTAATCAAGTGCGCTTGGCAGAGATCCTGTAGAGATAGTACATGGTATGTGTGTAAAATATAGTACCTTAGGAGGCACAGGACACTTGTAAATTCACCTGCTAAATATCTGTTATGAAAGCAAAAATAGATTAAGTAATCTGAATGTAACTTTTTTCTTTGTGCTTACCTGTGAAATTGCTGTCTAGGAATCCCAGTCAGAAGTTCCAGCTTGCCACTGTTCTCTGATGCCATGCCAGCACCAACTCAACTGTTTTTCCCTCTGATTCGTAACTGTGAACTGAGCAGAATCTATGGCACTGCATGTTACTGCCACCACAAACATCTCTGCTGCTCACCCCCTTATATTCCGCAGAGTCGCCCAAGATACGCACCCCATCCAGCGTATGCTACCTTTTACAGGCCAAAGGAGAGCTGGTGGCAGTACACCCAAGGAAGGAGATATGCTTCCACGCCGCAGAAGTTTTACCTCACACCTCCCCAAGTCAATAGCATCCTGAAAGCTAATGAGTACAGTTTCAAAGTGCCAGAATTTGATGGCAAAAATGTCAGTTCTGTCCTTGGATTTGACAGCAATCAGCTGCCCGCAAACGCACCCATTGAGGACCGGAGGAGTGCAGCAACCTGCTTGCAGACCAGAGGGATGCTTTTGGGGGTTTTCGATGGCCACGCAGGCTGTGCTTGCTCCCAGGCAGTTAGTGAAAGACTCTTTTATTATATTGCTGTCTCTTTGTTACCCCACGAGACTTTGCTGGAGATCGAAAATGCCGTGGAGAGTGGTCGAGCCCTACTACCCATTCTCCAGTGGCACAAGCACCCCAACGATTACTTCAGTAAGGAGGCGTCCAAGTTATATTTCAACAGCTTGAGGACTTACTGGCAAGAGCTTATTGACCTCAACACTGGGGAGTCAACTGATATTGATGTTAAGGAGGCTTTGATTAATGCTTTCAAGAGGCTTGATAATGACATCTCCTTGGAGGCTCAAGTCGGAGATCCCAATTCTTTCCTCAACTACCTGGTGCTTCGAGTGGCATTTTCTGGGGCCACAGCTTGCGTGGCCCACGTGGATGGCGTTGACCTTCATGTGGCCAACACTGGCGATAGCAGAGCCATGCTGGGGGTGCAGGAAGAGGACGGCTCTTGGTCGGCAGTCACGCTATCTAATGACCACAATGCTCAGAATGAGAGAGAAGTGGAACGGCTGAAACTGGAGCACCCCAAGAACGAGGCCAAGAGTGTGGTGAAACAGGATCGGCTGCTTGGCTTGCTGATGCCTTTTCGGGCTTTTGGAGATGTCAAGTTCAAATGGAGCATTGACCTTCAGAAGAGAGTGATAGAATCTGGCCCAGACCAGTTGAATGACAATGAATACACCAAGTTCATCCCTCCTAATTATTACACACCTCCTTATCTCACTGCTGAACCAGAAGTAACTTACCACCGATTAAGGCCACAGGATAAATTTCTGATACTGGCAACTGATGGGCTGTGGGAGACAATGCACAGGCAGGATGTGGTTAGGATTGTGGGTGAGTACCTAACAGGCATGCATCACCAGCAGCCAATAGCCGTTGGTGGCTATAAGGTGACTCTGGGGCAGATGCATGGCCTTTTAACAGAACGGAGAGCTAAGATGTCATCAGTGTTTGAGGACCAGAATGCAGCAACCCACCTTATTCGCCATGCTGTGGGCAACAATGAGTTTGGGGCTGTTGATCATGAGCGCCTCTCCAAAATGCTTAGTCTTCCTGAAGAGCTTGCTCGGATGTACAGAGATGACATTACAATCATTGTAGTTCAGTTCAATTCTCATGTTGTAGGGGCATATCAAAACCAGGAACAGTGAGTGGGTCTTACCAAGGCGATTCTCAAATAGATTTAAAGGACAGATAGTTTTTTTTTTTTTAAAGATAATACTGTAATAAATAGTTCCAGTGGGTCATTCTCAGCATTTCTCTATTTGATACTCTAGTCTGCTGGGTAGTCCAAATTGACTTTGTAGCAGAGTGGCAGGATCCTGAGAGTCTCGTTCGGCTTAGTTTGGACCTCACAGCACCTGCAGTTGAGGCCCATCAGTTCCTTAACCACAGATGGCTTAGGACATTGGCTGCTTTTATCAATCTGAGAAAATCAGGATGACCTGGCAAACAGGGGTTTGAGTAGGCCCAAAGCAAGGAACTTGCTGGGCGTATTCTTTTGGTAAAATGAAGAAACATTACTGTTCACACCTGCAGACCCCTTTCATCACCAAGATTCCAGTGTACGTGAGAACATATATTTATTGCATGATTTCCTAGATGTATAACCTGTGCATTATTCATGAACTTTATTTTAACCCAAAGTAGTTTTCAAATCCACTACTTTAAGCCATAAAGGACCGAGAACCAGGCAATTTGAATTTGTCAGTGTGTGTGATCATTTGACTTGGAATGTTTCTTAATGAGAAAACACTAACCCTTCACCCGATTACCTAATGTATTTGGAACATTTTCTATTTTGCCAAGCAGTTGAAGACAATAAAGGTGTTTTATCTTCTCTTATTGGTGTTAAATAAAGGGGAGAAAAAGTCATAGTTTATATTAATGAAAAGCTTTATTTAGTTTGAAATGAAAGATCCAGAATGAAGAGAAGAGACTGATATGTTCAATTATGGTCATCTGCATCCACCAGCACATCACTCTTATCATGTAAACCCCTGAAGTGTGGCATGCTCTAAGTGTGTGGTGGGTAGACTGCTGCTGAGAAATCACACTTCTAATTAAGTAGTGGTAAGAATTTTTGTCATGTTTGGAATTTTAAGGATGACATATTAAAAATTTACATAATTTGGGGGAGTAAAGTTTAAATATTACCTTCAGGTGTTGAGATGAAGTTTTTTGTTGTTGTTTTTCCCCACTTAGGTATAGGTCAATTTAAATAATTGGTTTAAAGATTACTAAATGCTTTAAACATATTGTAGCTTATAAATAGAAATGTTAACGTACATACATGAGAAATTCTTTAAAGTAACTATTGTGCATGCCTGATGCTTAATGGAACACTTAATAGCATCAAATATTGTTTGCAGCAGTCTCCGTAATTATATGCAGACCCTTCCAACGCTGTATCAAAGTAAATGAAAATAAATATATTCAGATTGGCTTTTGGGGAGCTTATTTGATATGCATCAAATGGTGTATTGTTCCTGTGTTTAATGGTGATTCGTGTACAGCTGTGCATATATTTCATCACTTATTCTAGCATCACTGTTAAAAGAATGGCTATGACTATGTTCAATTTTCACATAAGTTTTAATACAGAACATGATCTGTTTTCCCTTGTGTAATTAGTTGAGGGGTGTTTAGGAGTCCTTGCAGATTTCTGTAGAATACCGAACTAGATATTCAAGGACTCTGGACTGTGGACACCGAAGCAAGGTAGAATTGGCTGCAGAATTTATTCCAATTGAAAATAGACTCTGGAAGATTGCCGCTTACAAGACCATATAATGTTTGTTTTCTGAGGCCTTTTTTTTCCCCCCCCTTTTTTCCCTCCTTTGGTCACCTTGGAAATTTTCTCCCAGCTGGTATTTTGGAGGGGGAAAAGCTATTATACTATATACTTATTTATAAATGTTTTGACAGAGACTTCATTTTTTAATGGAATGTATGTAGAATACAGTAGCAATTAAAACTCATTTTCAGGCTACTACTTGAATTTCTCTTGAACACCTTTACTAAAGAGTTCCATATTATACTTAATAAAGTCTCATCTCTATATAGTACAGTATATATAAATTTGGTTTCTTTTGGTCATGATCAAGATAGTAGTTATTATTACACAAGAAACTTTGCTCTTATTATTACACAAGAAACTTGGTCTGCGGTCTAAAAGCTGGTTGTGTTAAGCCTGTAGTATTAACAGTGTGGAAATTAAAAGAATTGGATGTTAAAAATTTGAATGTATTATCATCTAAAAGAAGTTTTGATTTTATTGTAATTGGTTGTCACTGTGATGTGATACCTAGAATTAAAGAATACATGTAAACTTTCATTGTATTCAGCCTTTCTTAAGCATTTTTAATTTATACTTTCTAACGTGTCACTTTCTGTATTTAGTCAGTGGCTCATGGTATTTATAATATGTCCTTAGCTAGTTAAATGCAATGGTGTTATGGTACACAGTACTTGGAAGGAAGAAAAGTCTTATAAAAGATTTATCTGTGTGAAGAAATGTGAAAAGTTTATGTATTATATAGTGAATAGTCAGAAATGCCCACAGTGAACTAAAGCTTCGTATCTGCTTTGTGAAAGACCGACCTGTGTTGTTTTTTAATTAATAGATTCATTAGATGCTTTCTATGGTGATAGTTTATACTTTAGGATCCTCTAGATAGATAGTACTTTTTAAAAAACTGGGGTATACTTTACATTCAATAAAATGCACAGATTTTAAATGTGTAATTTGAGATTTGGTAACCACAACCCCAGTAAAGATACAGGACTTTTGCATTACTCCAGCAGAAAATTCCCTCATGCCACTTTCTGGTTAATCCTTCCCCATAGAACTATTGTTCTGACTTCTGTCACCATAAAGTAGTGTTACTTGTTCTAGAAATTCATATAAATGAAATCATGTAATATGTACTCTTTCGTATATGACTTTTGTTCATTTTTTTTGAGATTCACTTATGTTGAGTGTATGCATAATCTCCTCTTTACTACCAAGTAGCATTCCATAGTATGAATAGAATAGTTTATCTACTGCTGATGTGCATCATCAGCCCCTTCTTCTCCCCCTTAAAAGCTAACTTAGGTTATCAATTCCCAGGGATATTATTTGATTGAAGTATAGATTTAACATCAAAAACATGATAGATTACAAACGAGTTTTATCTTCCATACCTTAATGGTAGGACTTTTTAAAAAATGCCCTTTAAACAAGCAATGAAAATGAAACTTGGTGAAAAATTTGGGGGGATTGGAGAGCATTCCTTTGCTAATGACTTCTCTGTACCTCTCCCATTGATAACTTTATTGAGTTAAAAGTTCATTAACTGAGCTGATGACTATCCTATAAAAAATAGACAAATTATACCTTGGTTTTTCCTGTTTGTTTGCTTTTCTTTTTTTCTTTAATTGAAGGATAATTACAATATTGTGTTGGTTTCTGCCATACATCAACATGGATCAGCCATAGGTATATATATGTCCCCTCCAGTTTTTGATGGTCTTGGTTTATTACTCCCATCAGCCATAGCTAGGATTGGAATGGGAAAGGAAGTGGATTAAATGCTGACTGTTAAATTGGGACTAGAATAATGTAACTCACTTGAATATCTCAGCTTTTTAAAAAAATTAATTCTTCCTAGACCAAGATTTCCTACTCACTAGTCAAACACATGCCTGAATATGCGTTATCGTTAGCTTTGTCTTTGGGTGTAGTAAGAGGGTCTAGACAACTGCTTTCCTTAGTCTGTTCATTAACATACCTTAATTCTGAGCTTTTTCATAAATAATAAAACAACTACTATTTACTGTAGCTGAGACCTGAACATGCTGGGTAAATGGTATCTAAATAAACTTGTTACAGTATGAAGGTCACTTTTTGTTCCTTTCAGAAGTAACTTTGAAAGCCAAGCTTAATCCTGTTAAATCCAGCCAGCCTGGTTCTTATGACAAAATTTATACCTTGGATTGAATCCTAACAGTATGCAGCATTGTCTTCTAAATAGCTTTCAAATTTTAAGTCTTCAAAGTAAATATATCAAGAATGATGAAATTCACACATTTCATGTTCCATTAATCATTATTCAATGCATATACTCTAAGGACCACACAGTTTAGGCTCAGTAATATAGCCAATATTTAGGTTCCTAAAATGTATACATGTCTGGTTTTAAGTTGTTCTAATAATTTTTTAACTTTATCTTGTTTGTCCATCAGGGTTTTCAATTAAGGTCAAGGCCTGTGGATTTTGTTTGTTTTTCTGAGCCAACACAATATTGAATAAAAAACGTTCTGCATCCACTTTATTTTACATTAGAGATGTATAATCAATTTTAAAAGAAGCCTAAGTGAACTTTAAGAAGTTCTCTTCTTCATTTGTCAGAAGTTAACATTTCAACCTAGATGTAGAGAAGTAATTTATTCCAGTAATTTCAGTTTTGTTTTATAGGTAAAAACCAATGATTTCTAAAACTTGAACTAGTTCCCTGTTGCAAAGAATATTCAAAAGAAAAAATTAAAGTACCAGGGTACAGATAGGCCCATCACGAGTTTAGCCCTCTAGAGGAGAAGGCTTACTGTGTTCATTGGAAGAGGCCTCAATAACTCAATTTTCAAGTGAGTCAATTGGACTCCCAAAGTCAGCTTATTTCCCCCAGCAAAACTTTGCTAAATGGTCCCCATCTAACCCTTGTCCCCTCCCCCAGCTCCTTTTACACAGATTGGGAGAAGTGTTCCTTTGAGGATCTGCCAAGGACTTTAGCAGCTGTTTGGAAGTACCTGGTACCTAGCTCCAAAATAACTCAGTATTTCATGTTGGTTCACCTTCATACCCTGAGGGGCGTTTAATACTGTCTTTAAGAGTCACACCTCTCTGCTTTTTTAAGCTATACCAGGGTCACTGACTCACTTCTGTCTTCAGCACACACTCAACCAAACTGAACATTCAGACTACTACAGTGCATGGAGGTTCCTGGAGAAGGAAATGACAACCCACTCTAGTATTCTTGCCTGGAAAATCCCACGGACAGAGGAGCCTGACCATGTCGCAAAGAGGCGGACACGACTGAAGTGCCTTAGCATGCACGGGTGCAAGGAGGTTAGTCATCACATTCAGCCCTTTAGAAACCTCAAACCTGGAGTGCGGAGCCACACCAAGCAGCCAAGAAGAGTCAAAGAACCAAAGATTTTTATCTTCACCTGCGGTGATTTAATCAGTCCATCTCCTTGAACAACAAGACCAATTCGATTGGCTGGCAGTGTTGACTGAGAGGCCAGCCTTCAAGCATGAAAACTGAGAAGAGTGGGAAATGTGAAACAAGATCTAAGGGGAGAAAAAAGGAAAGGTGAGGAAAGAGGGGTGTGATTAGAGGCAGGAAAGGGGGCAGGGAGCATCAGGTCGTCTGACACCCTGGACCAGTGACGGGGACAGAAGCAAAACGGGAAAGACGGCAGGCAGCCAAATAGTGGTGAGGTAAGGGAGTTTAAAAACATTTTTAAGCCCTTATGAAATCATGGATTTTATGCTTGGGCTGCAGCAGTTGGAGTGCAAAGCAGTTTCCATTAGCGTGACCATTTCGTCTTGGCTCATTAGATAAGAGGGACAAAGCAAAGTCTTAGGCCATATGTAAGGGGATCTGTGGTGCCCAGATGGACAGATTTCTCAAAAGAACTTTGCTCAGAAATTAATTTTTCTTGCTCCAAATCTGGGGACAGGTTAAACAGTCTAATTTCAGCTGATGAAAACAGAAACTAGATCATTAAAGCTCTGGTGTTCGCAGACCAGAGAGAGTGCATTACTAAACCGAGCCTCACGACTTGCTTAGAGGGGCAAAGATAGCCTCAGGTATAACCAGAAACTCCAGTGACCCTGCAGCCTTCGTGATACTAACAATAACCACAATCACTCTTTGTGGAGCAGTTGCCATGTGCCAGGTCCTGTGGAAAGTATACTGTATATTTTCTCATTTAATCCTGTGCTGCTGGTCTCGTCTGGTTCTTCAGCCCCTTCACTAAACCCTCTGTGCCCTGATCTGTGTGCCTGGAAGCCCAGCTCTCCAGCTGCTCTGCCAGGCTCTCTCGTCTCCTGATTCCCATTCCATTCAGCCCATAGGCAGCACCCGCAGGTGAGATGAGAGAGATGCTGGGAAGTGTCTTCCTCGTTCTCTCCAGGCTTCAGGCTGCACCTCCAGCCTTAGCTGTGCCCGTCCGTTCTACAGCCCCTCTTCCACAATTCTGGTTCTAGGCGGGCTCTTCCTCCCTTTTGCCTTTCAGCTTTAGGGATGCTAATGGCTTCCTACTGCTGCTCGTCTCTGGGTGCCTCAACAACCCTTGTTTGTTTCCTCATCCTTGCTTGCACCTCTGTGAGTAATCCATTCATTTGAATAGCGGAAGGGGAAATCACTTTCCTGCCAGGACCTGACCAATATGATCCTTAAATTGAAGTATTATTTCCCCTATTTTACCTAACACAAAGAGGTGAGGCAGCTTATCCCTCATCACCCAGCGAACAAAGCCATATGTGGACGTTCCAAAGTTCTGTGTGTTTAATCCCCACATCACACGGCCTGGTCTCTCCGTATAACCAGGGTGATCCCTTTGGAACTGAGAAGACTTGAGGGCTGTCAAATGGCCGATAGCCAAGTGAGCCCTTGGAAAGCAGAGACAAAGATGCTCAGAAGCAGCAGCAAGCGCCGCTGTAGCCAAGCAGTTAGTCTAACACGTAGAGGAATGGAGCCACCCACAGAATGTGCCAAGCGGGGACAGGATCAGCCATGCATGGGGATGTCCAAGTATGCAGTTCCTCAGCTCCCCAGTTCACGTGTTGAAATCTCCATAGTGGGAGGTGAGGTAGAAAGATACAAGCCACAGAGACAGCCTTAGGTGTATATACATTTGCGCCTTGAACAAGGAGGTAACAGGGGCCCCAAACCTCCCAGCACGGTAGAAAATTCAGTATAAATTATAGTCAGCCCTTTATATACTCAGTTCACCTGGATCTACCATTACTCTGTATCTGTGATTCCACATTTACAGAGTTAACCAACCATAGATCAAGTAGCACTGTATTATTTACTACTGAAAAATATCCACATATAAGTGGACTTGGGACGTTCAATCCCTTGTTCAAGGGTCAGCTGTACACAGTGACTGCAGCATCCTTGCAGCTGGCATACACTTAGAGAAAGAACTACCGGAGAAGGTAAAGACTAACTGAGCACAGATGGGTGTTAGAGTTAGTAGGGGCAGGACTGGGAGAAAGAAGTAAACCGAGGTGAGCCAGAGCCACAGCCAGGCTGAAATCTGGCTTCTAGACACTCAGGTGGGAGACTTGACTAATTCTAGCTGAGGAAGGGCTGGTGGTTAGGTAAGAGACATCTGTGTGATTTACATATTGCCATTAGTCATTCATGTCTGTATACTCACATTTAATAAACTGATAACATTTAATTCAAACACAATCAATATTTTCTCTTGATTCCTTGGTTACCATAGTACATGACCACTGAGCTCTACTCAGGTATGGGGTAACTTGACAACTGAACTTGAGTGACCTAATCAGTCACTCATCAAAGTCTTGGAACATTATAGCTGGATTGAACTGCCAGTTAATTCAGTTAGTTCAGTCCAACCTAGAAAATGTTTATTGGGCTTGTTCATTATTTTGGGAAGATAAGCCCTACTCTACACAGATTGGAAGGTGTCCAGTATGCTACAGGGGAAGAGTGGAGGGTAATTTAAGTAGCTTCCAGAAAGAAAAAAGTGGCTGGGCCAAAGTGGAAATGACGTTTAGGTGTGGATGTGTCTGGTGGGGAAAATAAAGTCTGATGCTGTAAAGAACAATATTGTGTAGGAACCTGGAATGTTGGACATGGTCAAGCAAGAGACGGCAAGAGTGACCATCGACATTTTAGGAAGCAGTGAACTAAAATAGACGGGAATGGGCAAATTTAATTCAGGTGACCATTATATGTATTACTGAGGGCAAGAACCCCTTAGAAGAAATGAAGTAGCCCTCATAGTCAACAAAAAAGTCCAAAATGCAGTACCTGGGTGCAATCTCAAAAACAACAGAATGATCTCAGTTTGTTTCCAAGGCAGACCACTCAACGTTAGAGTAATCCAAGTCTGTGTCCCCATCATTGATACTGAAGAAGCTGAAGCTGACAAGTTCTATGAGGACCCACAAGACCTTCCAGATCTAATACCAAAAGAAGATGTTCTTTTCATCCTCGGGGATTGGAATGCAAAATTAGGCAGTCAAGAGATACCTGGAGTAACAGGCAAGTTTGGCCTTGGAGTACAAAATGAAGCAGGGCAAAGGCTAACAGAGTTTTGCCAAGAGAACGTGCTGGTCATAGCAAACACCCTTTTCCAACAAAACAAGAGACAACTCTACACATGAACATCATCAAATGGTCAATACCGACATTGGATTGATTATATTCTTTGCAGCCAAAGATGGAGAAGCTCTATAGTCAGCAAAAACAAGACCGGGAGCTGACTGTGGCTCAGATCATGAGCTCCTTATTGCGAAATTCAGGCTTAAACTGAAGAAAATAGGGAAAATCCCTAGGCCATTCAGGTATGACCTAAATCAAATCCTTTATGATTACACAGTGGAAGTGACAAGTAGACTCAAAGGATTAGATCTGGTAGACAAAGTGCCTGAAGAACAATGGACGGAGGTTCGTGACACTGTACAGGGGGCAGTGAGAGGCAGTGACCAAAACCATCCCAGAGAAAAAGACATGCAAGAAGGCAAAGTGGCTGTCTGAGGAGGCTTTACAAGTAGCTGAGGAAAGAAGAGAAGTGCAAGGCAAGAGAGAAAGGGAAAGATATACCCAGCTGAATTCAGAGTTCCAGAGAATAGCAAGGAGAGATAAGAAAGCCTTCTTAAGTAAACAATGCAAAGAAATAGAGGAAAACAATAGAATGGGAAAGACTAGAGATCTCTTCAAGAAAATTAGAGATACCAAGAGAACATTTCATGCGAAGATGGGCACAGTAAAGGACAGAAACAGTTTTGACCTAACAGAAGCAGAACATATAAAGACGAGATGGCAAGAAAACACAGGAGAACTATACAAAAGAGGTCTTAATGGCCTGGATGACCATGATGGTGTGGCCGCTCACCTAGAGCCAGACATCCTGGAGTGTGAAGTCAAGTGGGCCTTATGGGGCAATACTATGAACAAAGATAATGGAGGTGACTAAATTCCAGTTGAGCCATTTAAAATCCTAAAAGATGTGGCTGTTAAAGTACTGCACTCAATATGCCAGCAAATTTGGAAAATTCAGCAGTGGTCACAGGACTGGAAAATGTCAGTTTTCATTCCAGTTCCAAAGGACAGGGCCAAAGAATGTTCAAACTACCATACAGTTACACTCATTTTGCATGCTAGTAAGGTTATGCTCAAAATCCTTCAGGTTAGGCTTCAGTAGTACGTGAACCAAAAGCTTCTACATGTACAAGCTGGATTTAGAAAAGGCAGAGGAACCAGAGATCAAGTTGCTGGCATCCACTGGATCATAGAACAAGCAAGGGAATTCCAGAAAAGCATCTACTTCTGCTTCCTCAATTATGCTAGAGACTTTGTGAATCACAACGAATTGTGGAAAATTCTTAAAGAGATGGGAATACCAGAGACATCTGTATGCAGGCCAAGAAGCAACATTTAGAACCAGACATGGAACAACAGAGTGGTTCAAAACTGGGAAAGGAGTACATCAAGGCTGTATATTGTCACCCTGTTTATTTAACTTGTATTCAGAGTACATCATCTGAAATGTGGGCTAGATCAATCACAAGCTGGAATTAAGATTGCAGGGAAAAATATCAACAACCTCAGATATGCAGATGACACCACTCTAATGGCAGAAAGTAAAGAGGAAATAAAGAGCCTCTTGATGAAGGTGAAAGAGGAGAGTGCAAAAGCTGGCTTAAAACTTAACATTTAAGAAACTAAGATCATGGCATCTGGTCCCATCACTTCCCGGCAAATAGAAGGGGAAAAGGTGAAAGCGGTGACAGACTTTATTTTCTTGGGCAGAAAGAAAAAAAAAATCTCTGCATACGGTAACTACAGCCATGAAATTACAGGACACTTGCTCCTTAGAAGAAAAGCTATGACAAACCTAAATAGTGTATTCAAAAGCAGAGGCATCACTTTGTTGACAAAGTTCTGTCTACTCAAAACTATGGTTTTTCCAGTAGTCATGTACGGATGATCCTTATTTCCTGGTATTTATACACTGTATAGTTTGTATACTCTGTAAGATTTGTTTGTGTGACCAATGGAACATAGCAGATGTGATGGCATGTCCCTCCTCAGATCAGATTATAAAAGACGGTGCAAATATTGTCTTGGTCACACCTACTGTCTCTTGGATTACCCGCTCTTGGAGGAGCCATGTTGCGAGCAGCCTTGTAGAGAGAGCCACATCCTCAGGGACTGGTGCCTCCTGGCCACAGTCACATGAGTGAAGTTGAAGCAGATGTCACAGCTCCAGTCAAGACTCCGAAGTCGGCAACTCCAACTATGGCACGTGTATAGCCTCAAAGAGATCCTGGGCTAGAAAAGCTGCTTCCAAATTCCAAACCCTCAGAATGCAGTGAGTTCTTTTACTAGCACAATAGATTCATTTGGGAACAGCAAGAACATTGCGTTTTAGGACATGCAATCTGTGGCACACCATAGGCGAATTTGGAGAACACAAGAGAGGAACTTTTTTTTTTTTCAATAGAGGAGAAGTGGGAGAATCTGTTATAAACATTGGAGTCCACTGGAGAAAACTGAGAATTTGGAGTGTAGTGGATTTTCATTGGCTGAGTTGTGACTGTCTCAATGGTTGGGCTGTTGCCAGGCAAGGAGAAATTGTTCCTTCCTCCTACTGGGTAGTCATGCTGTAACTTTCTTCCTGTGGAGCTGCAAAGGTACAGCTCTTCCAGTTGGGTCTGCAGTTGAATTCCAGAGGTGGAGCATGAGAGTGCCCCTCCTGGAGCCACTTTAAATGAGGTTTCTATTTATAGGCAAACCTCATTTCATTGTTCTTCACTTTATTTTGCTTTGTGCTATTTTTTGTAGTGGGCTTCCCTTGTGACTCAGCGGGTAAAGAATCCGCCTGCAATGTGGGAGACCTGGGTTCAGTCCCTGGGTTGGGAAGATCCCCTGGAGAAGGGAAAGGCTACCCACTCCAGTATTCTGGCCTGGAGAATTCCATGGACTGTAGTCCATGGGGTCACAAAGAGTTGGACACAACTGAGTGACTTTTGCTTTCACTTTCAATTTTTGTAATATATATTGAAATCAGGAGGTGTGATGCCTATACCTTTGTTCTTACTTAAAAAATGGTTGTGGCTACTTAAGGTCTTTTCTGGTTCCATATGAATTTTAGGATTTTTTTTTCTATTTCTGTGAAAAGCACCACTGGAATTTTGATAGGGATTGCATTGATTTGTAGATTGGGTAGAATGGAGATTTTAGCAGTGTTAATTCTTCCAATCCATGAACATGATATACCTAAAAAGGTAGGTCAGTTGGTAAAAAATCTGCCTGCAATGCAGGAGACTCCGGTTCGATCCCTGGGTCAGGAAAATCCCCTGGAGAAGGAAATGGCAACCCACTCCAGTATTCTTGCCTGGAGAATCCCTATGGACAGAGGTGCCTGGTGGGCTACAGTCCAAAGAGTCGGACACGTCTGAGTGACTAAGCACAGGTACATAAAGTGGACAAACAGGTTTCAAATCAATATGCACAAAATCAGTACAATCTGATTTTATTTTAAATGTATGTATGCATGTCGAAAGATCTGGAACTATAATAGCAAAAATGACTCAAAAGGAAGCCTCCTCATTCAGACTCTAAACAGGCTCAAACCCTGGGGCAGCTGCAACAAGAATCAGGGAAATGTGTCCTGAGAGAAAAGGACTGAACATGAAGGTTAGACTCTTACGTAACATATTTTTTATGCCACGATTTAAACTTCATACCATTCCCTTTAGTGTCTATATTTACTTTCGAGAGCACTGTATTTTAGAATCGCATGCTGTGCTGAATGGTTCTCCACCGGCTATCTACTCCAGGACACTCTGACATCATCGGAGTGGTCGGCTGTGTTGGGTGTTCACAAACGCGGATGAAGTAATATAGCATCTTTTGTGGAGAGACGTGGGTGGCGTGTTTCATCTCCCCTGGGCTTTTAGACAAGGATCAAGTCAAAGAGAAGGCAGGGGGCAGCATCTGGCAGGAGCCTCCTAGCCTTAGCAGCCTTTGCTCATGAACATGGAGCTCAGTTTCTTGGTGGCTAAGGGAGGGAAAGGTCAGATTGCCCTGCGAGGAAGGAAATCCATGTCCCTCTGCAGAAAGTCCACTTCTTAGGTAACTAAAGGAATATAGTTGAGCCAAGAGAGGCCTTAGCAAGACAACTCTTCAGGATATGGGCTGCGGTGACCCCGATCAGAGAAGACACTGGATATAGGACAGAGTTGAAACCTTAGTTTGAATGATCTCCCGCAGTGACCAAACATGAACTTTGTCTCCAACTTTTGTGATGGTAGCCGCTTTCATCTGAATTACCCTCACTGCCCTTCTAAGAGACTGGTGTGACACAGAAGAGACCAATAGTTTTGCCACACTGAGCCAGAAACAGAATCAGAGCAGCTTTCTCGAGCTCCTACTACATGCCTGACAGGCCTGCATAGAAAGGAAGCCTCCTCGCTCCGGCTCTGAACAGGCTCCAGCCCTGGGGCAGCTGCAACAAAGTCGGGAAGCAGCTACTCCCTTGCCTGCTTGTAGGCTTGGCTGCTGGTCTGTCTGCTCTGCCAGTCACCTGGGTTGAGGAGTTGTGAGAGGTGAGAGGCAGGCTTTTTTCCCAGAAAGAGAAATGAACCCATAATGCCAAGATAGTCAAACTCACATGCAGACGAAGGGCACCAGTGAGGCACACAGAAGCCATTGTCCACAGAAAGAAGATAACTTGCCAAAAAAACACCCACTAACACATGGTAATTCTTTTACAAACACAAATTTAAACAACATACACAAAAACACTATGATAAAGTCTAAAACCGCAGAAGCTTAATGTGACTGAAGTGCAACTGGGCAAAATCACTTGGGTGTTAGCTGTCCTGTTATCTTCCTCCTTTGCCTCCTCTGCCAACTGCATAGATGGGGGAGATGTGTTAATCGCTTAGTTGTATCCGACTCTTTGTGACCTCATAGACTGTAGCATGCCAGGCTTCTCTGTCCATGGGATTCTCCAGGCCAAAATACTGGATTGGTTTGCCATTTCCACTTCCAGGGGATCTTCCCAACCCAAGGATCGAACCTGGATCTCCTACATTGCGGGCAGATTCTTTACCACTGAGCCACCAGGGAAGCCCCTAGATTGGCAAGGGGGAAGGGACAAAAGAGGTGGAAAGACTCTAGCAGACCCACTGGACAGGAGGGCAGAGGGAGGGTATGGAGGAGACTGTGAGGCCTGAGGATTTAGTAGGTTCTAGAGAAGAGCTGGAGAAGGAAATGGCACCCCACTCCAGTACTCTTGCCTGGAGAATCCCATGGAGGGAGGAGCCTGATAGGCTACAGTCCACGGGGTGGCAAAGAGTCTGACACGACTGAGCGACTTCACTTTCATTTTTCACTTTCATGCATTGGGGAAGGAAATGGCAACCCACTCCAGTGTTCTTGCCTGGAGAATCCCAAGGACGGGGCAGCCTGGTGGGCTGCCGTCTATGGGGTCGCACAGAGTCGGACACGACTGAAGTGACTTAGCAGAGAAGAGCTGGAGAGGGAAATGGCAACCCACTCCAGTACTCTTGCCTGGAGAATCCCATGGAGGGAGGAGCCTGATAGGCTACAGTCCATGGGGTCTCAAAGAGTCAGACATGACTCAGCAACTTCACTTTCACTTTCAAAGAAGAGTTGAAAGTGAGTGAAAGTGAAAGTGGCTCAGTCAAGTCTGACTCTTTGCAACCCCACGGACTGTAAAGATTCTCCAGGCCAGGATACTGGAGTGGGTAGCCTTTCCCTTCTCCAGGGGATCTTTCCAACCCAGGGATTGAACCCAGGTCTCCAGCATTGCAGGAGGATTCTTTACCAGCTGAGCCACCAGGGAGTTAAAAAGGGTTTAAAGATTAATCATGAATTATGACTTAGATTTTTAAAAATTTTTAGAGAGGTGAGTAAAGCTGAAATGCCTGTTTGAGCTGTGTTTCTTCAAATTAGTGTCCATTCTGAGACTAGACCACTTGAGCTGTGACCGTGTAAGAATTCTCCAAGCAGGATCATGAGGCTATCTTTTTGCCCTTTTGTGAGCATGTGAAATTGCAGAAAATAGAGTCATTCTCTTTGACTGTTTCAAGTACTTTCTCTGTGACCCAAGACCAGTTATGTGCCAGCTTCTTCATAACCTACAAATTATGGCAGAAGAATACATCCTACTTTTCTCTGGGGGCAGGGAGAGGCGGGGAGCAGTTCATAGCTCAAATGCCATAGATTCTCACAGTTCTTACTGAGATTTAGTAGGTTTTCTTGAATAAACATTGCTTCATTGGCTGTATGCCCCTAGGACAATCTGTACAGACTTCAAATGGTTAAGTTTTTAAAAGTAACTGTCAGCAGTTATGACTGTTTCATTGAAGAGCGGGTCTGAGAGGCTGTTCCTGCCACTATTCCAGAATTGGGTCTTTGGTATTTGAATCTGGGATTTTAGCAGAGAGGGAAAGCATAGTTCAAGTCAGGTTGGGAGCCAGAGAAAAAGAAAGGAGAACTTTGGAAGCCAAAAAGAATCCATTGTTCATGGTTACTTACCTCCTGGGAATTTTATGGTCCAGCTCACTCTGGAGTTAGAACCCTTTTTGGCTAAACCAGCACCAGCAAAGCTGTGGGCAGTGATATATGACAGCCTAGATACACTGTGAGGTACGTGAGGTCATAGACAGGTTGCTCTTCTGACCGGAGATCAGAGAAGAAGTGGGCTAGAGAGATAAAGGCAAAAATGGGGTGGGGTGGGTATGAGACCAACTTCATTCTTCTACATGTAGATATCTAATTTTCCACACACCAATTCACTGTTGAAAGACTGTCCTTTCCAGGGTGTTCTTGGCACCCTTCCTGAAGATCAGCTGACCAAATATGCATGTTTTTATTTCTGTTTCATGGGTCTATTTGTATGATTTTATGCCAGTGCCGTACCCTTCGGATTACTATAGCTTTAACCTCAAAGGATTTTTTTTTTTTTTTAAAGAAAAAGAAAGTTATGCCTTCAAAAGCAGGAAGAAACAGCGGCAACAGGCGTGTAAGCTCTCCTGGTCTTCACAGGTAGGGTACAGGTGAATTCCTTGCTATTTGCAGGGATCTTTTCATGACAAATCTTTCTTCTAAACAATGGCTTCTGCAGCATGCAGACAGCTACAGGCCACTCAGTTGCTTGTATTCGGTCAATCATTCAATAGTTATTAAATGCCTACTATTGATCAGGAACAGAATTTAATTCTATAATAAGTCTAAAACATTTACTAAGGCCTCCAATATACTTGCCACTTCTTTCTCATTAGTTCAATGAACATAATGTCATCAGTATGGTAGACCAGTGAAATATTTTACAGAATTTCCAGATAGCCTGGAGCCCTTGGGACTATCTTACGACAAATGACATGAGTTAACCGAAAAGCTAGAGAGAAACTAACTGTAAGTGTATACTATCGTTTGGCTCCCAGTGAGTGCAAACTGCTTCTACCACCCTTTTCTGGTGAGAATCAGTTCAGTTCAGTTCAGTCGCTCAGTTGTGTTCAACTCTTTGTGACCCCATGAATCGCAGCACACCAGGCCTCCCTGTCCATCACCAACTCCCGGAGTTTACTCAAACCCATGTCCATCAAGTCGGTGATGCCAATAAACTGTGGAAAATTCTGAAAGAGATGGGAATACCAGACCACCTGACCTGCCTCTTGAGAAACCGATATGCAGGTCAGGAAGCAACATGGAACTGGACATGGAACAACAGACTGGTTCCAAATAGGAAAAGGAGTACATCAAGGCTGTATATTGTCACCCTGCTTATTTAACTTATATGCAGAGTACATCATGAGAAACGCTGGGCTGGAAGAAGCACAAGCTGGAATCAAGATTGCCGGAAGAAATATCAATAACCTCAGATATGCAGATGACACCACCCTTATGGCAGAAAGTGAAGAGGAACTAAAAAGCCTCTTGATGAAAGTGAAAGAGGAGAGTGAAAAAGTTGGCTTAAAGCTTAACATTCAGAAAACTAAGATCATGTCATCTGGTCCCCATCACCTCATGGGAAATAGATGGGGAAACAGTGGAAACAGTGTCAGACTTTATTTTTTGGGCTCCCAAATCACTGCAGATGGTGACTGCAGCCATGAAATTAAAAGACGCTTACTTCTTGTAAGGAAAGTTATGACCAACCTAGATAGCATATTAAAGAGCAGAGACATTACTTTGCCAACAAAGGTCCGTCTGGTCAAGGCTATGGTTTTTCCAGTGGTCATGTATGGATGTGACAGTTGGACTGTGAAGAAAGCTGAGCGCCGAAAAATTGATGCTTTTGAACTGTGGTGTTGGAGAAGACTCTTGAGAGTCCCTTGGACTGCAAGGAGATCTAACCAGTCCGTCCTGATGGAGATAAGTCCTGGGTGTTCACTGGAAGGACTGATGCTGAAGCTGAAACTCCAATACTTTGGCCACCTCATGCAAAGAGTTGACTCACTGGAAAAGACCCTGATTCTGGGAGGGATTGGGGGCAGGAGGAGAAGGGGACGACAGAGGATGAGATGGTTGGATGGCATCACTGACTCAATGGACATGAGTTTGAGTAAACTCTGGGGGTTTGTGATGGACAGGGAGGCCTGGCGTGTTGCGACTCATGGGGTCGCAAAGAGTCAGACATGACTGAGCGACTGAACTGAATTCTGAACAGGCTTAATGCATAACTGCTTTGATCTTTTTCCTCCCTATTCCCCAATTCCCCCAGCAGGGACTGGAAACAGAGAGGAAGAGCGTGCCCATCGGGATCCAAATCACGACCGAGGCTCTAGAGTTTCCCTTTTCTAATCTTCTTGCAAGTCCTTGGTTGGTTCCCAAGCCCATTCCCCAGAACAGCTATTTCAAAACTCCATCACTTCCCCAAGCTCCCAAAAGTCCTCCTATTTCTGTCCCCATTGGCTCTCAACAGATGGCTTGTCTCATACCAAGGACATTGAGGTGGTCAAGTGAGAACTTGCCTCATTTCCTACTCCCTAGCCAACAACTTGATCTGTTTCTACACCTCCCTCCTTCTCTCTTGGTTTAAGTCTCACCTCTCCACCAGTCTTGTTAATCAGATTTGCCTTCAGCATTTCTAGGTGGAATCACATCTTAAGGTGGAGATTAGGTTCTTAAGTCTACACAAGGACAAAAGTCACACACAGTCAAAATTACCCTAGAAGTTTTCTTAAATTACCCACAACAACAGATCAAATGTGGCTTTGAGAATATAGTCCTGGAAAGTAATATGTAGGTGTGAGTATATCAAGCAGACAGTAATATACAGGTATAAGGCATGAATACTGTATAAGGCTACACAGAGTACATGGTAATGTATAGCGTGAAATTCCAAAGAGGGATTGCTTTGAGAAAACTACTTAAGTAAGCTTTTTTGGAACCTTGAACAAACTAGTGGCATTCTATCTCCCCATATGCTGTCCCCACCCTAGTTTTCAGGGATAACTTTATCAGTTCCCCCCTAGTCGTTGGTTTTCCCGTTTCCTCTTCCAGATTGTAGTTAAGCCACCACTACCCACTCGTATGACACGCCATTTCATTCTCTGTATGTGTTCCGGAAAGTTCTATGTCCTCCATATCTCCATTGGTGGTTTCACTAAGAGGCTTCCCTGCCAGAATCCCTGCCTTTAGGCACCTTCACTGAGTGCAGTGGTCCACTGGATTTCCAGCATGCTTTAGTAATGATTTCTCATTCTATCTGCCTCCTGCTCCATTAGAAGATTAAACTTGAGTGCACATCAGAGAAATCCAAAATAACAATGGCTTAATAGAGAAGTTTCTCTCCCCTCTCTCTCATAAAAGAAGCCCGAGAGTAAGTAGTGCAGGGCTGTTTTGATGGTTCATCAAGGACCCAGGCTTCCTTTCTGCCCTGCCTTTCTATGAATAGTTCGCAGCTTCCGTCCCTAGGGCTGCTCCAGCCCCTGTATCCACGTTCCAGATAGCAGGTGTTCAGGAAAGTTATCCAAAACTTAGAAATAAAGCTGACTGTGCTGTGCTTACTTCCTCAGTCTTGTCCAACTCTTTGCGACCAAATGGATTGTAGCCCGCCAGACTCCTCTGCCCCTGGGGGTTCTCCAGGCAAGAATACTGGAGTGGGTTGCCATGCCCTCCTCCAGGGGATCTTCCCAACCCAGGGACCAAACCCAGGTCTCCCGTTTTTAACATTTATAGGTTTCAATAGCAGAAGGGACAGAAGGGCTTTCTCCCAGCTGAGTCAGCAGTCTCCCTAAATGTTCCACCGAAAATCTCTACTTGTATCTCTTGGGCCAGAATTTAGTCACTGAGCTACATCCGGCTGCAAGAGAGGCTGGAGAATGTGGCCTTAGGCTAAGTACATCAGTACCCTGGATACAATCAGGGTTCTTTTACTAGGTAGGCAGAGATTGGAGAGCCAGACAACTAGTAGTCTTTTGTCCCAAGAATATACGTCTGTTGATTATACCTCCTTTAACCTGTGTCTTTGCTTCCCCTCTGTCTTGGCTTGTTTTCAGCAGCCTAAAAGCATACTCAAAGAGCTCTGACCCTTTGCTCCTGAATCTTTCTCCAGTTATCGTGATGACCTTCTCCTTTGCCCCCAGTCAGGTCCTAGAAAGAACAACCCCTCGTGGCTTCCCTCTCTCACCGCCTCTTCCTCCTTCGTCCACTTTCATCAGCTACTGTTGCCCGCACTGCAATTTCCCTGCCCTCAAAGGCTTCCGCTGGTCCTCCAAACATTAGACTCAGATCCCCTGCATCTTGCACAAAGCGATATGTAATAAATGATGACTAAATTATTCAGTGTGTTAGTCATTCTTTCTCAGTACAGAGTTATTTTCTATTCTTCAATGCAAAAGTCGTATTTTCATTTCATTACGGGCTAAACTGTTTCTTTTGACTTGTTCATGAGAAGTTAATTCTCAGACGTTGCTTTGGTTCTGTACAAAAATGCATTGTAACTTCCAAAAAATTAAAGGAACAGCACACTTGGAAATGACCTTTTTGTAAGCTTGGGTCTTTTTATTCAGTTCTCTTGAATTTTTATTGTTCAGTTGCTGAGTCGTGTGCGACTCTTCTGCGGCTCCTTGGACTGTAGCCCACCAGGCTCCTCTGTCCAAAGGATTTCCCAGACAAGAATACTAGAGTGGGTTGCCATTTCCTCTTTCAGGTGATCTTCCTGACCCAGGGATTGAACCTGCATCTCCGCATTGGAAGGCAGACTCTTTACCACTGAACCACCAGGGAAGCGCCCCTGCCCATCTATTGAATAGAAAAAAGAAATTGGATGTTTGGTGCTAATAAAAGCGTTTTTTCCCTTAGATTGCCTCTAAGGCACATCAGATCTGTGACAAGTTGTTTACCTGGCTAACTCATAGAGGTAAACTCCTCATTTTGAAACCCCCAAGGGAAAAACACCAATAAGAGCCCAGATAATGCATTTTCTTCTGTTGCTGAACTTCCCTCTTGATTCTTCCACAAAACATGGATCTAGGTATTTTCCAGTTCAATTTTTGCTCTAAACCAGAGATAATGTCCCAAACAGATGCTTGGCTGTCTGTCAGCCTCTCCCTCCTTGTGGGTTTCATTCCCTGCGTGGGGCTGCTCCTCAGGGATGGGGGGCTGGGACCGCGGCAGCCCGGCTGGCTAGGGATTGCTGGCACGATGTGGTTATACTGCCCCAATGTGGCAGATTTCATTCTATTTCAAATGCCGCCTCATTTTTTCTCTCGTGCTTCCTGGAGAAACCACCCAGTAATGAGGAATAGTTTCTGAGTGAGTACATCATAGGCTATTGAAGAGTGGTGGTGGGCTTGAAGGGGACCCAAAGCATTTCTTCCATCCCTTCCTCAAAGGTTTTTTTAGGGGGGAGGTCATGTGAAAGTGAAGTGTTAGTCACTCAGTTGTCAGACTCTTTGCGACCCCATGGACTATAGCCAGCCAGGCTCCTTTGTCCATGGGATTCTCTGGGTGAGAACACAGGAGTGGGTTGCCATGCCCTCCTCCAGGAGATCTTCCCGACCCTGGGAATCAAACCCTGGTCTCCTGCATTGCAGGCAGATTCTTTGCCATCTGAGCTACCAGGGAGAGGCTTGGAATTTTAGTAGGCAACTCTCATCTGCTATATCTGAAGAGTATCTCCAGCAGGAAGAAGGAAAAACCCCAGGAAAGAAGTCAGTTTTTAATCAGTTGGAGTTTGTTTGACCCTGCCAATTTAAACAGAGGTTGAAATTGGGATCCATAAGCTAAATCTGGTCCTTGGACATGCTGCGTTTGCCTGATACAGTTGTTTGTTTTTTAATTTGTATCTGGTTTTAATTTTAAAAAGCAATATTTATAAGAAAGATTCATAGAAAAACCTAGACTTTTGCCTTCAGGATACTGTATTTCTGACTTGCAGCAATCAGTTGGAATGGAGTAGTTGCTCTTACTTTGAGATGGTGTTTGCCCACTACATTTTTTCACAGTCCTCATGACTCCCTATCGTAATCCGCTGCCTCCCTCGTTCACAGTACCTGCTATGGTCCTTTGGGATCTCTGTTGTTAACAGCTGGAGATGAGGAAGGAGGCTGAGGAATAAGGGAACACCTCACGGGAGGAAACGACCTTAAGCTGGTCCTTGAAAACTGAGTAGAAATTTTCTTGGTAGAGTAGAGAGGTAAGGGTGTTCCAGGTAGAACAGACAGAGAAAAAAGCATAGAGTAATGAAGGTTATTGGGAGGGATCAAATGAACCTCAAGAAAACTAGAGTAATCTTTCACATGACCTTGGATTTCAACATTTCAATCCCAGTCTACTTTCTACCACATATGGTCTATGTGACCCTGTGCCAGTTATTTAATTTCTTTGAGCCTCAATTATTCTGTATAGTGGACTTAATAGTAGCTCTTCCATATGGCTGTGACTAGTTCTGGACCATTCATATTCATTGCCATATAATATTCCTTTGTGCAAATACTCTGCCATTTATTACCCATTCCTGGTTAGTGGATATTTAGATAGTAACTTTCTGGTTTTGGCTCCTAAAAGTAGTGTGGTTTATGAAAATTCTGAAAATCCTAAAAATTCTAGTACATGTATTTTGATGAACATATGCTTGTGTTTCTGTTGAGTGTATATATATATACTCAAGAGTGAAGCTAGAGGGTCACAGGCTATGCATACGTTTAGTTTCAGTAGATACTACTAAATAGTTTTCTAAGGTGATTGGAACCAATTTGTATATGCAGTAGTCTATGAGAGTTCTGGTTGCTCTGTATTTTTTCCAATACTTGGTATTCTTACTTTCATTTTTGCCATTCTGTTGGAGGTATAGCAGTATCTCTTAGTGGTTTTAAAGTACATTTCCAAAAAAAAAAAAGAAAAAGTACATTTCCTTCATGGCTAAGGAAATCTAACATTTCCTCATATGTTTATTGAATATTTGGATATTTTCTTTTGTGAAATAGCTTAGAATTTTTGCACACTTTTTAATTGAGTCATCTGTGGGTTTTTGTATTGATTTGTATGATTCTTTATGTATTTGGTATAAGGCTTTGTTGGATATATGTATTGCAAATATCCTGCCCTACTCTGTGCAAATATCTGTCCTACCTGTAAAGATACTTTTCAGAGTATCATTAATACTCTGTAAAGTATTAATAGTTTTAATAGTATCCTATTAATACTTTCACTCTGTTAATGATGTCTTTTGGTGAACAGAAGCTCTTAATTTTAACATTGTACAATATTTCAGTTTTTTCTTTTATGATGAGCATCCTTTGTGTCTTATTTATGAAATCATTGCCTGTTCTAAGATCTTGAGATTTTCTATGTTATATTCTCAGATTTATTACTTTTACCTTTTACATTTAGGCCTGTGATTCATCTGAAATTCATTTTTGTTTCTGATGTGAGGTAGGGGTCAAGATACATTTTCCTCCATTATATAACCAATTGACCCAGCACTGTTTATGAAAAAAATCATCCTTTCTCCTCTGAAAAGGATATGACAGTATCCCCTCTGTTGTAAGGTAGGTTTTTGTTCATGTGTAACTCGTATTCTGCTCCACTGGTCTTTTTGTCTATGCTTATTGAAGTGCCGCACTATCTTAATTGCTAAAGCTTTATAATAAGTCTTTGTATGTGGGGGTTTAAGTCTTCAGGCTTTTTAAAAGTCTTTTTGTTTAAGATTGCCTTCACTCCTTTTGAGCTTTTGTGTTTGCCATATGAATTTTAAAACCAGTGAGTCAGTTTCCTATGCCCTGAAGTACTAGAAATTGGTGTCCTTGAAGTGCATCACGTTAGTATCTGGCAGTCCAAAAGGGCAGGGCTAGTGTGAGTTTCCAAATCAGACTGTCTCCAGGGGTGACTGTTCACTGTCTTGCCACTTTTCTTCTCTAGCTCCCAGTTATCCAAGTCTGCAGCTCCTGAAGGTCACTTGGGTGTAAGCCCCTCTTGCTCACAAGAGTGTGTGTTAGTCGCTCAGTCGTGTGACTCTTTGTGACCACATGGACCGTAGCCCGCCAGGCTCCTGTGTACATGGGATTCTCCAGGCAAGAATACTGGAATGGGTTGCCATGCCCTTCTCCAGAGGATCTTCCCAACCCAGGGATCGAACCCTGGTCTCCTGCATCGTAGGCAGATTTTTCACCATTTGAGCTACAGAGAAGTCTAAGCTCTCAAGAATGCCAGTGTTCATATCAAGGTTATCCCTACAGTTGTTCCGAAAGTTCCCACTTCCTGTGGGTAGAGAGTAATGTTGGGTTCCATGAAGGAGAAGCCAATCGCCTCTTAGCCAGTTCCTGCTGCTTTGTCTCCTGAGCCTTGTAATATCTCAGACTGTGCTCAGAGCCTCAAAAGTTTCTCTCAGTTTCTTCACCTCCAGGCGTAACTTCTTGCCCATAAACCCACCAAATGTCTCAAGAAATATTATAGTTCAGTTTCGGGGATTAAACACTATTCAAGGAGACAGAAAAAAAAAAAAATCCCTGCTCATCCTTCCTCTCCCGATTCCTCTTTCAGCCCCCAGTTACACAAATGAAGTTCCAGGTGTGTGAGTGAGTGCGTGGAGACTCTGGGGCCTGGGCATGAAGACATGTCTGTCCTCACAGTGTCTGAGTCTCAGCGCAGCAACTCCAAACTGTCCAGCACTCTCTAAAAGAACATAAACAATTCTTGGCTCATAAAACGCACTCAGCATATAATCCCTGGAAAGAAAGCATCTTCTGTTACTGAGTTAGACTTCCAACAGTGAGGCTAGTGCTTAGACTTTGGTGTTTATGACAAGGCAGAGACAATGGTTTCTCTCTTGTTTTCTTTTTTTTTGCCATTTCCTTTTCTTTTTCACTTTCCCAATCATTCTCCTCTCTTCTTTCTCTTAATTCTTCACTAACTCGTTATGAATTAGAATAGCTTAAATTAACTCACTTGAGTTTTGTAGATAGAAAATGGTGTAATCTAAAAACAATGATTTATCTGACTCTGCCTTTCTTATCTTATTTCAACGTACTTTCCTTTCTTATTACATTTTTTTTCATTCTTTTTGAATTTTTTTTATTAGTTGGAGGCTAATTACTTTATAATATTGTAGTGGTTTTTGCCATACATTGACATGAATCAGCCATGGATTTACATGTGTTCCCCATCCCGATCCCCCCTCCTGCCTCTCTCCCCATCCCATCCCTCTGGGTCTTCCCAGTGCACCAGCCCTGAGCACTTGTCTCATGCATCCAACCTGGGCTGGTGATCTGTTTCACCCTTGATAGTATACTTGTTTCAATGCTGTTCTCTCAGAACATCCCACCCTTGTCTTCTCCCACAGAGTCCAAAAGTCTGTTCTGTACATCTGTGTCTCTTTTTCTGTTTTGCATAGAGGGTTATTGTTACCATCTTTTTAAATTCCATATATATGCGTTAGTATACTGTATTGGTGTTTTTCTTTCTGGCTTACTTCACTCTGTATAATAGGCTCCAGTTTCATCCATCTCGTTAGGACTGGTTCAAATGAATTCTTTTTAACGGCTGAGTAATATTCCATAGTGTATATGTACCACAGCTTCCTTATCCATTCGTCTGCTGATGGGCATCTAGGTTGCTTCCATGTCCTGGCTATTATAAACAGTGCTGCAATGAACATTGGGGTGCACGTGTCTCTTTCAGATCTGGTTTCCTCGGTGTGTATGCCCAGAAGTGGGATTGCTGGGTCATATGGCAGTTCTATTTCCAGTTTTTTAAGAAATCTCCACACTGTTCTCCATAGCGGCTGTACTAGTTTGCATTCCCACCAACAGTGTAAGAGGGTTCCCTTTTCTCCACACCCTCTCCAGCATTTATTGCTTGTAGACTTTTGGATAGCAGCCATCCTGACTGGCATGTAATGGTACCTCATTGTGGTTTTGATTTGCATTTCTCTGATAATGAGTGATGTTGAGCATCTTTTCATGTGTTTGTTAGCCATCTGTATGTCTTCTTTGGAGAAATGTCTGTTTAGATCTTTGGCCCATTTTTTGATTGGGTCATTTATTTTTCTGGAATTGAGCTGCAGGTGTTGCTTGTATATTTTTGAGATTAATCCTTTGTCTGTTTCTTCATTTGCTATTATTTTCTCCCATTCTGAAGGCTGTCTTTTCACCTTGCTTATAGTTTCCTTTGTTGTGCAAAAGCTTTTAAGTTTCATTAGGTCCCTTTTGTTTATTTTTGCTTTTATTAAGTTAAAGTTACATAAGAGGAGTGATCATGAACAACTCCTTTTTATTCCTTATTTCACAGGAAACAACTCCAGTGTTCATTAAGGGTGATCTTGACTGGTAGTTTGATGCACTATATTTACTACATATACATATATACTATATGCTATACTTTTATGCTATATCTAGTAAATAGCCTTTTTCATTTTACCAAGACATTTTTAGCTTGCATTGGGTTTTGAATGTTATCAAATGACATTTTGACATATTGAACTGATCTCTTTTCTTTTCTTTTTGAAATGTATTTATAGCATAGGTTTTTAAAAATCAAAATAGTGTTTAGAAATATATGGTTGATGGATACTACAAAACTCCTAGAGAAAAACATAGACATATAAACCACAGCCATGTTTTTTGGACCCATCTCCTAAAGTGAAGGAAATAAAAGCAAAAAAAGGCAAATAGAATTTAATTAAACTTAAAACATTTTGCACAGCAAAGGAAACCATCAACAAAATGAAAAAAACAACCTACTGGATGGGAGAAAATATTTGCAAATGATATGACTGATAACAGATTGATATCCAACATATGTAAATAGCTCATACAACTCAGTGTCAAAAAACAAACAACCCAATTGAAAAATGGGCAGAAGCAGTGAATAGACATTTTTCCAAAGAGGAAATGCAAATGGTCAACAAGCACATGAAAAAATGCCCAACATGACTAAAGACGCAAGTCAAAACCATCCGTGGTGAAATATGTCACTTCATACCTGCCAGGATGGCTATCATCAAAAAGAAATTGATAAACTGGTGCAGTCACTGTGCAAAACAGTATGGAAGTTTCTCAAAAATAGAACTACCATATGGTCTAGTAATTCCATTCCTGGGTATGTATCCAAAGAAAACAAAAGCAGTGATTCGAAAAGACACACCCCAATATTCATAGCAGCATTATTTACAAATGGCCAAGATATGGCAGCAACCTAAGTATCCATCAACAGATGAATGGATAAAGAAGAGGTGGAATATTAGTCAGCCATAAAAAGAACAAAAATTTGCCATTAGCATCAACATGAATGAACTTGGAGGGCATTATGCTAAGTGGCATAAGTCAGACAGAGGAAGACAAATACTGTATGATATCACTTATATGTGGAATCTAAAAAATACAACAAACCAGTGAATATGACAAGAAAGAAGCAGGCTCACAGATATAGAGAACAAATTAGTGATTGCCAGTGGGGAGAGGGGAGGGGGGTGATATAGGGTTGGGGGAAAAAGAAGTACAAACTATTGGGTATAAGACAGACTTAAGGATTATTGTATAACATGGGGAATATAGCCAATGTTTTGCAATAACTGTAAGTGGAAAGTAAACTTTAAAAATTATATAAAAATTTAAGGAATCTCCACACTGTTCTCCATAGTGGCTTACCAGTTTGCATTCCCACCAAAAGTGTAAGAGGGTTCCCTTTTCTCCACACCCTCTCTAGCATTTATTGTTTGTAGACTTTTTGGTGCTAGCTATTCTGACCAGAGTAAGATGATACTTCATTGTGGTTTTGATTTGCATTTCGCTAATAATGAGTGATGTTGTGCATCTTTTCATGTGTTTATTAGCCATCTGTATGTTTTCTTTGGAGAAATGTCTGTTTAGTTCTTTGGCCCACTTTTTGATTGGGTTGTTCTTTTTTTTGGGGGGGGGGGTATTGAGCTGCATGAGCTGCTGGTATATTTTGGAGATTAATTCTTTGTCAGTTGTTTCATTTGCTATTATTTTCTCCCGTTCTGAAAGCTGACTTTTCACCTTGCTTATAGTTTCCTTCATTGTGCAAAAGCTTTTAAGTTTAATTAGGTCCCCTTTGTTTATTTTTGCTTTTATTTCCATTACTCTGGGAGGTGGGTCATAAAGGATCTTGCTGTGATTTATGTCATAGAGGATTCTGCCTATATTTTCCTCTTAGAGTTTTATAGTTTCTGGTCTTACATTTAGATCTTTAGTCCATTTTGACTTTATTTTCCTTAAAAAACTGGAAATAGAACTGCCATATGACCCAGCAATCCCACTGGTAAAGAATCTGCCTGCAATGTGAGAGACCCAAATTCGATCCTTGGGTCGGGAAGATCCCCTGGAGAAGGAAATGGCAACCCACTCCAGTATTCTTGCCTGGAGAATCCCGTGGACAGAGAAGCCTGGTGGATTATAGTCCATGGGGAGTTGGACATGACTGAGTGACTAACACCTTCACAAATACATATATATATATCAATAATTTCACTTTTCAGTTGTTATTTTAGTTAAATCTCAATATTAAGGTAATGCTGGTTTTGCAAAATAGGTTGTGAAGTCTTTTTTTTACCCTTTTCTGTTTTCTAAGGTAATTCACTTAGTGTAGAATTGGTAACATTTATTTGGCTCTGAGCTCTTTTTTTATAGACGATTCTTTGAAAAAGTTTCTAATTTCTTACATGACAGTGTATTCAACTGTCAACATTTTGGATAAATATTGATAATTTACATTTCCCCAGTGAATAATTTATATTCTGTTAAGGTTTTTACATTTGTCTCTTCTTACATCCCTCCCTTTAATGCTTTATGTTTATTTTGCTTTCCCTTCTTTTACTAATTAGATTTACTAAAGATTTTTCTTGTAACTGCTTTTGTTGCTGTTTTTTCCCGGCAAAGAAACAGAACTTGAACCAATTTACGGATTCTGTTTTCTAATTCAATTAGCTTTAACCTTCTTTTAGTCTGCCTAAGTTAGATTTCTAATTTCTTACACTGAATACTTAATTGGAGTTTATTTTATCGTGTTTAACATAGAAACCATTTAAGGCTACTGATTTGTCTCTGAGCATAGCTTTGACAATATTCCATAAATTTCAAATGAATGTAGTATTGTCTATAAACTATGTTTTAGCTTTTGGTTTGCCCCCAAATTTATTTAGGAGAATTGTTTTGTTTTCTTATTGTCCAAGATTCTTTCTTTTAAGTTTTTGTTATCTTTATGGTTAGGATGATCTTTATACTATTGTCTCTCTTTCAGCAGAAAGTCTTCTGATCTGTCCTTGGGGAATAGTAACTCATCAGGAAAGAATGGAAACTATCTTTCCATCCTCATCCCTCTTCAAGTAAAAAGGCTTTTTGTGTGTATTTCTAAAGTGTGACCCTTCATCATAGACAAACAAGCCCTATTGTAAAAGAAAGGAACGTGATGCACCTTTAATTTTGGAGGAGGGTTTGGGGAAGTGTGATAATGGATGAAAAAAACTAAAGCGCTCCAGTTTGAAGTGTGGTCTCCAAGCCCTGGGAATAGAGACTGGTTTAAGGATGAGAAGACGATGGAACCAACTTTTGCAAAACATCTCTGAAGTATAGGACCTTGGAGGAAAGTGGCTGTGGGTGAAGACAGGTCCAGGTACTAAGAGCTGCAATACTGGGGCCCAAGTAAGGGGAGTGAGCTTCATGTGGAAGAAGTGGGTTTGCTCACAAAGCTGCTCCCTTTTTAAAGACAGAGTTGAGGCATTACTTGGGATGCTGGGACCAGCAGTTCTGGACAGATAGAGGAAGACCCAGACTGGCAAAATTTTTCTGTGAAGCAAGGAGCAACTGTGGCGAAGGCAGCAGCAGGCTTAAAGAAGCTAGAATTCTTCTCAGCTCGAGAATTAGAGCCTGCCTGTTTTCCTTCTTAAACTGCCTAAAATGAACCCCTTAGAAGAGTGTAAGTGACCCATGGTGGATAAATGTCTAAGAATGGAATCCATAACTTCACACCAGTCTGGAATGTGGGGACTCAAACCAGTTCTACTTAATTTGAGAAATAAATACAATGTAGTGTTGCTTGCTTCCCTCCTGGCTGGAGACATTTATACATATGGTGTTACTTTTGAATTTTATTTTCTAGTGACTGAAGCATATGCTTTACATAATTTTCATTTTTGGAACTTGTTCCTGTGTTCTCTGTAAATTTTTGTATATGTTTTCATAAATTCTAAATATTTTCACTAGTTTGTTCCTGATTACAAAAATAGTTCATATAGATCAACAGAAAAAATTAAATATAAAAGCATAAGGAGGAAAATGAATCTTTTAAATGTGATTTTACTGTCTAAAGTATTATTTGGGTACATATATATGATGCCAATGTTGAACATTTAAGTTGTTTTCAATATTTTCCTTTCATAATTAATATTGAGATAAACTACACATTCTTAATTATTTATTTAAAATAAATCCTAGAAGGAAAATATTTGAGTCAAAACTTGTATCTGTTTTTAAGCTTTATTATGTATTCCCAAACCAGTCAGTCTTAAAGAAAATCAATCCTGAATATTGATTGGAAGGACTGATGCTGAAGTTGAAGCTCCAATGCTTTGGCCACCTGATGTGAAGAGAGGACTCATTGGAAAAAACCCTGAAGCTGGGAAAGATTGAGGGCAGGAGGAGAAAGGGATGACAGAGGATGAGATGATTGGATGGCATCACTGACTCAATGGACATTAGTTTGAGCAAGCTCCGGGAGATGGTGAAGGACAGGAAAGCCTGGCGTGCTGCAGTCCATGGGGTTGCAAAGAGTTGGACACAACTGAATGACTGAACAACAACAACAGATAAATTCCTAAATTGCTTTTTAAATAGTTGCATCAAGTATCTCAACAACAGCATTTAAGAATGCCTGTTTTCTGCACCCTTCTTCAACATTAGGTATCGTCATTTCTTAAGTGCCATCACCTGACGCGGGTCGCCCTTAGCTGTCATCTGGGTGACTTGCAACAGTCTCTGAGCGGGCCCTACTCTAATCAACTCTCTGTGTTCTACCCAGACTGACTTTTTTAATATCCCTTCTTAAATTCCATACCCCACACAAGGAGACCTAAGTGTCCTCATGGCCCATGAGGTTCTTCATGGGCCTTTGGGGACTTCCTTAATCACCTTGTCATCCCCTTCTATGCCCCAGACATACTGAACAGTTTTCTGTTTTACAGTCATTCATATTCTCTCTCCCTCTCTGCCTTTGTCTCTTCCCTCCTCCTGGCATCCAGTCTCTGCACATGCTACTTCCTCAGGTTGGAACATTCCTTCCTTGTTCCTCTGGCTCACCGCCTCTCTTCCAGCAGAGCATTTGGGCTTCTTCATAGCTGAGGTGTTCAGACTGGTGTTTGGCATTAGGCCCTGCTGCCTCCTGGGGGACTCCCATGTGCTCTGAACTAACCAGGCCACTAACCGGGGAGTGTTTGGGGAAGTTAAGCTCTGATGGAATATTCAGGGAATCTTGCCAAGGTTCAGCCCCGGCAGGACCAGGAATACCTAAGGGATGAGTGGCGTCGGTGAGGAAGAAGACAGACACACACAGAAGGTTGGGTAGAAGAAGTAGCTTTTTTTTATTTTTAGGACAGCTCAGTTTTTATAGAATGAACATTACCTCCCCCTTAAGTCACCACATATTACGTAAGATATTGTTTCGTGCTTCTGTCAATATTTTTCTTTCCCATGTTTTTCCCCTATGCATTCATCTAGAACGTTCCTGATTACGGGATTTTTTCTTCAATGTCCCGTACATAGTCTTCTTGCCTCAATGGCCTAACATTCTCATTCTAACAAAAACAATGTTCCATAGATTCCAGATATAGTATGAATTCTTTGGGTAATAAAACAATACATGGGAAGGGTCACAGTAACATGTTTGACGTTTCTGAGAATAGTACCATGAGAAAAACCTTGATATTTTTCTTTACCTGAAACCACAAAATCTCAATTTACAATGATTAACTATTAAACAGCAAAAACACCTCTAAAGCAGCAAAACACCTCTATTAATAGTGAGATAATGGCAGTGAAGCTGGTTAATATAAATCTTCTATTGAAATCCTATCTACCCCATTTCCTAACTCTACAAAAATACCCATAATCTTCCATGTTGTTTAAAGAAAGGGAAACAATGAACAAATAGCAGCAAGGAAATAGCAATAATGAAAACCTTCTCAACCAAGGAGCAAGTAAACTAAAGCAGTATATCTACTTCTAAATCTAAATGCCTCTACTCTTTTCTATTCTAGAACATTATAATCTTTTAAGCAAGCAGCCAAACTATACCTGTGGCCTTTTCTTTTTTGACTTGGTGTTTATGGTCATGTCCTGAGCCAGAGCAATCATGAACATTTCCAAAAAGGCTTGGACTTTTCCAGGGAGGCCTTATTACTATATATTATATTTCCAAAAATTAATAGAAAGCCCAACAACAGTAAGACAGAAAGAAGAAAGGGACATACCGGGCCCCCGGGACAACCCCGAGGGGAAGAGCTGCCTTGCAGGTTCCTCTCTCGTCCCGTGGCCTTGTCAAGGTTTGGGCGCACTCCGGCGGCTCCCGACAGAATCTGATATCCATGTCCAAATTATTTCTTTCTTCAGATATTGCTTCTGCTTCCTTCTTTCCCCTCTCTTCTTCCGTAACCTCAAAAACCTGTTGAACTTTCTCAGGGAATCCTTGGAGTCTCTTACTCTTACTTTTGTATTTCCCATCTCGGTTTCTCTGTGCTGCATCTCATAGTTTCTTCTCTCATCTTCCACGTTGCCAAGTCTCTCTTCAGCTATGGACAATTTTCTATTAAACCCTCTATTGAGATTGCATTTTAAAACTATGTAATTTCTATTTGGTTCCTTTTCAGCTCTGCTATAGTGTTTTTAAAATACAGTTCTCAGGTCTCAGCTGAAACCCTTAAGCCTGTGTTTTACCTCTAAAACACAGTAAGTCTAACTGTTTTATAGTTTTAACATGATAATTCTAATAGTTAAGTATTTGTGCATCTCATAGTTAGGGCTTTGTACCTCTGGTCTTTCTGCTCCTTTTAACTTATGGACTATGGTGTCTGAATTTCTAGTTTCTGGTTTCTGAGTTAGTCATTGCTTTTGAAAAGTTATTTACAATATTAATTATGAGACCTAAGATAAGGACATGTCTATCTTGAGAGCTTTTTCATTTATTTTTGCTGGGTACCTAACGGTATTTCTAGTCTAGGATTCCCTTCATCTAAGTCTTGAATTTTCTTCCACTGCCAACATGTGGTAAAACTGGGCTATGGGTCACTACAAGGCTTCCTGATGGTTCACCTTATTCTGAGGCTGAGGTTCTTTGGGTTCCCAGCTTAAATAGGGGATTTTTTTTTTAACACAGTATTTTTAGTGTGTTCCGTCCAGGCTTTGACTTTCATCTTCTTGAGCCTGGAAACCCGCCAGACTCAGTATCCAGCTGTTTCTTTCTTATCAGCAAATGCTTTCAGGACAAAGGCAGCTTTGACCACTGGATTTACGTTTCTGAGTTCTTATCCTTTCCTAGATTTGAACCCAGCAATTCCTCACTAACATGTTTATTCTTTGATGCTTTAAAATTTTTTCTCTTCCAGCTTTTTTAGTTGTCCTCAGTGAGTGGATTGGTCCTAATTACATCTTTCATAAGAGAACTGGAAATCTTTACTCCTTGTTTTGCTTGGACTTAGGAATGCCAAAGGATAGAACTTGAATTTAGCTCTCAGTTGTGGTTCAGATATGGAAAGATCTCTCTAGACTGTATAGCAGGGCTCCTGGACTGAAAGAAGCCAAACCAAAAGAGGAGACCAAAGCCCCTTTTCAGCTCCTTCGATAAATGGCAAGAGGATGTGCACAATGCCCTCTTTAGCCGTCATTTATCTCAATCAATTCTCCTGACCAGAGACTGACTGCATTCTTATCTCTACTGCCTGGTTCAGGGTCTCTGACAGAGCTAGGACATGATGGCCTACAACTCCCAGAATGCATTTCTATTAGGGTCCTCTGGCCACTGACCCTTCCCACAGCTCTTTACTTGTAGGAAATACATTTCCCAGGATGCAGTGTGCCTCTGTTGGTCCCTGGAGTCCCAATCTCACTGCTTTCCTAATTGTATTCTGACCATCTCTGACTGAATGTAGAACATGGTGGAGCAAGAGGAGAGGAAATTATGAGAAGAGCTCTAGCTAACTATTTTTCTGGTTGTTCCAGACCTTGAGTGTTTTATCCAGGGTCAGGCAGATCAAGGGATTTGTGGCAGGCTTGCTCTGGTTCTGACTTCATGTCATGGGTGGTATTATAGGTTAAATAATCTCCCCCCGCACCCCCACTCAGAGATGTCCATGTCCTGATTTCTGGGACCCATGGATATATTACCAATGGCAAAAGGGACTTGCTATTGTGATTAAGTTAGTGATGTTGAGGTAGGGAAAGATTGAAGGCGGGAGGAGAAGGGGATGACAGAGGATGAGATGGTTGGATGGCATCACCAACTCGATGGACATGAGTTTGAGCAAACTCCGGAAGTTGGTGATGGATAGGGAAGCCTGGAGTGCTGCAGTCCATGGGGTCACAAAGAGTTGGACATGACTGAGCAACTGAACTGAACTGAACTGAGGTAGGGAGATTATTCTAGATTATTCAGGTAGTGCCAATGTAATCCCAAGTGTCCTTATATAAGAGAGGTGGGGCGGTCAGTCTCTGAGTCTGATGTGATGTCAGTCTCTGAGATGTGATGACAGAAACAGAGGTCAGAATGATTTGAGGAAGGGAACATGAGACAGGAAATGCAGGTGGCCTCTAGAAGCTGGGAAAGGCACAGAAATGAGTTTTCCTCTAGGGTCTCTGAAAGAAATGCAACCTTGCCAATGCTTTGATTTTGGGACTTTGATTTCCAGAACTGCAAGATAAATCTGTGTTGTTTTAATCCACTAACAGTTTGTGGTAATTGTTACAGCAGAATAGAAAACTAATAGAGGTGGACCATCAATTTAATTGATCATCCAGTTCTGCCTCTGACTATTGGGAGTTAATGGAAACTGTTTTGTGATGCTAGTGATTGATTCATGCTATGTTCTTGACAAAAATGGCCTTAACTTTTGGTGAAGGTGGAGTTTTTATCTTTTTAATGCTGTTTATGCTTTTTGTGTATTCATTTAATTTCACACAAGCATTGCTTGTCATGTGAAAACTGCCTTGACTTTGGCAGGGTTTGTGATATCTTCTCTCTGGGCAGGAAAGAGTCACTTCCTCTTCCTTGTGATGGAGCGGGTTATTCATCCACCATCAGTTCGTGTCAATGGTGCATCTTCTGCGTAATGTTCAGTATTGATCGTCACCAGCCCTAAAACTTTGAGAGCCCTTGTATGGAAATAAACTGAGACAGAATGAAAATACAAAAGTACCTTAAAATGCTACAAGTATTCCATCTCAGATGATGTCTTCAATGCTTTAAACTATGGGTCTACATGTTTACAACAGATTGTAAAATGGAACTTGGGAAAGACAGTAGTGTCTTGGCCCGCAGGAGACACGACCCCTCACCGATCGGGCTGGACTCGGTCAGCCTCCTGCTTCTCTCTTAGGAAGCAGTGATCGACCGAGTATTCTGAAATTCATTTTAATGTTCTATCTATTAACATAAATTTGAAGCTAGAAATAATAAAGAAGGCACCATTCTTTCTCTTGAGTTCATCAGGGGAGATGAAGAGCTCAACAGATAATTACAGTTCGGCATAATTGCTATGGAACAGTGACAAGATGATCGAATAACCAGACCAGGAGGAAATGGTAGAGGTATTCATTAGCTAATTAATTCAGACTACTACAGGCAAGCCCTGTGTCAGATGCCGGATCATCACTTACCCTGTGAATCATAAGTGAAGTCGCTCAGTGGTATCCGACTCTCTGCGAACCCATGGCCTGTAGCCTACCAGTCTCCTCCGTCCATGGAATTTTCCAGGCAAGAGTACTGGAGTAGGTTGCCATTTCCTTCTCCAGGGGATCTTCCTGACCCAGGGATTGAACCCTGGTCTCCAGAACTGCAGGCAGATGCTTTACCATGAATCATAAGCTGTGGAATTTGACAGGAGACGCTGAGCACTCAAGACTTCCCCAGCTCTGCCCCGAGATGTCCATGTTTGTTTGAAGTGATGACACTTACATGGGCTAGACACGCTTGCAGGTATGAACCAGCCATACCCACAGACTTAAGAAAGACCCTGCACCTTAGCCTATGAGGCCTTGCTTTCCTCCAGTCAAAACTTATGCCTTTTCATACTCCATTGAGCTTCACTGATGGGGCTGAAGTGACTGTCTATATAACCTGAAGCCCAGAACAGACTTGAATATGTGTCCCTGAGGTTCAAACACTGTCTACTTTAGGGACCTGCCCACCTTTTCATGATCTTGCTTTGGTTTCTCCCTTCTTATCCTAAATGGTTTGGTTCAATTTCATAGTCAGAGCCTGATGCTCCCAAATATAATTTGTTTCCCTATACTTGAACTTAGGTTTGTTCTCAAAGACTCACTTCTCAGGCTGTGATAGAAAACCTAATCTTGCCAATTCTAGGTGATTCCTGTTTAGGACCTGTCCCTTTTAGGTTTAATCCTCAGTTTCTGGTTCCCTTTCTCTCTTCCTTCCTCTTGCCCCGGGGGAACTTAAGTGGAGGAATTTGTGTGACATGGCTCACTGGTAAATCATCTGCCTGCAATGCTGGAGACCCAGGTTCACTCCCTGGGTCGGGAAGATCCCCTGGAGAAGGAAATGGCAATCCACTCCAGTATTTTTGCCTGGGAAATCCCATGGATGGAGGAGCCTGGTGGGCTACAGTCCATGGGGTCGCAAAGAGTCAGACACAACTGAGCGATTTCAGTTTCAATTTATACCCGTGATGGTGTCAGGAAAGAACCCTGAGCCTCCATGGACGTTCTTCCCTGGGCACCCACCACTGGTACCATTTGTCCCTTCTCTCAGCAAGGCTGATCCCGAGGACTGCTTGGGAGCTGGGAGGGGTCTCCTGCTGACCAAGCACCCACTTGACTCTGACCAAGGTGACTTCCCCGTGCGGTCCACCTCCTGGCTCTGCTAGGGGGTCTGCCCTCCCCAGTCCTCACCATCCTCTTAACCAGCGCAGGACTCTCCAGAGACACGCTCCACACGGCTCCTCACACCGCTGCTTGGAGCGTGGAAAGTTCAGCTTCCTCTTTGTCCTGTGGAAGGAAAGTAAGAGCCGGCAGTGTGGGAAGGCTGACTCAGATCCTCTCTGCTAACCCCACCACACGGCCTTTTCTGCTCTCCTGCAGCCATCCTAGGAGGGTGTGTGTGGGGGCATTCTTTAGGACTGTCTCCTCTGACAGTTAGGAAGAATGTCTGGGCACAAGGCCCTGTGTTCCCAAACCTCCAAACCCATTCAAGATTTGATTAGCACTGAGCTCATCCACCCAAGTGAGGGCAGAGATGAAGGCTACTCTAGAAGCTCAGTTTCCCTGTTTTCCTCTTCCATTCCCTTCCAAAACATTTTCCCCAGACCCATAAGAGAAAAGGACCTTATTCTTTCTTATTCTTTGGTTTCCAAACTACAGCCTAGGCTAGGACTCCAGTGACAGACCTGGTGAAGCCTGTGCTTGTGAACGAAGTTGCACTGGAACGCAGCATTTGTCTACTTGCCGTCTATGAGCCTCCTGCACAGTGCGGGTTTTTGAGGTCTTTGGCCCTTTACAAAAAGTTTGCTAACCTCTGTTCTAGGCTCTCAATCCTCTTGGCTTGGCACCAGATGTTTCAAGCGAAGCTTTTTGAATCCAAAGAAATCTACCCCTCCCCAACTCCCATCCTACTGTTCTTGCCACTAAAGAATCAGGACTTTAAGACTCTTGGAACTCAAAGCCAAGAATGGAGCAGTTCTCCTGGGGTTCCTTTGCGTGTTCCCCTCCTTAGCACAGTCAATGTGGTCCGGTTCCAATGAGGAGAGGGGAAATGCCTCAATTAATATTTCCAAAGGCCCCCTGGCACTTTGTCTCTGTCCTGCTGCGGGTGCTTCTGTGACCTCATCCCCAGGTAGACATCTGGCTGGGCCTGGCATCGTATGCCTTATGAAGGCAGTGATTTCCCCAGAAGAATCAGAGACTCTGGGTCCCACTGAATTGTTCTGAACAGGTTCCCCAAGTGCAAGAATCATGGAATGTCTGAGCAAGAAAAGATGGCAGTGTCTACCATTTTCTTTATGACCTCTCCTCCTCCCCCCGCTTTAACAGTGAAGACGTGAGACACGGAGAGTGTAACGAAGAGAAATGAGGGTGGCCTCATCAAGAAAACACAAGCACAAATTGTAAGCTTCGTCTCCAGTCTGATGACCCGGTTCTGAGCTGAGAGAGACCCTGAGAACAGCAAGGCTCCAGGCATCCCATGGAGCATAGTGGAGCCTGGCATCTCTAAGCTGATGGTCCCACTCCTGTGTCTGCCAAGTGGTTACCAAAACAGCACAAATCCACCCAACAGGACAGAGCCAGTGACGACCTGGAGCCCCGAGTCTCTGGATTCTATGCTCCTGGGAAGATTTCTCTGTTTTTCTTCTTCACTCTTTTCTTGGTCTCTGGTTTCGGGGAAGGAAAACGGTGAAAGTCACAGCTGGACTCCACTGGGACCACTGGGATGCAGGGTCCACGTGAAGGAATATCGATTCCAAGTGACTGCTGCCAACTGTCACACACTCCCCCCACCCCAGCCAGCCTTCTCTTTCTTTCTCTTCTTCTCTTGGAAATTGATTCTTAGGTAACAATTACTGCTGACGACAGTGCAGGTGATGTTGGCTAAAGGAATACAATGGGTTAGTAACAGCTAATATTATTAGCACTCACTGTTTCCAGGGCAGATCTGAACACAGCATGTCCCTGGCTAAATTGAGTGCCTCCCCATTGTCCTTGGGATCCAGCTGTGATTCCCTCACATAAAGTCCTTGCCAAGCTTCCCCCTCTCATCTTTAGTTATGTCCCCTCCAAATTGTCTGTTTCAACCAAGCTTCAGCTTATTAAACTTAAAAATAATCTAATACGTATTTCATTTTCTTTAACCAAGGAACTTTTGGACAGAACATTTTATCTGTCTAGGAAATGGCTCCTACCTCCCCAAACTTCCAGCACATTGACCCACACCCCAGACTCCTGTTTTCCTGATTCATGCCTTCTCATCATTCAGACTGTAGTATCGTCATCACCTCCTCCGGGAACACATCCCTGACTCCCGGGTGCCATGATCCCACAGCACCCTGTACTTCTAGGACATGCTTCTTACCATACTATATCATACTATAATTGTCTGTTTACTTCTTTGTGAGCTGCCTTAGATCAAAGCTTTGCCCAGGTGCCTGGCACTTAGAAGGGATTTAGTAAAATATTTGTGGAGTATATGAACAAGCACATGTGTGAAGTAGGTTTTGCTCACCTCGTTTGCAGGACACTAATATGGCTTTTGCAAAGTCAGCCACATAACTGGGAACAGAGATTCAAGTGTCGGCCAACCCAATCCAAGCCTGGTGCTCTGTGCAGTATCTTGTAAGACCTCACTCAAACCTGGCTGATCAGAAGGGTATAAGGAAGCTTGTCCTTCAGATAGATTATCATCACCTACATAAATAACTAGAGAAGAGTTGGAAGAAAATATACTAACAGGACATCCCGATTATCACTGCAGAGATGGAGAGTTGGGGAAGACTGTGGATGTTGTTCAAAGGGGACTTTCTTTTAACAAAGATAATGTATTCATGTGTTACTTCTATAGTTAAAAATTAATTTTAAAAGATGAACACTACCAAAGGATTTTCTGGAACACATTCTCCAGCTGATGAATTTTTCCATTAAAGGATTTGAAAATTAGCATTGATATTTTCCTTTACTGCTTATTCAAAAAAAGAAGAGAAATTAACCAAAATACTTTGGCTCCAATTTTTAAAAAAATGCTTACCATTACCCTCAGCGCTAAAACTAATTGAATGCAGAAGACGGACTGCAGCAAGTGAAGTGTGACAGTGACTAGACTACTTAATTTGTTGGTTTCTTGCGATTTATGACTCTTCGTCATAGACGATTTGTCTTTGATGCTCTTTCTCTTTTTGTGTTTATTTCTAGTCATAAAGCATCTGGTCTGTATAATTAAGGGGAGCTGAGAAAATATAATTAGCTAAACATGCAGGAATTAGATGGCAAATCTTCATGACAGAAATGTAGCCCCAGACTAGGCTTTCTTTCACTGGCTCTGGAGTGATTCCGAATATGAATTGCTCCATCCCCTGAAGGCATTCCACTATAGCTCCCTCTGGTGGTTTATCTGTTTAAAACCCACGTGCCCAACCTGCTTCTTCACCCTCCAACCCCATTCCCAACTCTGAATGCATATGTTAAAAACCCATGCTCAGCTGGCTTAGGAATGCCTCCAGAAGGTATACATGAGCGTGGTATGGTCTAGTTCAAAAGGCATTAAAAAAAAAAAAAAAGGCATTAAGAGGAATGCCACAGTTAGAACTTAAATAACAACAGCAGCAGCTTCTACATGACCACAAAACTCACAGCCAGCGTACCCCTTGCCTTCCTCTAGAAAGGACTGGGCGGTCTGTGAATACACATGTCCAGACTTTGGGGCCTTTGGACAAGCCTAGGATGACACAGTTGAGTATCTGTATGTGGAACAGACTGATCACATGCTGTGGGGCGTAATGGTGTCATCATTATGGGTTACCATAGAGAAAGGTTTGTTGTAGCCACAAGGATGTAGACAGTTTCAAACGTGAAGACATATGTGGAGTCTGGAAGAATAAAGTGTTTCTGAGTAATTACCCCTTGGACACGTTCTGTCAAGTGGTGAATAAAGTCGATCTAAAACAACAGCAAAACACAAGCCAAATGCCCCCATCGGGCCTGACTGTAATCAGTGGCTTCAGATAGGGCCCCTGTAAGAACAATACCTGTATTTCATTGCCCCATTTGCTGAGTAAAATGCTGGTAAGGCATGGGGCCTCTGGGGTTGAACTGTCTGGGTTCAAAGCCAAGGCATTGTTCTTTCCTGCGTGTGACCTTGGGAAAGCTGCTCAGTCTCGCCATTCTTGCTCACTTGCTTGTCCAGCGCAGTGGTGCCTGTTGTATAGGGGGAGGTGGGGATTACGTGGGTTAGCGTAATTAAGAGCTCTGGACAAGGCTGTGTACATGAGGACTGAGTAACTGGTAACGATGACTATTTTTCACCACACTAGCTACCTGTCCTTGTTCCTGGTTTCCCGTTTGTGTCTCACATTTGCTCACAGACCACTAACATCTGCTGTGATCTCATGGTTCTCCCACGGTCCTGCCTGCAGAGCTAGGTGAGAGTATGTTATCACTACCTCTGGACCACCATCATGCTCTAGCGGACCCCTCCTAGGACGTCCTGCAGAGCTAGGTGAGAGTATGTTATCACTACCTCTGGGCCACCATCATGCTCTAGTGGACCCCTCCTAGGACGTCCACCTGACTCACCACCACCCTCTCTGCTCTGGCTCCTGTGGTCCTGCTGACCTCGGTGACCTTGGCCCTCTCCTGGGAGGGTAATTTAGGATTCGCCTCTCAACCCATCCTGTACCAAGCAGTATCTGTCTTCTGTGAGTCTGAAATTTGGAACAAACAAGCTCAGAAATTGCCAACACATGCTAACAAGAAATTTCTAGAGAGAAGGTTTCATGATGTTATGCAATCCTGAATCCCCAGCCACACTTCCTTTACCTGAGTCAGCTCTGGTTCCTCGAGAGCTGGAAGGTGGATGGCTGACCCATTTAGAGCACCTCTCCCCATCTCTACCATGGTCCTGAGTGAAGACTTGCTCCCCAGACACAAAGTTCTCTCCCATTCCCTTTAAGTGGCAGGCTGCAAATAGCCTGCCTGATGATTCTTTTTGGGCTGAAAGTAGGTGTTTTGCTTGTAAAGCTTGAGCAGGTGGAAGAGTTATCATCACACAAGGAATGGAAAACATTTGTAAAATGAGCAGATCTCCTGTTTTTCATGGCATCAGGCATCTAAAAATGTCACAGATGGTTTCACTGGAGGATTACAGACAATGTGCAGAGATCCAAACACATCTGTTTATTTACCTCTTCTCTTGAGCGCCCCAGTTGTGGGACTAGTTGAGAAGCAAATGGTATAAAGAAAAGAACGCTGGCTGTGGAGTCCAGGCAGACTCAAGTTCCAAAGCTTGTGCTCTAAAGTGTTCTTGTGATCACACGGGACTTAGCTAACCGTTCTGCGAATCAGTTCCTCTCAGTAAAATTGGGATGGCAATATGACACCCCCCAGAACTCCTTAAGTTGCAAATGATGGAAAATCAGCTTGAACTTGCTTCATCCAAAAAGGGACTCTGTTAGCTCCTGGAGCCCAGCGAAGGAGAAGCTGGGCCTCAGAGCTGGCTGGGTTCAAGGGCTGGATCTCCACCGGGACTGCCTGGTTCTCCTCTTTACCGACTCTGGAAATTGGTTTCATTCTCTCCTTCCGAAAAATGGGCAGCATTCAATGGCCAGGAACATGCTCTAGACTCAGATCTTTTCAGATGAAAAACCTCTGCCCTTTGAGCCTCCACTGAAGGCGTTTGCCGGGAACTTGATTCCTTAGCCAAGGCCTGCCCAGCTTGGACCAATCATGGAGCTAGCGGGGGGCAGTGCGGCACTTGGATCAGCCTAGGTCAGCCCAGTGGTCGTGTGTTGGAGCTTGGGAGGAAGTCACCAACAGCTGTGCCAGCGTGCCCACTTCCTCTTGGTGTCTTTATGATCTGAAGGAAGTTGCCTAGTAAAGCACCTGCTCCTGGGATGCCCTCTCTGGTGACAGACCTCCCGGAGGACACCTGGGGGAAAACGTTGGCCTCTCTGTTCCTCTGACACTTCAGATTCAGTATGTCCAACCTGGCACACGTCTTCCTGGCTCACTGCTCCAGCACCCGGCCCCAGCCCTGGGTTCGGAGCTATACCCGCACTGTTGGCACCCCAGGGCCCTCACAGTGCTGCTTCTCCTGCAGGCTCATGGCTCTCCTCTGCACCCTCTTGTCCAGGCTGATGGTCACTGCTGTGGTTTGTTCCTCTCACAACCTCCTAAGCTGGAGTAATAAGTTTGGATCCTGTTGCTGCTTCAGAATAAGTGTCTCCCCACCACTTCCCAAATGAGGGAGACACTCCAGAGCTCAGCCTCTGAGAACGGCGACGCTATCCTGGCCATGCTAGCCAAGGACCCTGTCCAGCTTGGGCCAATCATGGGGCTAATGGAAGGAGCTGCTGAGCTTAGATCAGCCTGGGTCAGGGGACAGCCCAGTGGTCATGTGTTGGAGCTTGGGAGGAAGTCACCAACAGCTGTCCCAGTGTGCCCACTTCCTTCGAAGCCACCCTTGCAGGGATTGTGTGTTCAGACTCTGTTCTTGTGGGGCAAAACAAACGGAAAAACAAAACAAAGCAAAAACCCCTGCAAGGACCAGTGAAGTAAAAGAGCAGGAAAGAGTGAGCCTCGTTGCTAGGCAACTCTGCAACAGTGACAGGAGTCTGCTTGGAGCTGATGATACCAGAAGCCTGTGGAATCGCCTGCAGTCTTTGATTTACGTTTTAGGTGGAAAGACGCACCATTAGGACATTACCTTGATGGGATTTTGTAAAGGCATTTGCTTCTGATACTTAATGTGTTGGGGCTCAAGAAATGTTTCCCTCTTTGGTGGTGAAAAAAGCCTGCAAACTACCATTGTTTTTATGAAGGAATGTTGGCGGGGGTGAGTATACAGTGGAAGAGATTTTCTAAGTAGCAAAATATAAAAATAAAATGAACATCAGTATTCTGCTTTTCAGAACTCCTTAGTTTATTTCCTGATGGTTGCCTAGAAACTTTGTTTGTACGTATTTATAAAGAAATAAATGATGATCCTAGGCCGAGAAATCCACATGAAAAAGGTGCCGCTCTTAGCTCTGAGATGCTGTGTTTGGTCTAGGAGGCTAAGAGGCCATGCTTGACTCATTCGCCTATTTCCAGACTATCTTTTCAACTTGCTGAAATGGAAAAGTTAAAACACACAAATACACAAACATATGTGTATATATATATATGTTTTTTAACAGGAATTTGAAGCAAATCAGAGTTCTTCCTTACCATTATTACCAACAGGCCTTCCTTTATTCTTAGAAATGCTTGCAAACACTCCTAGCACCTCAGCATCATTAATATGGAGTGGAGCATGGGAGACACAATGCAGGGGTGGCTGATCATCCAGTTTCTGCTTGTCATCTGCCTTGGCTCAGCTCAGCTCAGCTGCTCAGGCAGATGAAGGCCGAAGAGATGGCCAGGGACCAGTGAGGCCCGGATTTGCATCAATGTGCAGCAAATGACTCATAGGTCAAAACCAGATTTTTCAAGCCTTGCTTTGGCTGAAAAAGTCCTAATTTCCCTGTGCCTCACATCCTGCTCTGTTCTCATGGAAAATGACATCAAAAGAAATGTACATTGATTAATTTCCCTGGCTTACTCTTTTCCTTTATTCTTCTGGTTCTCAGAAGTTTCTCTTTTTCCCTCACATAAGCCTGCAGTTAATTTAGCATTTGAAATGTGAGTTTCTAAAACAAACTCCCATGAAGGCTGCATAGCCATGTTTGGTTTTGCTGTTCTCTAGAAATCCCCTTCTGGTTTTTGTTAATATTTAGAACAAAAAAGACAGATGGGGACGGGGGAAGGGATTTTCCAATGTGTTTCCAAAACAGCCACTTCTAGACAAACATTAAGGCAAGATATTCTAATATTGCAGCAACAGCTTTCCAGGCACCAAAAACAAGTCACAATAACTTTAAGAAAAATTGCTGACAATATGATCATTGCCTTTCCCTCCTAGAGAAATCAGGATTTTCCAAGTTGTCTAAAAGACCATGAGCTTTTCTGTGCCTTTAGAGATCGCCAAATTTCAGTCCTCATGACATGTCAGTGTTTCCGGAGGAGAGCAAGGCCATAGGACTTTATGTGTCAAGCTTATGATCAACAAGAAATCACCTATTGCCTATGTGATAACTGTTTTGTATTATGTGCCTGGACTACAGTATGCTCACCTACTCATTCATTCATTCACTCCATGTGTATAATTAACAATGAACATGACAGACAATATTTCTGTTCTAATAGATTTTACAGGCTAGTGTGAGAGGTGATGGGAGAATATAGGCAGACATTGAATAAGTGCCTACAAGTGCTCTTAGTTTTAAAGAGAAGTGAAGTGAAAGTCGCCCAGTCGTGTCTGACTCTTTGCGACCCCATGGACTCTACAGTCCACAGAATTCTCCAGGCCAGAATTCTGGAGTGGGTAGCCTTTCCCTTCTCCAGGGGATCTTCCCAACCCAGGGATCAAACCCACATCTCCCGCATTGCAGGTAGATTCTTTGCCAGCTGAGCCACCAGGGAAGCCCCTTTACAGAGAAGAGGGTGGTGCTATTTATTAGTGATAGCTAATAGATAGCTAAATAGCTCTCTGTTTATTAGAACTATCTAGCCTGGGAGGGTGTGGAAGATTGCTGCAAAGATGGCCACCAGCTTTTCCTTCCAACCCTCTCAGCGCTTGTCGCTTCAGGAAATGGAGCCCATTTTCCCTCCACCTTGATCTGAGCTGGCCCTGATCAGTAGAAAGGGCCTGCTTGCTCTGATCAATAGAAAGAGGCAGGAGGGACACACATGACTTCCAAGCATGCCCCTTGGGGTGCCTGGCACCTTCCACTTTCCCTTCTACTGCACATGTGATAACTGCTTTGTGTCGTGTGTCTGGACTCCTCTTAGAAACCAACCACCACATGAAGAAGTCCAGCCAGAGACATTTCATGGGGAGAGAGTGAGTCAGGCACAGTTGAGGTGCCTGACGTGTGAGTGAAGCCACCGGGGGTCCCCACCCTCAGCTGAGCTAGTCCAGGCCACGTGAAGCAGACGTGAGCTGTTCCCCCATGACGCCCATCTCCACAGACTCATGAGCAAATGCATGGTGGTGGTTTCAGGCCCCTCACTTTTGAGGGGGCTTTTGCTGCACAAAAGATAACTGAAACAGAGGCCAAGGGGGTTTTCTGGTGGGAGTTCTATTGTAGCTAAGACTTGAAGAGTGGGTACCGGCTTCCCCAGTGGCTCAGCAGTAAAGACTCTGCCTGCAGTGCAGCAGATGCAGGAAATGTGGGTTCGATCCATGGGTTGGGAAGATTCCCTGGAGGAGGGCATGGCAGCCCACTCCAGTATTCCTGCCTGGAGAATCCTATGGACAGAGGAGCCTGGTGGGCTATAGTCCATAGGGTCTCAGAGAGTTGGACACTACCGAGCGACTTTGCAGGAGCACAAAGAGTGGGTAGAAGGGGCTGATGCCCCGGGAATATGGAGCAATGCATAAAGACCCCAAGGCTGGAGAATCATGGCACTGTCAAGAACTGGAAGAAGCCCAGTGTAGCCAGCATGCAGGGAACCTGGGGGAGAGTAGTTAGTGTGGAGGCTGGAGGGGAGACACAGGCCAGACAGTACAAGGCTTGTGAGAAGAGACCATACATGATCTTTGCTTCATCCCAGATAGTTAGCAGAGCAAATACAAAAGTAAGTACTCTGCCCAGAGGGGAAAACTCCAATCCATGGACCTTGCTAGCTATATCACAGACAGAGCTGATTACAAGTAAGGTCCGAAGAGAAAGAGAAGATTTACTTATCCAAGAAATATCTGGTGAACACCAGTCACCTTCATTGTGGAAGAAAGAACTCATGTACATGCCTGCCAAACGTAGTCAGTGACATGCACATAAACAAGTCAGCCTTACACACACCCACACATGTGCACACACACATAGATACACCCTCCAAAATCCAGAGGGGTTTTCATGGCTGGCAAGCCTGTGTCACCTCAGAAAAGTCACTTAATTTCACTGAGCTTTATTTATAATCTTGGAATAACAACACTTCTTCCATAGATTATTGGGAGTCTCAAGCAAGAAAAATGCATATAAAACACCTAATAAAATACATGAGAGGTGCTAACAATATGATAGCAAATTAAAAGAGAAAATATTGTGTGAATACAGTTCTAAGCAAGACAAGGCATATCTAGTGACACAGCGGAAGTGGAATTCAACATTTAAAACAACAGCAAAGTGCCTTTCTTTTGCCTTCTGTATCATATTTGTCAGAAAATCTGTTTATGTCAGTGGGTGTAGACCACCATGAGGAAAAATTACAGTCTGCATTCCCACTCTCAATGACATGATAGGAAATCAGTACCATATACTTGATGTTTATCATCTACCAGGCACTTTGCATACATGAAGTCATTTTACTTCCCCAGCAATCTCCAGTGAAAGGTATTACTCTCCCAGTTTGCAGATGTGGAAATTGAGGGACAGAGGCATGACTGTCTTCCCTGACGCTAGGTCCCACAACCAGACTGTGCCAGACTTTGAACTCACACCCCGTGTGCCTGACTCCAAAGCCTGTCCTCTCTGCTGCAGGCCAGGTCCCCTCGTTTGGGGGCACACCTGTGTTTAGGTATGTGGTTTAGGTAGTGTGGTTTCTGAAGGGAATCGTTCCAGTTTAAAAGTTATGGGATCTCACCAGGGGCCTGCAGTGTCTCTTTAACGACCACCCTAAGTCAGTGGCTTTTTTTTTTTTTTTTTTTTGTAAAGCAACTGATATATCAAAGGACATGAACCCAAGGGAAGCAGATCATTTCTTGGGAAGGGGATCATTCTTGGGCACAATTACTCAGTATGGTTAGTTTATCACTGGAGATTGTGCTTGAGAGAAAAACTAAGATGAGATCGTCCAGTAATCACCACCATCTCACTGTCCACTTATTTTTAACATTACTAGTCTATTTTAAAGCCTTTCAAATTGCCTAAGGATCAATGCAGATGATCTCGAAGGGCCATGTCGGTTCCAGAATTTGATTATTTCACAAGCTCTGCCATACTGGATTGCTTAGGAAATGTGGAGATGCCCACGCACAGATCTCTGACAGCTCTCATCTTGAGTTCGGGCTCATGCATATCTAAGAATGGAGAGCCTCTAAGACAGTTCAGGCTAAATGACTTCTTCCGAGGAACGAGAGGAATAAACATGTATTAAACTTTGTTTTGTGCCAAGGAATAGACAAAGAATTTTCCCCTATCAGGGCTAAATTTGACCTAAATTCAGTTTAAGAAAAATTCCATCTTCATCATTGGTATGTTTTTTTTAGTGGAAAAATATAGGCTGGGGTGGGTAGATAGTCATTCATCTGTTTGTCAAAATACTTGAGTAGCTTGATATGTGACATGCAGACAAAGCTTGGGAGAATTACAGAAAAGAGCTAGGTAAATAGCAAAGAGAACATTTCGGTGCTACAGAGAGATCTCCCAGACACACCTCAGAAAAGAAAGGAATATACAGCCATGCTGAGGGCGGAGGACAGTGTAAATGGGCTTTGTAGGGACACCAGAAAGGTGGGTAAAGCCAGGAGATAAGACGACAGCCAAGAGAGAGGACCAAAGTAATAGGTGTGATAGTGACTACAGCTTTCCTGCCAGGAACCTGAACCAAGAACATCAGTCCACCTCTGTGGTATGCATAGGAAATAATGACGTCGTTTGCAGCAACATGGACGCAAGTAGAGATGATCACACTAGGAAAGTAACTCAGAAAGAGAAAGACAAACACTATATAATATCATTTACATGCGGAATCTAAACTATGACACAAATGAACATATCTACAGAACAGAAACAAACTCGAAGCCGTAGAGAATAGACTTGTGGTTCCAAGGGGTGGAGGGTGGGGACAGAGTATGGGGAGTTTGGGATGAGCAAATGCAAACCATTATATAGAGGATGACTAAATAACAAGATCCTATTGCACAGCATAGAGGATCTATTCAACATCCTGTGAAAAATCATAAAGGAAAAGAAGATGAAAAAGAATATACATGTGTAACTGAGTAGCTTTGCTTTGCGGCAGAAATTAACACAACAGTGCAAATCAACCATACAACAAAATTGTTTTTTTTAAAAGAAAGAATGGCAGAAACAATTTCCTTCCTGAATACTAGGAACCAACACAAAATTACCGTCCGGCAGTGCAAGGGTTAGTCACACAAAGCTTAATCCTACGATTAACACTGAAGTCAAAAGCTGAAGGAAATTAGAAGAAAGAATCAATCAGAGCCCCTGGGACGCTGAGAAGGCTCCGGAGAGGCGACGACAGTTGCCGGGAACAGTCAACAGATGGAGCTGGGGGGCTGCAAACCCCGCGGATTTCAGCGGGGAGCGGGCGTGTGCGCAGAGGGCTCGGCTCCCCGCGGTGGCAATCACACTTCCTCAGACGTACACACACCCCTCCCATCCTGCTAACGCGGCCGGAGGACCGCGATCGGAGCCCGCGTGGAGCGTGGGCAGCCGGCAGCTCGGGGCTGTGCGTGGCTCCTGCGTGGCCACTGACGCAGCCCCAGGACAGAGGGCCCCTCTGCTACTTTCAGCCCAGAGGATGTGTGTCATAGGGGCCGAGAGGCTGCATGCGCCTCACCGGGAACCGGCTTTGGACATAGGGGGTCTCCGTCTCTCATTTTATTTCATTTACTTACTTGTGTTGCTCTCACTTAGGAACGATCTCGTCTGTCCAGAACCGGCGTTTTCTCCAAGAAAATATCTCTGTCCGAAAATGGAAAGAAAAATCACCTAGAAATGTCCCCACCGTGGTGCCTGACATAACCAGCGTGAACTGGGGCCCCAGAGACCAGCCTAAAATCTGGGGGCAGGCTTCGGTGGGAGACGAGGACAGCCGCTCTGAGCTCTTGAGCGGTTCCCCGGGCGGCACAGGGGTTACGCTCCGTGAAGCTGGGAACCCACTCTGTCCGGTCTGACTTATGGGTTCAGCTGCTCTGGCCCTGACAGTGTGCCCGGCACACAGTATGTGCTCAATATCTGCCTCTGGACCGCATTAATCAAATAAATGAAGCTTCCAGCATACAGATCCATACTTAAATTCCGACTCTTAAATCCTGTCAGGGACATTGTCCTGGGCAAGATATTTGACCTCCTCTTGGCTATTAGTTCTTCAAAAATAATGCTCTGTATTTGTCACTATTTATATTCACAGTGTCTGAAAAAAGATAGGTGCTGGATAAATCTTTTGTGGAAATGAGACTCTGCACCTCAATTTACTCATCTGTAGAAGAAGTTCCATGATCTCTACCCAGAAGGATTAATTCTTAGGAAGATTAAATGAGGTAATGTATTTAAAGTTCCTGGCACATAAGAAGTGCTGAATAGATATATGGTGACTTAATAGTTTCTGTTGGCAAACATCTCCACTGCCCTCTGTTACCTTATTCCAGATAACCCTCAAATATGACTCAGTCTGCATTTTACCTGTCTTCTCCTACACACCCTCAAACATCTTCACTTGCACTTAGAGCCATTCACGGGGTGTCCCGATAGGGACACTCTGACCGGCAATCATTATCCACCTCCGCACAAAGCTGCAGAGCTGCCACTAGCAGCCCGAGACACAGCAGCAGCCCAGGGCTGGGCCGGGAGAAAGCAGCCGGCTTTCTGAGAGTCAGGCCCAGTCCCAACCACCTCTTTAGCCCAGATGGGGCCCAGAGGGAGAACGCTGATGTCTAGGCTCAACCTCTGGAAAGAGCCACAGTGCAAAGTCTCAGGGGCCTCCCAAAGCTGATCCTGGCCACAGCCTCCTTGGATTTTACTTTGGGAAAGATGCTAATGGGGGTTTTCCACCTCAGAATTGGAAATCATATACTCGTATCTATAGGGGATATATGATTCTAGAAGCTTCATGGAAGTTCAAAACCTCAGGACCATCTAGAAGCTTCCAAAAGGCAAACATCTGCAACTCTAGATGAGAGAAGATCATATTCCCCCCCCCCCCCCCAAAGTGCTTAAAGGCAGCTTGACTTGGAGACTTCTTGAACAGCCGGTCAGTTCTGTGTTTCTGTAAGATGATGGCACAGAGAAAACCCAACAGCAACATGACTGCTTGAAGATTGTTCCTCTGTTTGGATGGGATTGGATGAAAAATATCTTTTAGGAAAGAGATAATGCGGATGACCCTGCATTTGTATAATGCTTTGATAGTTCTTACCAGCTTTATATTTGTGTTGCCTACAACTTTGTCAATCAAGTGGACCAGGCACTTTAAACCCTACATTACACATGGAAAAACTGATATTTAGAAGGTCCAGCTGATTTTCCAGACTTGCATTTGGTTAATAGGCAGACTTGAAATTTATTTTCATCTACAATGCTTGTGAATGAACTATACAGCCTCCCAGCTCCCAGCTGTACTTGGAAGAAGGTGACTATCAGGATGATGTCTGTCCCCTCCCCCCATGACAGAAACACATGGATTGCTGTGGTTCAGACCTTTTCTTTATAATGAAATGTCTTTTCCAAGTGTTTTTAATAAGACTCAGAAAGTACAACTTATATAAGTTATATTTGAATCTCTTCCCTTTCAACTTCTAATAATTAGTTTAAAATATATGACCACTGTTTGCCATGAATTTGTCTTCTGAAATTTATATGAGAAATGTCACCTTAGGAAAATAATTTTCTCTTAAAAAAATTCTGAAAAGTTGTCCCCTGTAATTTGAGACAATTTGGCCCAAGAATGAGTTTTGGGATGGATGAGGGGCACTTCCTCTCCTAAAATACATTTCTTAAAATTCATACACATTTACTTACTTGTCAGTTTTGATGTACACATGATGAATTTAGCTTTGACTGACTTGTTTGATTGGTTTATCTGCTGGGTAATTTGCAAAGTGAGGTTATAATCACATTTAGAAATAATGTCTCTCAGTCTCAGCTTCTTCACTCTTGTTTCTTAAGCACTTTATAAAAAGATTTATTTATTTATTTTTGGCTGCTCTGGGTCTTCATGGCTCCACGTGAGCTTTCTTCAGTTGCAAAACTGGCAATAGCACAGTCTCTTCTGTTGGAACAAGAGTGTTTGAGAGGCAGCAGTGGATATTCGGAAGGCTTATGGGCTTTGGAATTAGACCTAACTTTGCCACCGAACTTGATTCATTCATTTGAAAAATCATCCTATCCTGTATGCCCAGCATTGCTATCTATGTAGGCATAAATGACGATGAACGGAACTCATGGGTCCTACCCTTGTGAAACTTATAGTCTAGTAACTTGACTCACTGTGTGTCTTTATGCAAGTTATAGTACTTCTCTGAAAAAGTGAAAGTGTTAGTCATTCAGTCGAGTTTGACTCTCTGCGACCCCATGAACTGTAGCCCACCAGGCAGTACCTCCCTGAACTTCATTTAAACTGTATATTATGTAGTAATGGATACTAAAAAACTAAAATAAGGAAAGATGTTTTCTTCACAAGACTGGTGAAAAGTAATTTAAACAGCACGAAGCATCTAGTTCACGGCTGATAGTTAAGCAAATAGGCTTCCCTGATGGCTCCGTCGTAAAGAATCCACCTGCCGATGCAGGAGATGTGGGTTCAATCCTTGGGTCGGGAAGACCCCCTGGAGCAGGAAAAGGCAACCCACTCTAGTATTCTTGCCTGGGAAATCCCATGGACAGAGGAGCCTGGTGGGTTATAGTCCACAGGGTCGCAAAGAGTCAGACATGACTTAGCAACTAAACAACTGTCAAGTAAATGTTTCTGTTTGTCCTACTTAATTAATTAAATCAAGTCCAGCAGCAGAGGGCAGCAGAATCACTTCCGACCTTTGCAGTCTCAATTAAACCCTTGCAACGTGGTCTTACCCTTACCAGGCTGCTCACGCAGATCTCCCTTGTAACTTGGCCATCTGCCATTTCTTTCTTTTTCTTTTTTTAAATTTTATTGAAGGAGAGTTGATTTGCAATGTTATATTAATTTATGTAGAGAATACAATGGCAACCCACTCCAGCACTCTTGCCTGGAAAATCCCATGGACAGAGGAGCCTGGTAGGCTACAGTCCATGGGATTTCAAAGAGTCGGACACGACTGAGCGACTTCACTTTCACTTTCATGTTTTTTTATATTTGCCTTCTTATATTGTTTTCTTAAATTTTAAACTATATGCCTCTTCATATTGTTTATTTGGATTGCCAACTTCTAGAAGACAGAGTCTAGATGTTTTAAATAAATTTTAAGAGGAAAAGCAACTGTTATGGAACTGGATGCCCTCTGGGGGCTTCTCCCATTTCTTGTCAGGGTAGAGGGTGTAGTGGGGAGGCGTAGGGAGTGGTGGATTGAAAGGGGGACCAGAATCAGGGCAGTAGGAGGAAGCTCCTGCCTTTCTTCTTTCTTTTTTTCTAGTACAGAGGATGCTGAATTTAAAATATATATACCAACGTGGAGAAGTTTCCTCATAAGGAGAGCATCCTGTAGTGGATCAAGCATGGGCACTGCAGTCAGAATGCCTGGATTTAAATTCAGACAGCATCACTTACTAACTGAGAGGCCTTGGGCAACTGACATATCCCCTCCAGGTTTCAATTTTCTCATCTGTTCAATGGGCTGATAATACCAGCTACCTCATGTGGTTAATTAAAGATTAAGTGTGGAAGGTACTCAGAGAAGGCCTGGCCCGCAGGAAGCACTCAGTACTTCTCAGCTGTTTTTCCTGTTACTGTTCATAAGCAAGAGGGTGCCTGTATTTGTACTTTCTCATGTTTCAAGGTTCTTTGTTCCAAAAGATTTGAAATTGCAATAACGAACTTTGATGCACATTTTCCATGTATTCTTCTACAGACTTTATTTTGATGGTTCACAGAGATGTAATTAGCAACATGCAAATATTTTGGTTAGGGCTAAAAGCCACCTTCAACATTTAGCATAAAAAACAAAAAGCTTAAAAATCATAACGTTTTGAAAGCTAAATGTGCGAGCTCTGTGGGTAAACCCCTAACAAGTGAGAGATTTTGAATAAACAGTAATTATGTAGCAAAAATCTAAGGAACAGCTGCAGGGAATGTTGAAACAAACAGAGCCTGGAGGTTTCTGTACATGAAGGATACAACCTGGTGGAATAATTTATTATCTGGAACAAGAGAATCTCTATGCATACTAACTCTATGTATAACATCTGTATAGGAAATTTTAGGAGTGAAAATACTTCCATGTCACCTTGGAACATTTATTGCTAAAATGTTTACTTTTCAAAAGTAGTGTGATATTAGCCAACTGTGGACTTCTGGTATAATGTATAGTGATGGTTAAACATATGTATAATTATTTAATATTGCCAAAGTTTGCCAGCCTGAACATGGCAGCGATTTGCCATTTTCTCATTGTTTTCATTGAACAGAATTTTTTGAAAGTCAGCACTTTAAGTAAATGATGAGAGAACAAAGAAGAGAGAATGAAGAGAGACAGGAGAGTAGCCTGTTGAGTAAGAGATGAAAAACTGTAGAGTTGAGCACCAATAAGTATAAAAATTAAGTAAAAATCTTGCATATGTCTGTACTGTGAATTTTTCTTAATTAAAAATAAGCCACGAAGACATCAAGATGACCTGTGACCAGAGACTGAATCATATTTGCATGACATCAACATGACCCCCTCGTGCAGATCCTCTGGAAACAGAGTGGAACCCCCATTCCAGATCCGAGAGGACAAGCTGAGGACCCTTTCCATCCATGTGCATGAGGAGATCTTGATACGGGCAGAGATGATACAGCCTTCTTTCCTACATAGTTCTTTCTGGTTATTCCTACTCCAAGAACTGAGAAGTTCACAATATGTCCCATTTTTAACTGCTGTTTATAGAAACACACTTGTCAGAGTCCATCAAAGCCATGGACAGTGTGAAAAATGGAGAAAGTTTCCAATGGGGGAGAGTCATGGAAATCCCCCAAATGAGGAAATTGTAAGTAGATTTTCCATATGACTCTCATTCTTTAAGAATTTGCTCCATGTATGTAATCCTACTTTCAGCCAACTCCAAAGGAAATGGCCCCTCACCCTTCACTCTTTCACCAAAAATCAAACAGAAAGAGATAAATGATCCTTCCACAGTGTCCCAATGAATCCTTAAGGATTGTCTTTTTATTGTCAACTTGACATATTAATCAAGTGTCAGTTGAAAAATATATTAAAAAGTTAAATGATTTTCATTTCCGCTACAGCTTATGTTGCAGTGGAATACAGTGGTAAAACATGTTTGTGAAGTGTTGGGCTGTAACACTGTATTTCTTCTGACATAAGCAGTATTATAGGGTTTTATTTTTGCACCATTTTAGAGATGGGTAAAAACAAGACTCAGAGATTTAAGAGCTTTATAGAAGAGTCAGAAACAGCCCATTGCCCTATATTGTAAATCACCCCATTTTGAATGAAATTGCCTGTTTCACAGAGAAGTTTCATGTTCACTAGGTAAAAGAGATGAAGAAGAAGGGATGGGGTTGGAGGGGGGAGAAAATTTTTTTAAAATAGGAAAGGGAGAAGAGGAAGAAGAAGAAAAAAGAGCTACATGGTTTTTCTCTTCACTCAGTTTCCCTGTTCAGAGTCAGAGCCTGGTAGCCCAGGTAGAAGGGATATGTGGAGCTAAACCTGTACCCTCTGAGTGCCCAACAAATTAATTGAAGGGTATTTACACTGAGCTGTCATTGTGCTGCAGACTGAGTTGGAAGGAAGGGTGGGTTTGATTTATTCACTATTTATAGCAGTGAAAACAAGTTGAGTGAAATTAAAGCAGACTTACAGCCTGTTGGTTGGTTCTTGGCCAGCAAGGACCATGTGCCTGTCAGATTTACTCAGCTCTTACTACTGGGATTGCACAAAAGTTTAGGCAGTGCAGAGTGTTTTTAATTTTTTCCCCAAAGTAATAAACTGTAGATATTCTGAGTTACTGGTATATTTGGATAGCAGATTTCAAATGTAAATACAAGAGAAAGCACCAGGCAGTTTGTTTTTTGGTGCAAATAAAATAATGATTAGCAACAGATAAAGTGAACCGTGCCTGTTGTTTTTTAAAAAATATCTTTTCCCTTGGTATTCTGTAGTTTGATTACAGTATGTCTGAGGGTGAGTGTATTGTTATTTACACAGTTTGCAAGTTGTTGGGCTTTTTTGAATCTATAGGCTCATGTCTTTCATCAGTTTTGTAAACTCAACACAATCTATTCAGATAGCTTCTTTCCTACATTGTCTCTGTTTTTCCTATCTGCAATTCCCATTAGACTTATGTGGAACACCTCTTTGTCCTCCATGTCTCAATGTTTTTGTACTTTTCTTCTCTTTATCTTCCTGGGTTGATGGGCTTTGGGTGATTTCCCCAGATCAGTCTTTCAGATCAATTCTCTTTTTTCTGTGACTTGTCTGTTGTTAACATGTCCATTAAGTTTTAAAATGTATACATATTCTATAGTTTTAAAATTTGAAATAATTTTCATTTTAAAATAATTATAGAATCATCAGTTTCAAAAATAGTACAGAGAGTTCACGAATACCTATGTTCAACTTTCCCCAATGGTGACTTATTAAACAGCTAGAATGGATTATGGAAGGAGTTGATTGGCACAATACTATCAAATAAAGAACAGATTTCACAAGTTTTTGCATGCACTCATATTTTAAGGTATTTAAGTATAAATCTACGACATTTATCTCAAGTGTAGGTTCATATAACCAGCATTACAGCCTTGTTCCATCACCATGAAGGAATTCCCTCATGCTGCCTCTTATAGTCTCACATCCCTTCCACTTTCTCTTAAATCTGAACATCCACTGATCTGCTCTCTACCTGTCTAATTTTTTCATTTTGAGAACTTTATATAAATGGAACTGTACAGTTTATAATCCTTTGAAACTGACTTTTTTCACTCCGTGTAATGTCTTAGTTGTTGCTGTTGTTCAGATGCTAAGTCATGTCTGACTCTTCGCTACCTGATGGACTGCAGCATGCCAGGCTTCCTGTTCTTCACTATTCCTGGAGTTTGCTCAAATTCATGTCCATTGAGTCAGTGATGCTATCTAACCAATTTATCCTCTGCTGCCCTCTTCTCTTTTTGCCTTCAATCTTTCCCAGCATCAGGGTCTTTTCCAGTGAGTTAGCTCTTTGCATCAAGTGACCAAAGTATGGAGCTTCAGCTTCAGCCTCAGTCCTTCCAATGAATGTTCAGGGTTGATTTCCTTTAGGATTGACTGCTTTGATCTCCTTGCAGTCCAAGGGGCTTTCAAGAGTCTTCTCTAGCACCATGATTCAAAAACATCAATTCTTTGGCATTCAGCCTTCCTTATGATCCAACTCTCACATCCATACATGACTACTGGAAAAAAATCATAGCTTTGATTATGTGGACCTTTGTTGGCAAAGTGATGTCTCTGCTTTTAAATATACTGTCTAGGTTTATTACAGCTTTTCTTCCAAGGAGCAAGTATCTTTTAATTTCATGGTTGCAGTCACTGTCCTCAGGGATTTTGGAGCCAAGGAAAATAAAATATGTCACTGTTTCCCCTTTCTCCCCATCTGTGTGCCATGAAGTGATGGGATGGGAACAGATGCCATGATCTTTGTTTTTTGAACGTTGAGTTTTAAGGCAGCTTTTTCACTCTCCTCTTTTACCCTCATCAAGAGGCTTTTTTAGTTCCTCTTCAGTTTCTGCCATTAGAGTGATTATCATCTATGTATCTGAGGTTGGTGATATTTCTTCCAGCTATCTTGATTCCAACTTGTGATTCATCCAGCCCAGCCTTTTTCATGATGTACTCTGCATGTAAGTTAAATAAACAGGGTGACAATATACAGCCTTGTTGAACTCCTTTCCCAGTTTTAACCAGTCAGTTGTTCCATGTAAGATTCTAACTATTGCTTCTGGACTCATATACAGGTTTCTCAGGAGACAGGTAACATGGTCTGGTATTCCCATCTCTTTAAGAGTTTTCCAGTTTATTGTGATCCACATGGTCAAAGGCTTTACCATAGTCAATGCATAGATCAAGCAGAAGTAGCTGTTTTTCTGGAATTCTCTGCTTTCTCTATGATCCAGAGAATGTTGGCAATTTGATCTCTGGTTCCTCTGCCTTTTCTAAACCTGTCTTGTACATCTGAAAATTCTCGGTTCACATACTGCTGAAGCTTAGCTTGAAGGATATTGAGCATAACTTTACTAGCATGCAAAATGAATGCAATTGTCTGATGGTCTGAACATTCTTTGACACTGCCCTTCTTGGGATTGTAATGAAAACTGACCTTTACCTGTCCGGTGGCCACTGCTGAGTTTTCCAATTTGCTGACATATTGAGTGCAGCATTGTAACAGCATCATCTTTTAGGATTTGAAATAGTTCAGCTGGAATTCCATCACCTCCACTAGCCTTGTTTATACTAATGCTTCTTAAAGCCCACTTGACTTCAAACTCCAAGATGTCTGGCTCTAGGTGAGTGACCACACCATCCTCGTTATCCTGGCCATTAAGACCTTTTTGTATAGTTCTTTTGTGCATTCTTGCCACCACTTCTTAATTTTTTCTGCCTAAGTTAGGTCCTTACCATTTCTCTCCCTTATTTTGCCCATGCTTGCATGAAATATTCTGCTGAAATCTCCAATTTTCTTGAAGACATCTCTAGTCTTTCCCATTCTATTGCTTTCGTCTACTGCTTTGCATTGTTCATTGAAGAAGGACTTCTTATCTCTCTTTGCTATCCTCTGGATCTCTGCATTCAGTTGGATATATCTTTCCCTTTCTCCCTTGCTTTTTTTGCTTCTCTTTCTTCCTCAGCTGTTTGTAAAGTCTCCTCAGACAACCACTTTGCCTTCTTGCATTTCTTTTTCTTTGGGATGGTTTTGGTCCCTTACTCCTGTACAATGCTATGAACCTCTGTTTGTAGTTCTCAAGGCACTATATCTACCCGATCTAATCACTTGAATCTATTCATCACTGTATAATTATAACGAATTTTATTTAGGTCATACCTGAATGGCCTAGTGGTTTTCCCTTTCTTCATTTTAAGTCTGAATTTGCCAATAAGGAGCTGATGATCTAAGCCACAGTCAGCTCCAGCTCTTGCTTTTGCTGTCTGTATAGAGCTTCTCCATCTTCCCATTCAAAAAATGTAATCAATTTTATTTCAGTATTAACCATTTGGTGATGTCCATGTGTAGAGTCGTCCCTTGTGTTGTTGGAAATTTGTGTGTTCTCTTGACAAAACTCTGTTAGCCTTTGCCCCACTTCATTTTGTATTCCAAGGCCAAACTTGCCTGTTACTCCAGGTATCTTGGACTTCTTACTTTTGCATTCTAATCACCTTAGGATGAAAAGGACATCTTTTTTTAGTGTTAGTTCTAGAAGATCGTGTAGGTATTCCTAGAACTGGTCAACTTTAGCTTCTTCAGCATCAGTGGTTGGGATGGATTACTGTGCTGATTGATTACTGTGCTGTGTTGAATTGTTTGCTTTGGAAACAAACCAAGATCATTCTGTTGCTTTTGAGAGTGCATCCAGGTACTGCATTTCAGACTCTTTTGTTGACTATAGGGCTATTCCATTTCTTCTAAGAGATTCTTGCCCACAGATCTAATGTCATCTGAATTAAATTCACCCATTCCCATCTATTTTAGTTCACTGATTCTTAAGATGTCAGTGTTCACTCTTGCCCACATTTCCTACTTTACTATGTCCAATTTACCTTGATTGTTCTTTAAAGCACTAAACTTCACTTTCATTATCAGACATATCCACAACTGAGCATCATTTCTGCTTTGGACCAGCAGAAATGGACCTCTTCATTCTTTCTGGAGCTATTAAATTACCCTTTGCTCTTCCCAGTAGCATATTGGACACCTTCCAACTTGGGAGGGGTGCATCCTCTGGTGTCATATATTTTTTTTCTTTTTCATACAGTTCATGGGGTTCTTGTGGCAAGAATACTGGAGTGTTTTGCCATGTCCTCCTCCAATGGACTACATTTTGTCAGAACTCTTCACTATGCCTTGTCCGTCTTTGGTGGGCCTGCATGGCACGGCTCATAGATTTATTGAGTTACACAGGCCCTATCACCATGACAAAGCTGTGATCCATGAAGAAGATAATGTCTTTGAGATCCATCTAAATTATTATATGTATTAACAATTTATTTAGAGAGTTCTTTACATGTTCCAGATACAAGTCCATTGTTAGATATGTAATATGTAAATATTTTCACATCCAACAAGTTTTAGCTTTTATTGCCATATTTTTAATTTCTAAAAGTTCTATTTCACTCTATTTTAAAGGTCAGCTTGATCTTTTTTCAGAGAATCTTGTACTTTTCCCTTAAGACCTTCTTTTATATAGCTAATCCTCTAAATCCTTTTAAAGATCACTCCTATTCAAGAATTATGACATTTAAAATTCTAATTCTGTCTTCTATACTCTTTGCATACTCTTTTTCACATTACTGTTTCCTCATATGTTTTGCAGTTTTAGACCACGAACTTGGCCTCATTAAAATTTAATCTCTTGAAATTCTGACAGAGACACATTAAGGGAACCTTCTTTAAGAGAGGTGTTGTTTATGCTTTTGTAAGACAGTCCAGGACCATCACCAGCTAAACTCCACATTTTATGCTATTATCTCAATTTAAAGTTTTCCACATCTTGCTTATGGCATGAATTTGAACACCAGATGGTTATGTGGCTATAAATCCTCAGGGAGATCTTAAAAACAAACAAACAAACAAACTCCTATCCAAAGCTGATGGATTTTTTAAAAATTTATTTTAAAATTCTGCAGTCTTTTATCCTGGCTTCATGTTGCAGTTTCAGTTCCAACTTCTTGTCTCTCAGGCTGAAGGCTTTATCTCCTGTCCCTACGTAGGGATTAGTGTCCAAACTCCTTCCCTGCAGTAGCTGAAGCTCCAAGTCTCATGTTGACCTTACTGGCTTTCATTTTCCTTATTATTTTTGGTGACTGATGATTTCTTTTAGTTTATTGTGAGCCCATCTCTTAATTTAAATATATATTTCATTTGGAAACAGTATATTTATAAATATTTGTTATATTGTACCCGGTATTTCTTGTATTTAGCAGTGGAATAGTTTTCAAACTATCTAGACATTTATTTTCCCCTGTAGCTGTTCATAACAAATTTAGCAAAACCGCGTACTGAATCTTTTAGTTAAACAATGTCTGTATTCACGATGGAGATATATGTGTGGCTTTGGAAATAAATATGCTTTGAGGGTATAATTATGAGGCTCTGTCTCTCAACATAAATGTCACATCTGAAGAGAAGGCTTCCTTGACCAACTGCCAGCTCCAGTCTTTCTACCCCTTTCTACCGTCTGGTCTAGTTTAGTTTCTTCAAAGCATTCACACTTTCTTATTTTTTTGATTCTTATTATACATGTATTACAAGTCTCCTCCCCACTGGGAGGTAAGTTTACAAGACTGAGCGTCAGATCACAGCAGGATAGATAATAAATTTATCCCATCTGAGGAGTCACCAAGATACTGGTGGTGTGAGCACATGGAGTATGACATAGGGGACCAGAGAAGCATGAATGGAATGTGAGTTCAACAAAGAAACTGGAAATTTAGTAAAATGTATGTGCGCTATTATAAGAGAGACTAAACATCTTAAAAAAAAAATGTTAGCAAAATCTGGATGACAATATCATTTTCATTGCAAATCAATTAACCAACAATGAAAACTTTTCATCACCTGCAGTTTTGCACGTAGATAACTTTTTAAGTAAAGATTTCCTTGTTATGTAAAGTACACACTATTTTATAAAACAGAGTAAGAAGCAACATCCCAGGAAGTGTCTGGTCATGCCCACTAGGGATGGCACAACACCACTCCAGTCGAGGCTGGAAAATCTGCCCCGAAGAGGCAAGCTGCCTGAGCACGGTGAGCAGCAGAACCTTCTCTGGGTTTGCTTTTAGAAGATACAGAATCTAGAAAAGTATGCCTGAGGGCAAGAATTTGGCAGTGTATCTCCAGCTCTGGCCACAGTTAAGGAGATCTGGTCTGAGGCATACATCAGTATGCCTATACATCAGTGGTACAAGGATTACTGCTTTGCTTCTGTAGCCTGAATGAAAATGCCATTGGGAACACCTGTTAGATCTGATTTCATAGATCAATAGCAGGCAACCATCTGATTAAATGTGTGGTTGTCCAGGTGTTCTGTATGGCAAACATGGGTATTTTGATCTCCTAGAAGGGTTAGCCCTCCTTATAATTACTGAGCTGGCATTCTGGTTTATACATAAGTTCCTGTGAACTTTGTAGGTGGATCAGTCCCAATCAGCATTAGTGCAATGTCAAATTTAACGTCTGTCAAGCTGAAGATCAGACTGAATTTTGATTAGGGCAGCAAACCAGTGTCCAAGACCTGTGCTTCCTCAATGCCCATTCCTGGGCTACCAGCATCAGACAACCCAGGAAGCTTTTTATCATGTTGAGTCCTGGCCCCTACATCAGTCTTTCCTGATTCAGAGCTGGTGTGAGGTGGGGAGAAGGAAAAGGGAATCTGTGTTTTTAAGAAGCTTTTCTGATAGATTTTATGCAGCAGATTTTGGAAATTGTGCCCTAGATCATTTTCTTTTCCATCTCCTGGTAACTGCAATGTGCATCTTTTTTTCCCCCTCTGTACCCAAATAATGACTCTGATTGCAGAGGACTTAATTGAGTTTAATGCAATCGCCAGTGCTGTAGGCTTAATCATCTCGTGCGTAATTGCATTTTGAAATAAGAGCTTGTTAGTACAAATAAATGTCTGTAGCATTAGGATCGTCTCATCCTTTGGAGCAAGGAGAAAGGTCAGGTTTAATTCTAATGTCCTTTTACCCACCCTTCTGCACCACTCTCGCACATCTGGTGTTTCTTTCCTGTTCATCCAGGCTGCGAACATGTCTGTCCCAAGGAGACATATGCAGCGATCAGAAACCAGCTGCCTCTGTGCATGATTTCAGTTGGCCCTTGAAGATTCACTAGGAGACACAGGGTTTCATGCAAGGTCTCATATCTCTTCCAGTCACTTTCTCTGCAGAAAGCATCTACTTCTTTCTGGAGTAGATGGAGAAGAAATCAGATTTAGTATTTGGGCCTTGGGGTGCTATGATTCAGGATTTCTGTTATTTTGGTTGGGAACAGGATAGAGGGATTTTGATATCTTACTTTCTGCTGTTATACAACTAGGAAGGGAGAAAAGGAATTAACAGGGGATGAGAGGACTGAGCAAATAATCGCATGTGGCTTTCACCCAGGAAAGTGAGTTGATGCCTTATAACAGTTTCATTTTATTGAAGTATAATTGATTTATAGTGTTGTATTAATTTTTGTGGTTAAAATGTATATATATGTATATACATGTAAATATATACTATTTTTCTTATTTATTGTGATTTATTACAAGATATTGAAGATAGTTCCCTATACCATATAGTAGGACCTTGTTATTTATCCATTCCATATATAATAGTGTGCATCTGCTGATCTCAAATTCCCATCCCACCTCTCCCCAACCCCCATTCCCCTTGGCCACCACAAGTCTGTTCTCTATGTCTGTGAGTGTGTTTCTGTTTGGTAGATATGTTCATTTATGTCATATTTTGACTCCACATATGAGTGATATATTATGATATTTGTCTTTCTCTTTCTGACTCATTTCATTTAGTATGATCATCTCTAGGTCCATCCGTGTTGCTGCAAATGTCATTATTTCATTCTTTTTCATGGCTGAGTAATATTCCATTGTATATATGTGTCACATCTTCTTTATCCATTCATCTATCTGTTGGTGAACATTTTGGTTCTTATGAATAGTTTGATGCCTATTTGAAGAATGTCTGCTTTAGAGAATCTTCATCTGCAAATTAACCTCCTTTCTGAAATGTACTTGCTGGTAGGCTTTAATTCTATCTTGAAATAAGCAAACAGGAAAGACTTAAAGAGAAAGATAAATTACTGACTATCCACAGGACTCAAAATCATTTTCCCCAGGACCAGTGCTAGAGTTAGAAAGTGTAATTCTCATCATTTAATCTTATTATCATTTGAGGACAGTAGCAACCCCTGGCTACAGAGTCCAATTCCATTCATTCAATTCCTCAATTTTATTCAGTAAATATTTGTTAGTTGCCCCATTTGTGTGAAGCATTTTTGAGGATGAAGACTGCAGGTTTCACAAGAGTTAGGGCTATCTTGTGAGTGTGTCTGTTCAACATCCATTAGGGTGAAGTCTAGGACTTAGATGAGAGCTCACATCACCTAAAGTTACATGGACTTGATGACTAAGTGAAGATATCTTAGCATCTTGCAGAATTCCCATTCCTTGTGATGGATCACTATGAGCATTTTCTCTCAGTGCCTCTGATAAAGCTGTGGAGGTCCAATGCAATGAGTTGTTATAATTTTGTACAATTTCTGACAGAGAAGCTTGCACTACCATTGAAAGAAGGTCTTGTTCATCTCACAGAAGCTTTCACCTGCATGAAGTTGACAACAGATCTCTCAAATGTTGTTAAAAAGGAGATCAAACCAGTCACTCCTAAAGGAAATCAGTCCTGAATATTCATTGGAAGGACTGATGCTGAAGCTGAAGCTCCAATACTTCAGTCACCTGATGCAAAGAACTGACTCATTGAAAAAGACCCTGATGCTGGGAAAGATTGAAAGTGGGGGGAGAAGGGGATGACAGAGGATAAGATGTTTGGATGCCATCACCTACTCAAGGGACATGAGTTTGAGCAAGGTTCAGGAGTTGGTGATAGACAGGGAAGCCTGCATGCCACAGTCCATGGGGTCACAAAGAGCTGGACGCAACTGAGCGACTGAATTGAAATGAATATAAATATTTTCTGTATGGCATTAAATATTTTCTATTTTCAGAAAAATAGAAGAGTTTAAACATCGCATTAAACACAGTGTAGAGAGAAGTTTTAAGTAAAGGGTTAAATGGTATTTAAATGGTATTTCTCTTTTCCTCTTAAATTCAAACTGTCATGGACAAATGTATAATGATCCATCATTTGGTACTGCACTAGACATAAATATCTATATCTATACATCTATGTTTATTTATAAATAGCCTCTGCCCTCTAACATGTCTCAGTATGGCAAACGAATGAAAGAAGAGTATTTACAGTGGTTTTATAAATGCAAATTGGTTACACAGCAATATATGTAAGAGTGATATTCAAAATTGTAACAACCATGTGACCAGGACACATACTGAGGTGTGGCTTGAATGTAATCCAGGAATACATGGACACCAGATGCTGAGATGTGTGGAGATCAAGCTGGGAAAAGGAAACATTTTGGGGTATCAGTTTGGTGGTGCATGATGAGAATATGTTTTGGCAAAGTGCTGAGCAAAGTCTGTTTCAAACAAGAAGTGGGTGCAGAGGAAGATTAAAGGGTGGGCAACCAAGGGGGTAAAGGAAGGCATTACTAGACTCCGAGGAACTGAAGAAAATTGCACTAACCGGATCCACTCAGGGAGTGAACTATAAATGTTTGGAAAGACTACTTTGATAAGCTGCTTAGAATGGTGGGATGGGATTAAGAGCCTTGTAAGCAGGTCATGTTTAAATAGCAAGCAAGAGTTCCTGCCACATAACAGGTGATCAAAAAATGATTGGGGAGTGAATGAATAAAAGTTAAAGGCATTTTACTTCATAAACTGTATTTCTATTCTAGATTATTTTAATCTTTTTTTTTTTTTTGCTGTTACACAGATATGTATAATGGAGAAAATACCAGGAAAGTGCTGTGATTTCACCACATCAGAGCTAAAAATTTTTACAAAATGTCTATCAACATCTTCTGCAAAACTGCCTCCTGACACTGTTGTGGGATGGATTTTATAGGATTTATCAATCTAGATGAAGATCCCACATTGTCTGCTTAATAGTCTCATGCTCATGACTCATGGGTAAACTCATAAAAACTCACATGATCCCACTCAAAGGCAGGAGAAATCTACAATGTATCTTATTAAGAACCTCTTGGTAGTATATGTTATACCTGGAAGCACTGGACCCTAGCTGTACTTCCAGTTTATAAATGCCTCATCACATTGAAAATGTTTACAGTTCTAAGATCAAGCCATTGCACAGAGTTTGCAAACTTTTCAGTACATGGGGCACAACTGAAAAGCTGTTAAAATGGCAAAATGATGAACTGAAACTCTGCCATCCAGAGGTCTGGGGCACACAGATAGACTCCCAGAAATAAATGGCTAGACATGAAGGAAAGGCTTGACTTTTTTTTAATCGAGAACTTCAAAGAATTATTGATATATCTATCAATATTTACTGTATTTGAAAATTGGAAAAGAAATTAAAATATTAATTCATTTGAAAGTAACAATAGCTCCATTACTTATTTAAATAATTAATGTATTTTTATGAAAAATAATATTATCTCAAACAAAATAATTGCTGGAGAGCATGACATTGTTTTACACGCTTGAAAACCCCCTAAATGGTCAGTTTAGTAGAAGAGCAATTGAATTTTGCTATCTATTCCTGCATTCTGTCTGTTTGATATCATGTCATGTGACCCCTGGGAAACCCCACTGTACATTTATAAGAGAACAAATGGAAAACGGAATACAACTTGGACCCAAAGTCTAATTAGAAAATGAAACTGGATCCTCTCTCCTCCCTAGTGAAAGAAAAACAACCCTATGGTCTCAAGATGCTGACAGTGGAAGGGACTAAGACTTTATCTTAGTGTTGTTATGAAAATGGTTTTGACCTTCCAGACCCCAATGGGTCTCAGTGAGTCTCCAAGATCCTCAGACCACATTTTGAGAATTGCTGCCTTAACTAGATCCAGCCATACTTGACACTATCCACTCTTACCAATCCTGTAAGCCTACAATACATGTTTATTTTTTCCTTGAACAGCTGGAGTTGGGTTTCTGTTGCTTGAAACTTAAAGAATTCTGATTAATACACAAATAAACCCTTCATGGTTCTTCCTGGTTTGGGAAAAAATTTAGGAAAGCTTAGGGCAGTCTCACGGATGCAGCTTTGAATCTTGTTTTCTCTCTGTACTTCCTCCCTTCTTCTTTCTAAGGCTTGATTTTTACTTTTGTTTTATAAATTCAGTGAACTGGGCAAAGCAGCAAAAGTTAGGTTCTGTCTGGTTTACTTCCAGCAAACCAGAGTTGTGTGATTCTATTTCTTTCCCTAAGTATCTCATCTTGGAGATGGGCTTTCACCTTTATCAGACAAAGGGAACAGATGCTGACTTGGCAGCACAATTCTTGCCAGTAAGAATGAGTCAGGATTCATGTTTTCCCTACATGAATCTTTATCTTGGATTATTTAATGCTGAATCCACACCTTGGTCACTCATCCATCCACTGTTCACCCTTTCTTGATGAGAAGATACTGTAGAGAGGCAGTGAGTTATGTTGTTAGTAATATGAGCCTTTCTACATTGTTTCTCTCTGCCTCTTTTAGAGGCTGATATGTATTTCCAGCCATTGGGCAAAACTATGATTACAATTATAATTAAACTGGTAGTTTGAAGGGCCTTGAACAGTTTTTCTCTGACTGCCCTCCTTCCTCTGATGGCATGCTGCTTGGACAGGGGACTAACTACCTAGAAAGGCAACACAGCCTGTGAGATGTTGCTGGTTTTGGAGGCAAGAGATAAATTTAAATCTTGACACTAATTTATATATATAATCAACAACAAACTGCAGAAAATTCTTAAAGAGATGGAAATACCAGACCACCTTACCTGCCTCCTGAGAAATCTGTATGCAGGTCAAGAAACAACAATTAGAACCAGACATACAACAGACTGGCTCAAAATTGGGGAAAGAGTACATCAAGGCTGTATATTATCACCCTGCTTATTTAACTTATATGCAGAGCACATCCTGAGAAACGCTGGGCTGGATGACTCACACACTGGAAACAAGATTGCTTGGAGAAATATCAAAAACCTCAGATATAAAACCTCAAATATCAAAAGTCTTTTTGGCAGAAATAGAAGAGGAACTAAAGAGTCTCTAGATGAATGTGAAAGAGGAGAGTGAAAAAGCTGGCTTAAAATTCAACATTCAGAAAACTAAGATCATGGCATCCAGTCCCATCACTTCATGGCAAACAGATGGGGAAACAATGGAAACAGTGACAAACTTTATTTTCTTTTAAAAGACATAGAAGAAAAGCTATGACAAACCTAGACAGTATATTAAAAATCAGAGACATTGCTTTGCCAACAAAGGTACATATAGTCAAACCTATGGTTTTTCCAGTAGTCATGTATGGATGTGAGAGTTGGACCATAAAGAAGGCTGAGCACGAAAGAATTGATGCTTTTGAACTGTGGTGTTGGAGAAGACTCTTGAGAGTCCCTTGGACTGCAAGGAGATCCAGCCAGTCCATCCTAAAGGAAGTCAGTCCTGAATATTCATTGGAAGGACTGATGCTGAAACTCTAATACTTTGGCCACCTGATGTGAAGAGTTGACTCATTAGATCATGGATTGCCCTGACCAAAAACCTGAAATATAAAGCTTCTAGAGGAAAACTTAAGAGAATATGTTTGCTAAAATGTGCTAGACAAAACAAACAAGTGCTAAGTATAAAAGAAAAAAGTTCAATTGAACTTTATAAAAATTTGCCATTTCTTTTCCTCAGAAGATACCATCAAGAAAATGAAAAGAAAAAAAAAAAGAAAACGAAAAGGTAAGCCACACATATAGAGAAATATTCACAGTATATATATCTATATCTATATCCAGAAACTATCAAGAATTCCTATAATTGAATAATAAAAAGACAACTCAATAAAAATGAGCAAAAGATAGTGGCTGTACTAGTTTACATTCCCACCAACAGTGTAAGAGGGTTCCCTTTTCTCCACACCCTCTCCAGCATTTATTGCTTGTAGACTTTTGGATAGCAGCCATCCTGACTGGTGTGTAATGGTACCTCATTGTGGTTTTGATTTGCATTTCTCTGATAATGAGTGATGTTGAGCATCTTTTCATGTGTTTGTTAGCCATCTGTATGTCTTCTTTGGAGAAATGTCTGTTTAGTTCTCTGGCCCATTTTTTGATTGGGTCATTTATTTTTCTGGAATTGAGCTGCAGGAGTTGCTTGTATATTTTTGAGATTAATCCTTTGTCTGTTTCTTCATTTGCTATTATTTTCTCCCAATCTGACGGCTGTCTTTTCACCTTACTTATAGTTTCCTTTGTAGTGCAAAAGCTTTTAAGTTTCATTAGATCCCATTTGTTTAGTTTTGCTTTTATTTCCAATATTCTGGGAGGTGGGTCATAGAGGATCTTGCTGTGATTTATGTCGGAGAGTGTTTTGCCTATGTTCTCCTCTAGGAGTTTTATAGTTTCTGGTCTGACATTTAGATCTTTGATCCATTTTGAGTTTATTTTTGTGTATGGTGTTAGAAAGTGTTCTAGTTTCATTCTTTTACAAGTGGTTGACCAGTTTTCCCAGCACCACTTACAGCCACTATGGAAAACAGTGTGGAGATTTCTTAAAAAACTGGAAATAGAACTGCCATATGACCCAGCAATACCACTTCTGGGCATACACACTGAGGAAACCAGATCTGACAGAGACACGTGCACCCCAATGTTCATCGCAGCACTGTTTATAATAGCCAGGACATGGAAGCAACCTAGATGCCCATCAGCAGATGAATGGATAAGGAAGCTGTGGTACATATACACCATGGAATATTACTCAGCCGTCAAAAAGAATTCATTTGAATCAGTCCTAATGAGATGGATGAAACTGGAGCCCCTTATACAGAGTGAAGTAAGCCAGAAAGATAAAGAACATTACAGCATACTAACACATATATATGGAATTTAGAAAGATGGTAACGATAACCCTATATGCAAAACAGAAAAAGAGACACAGAAATACAGAACAGACTTTTGAACTTGTGGGAGAAGGTGAGGGTGGGATGTTTCAAAAGAACAGCATGTATACTATCTATGGGTGAAACAGATCACCAGCCCAGGTGGGATGCATGAGACAAGTGCTCAGGCCTGGTACACTGGGAAGACCCAGAGGAATCGGGTGGAGAGGGAGGTGGGAGGGGGGATCGGGATGGGGAATAAGTGTAAATCTATGGCTGATTCATATCAATGTATGACAAAACCCACTGAAATGTTGTGAAGTAATTAGCCTCCAACTAATAAAAAAATTAAAAAAAAAAAAAAAATGAGCAAAAGACTTGACCAAGCACTTTGTAAAAGAAGATATATGAAGGGCTACTAAGCATATAAAAGATGATCAAGTTCCCTGAGTGAATTCAAATTAAAACCACAATGACCACTTCCATCCATAAGAATGGCTAAAATGAAAAAATAAAATAACTTATAATACTATGTGTTAGCAAGAATGTGGAGCAAGGGACTGTAACTCTCATACATGACTGGCACAACCATTTCAGAAAATTATTTGTCAATTTCTTATAAATTGACATCTGCCTACATTATGATATAGAAATTCCACTCCTGGGTAAATAAAAGCCCAGATGAAAAATGATAAATAAAAACAAAAGTCAATAAAATTACATGTGTATAAAAGTTATATTCATTATAGCCCCAAGCTGAAAACAACCCAGATGACTGACCGTCAACAGGAGAATGGATAAACAAACTGTGGTATAACCATTCAACAGAATACTACTCAACAGTAGGAAGGAGCTAACTACCAACATACACAACAACATGGATGAAGCTCAATTGCATTGTGTTGACTGAAAGAAGCCAGTCACGGAAAAGTCCATTCTCTGTGATTCTGTTTGGATGAAATTCTGGTTTAGCAAAACTAATCTACAGTGGGAGAAATCAGAATAGTGGTTGCTACTGTTGGTAAGGTTGGACTAAGACCGTGTTGCCAACACTTGGCCTCTGCTCACCAGTGATGAATAGAAACACAGAGCCAGAGTTTCAGGTGGGTAGACAAGAGAAGCTTCAATTGCTTTGCCAGGCAAAGGGGGCCACAGTGGGCTAAGGCCCTGAAGACTGTGTGACCCACCTTTTAGAGAAGAGAGAGGAGTTTTAGTGTTCAAGGAGCGGGGCATGATCAGCACGTGGAGATTGGCTGGCATCAAGGTGAAGTTTCAAGCATCCTCAACCTTCTGGTTTCAACTAGTTTAGGGTCTATGTTCTTGTGGTCAGCAGTTTTCATGTGGAGGGTGGTCTGCTTCCTGTAAAAACTGCTTCAGAATGTGCGTCAGGCCTTTAGCTATATCTTTCAGGAAACTGAAAGTTTAGTGATTCTGTTGTGTGGCAGAATTATAGTCTAAATTGTTACCAGCTCCCTAGCCCAATAGCTATTCTTTGTTTCTCCATCTTCACATCTCCCATTCATTAACTCTTGAGTCAGCATTTTACTTGCTGGGGCTTGTACACGATTTCAAAAGGGCAAGAGAAAACTTTTTCAAGTGACGGGAATGTTCTCTACCTTGGACTGGTGGCTACACAGGTGTATTTATGTGTCAAAACTCAGAGATGCACTCTTCAAATATATTGGGTTGACCAAAAAGTTCAATCAGATTTTTCCATCCAAGCGAACTTTTTGGCTAACCTGATATTTTTAATAAAAGCATTAGTTCGACACGTGATCTAGTGCTTCCACAGCACATCACCTATGTTTGATCCCTGGTCAGGGAACTAAACCCCACATGCCACAGCTGAAGATCTCGCATGCCACAATGAAGACTGAAGATCCCACAAGTCACAACTAAGACCTGGTGCAGCCAAATAGATAAATAAATTTTTGTTGTTGTTTTAAAATAACATTAGTTCAAAAGAAGAAATAGAACCACTGTGGTTTGTTCAGACCGCATTTGAAATGCTGTGTTCAGTTTTAGTACATTTTAAAAACAATAAATCAAAGTATATTCAGATCTGGGTCACCAGGAGGAAGAAGGATCAGGAAGTGATGATGCAATAAGAAAGGTAAGGAATGAGGGAGGCGCAGGCTAGAGAGCGGACACAGGAAGGTATCTTGTCATTCTAGTCATTCATTGGGAAAGCAGTTCTCTAGCTAAATATTTGCCTATAGTCATTCCTCGAAAATCTAGAGGGTATAACACAGACAGGTGGGTAAAAGGTACAAAAAGAAAAATTATTCCAGATACCAGGCAATGAGGCTGCAGAGCGAAGCAAAACTTGGGCAGTCAAGAGGAAGCCGCACAGAGCCCGGACCAGAGGCGGCAGAGGGCTGGACCACACGTGCTGTGGGCATGGAGAGCCGGAAAAAGAGAGTGGGTTTGAGAAATGGCAGGAAATACAGCTGATGTGCGTGCGTGTGTGTGTGTGTGTGAGAGAGAGAGAGTGTGTGTGTGGGAGAGAGAGAGAGAGAGTGTGTGTGAGAGAGAGAGAGAGTGTGTGGGAGAGAGAGAGAGTGTGGGAGAGGGATGCAAAGGAGAACAGTAAATTAAGTATGATTCTCACATTTTCTCTAAGAAGACATTGTTGGTCTTAGTATGTGTCATAGGATCTTATGAATCATGAATTTGTTTTTAAGTGTTAGACTTAAAAACTGTGCAATTGTGTCTGACTAAGAATTGAAATAGATTTTAAAGAAAATGGGAATGAGTCACAGAGCTGTTGGAAACCGGAACCAGAAGCCAAACCACCCACCTGCATAATGCTTCAAAGCAATAGTAAGCAGGGATGCTGGCCCTCCCAGCCCCAGCACACCACCCTGGTTCAGCTTCGGGCACTTAATCTGACATGTCTCTTGTTTCTTTTGTGGTTTATGTTGTCTATCTCTGTCCGCTAGAATGTAAGCTTCTTAAGAGCAAGGATGTCGTGGTCTTGCTGCCGGATGCCCGGCGACTAGCACACAGATGGTGCCCAGTCAACACGTGAGGCTTGGAAGGAGGTTTCAGGCAGAGTTTATTCGACGATGGCTGCCTGGTCAGGGAGAATGAAGACCTGTGGAGACACAAGCGGGAATACGCTAGCTATTCATAGATGCCGCCATCAGATGTTTGCTTCCAAGTCTAAGGCGCTCGCCCCACGTCCTTGTGGCACTCATGCCCCGAGTCGGTGCAGGTCCCACGAGCCTCCGCTTGCTCCAGCTGCTGCTGATCAAACAGCCCAGTCAGGGCTCCAAACAGGCCAGTGCTGCCAACACATGTGTCCTGTCCTGCCTGGGCATCTCTGGTGCCAGCGTGTGAGACACTACAAGAACCTGCTGGGCACTCAGTTCAGTTCAGTCGCTCAGTCATGTCCGACTCTTTGCAACCCCATGGGCTGCAGCACACCAGGCCTCCCTGTCCATCACCAACTCCCAAAGTTTACTCAAACTCATGTCCATGGAGTCGGTGATGCCATCCAACCATCTCATCCTCTGTCGTCCCCTTCTCCTCCTGCCTTCAATCTTTCCCAGCATCAGGGTCTTTTCCAATGAGTCAACTCTTTGCATCAGGTGGCCAGAGTATTGGAGTTTCAGCTTCAACATCAATCCTTCCAATGAACACTCAGGACTGATCTTTAGGATGGACTGGTTGGATCTCCTCGAAGTCCAAGGGATTCTCAAGAGTCTTCTCCAACACCACAGTTCAAAAACATCAATTCTTCGGCCCTCAGCTTTCTTTCTAAGTCCAACTCTCACATCCATACATGACTACTGGAAAAACCATAGCTTTGACTAGACAGACTTTTGTTGGTAAAGTAATGTCTCTGCTTTTTAACATGCTGTCTAGGTTGGTCATAGCTTTTCTTCCAAGGAGCTGGGCACTCACAAATGTGCAATTCAGAAATGTGAGTACTACTGGACCACCCTTGATCAAGCGGGGACAGACAGTGATGGAGAAATATTTCCCCCTACTGTAATTAAGGCTGGTAGTCCTGAGAAGATACCATGCAGGAGGCGCCTCACAAAGTTCAGGCAAGATCAAGCAGCACCTGTCGCAGAGGCCAAAGTGATAATGCATCTGTATATTGGTTTTCCCTTTTCCCTGGTTCCTAGTTCCACTCCGCCCTTCTCCACTCTTCCATGGGATCATTTCCCAAATAACCCACTTGCTTGTGTGCGTTAGTCTCAGGCTCTGCTTTCTGGGTGACCCAGGCTAAGACAACAATCCAATTTTCATTTCCTTGAATCTGAAAAGTGTTCTGTTGTTTCAGGAAAACCCCCCATATATAGGTCAGAATTCTTTGGCCTCAAGAAGGACACCTCAAAACCCTTTAACTGCCTGGTTCCCTGAAGTTCCGAGGCAACGTGAGGATGAGCAAAGTGGTACCCAGGTAAAGACAGGGTCCTGGGCCCTCAGCAGCTACTGTCCAATGGGTACTGGCAAACCCTCTCTGAATAGCAGCCAAGGGCAGCTGTCACTGGAAGTGGAAGGTGAGTACCAAGCTGGGGATGGCAGCTGACTGGAAGCACATTGATGGGCTGGACAAGTGGGTGGCATGGAGATTTCTCATCTTCCGTGCCATTGAAGCCAATCATTGGTCAAATCCCTCTCCGTTGCCTTCATGAATCAAGGTGAAGGCTTGCGTGTCCTCAAGGCTAAGCAATAAATGTTTGCCCAAATTGTTTTCTAGGAACTTGGAGTATGCTGTGTCTGGTTCAAGCGGAGCTAGTTAAGACTGATTAGAACCACCAACTCTCCAACTGGGCATGCACAAGTGTACCCCGGGTGACCTCTCGAAGGCTAAGGTCACTCCACCCTTGGATGGTGCTATGTACCTGCACATTTAATGTGGGGAGGCCTGGAGTCATGACTGTGCAGAATGACAAATACTGCCCCTTCCCCAGACTGCCCATGCCTCAGCTCACACTCTTATTTATGCCTTATGCCATAAATACCCAAGCCCCTTGCCTTTGAGGAGATGAGTCTGAGACAGGTTCTGCCGCCTCCTCACGTGGCTGATTTGTGAATAAACCCTCTCTCTGTTGCAAACCTCGGTGTCTCGGTGCTTTTGCTTGCCGCACGTCAGGCAATAGAAACCTGAGTGGTAACGGCTGCATATCCAAGCAAACCAGTGAGATCCCCGAGAGGGGAGAGAGGCCATGGGGCTGGAGATGCAGCACAGGCAGGAACAGCGAAGCTCCTTCCTCTGGTGGGGTCTGTGTCTCATTCCCTGGCCTTTCTTTTTATTTGTTGAGCTGAGGTTCACGTAACAAAATCGACTGCTTCCCAGTGTACGTTCAGCGGCGTTTGGCGCAGTCCCATGTTGTATAGCTATCACCTCTACCTAGTTTCAAATAATATCCGCCACCCAAAAAGGAAATTGCGTTCCCCTTAAGGCATCAAGTCCCATTCTCTCACCCCCCCTTTCCCTGACCCTGGCTACAATTAATCTGCTTCCCGTCTCTATGGACTCACCTGTTCTGGATATGCACGTAAGTGGAATCATGCAGTCCGGATTGAGTCCTGGACCCAATCTTCCATGGAAACAAGTGTCTGACTTCTTCCTCTCAGCATGTTTTCCACGTTCATCCATGTTGTAGCATGGGTCAGAAACTCATTCCTTTTAAGACTGAATGATATACAATGTGAGGCATCACGTTTTGCTGATCTATTCATCACATTATGGACATTTGTGTTGTTTCCGCCTTCTTCTGACTATTGTGGTTAGTGCTGCTATGACCATTTGTGTGCAAGTATGTGTTTGAGTCCCTGTGTTGGAGTCTGGGTTTATACCTAGGAGTGGAATTGCCGCCCATCCATTTTCACGTGGGCTTATTTTTTTAACCAGTGAACCTGTTTAAGTCCCAGTGACTCTGTTTGACAATTGGTTTCCAGAGGAAATTGATAACCTCTTTACACCAAACATCTGTAGAAGGACTTATGTGACGATGTAACTGTATTCATCCCTTGTTTCCATGGAAGATTGGGTCCAGGACTCTGCCATGCTCAAGTCCCTCATATGAAATGATGTAGTACAGTGAGCACCCCAGATCCATAGGTTCTGCGTCCGTGGATAGGGAGAGCTGACTGTACATCCACTTGGCCAAAGCTGAATAAGTTGGCTTCTGAGGATGTCTGAGAGAGCTGACTGAAGTACATCGCCATCTCCCTTTTCTTCACAATAAGGATCTCAGTCTTACTATGAAAAAACTGACTCAGGTGGGTTGGTGAATTTGGTTGAGGGTGAACGCTATGTGTGTGTCTATGAGAACAAATGCTGGATTTGGGTACAGCTATGATATCATAGAATTGGTGCTTTTGAACTGTGGTGTTGGAGAAGAGTCTTGAGAGTCCCTTGGACTTCAAAGAGATCCAACCAGTCCATCCTAAAGCAAATCAGTCCTGAATATCCATTGGAAGGACTGATGCTGAAGCTGAAGCTCCAATACTTTGGCCACCTGATGCGAAGAACTGACTCCTTGGAAAAGACCCTGATGTTGGGAAAGATTGAAGGCAGGAAGAGAAGGGGACAGCAGAGGATGAGATGGTTGGGCGGCATCACCGATTCAATGGACATGAGTTTGAGTAAACTCTGGGAGTTGATGATGGACAGGGAGGCCTGGTGTGCTGCAGTCCCTGGGGTCGCAAAGGGTCGGACACGACTGAGCGACTGAACTGGCTGACTGATGAAATCATTTCAGGGAAGCAAGCCAGCATTGTCTCTGTATCCTTATTTCCATATTCCCTTGTGGGAAGTCCCTCAGTTGGGTGACTGGTTATTTGTATTGGTTACCATGTAAGCATTATCTGGAACAAATCTTGAAAAAAACACAGGGAAAAATAGAATGGATTTGATATTACGAAGCTTAAGGTCAATTCTCCGAATGGAAACAAACTACCTGTACTGTGACTCGTTGAAGGTTTATCTGTTTTCCAAAGTGTGAATGCCCTGTAGACTGAATTCAGAAATGTCTCACTGAGGCAGTTTTAAGACATTAAGTCACCATTGGCTTTGATTAGAACCAATTCTAAGAAACGGACACTGTTTTAACAAAAAAAATGTCCCAGAGTTCTCTTTGGGCAAACTATTCTATTTTGAAAAGTTAAGCATGTGTCTGAGTATACATGTTAGTGGGGGACAAATCTGTGGTCAAGGCTGAGATGTGAAACGCTAACGGGGACAGACAACGAATTAAAAACATGCATGGCCCACCAGGTCTTGGCCCCTCACCTTTTAATTCAACTCAAGAGCTTTTACTTGCCCTGTGTGTCCAGGTGTCCAGGTAGTTCTGCAAGAGAGATGCTTTTCCCGTTCCGCCATGGTGTCTCTCCTGCTGTGAGCTCTCAAACACCCTCCTCTCAGATCTTCTGCTTGGAGGTCACTGACAATGAAGCGATTTAAACACAGGCTGCATTGCTGAGGTGTTTAAGTTTTTGTTCATAAATCTCTGTGGGAACCTTGCACAGGCCCTGCTTCAATTATTTTCTTTCAGAATCTCAAGGTCGACAGGAACCACAACCCTTCGGGAGACAGCTTGCTATTTTGATTTTAACCCCCCTCATCACCAATCTGACAAAGTGTTTTAATGGTAATGGTTTTCATGAGAAAGCTGAATTTGCATCTTGGGGTTTCATGCATATTTTAGTAACGTATGCAGAAGGGAAACTGCAAGAAAACATGGAGAATGTTAGCATTGAGAATTTAGGGGGAAAAAATTAGCCAAGATTCCAAGGAAGACTCCAAGTTCTAAATTCTACAGTTCCAGACCAAGGTTTCTTTACCATCTCATCCCCACAAAAATAGCGTTCCCAGAGCACCTATAGCTATAGCTCTTTCATTTACCTGGCATCGTGCAGTGTAATCTTCTCTTAAACCTCGCGAGTGGTGCTTTAACTCCTGCCTTCTAGATGAAAGAACTGAGGCACAGGAGGAAGCAGAGCATGCTGGCCAGAAGCCTGGAATCAGAAGGAAACAGAACTGGGGTCAAATCCTAGCTCCACCTCTGTCAAGTTATTTGATCTCTCTTCTCTCAGTTTCCATGTCTGTAAAATGGAACCAAAAAAAACTTTAGTAACCAGGTCTTTTGGTGGCTGAGAGGATTAAATGAGTGTATAAATGCACTTAACTTCACAGGAACACTCCAAATCCAGTCCTTCAGCCCCCTCTGCCACGGCAGGTTTTAAATCCCCGGCGTCTGTTCTTGGAAAGGCCTCTCATCTGTTTGCGTTTGTCAAAGTGAGGCTGTAAAATTGAGCTCATCCACCACCCACAAGTGTAAGCCATCTCACTGGAAAATTTCTGTAAAACTGTTTGTTCTTTGCTGAATTGGAGATAAGCAGAGTTTCAATCTCACAGGGATATCATGGGGAAAAGTGAGGTAATAAGCACAGGGCCTGCCATGTAATGTCTACTGTGTCATTTTAGCCATATTATTATTACTAAATGATGCACTATTTAACGTCTCTTATTATCTTTACTATCACTTAACTCCAGTACTCTTGCCTGGAAAATCCCATGGACAGAGGAGCCTGGTAGGCTGCAGTCCATGGGGTCGTGAAGAGTCGGACGCGATTGAGCGACTTCACCTTCATGCGTTGGAGACAGAAATGGCAACCCACTCCAGTGTTCTTGCCTGGAGAATCCCAGGGATGGCGGAGCCTGGCGGGCTGCAGCCTATGGGGTTGCACAGAGTCGGACATGACTGAAGCGACTTAGCAGCAGCAGCAACCTTTAAAATCTATACTAATTTCCTTGTCCTCTACCCGTATCAAGGGAAAAAAAAATTTGTCTCTACTTAAAGTAATTATTCTTCAAACATATCCATTTATTTTCCATTTTCAGACTGGACATGGACTTTTCTGTTCCATGTACATTACAATTCAGGTACTAGATGGCATCAGGAGACCTATGTCCTAATCTCCAACAGCAAGAATTTACTGTGTGACCTTGGGCAGGTCATTTGACATTTCTGTTCCTCAGTTTCTTCATCTGTCAAAAGAGAGATAGAACTAAAATCTCTTTTAGCATTCAGATTCCATGTTTGCAACTCTTCATACGTGTCGGTATACATGAGTGTTATCTCTGCATCATAATTGTTTTAATTATTTAAAACCACTTTGTAACTAGCTCATTTAAGCCTTTATTTCTATTTTTCTTACGAGATAATGCACAAAGTTCTGTGGAAGTAAACAGCAGAAACAGAACTAGGAAATGAAAGCCTTGGCCTTCAGTCTCTGGTCTACCTTGGAAACCATCCCACAGACCTCGCTGGAGGTGTGGGAAATGAGAAGACAGTGGTGTAAGGCACACTTCCACCATCACCGGTTCTCAGGGATGCTCTTGTCCATCTTTAGGGTAAATGTTTCTGCTTTTCTCTGCTTTGGACATTTTTCAAAAATAGCTTAAAATTTCTCAAAAAAACATTATCAACAGTTTTAAAGATGTATTTCTTATATACACATATATACACATGTTTATGAAGGTGAAAAAAATTGTTCAATTCCATCCAGCTCATGGTAGTATGCTGTTGGATAGCTTTGATATTTTAAGTGCTTGAATTTAGAAGCTACAAAGTATTCTTCCCCTGTGACTGACATTCTAGATTTCCCTTTCACTACTTCATCTTTAGATTTTTGGGGGGAGCCTGAGAACACTCTCTCATCCTTATGATATTAGTAAAGTCTTAGGTTGACCAAAAGTTTTTTAAATTTGATGGTTTGGGGTAAAAAAAGAATTAAAGGTTAGGAAAACATCGATTCCTCACACTCCTTCTTATCCCAGGGGGAATTTTCAGCCTAAATTTCTGGAAGAGCCTCTTTGAATGATCTCACAATACCTTTCACTATCCTGGAATGGGCAGATACTGCAGAGACGGGGAGGACTCCGTAGGTTCACGAAAACAACACGAGCCTCTCTGCTGGTGCCAGCCTTGGGCGGGGCTGCTCCTCCTGGAGTCACTGATCAGTCCCGTGAGTGCAACTCTGCCCTCCTCCTAGGGCTCCAGAAGGGCTCTTGCTGAGCATATTTCCCTCCTTTCTCTCTTTTATGTAATAGTGGTGTAGCCCAAATTCAGCATAATGCCAACTGGTATTTTAAAAGGTGATTTTAGGTGGTATACAGACAAGACACTTTATATATCAATAGTTTTGTATTTTAAAATGCATGTTAGAAAACACTGAGCTCTTTGAGATTGGCCCTTTCATAAGTGAAGAAGGAAATGGTAACATGCTCCAGGATTCCTGCCTGGGAAATCCAATGGACAGAGGAGCCTTCAGATTATAGTCCATGGGGTCACAAAGAGCTGGACACGATTTAGCAACTGAACAGCAATAGCTATGATAATTCCCACTTTGCAGGTGAGAAATCTCATGCACAGAAAGGTTAGGTGATTAGCCCAAAGACATCAGCTGGATAGCACCAGCACTGGGATTCAAACACAAGCCGTCTGGTTCCAGAGCCTGACCCTTACACTGTAGTTTCCTTGATTAAATATGTAAGCAGGGAATTATTGAAGCATAATGGTGAGATACACAGCACTTTTATGATTTATTTCTGTTAGTTTTAAACAGTAATTATTTGTATTGTTCACACAGCTGTGAATCTGCTTGAGGCTTGGTTGACCTCAACTGTGCTCAGCTGGGTGGCTCTGCTCCCGGCAAGAAAGCAGCTTCTCCCCATGAGAACCAACATTACCAGTTTCTTGGGTATCTTTTATTTTGTCAAAATTGTTCAGTCATGTCTGACTCTTTTGTTGTTGTTGTTGTTAATTGTTTATTTATTGAGAGACTATTTCTCACCCCAGATAGTCATAGTTTCATAGTTTAGGAACACAGGAAAGTGACAAACTTTCATGGAACTCAACCCAAAGAAATTCTTTATATTCCAAATCACTTTGCACTCTGAAAGATACCAGCCTTCCTCATCTCCTCAAAATCTTTCATGGAATCACAATTTCTGTAGAAATCTGCGTATGCCTTCTTCCTTCGTTCAGCCACAGCAAACTTAGAGAAAGTTGCAAACCCCAGGGAGACCATGAATGCTCCAACAATATGAAATCGCAGACGTTTGGCCAGGAGGCCACACATCTGAGGTTTGGCCAAAGCAGTGGACATGGTAGTTTTTCTTCTCGACGGCTCAACTGTGATGTCCTCCAGGCTGATGGAGAAAAAAATCATGTCTGAGTCTTTACAACCCCATGCACTGTAGCCCACCAGGCTCTTCTTTCCATGGAATTCTTCAGGCAAGAATACTGGAATGGATAGCCATTTGCTTCTCCAGGGGATCTTCCTGATCCAGGAATGGAGTCTAAGTCTCCTGCATGGCAGACAGATTCTTTGCCGTCTGAGCCACCAGAGAATATATATATATATATTATAATATATATATTATAATATATATATAATCCCCCCTTTAAACAAAGTTGTGGCATATTTTACACACTTCTGTACTTTGAAGAAGCTTGATTTTAAAGGTTAATTATGGAAAACAATATAGAGATTTCTTAAAAAATTAAAAACAGAACTACCTTTAGGATGCAACCATCCCACTCCTGGGTATACATCCAAAGAAAGTGAAACCAGGATCTCAAATAGATATCTCCTTTCTAATGTTCACTGTAGCATGGCTTGCAGTAGCCAAGGTATGAAAACAACGAAATGCCCATCAATGGTGAATGGATAAAGAAAGTAGAGTGTATATATATAGAATGGAATATTATTCAGCCTTTAAAAAGAAGGAAAATTCTGGGGCTTCCCTTGTTCAGATTCTGTGCTCCTTCTGCAGGGGGCACAAATTTAATCTCTAGTGGGGGAACTGAGATCCCACAAGTCATGAGGCATGGCCAAAAGAAAAGGAAAATTCTAGCATTTGTAATGGCAGAGATGAACTGAGAGAACATTGTGGCTAAGTAAAATAAACTGGATGAAGAAACACAAATACAAATACTGCATGGTCTCACTAATGTGTGGAACCTAAAAATGTCAAGCTCATGGAAACAGAGGAGCAGGAACTGGGGGCGGGGAGGAGAAATGGGGAGATGGTCAAAGGGAACCAAGTGTTAGTTATGAGATGAATCGGTTGTGGAGGTCTAATGTACTAACATGACTATAGTTAACTATTTGTATTGTATACTTGAAATTTGCTAAGAAGGGAGATCTTGTTATCAACAAGACGTGCACGCGTGCAAGCACACACACACCCACCTCTTAACAGAGACACGTGTTGTGGCCATGGAAATTCTGATTCAGGTCTGAAATGGGGTCCTGGATATATATATATATTTTGAAGTTTCTCCAGATGATCCTGATGCTTGGATTAATTTGACAATCATTTCCTACTGACAACACAGCAAAAATGATCCAAAGTACCAAGACAGAACAAAATGTTTGTGTGCATTAAAATCTATCTCATTACAAATTAATCATTTCATTCACTGAAGTAGAGGAGAATGAGAGGACCGTAACAAGAAGAGAATGAAGTGTCTGGCCAGGGTTGTGCTCTTTTCTTTGATTTTTCTAGTCCTGGAGATGCTGGAGCAGGTATGGATATCCAGAGGAATCAGAGAAGGAACCTTGCAGAAGGAAGCAGGGTTGGGAGTGCCAAGACCAGAAAACCGGGGGCCAGGCGGACCTCTTCCATGGACTAGTTTTGCGATCTAGAGAGATTTATCTCACTTTCTGTGCCTTTTTTTGCATCCATTGAATGGAGATAGTAATAGCTATCTGGGTATGCTAGTTTGAACACTGGAGTTTAGATAAAAGAATGAACAGAACCTGTTTAGTCTGTGCCAAACATGTGAAAGTGAAAGTGTTTGTCACTCAGTCATTTCTGACTCTCTGAGACCCCATGGACTAATGCTGGCCAGGCTCCTCTGTCCATGGAATTTTCCAGGCAAGAATGCTGGAATGGGCTGCCATTTCCTTCTCCATAGTCATCTGCGATTGAGTTGTGGACTCTTAACAGACTCCTGTCTGTACCCCTTCCCCCTACTTGAGCTTGCTATCAGGAAACAGGTACTGAGATTAAAAATCTGGTGGGGATTAGTCACTTTTTACTCTTGTCTTTTTTTTTTTTTTCTTTTATTGCTTTTATCCTTCAAAAAGAGTGAAAGGTAAAAACACACATTTGAGGGTTTCGCATAGTAGTTGCTGTGAAAAGTTCATCAACAGCAACCTTAATTAAATAGAGTTGGGAAACCAAAAGAGGGAGCTGTTCTGTCCTGAGATCACAGCAGAGCCCAACAGGAACACAGACTCCTCTTTCCTGGCAACAGTTCTGCCAGCGAAGAGCCCTGGACCGCTGGCTTACTCTAGCCCTCCGAACTTCCTTTTCCCCAATAAAAGTGCTGTCTTTCCCTTGCTGCGCAGGGACTTGCATGTGACTTCCCTGGTAGCTCAGATGGTAAAGCGTCTGCCTACAATGTGGGAGACCCAGGTTCAATCCCTGAGTTGGGAAGATCTCCTGGAGAAGGAAATGACAACCCACTCCAATATTCTATCCTAGAAAATCCCATGGATGGAGGAGCCTGGTGGTCCCCAGTCCATGGGGTCGCAAAGAGTCAGATACAACTGAGCAACTTCACTTCAGTTTTCCATGGATGCAGTTCCTTTTTTTTTTTTTTTTCCAGTTCTCTGCTGATTGTGGCTTTCCTGGTGGTCCAGTGGTTAAGAATCTGCCTGCCAGTGCAGGGGACATGGGTTCGATCCCCGGTCCGGAAGATCCCACATGCCACAGGGCAACTAAGCCCACGCGCAGCAACGACTAAACTCGAGCTCTAGAGCCCGCACACAGCAATAGCCTGCTTGCCCTGGAGCCAGTGCTCCACAACAAAAGAAGCCAGGCATGAAGCCCATGCCCCACAACTCGAGAGTAGCCCCTGCTCTTCACAGCAGAGAAACTCCGGGTGCAGCAACAAAGACCCAGTGCAGCCAAAAATGAATAATGAACTTGCTGCTGATCCTGAATAAACCTGTTTTATGGTTGCAGAAATAAGCAGCAGGTCAACATCGTGAATCCAGGCCTAAACTTAACGCTGACTACAGCGTGAACCAGGGTTTTGCTCACATTTAAATTGTTTCCCTGTTTTAGTTTTTTAGCTTATTCTCAGAAACATACTGCCTTGGAGCATGGACTTTGCCTCTGACACCTTGGTCACCGAAGGAGAGCAAAGGGAATGTGTGTGTGCGTGCGTGCTAAGTAACTTCATTCATGTCCAACCCTTCAACCCCAGGGACTGTAGACCCCCAGGCTCCTCCGTCCATGGGGATGTCCAGGCAAGAATACTGGAGTGGGTTGCCGCTGTGCCCTCCTCCAGGGGATCTTCCCAACCCGGGGATCGAACCTGCAACTCCTGCATTGTAGGCTGATTCTTTACCTCTGAGCCACCAGGGAAGCCCAGGCAAAGGTAGCATAAGATGGCAAATAGGGCATGGCTCAAATATGGGGAGAATGAGCGTTTTCTGAATGTCTTGGCTAATCAGGAGATCACACACCTTCTATCTGTCAGTCTCGGCCTTCCCCCTAGTCTGGGGGCATGCTGGCCACACAGCCTGCAGGGAGTGGAAGAATGATCGTTGCCACCAACTTCTATTTCCCAGAGCAGACATGCAGGTGTCTGAAAACACCCAACATGATGGACTTGCTCCCAGCTGCCCGCACCTCAACCTGAAGTGCAAACGTCTCCTCTAGGGCCCAAAGACCACGAGCTTCGGAAGCCACTGACAAACTGCAAAATAGTTGAATGGTGACCGAGGTGTTTGCAGCCTACCTGACTTCACCCTGGGAGGGTGGGGTGCGCGCTTTGGCACTTTTAGCAAAACAATCGAGCCTGTCATATCCAGGGAAATGTTTCTGTGTGTCATTTCCTCTATGTCTCATTTTAGAAAAGAAAATTGGATTCAGTCTTTGTGACCTTCGTGTTTAAGCCTTACAATGTCTGTCCTAAAAGTATTGCTCATTGTCAATTTTAAAGTTTAAGAGACAGCACGGAGACTGTTTTGGGAGAAAGGGGGGATAAATCTTAGCAAGAAGTGATGCACTGGTAACATAGCAACAGGTCCAGTTAATTAAATTACCCACAGAAATCTCCCACTAGCATCAGGAAGGGATTTGTATCAAACTCAGGGTGGAGTGTGAGTCACTCTGAGTCACGGACCATATAACCTCATAGAATTCCTCAGTTTGGGATCACAGTACCTTATTAACAAGAAAGGTGCATTTCTGAGTGTCTCTGTTTTTCTCTCGACAGTTCCTAATCATCCCAGATGAAAGAATATAGTCATGGTGTAGATTATCTAAAGTGGCAAATAATGTAAACATTTATGTGCCCTTTGCTTTCAAATACTAAGTGCATTTTTGAAGTGGTGGGGGCTGTTTGCCCCATCAGAACAAAGAGCATTCCAGATGGGGGAAATGTCTAGAGTCAATGATTTAAAGTGAAAACGAACTTGGCAAGTATGAGAAATTTTAACAGGGTCAATATGGCAACAGCAGAATAGATGAGGGAGAGAATGGACAAGGCCAGGTTGCAGAGGCAGGTGAGGGTGTGATCTGCCAGGGTAGAAGGAAAACCCAGGGAGATGATGCTACAAGTCCAGAGGGGATAGATACAAGGGACTGGATTAGGGTGGTAGGAGTGGAGGTGGACTGACGTAGGATTTGAGACGCAGTTGACAGAACAGGCTGTGGATTAGACTATGGTGGTGGGAAAGGGGGTGATGGGGAAGGGGGAAGGGTTGAGAAGAATGAATAATCAAAGGTAGCTTCTAAAGCCAAGCCTGAGATGCAGGCCTTTTTGAGGGAGAGGTGGAAGAGTGCGAATTAAGGGTCTCGTTTTGGCCATATTAAGCATGGAGTGACCATTATGCGCCTAAGTGGTGAGGTCCTGTGGGAAGCTGGGTACCTAAGTGTGGAGTTCCTGGAAGAGGTCAAGGCTGATGATGCTGACTTGGGTGTCGCTGGCTTCCAAATGGCCCTTAAAGCTCTGAGACTAGGTGGAATCACCTAGGTGTAAGGGGAAAGAAAGAAGGGCCCAGCCTTGAGGGGTGGAGGGCTGGGGCAGGAGGCGCTGTCCGAGGCCCTAAGATGGAGGGGCAGAGGGGGAAGGGCGAGGGTGTCGTGGATGCCCCCGGGGAGGGAGTGGCAGTTGTGCTGAGTAGAGTAGATGGGTCAGGAAGATGGTCACAGACAAGTGACCCGGCTTATCATCAGTCATCTGCTCACGCTCCGTCGCTCAGTTGTGTCCGACTCTTTGCGACCCCATGGACTGTGACCCACCAGGCTCCTCTGTCCATGGGGTTCTCCAGGCAAGAATACTAGAGTGGGTTGCCGTGTCCTCTTCCAGGGGATCCCGACCCAGGGACTCAACCCACATCTGTGTCTCCAGATTGTTTCCCACTGAGCCACCTGGGAAGCCCATCGGTGATCTAGACAAAGGCAAGGGAAGCATATGGAGCGTTTGGGAACAGCAAACCAGCTGAAGAGGGTTGCGGAGACACAACGGAACACAGAAGGTGAAACAGACTTCAGACAACTCTTTCCAGAAATATTGCCTTATCTTAATTGCTATCATCATGATACAAATGTCTGATGGCACCCCATTTAAGTGTCAGAAGATGGAGACATAAGATCACAAGGTCGGTAAGGATTGGAGTTGGTTTTGAAACAGGTGTGAAAGGGGCAGGGCACAACCTTCAAAACAATGACTCGGCCATTAGGGACGTGACATAAACTTGTTAGAATTGATAAGGCCCAAGATGGCAGAAGATTTGACTTTTAGGGAACCCTGAACCTCATGGGCTTATTGTAAGGCATTAGCATATGCTAAACAACACACCCTCTGGAGCCAAGATAGTTCTGAGGCTGACCATGCAGGGCCAAAAAATGGGTGGTGACCCAATTTCTGGAAACCCCACCCCTTCTGCCAAATAGTTGGAATCATCCTCCCACTCATTAGCCTATGAAATTACCCATCCCATAAAAACCAACAACATCCTGCCCTGGGGCCTTTTGTCTTCTGAGATGGCTCACACTCTGTTTATGGAGCGCGTGTCTCCCCGACTAAATCTGCTTTCACTCTGCTTTGGGAAGTTCTTGAATTCCTCACGTGGTGGCCCATTCCAGGCACTTGCCTGAGACCTGGGACTTAACCATCCCTTTTGGGCCCCATGTTTTTCCTGCAGCAGTTTCAGCTCTTAAGCATACTGTTTTTTTTTTTTTTTTTTGCTTCTCACTCCAGTTCACTCTTGAACCCCACAGCTCCTCAGGTAAAGTGAAGTGAAAGTGTTAGGCGCTCAGTCGTGTCTGACTCTTTGCGACCCCTTGGACTATAGCCGATCGGGCTCCTCTGTCTACGGGATTCTCTAGGCAAGAATATTGGAGTGGGTATCCTTCCCCTTCTCCAGGGAATCTTCCTCGCCCAGGGATGGAACCTGGGTTTCCTTCATTGCAAGCAGATTCTTTACTGTCTGAGCCACTAGGGAAGCCCCACAGCTCCAGGGGTAAGAATTAGCCATCTAGGGACATCACTGGAGGAAGAGAGAAAATGAGGACAGTTTTTCTTGTAAATGGCAGTGACCAGGGGCCATGTGGGTGGGGCGCCCTTCCCTGGCCCTGGTGCCCTCCCCAGGGATGAGGTCATTGTGCCTGTATAGGTATAGCCTGCAACCGCTGTCTCAGTCTTTCCTTCGGTGACTCTAAATCCAGCCTGTTAGTCCTCTCCTTATCTTAAACAAACTGTCCCAGAGCCTAAAAAGGAACAACGGCTGCATTCCAGAGAATCAGATTTTGCCTTGTGGAATATAGGTACAGGCCTCCAAACAGCCCAGGAGGGAGAACGGTTGAAACTGCCAGGATCTGGCTTTATGTATAGGCTTGAAACAATGACATGAAACTGTCCCAAGGCCACACTTCCTATCTAAGCTACCCCAAAAGAAAGGAGAGAAGGTATCAGGGTGAGGCCCTCAAGGAGGACAAGTAATAGGTCTGTGATCGGCACTTTGCTCATTATTCTAGAAGGATTCTCAGTCACGTCTTTCTCTCCCTAAACTCTTTCCTGGAAAATGCGAGGCTTGTTTTTCTTTCATGTAAGTTGAGCTCAATAACCATGTCAGAGATGTCTCATCTCCTCGCAGTGAGTTTTCTGAAATATAAAATGAGGAGCAAAGACCTTCAATATCTGGTCTCAGACATTTTTTTCCCCAAGCCTGAGTTCCTTTTTTGAAACTGAAAGTTACATGGATCCAACAAACTTATGTCAGTGTGCAGAGTCTTGGAATCGAGTTTTACATGTTTGAAGTGCAGAATCCAGCACCTGGAATGAAGGGCCATTTGCAGTGAAAGTGGCTTGACCTGCAAGGACCACAGGCTCAGGTCAGGCAGGGAAGGGAGACACCTGAGCAAAGCCCCCAGCCACGCTTAGAGGACAAAGGCTACTCCACAAGGTGTGGGTCGGCTCAAAGGAGCAATAGCCTTTGACTCAAAAGCTGCATGGTTTTCCCCAGAAACTGGTTAGCTAGTCCTCCGCTTGGCAAGGTTACTCACCCCTCTCCTCCGAACGGCTCTAATAGGAGGCTGATCTGATAGAGGGTCTGGAGTGGGCTCCGTCCTCTCAACCTCGACCTGCAAAGCTCAGAGAAGAACCTCAGAGGGCCTGAATCAACCTCAGGGCAAGTTACGAGAACCCACGACCCGTACCTCATTGCTGTAAACAGAGTGGGGCGGCGAGCCCCGGAGTAAGCACTTGAAGCATGTGAGGGGAGGGCCTCTTCTGGAGAGAAGGGAGCGAGAGGTGAGACCCCAGGGGCCCTCTCTTTGCAGAAGGAGGGAGGAAAGGACCTGCTCAGGATGAGGACAGGACAACGCCTGAGCTGCAGAGAGGCCAGCCTTTGCCCGCCTCTGTCGGCCCTGAGACCCGCCTGGCCCTCCATGAAGAGGCCGTCCCGGCTCTGCGTGCTGGGCCAGGAGGAGGCCTGAGAGGCAGGCTGCCTGGGGAGAGCCAGAGAAGGGCTCTGAGGGACCTGGGGCTGCATGGGGGTGCCTGGGGGGCTCCCACAGCCCACCCTGCCGGAGGAAGCAGACACAGACCCTCTGCTTGTTTGTAGCCGCAAAGACAGAGGCACCCACTTGGAGATAAAGAAGCAGGTTCTTGCCATCCTGGCGTGGGACGGGGGGAGCTCTGGCTGAACTGTTGGTGGAGAAGCCTTGAAACCCCGTCCTGCGGCCAAGTCAACTCAGGAGGCGAGCGGGAGGGGGAGCCAGGCTTGGCCCCCGGGAAGGCGGAACTCCCGGTGCTGGAGCCAGGGCCCTGTACACCATGAGTGTGAGTCTCAGCTCGGCCTCTTGAGGACAGGGACCCTGGACAATGGCCCTGGCCTCCCTGGGCTCATTTCCTTGCCAGCAGGAGGGGGACAGAGCTTCACAGGGTTGGTGAGGACTGAATGAGTTCACCCACGGCAACTGCTTAGAAGGGAGACTGGCAGGAATAAGCAGGCGCCCCACATTGTCTTTTCTTGTCTTGAAGCCGCACAGCAAGTGCCTTATTGATTCGGCCTGATGTCTGTGGTGGGGGGTAGGGACTCCGGGAGCTGGGGATGGACAGGGAGGCCTGGCGTGCGGCAGTCCATGGGGTCACAAGGAGCTGGACACAACTGAGCGACTGAACTGAACTGAAGGGCCACCCCAGGCCACAGCTTGGCTTCACCATGGTTCTCACCTCCTGTCTTGTCTCCTGTTGTGATTTTAGTCACTAAGTCATGTCTGACTCTTTTGTGACCCCCATGAACTGTAGCCCACCAGGCTCCTCTGTCCATGGGATTTTCCCAGGCAAGAATACTGGAGTGGGTTGCCATTTCCTTCTCCAGGGGATCTTCCCAACCCAGAGATGAAACTCACGTCTCCTGCATTGACAGGTGGATTCTTGACCATCTAAGCCACCAGGGAAGCCCGCTTATCTCCTAGTGGACCCCTCAAAGAACATTTGGAAATGCCCAAAGCTCTGTAAAACCTACTTTGGAGAGAACTACACTGGGTGATCATGAAGCATCCCTTCAGATTTAAAGGTCTGTGTGTGGTTAAGAATTCCATAAAGTGACTTAGTCTAAACCAGCTTCTTTGAAAGGAAAGTGTGTTCTTTGGGTCCCTCATCAAAAAAAAAAAAAAAATCACATTTATAGACTTTCCTGATGGTCCAATGGCTAAGACTTTGCACTCCCAATGCGGGGGGCCCAGGTTCAATCCCAGGTCAGGTAATCAGATCTCACATGCTGCAACCACGAGTTCACATGCCCCAACAGAGACCCTGCATGCTGCAACTAAGACCCAGTGTGGCCAAATAAGTAAATAAATATATATTTTTTAAGTCACATTCAGCACCAGGCTTGAGCCAAATGGTGTTTTCCAAGCCTCCCTGAGTTCCTGTTTTGTCCTGAGGCGCCTGGTCCCCCATCCTCCAGCTGTTCTGAGCACTGGACAGACCTCCCCAGACCACCCTTCCTGCTTCCATTTCTTCCAGGGTCGGATGTGTTCGTCTCTACAGCCTGCAGTCACAGGCTGGTGTGCGGCCAGTTGGAACCACCAGCAGGCTCCCTCACCTCTCACCTGGGGTCCATCCCAATGTCACCTTCCCAATGAGGCCATCCGGTCCACCCCGGTAAACATCAACCTCTGCCCCACCTTCAAAAGAAGGTAATAGCAAGGTCAAGCCCACTTGTTCAAAGTGGTGGCTTCCCTGACCTTGAAAGAGTGTGGTGATCCTTTTTGCTTCCGTGACTAATTAAAATGTTGCATAAAACCCCCCCAGCATTAACACAGCAGATTTAGAGCCTCTGTTTCAAAATCCACTTAATAGGAGGAGAAAGGACAGGAAGGAAAAAGCAAAAACAAACAACCGCTCTTGAAGTAACCAGTAAACTAGGGTTTACTCTGAAGGGCCCGCCCACATCCCAGAGCGACTGGCAACTGCTCAGAGCTAATGGGCCTGTGTTCTGGCCGCTCTTCACCCTGCAGGCTGCATGTGTGACCCGCCTAGGGAGCTTTGAAAACCACTGATGCCTGGGAATAGGTCTGAAGTTGGCAGAAGCCTAGGCACCAGGGTTTTAAAAATTCCCCAGGCAATCGATGTGCAACCAAGACTGAGAAAACACAGCCCTGGAGTGATCGAAGGGCTTTCTAGGTGGCTCGGGGGGTAAAGAACCCGCCTGCAATACAGTAGACACAGGTGACGCGGGTTCGACCCCAGGGTCAGGAAGATCCTTTGGAGGAAGGCTTGGCAAACCACTCCAGTATTCTCTCCTGGAGAATTTTACGGACAGAGGAGCCTGGCGGGCTACAGTCCACGGGGTTGCAAAGTGTCAGCCCCGACCGAAGCGGCCAAGTACACAGAGTGATTGAAAGTGCTGACGTGGCTCTCACGTCACCTGCTCTTCTGAGGTGGGTCCAGGCATTCAGCTTCGTAAAGCCCCCGAGGTGCTTCAAATGTGCAGCCAAGGTTGAGATAATCATTGCTCTGACTGGTTCTCAACTTGGGGGTCCTTAGATCCGCAGCATCAACACCATCTAGGAACTTGTTAAAAAATGCAAGTTCTCAGGGGCCCCACCCCAGATGGACTAGATCAGACTTCCCTCTGTGGTGTAACATGGGTTCAGCAGGGGAGATATAACAAACATATTTATAAATTGCAATGCTGCCTCCTCTGTGATTTTCTATAAATAAAAAAAAAAAATAGGGAACTCAGTCAAGAATCCCTCTTCCTCCTTTTCTAGAGCAGGGGCACTTTATTTTTATTTTCATAGGAATGTAGAACAGCCACTGGGAAAAGACAGGATAAATCATTCATGACAGGAGGAGACACGTTTGCAAGAACACAGATTTGTTGTCCACCCATAGGCAATTAAACGTCCAGGAGAAGAAAAAAAAGAGAGAGGGGAAAACACATAAATGCAGAGGTCTGTGGATTCTGAGTGGGTTTCATGCTTTTACCACTTTCCAGTTCTGGAACTTTTCATCGGCCAAGCCTGTCTAAACAGTGAGCACATCTGGCACTTTTAAGTTTTTAGTGTCAAACTAATTTTCTTGGAGCCCAAGCCAGACTCTTCTGGTAACTAAGTAACATCTCAAACTGTGGGTAACAAGAAATTCAAGCCAATGTGTAAAATCCTGTTTTGGGTCTCTCTTTTGCATCATTACTTTTAAAAACTCTAGAGAAGAGTTTTTCTGGAAGAGAAAAAAATGAGAAAAGAAGAAGATACAGAGAGTACCCACAGAAAAAAATTCAGGTAACCCGGTAAACCCTAAAAGGCAAGTTGACCTAGAACCCACCCCATGAGGGCTGCACACGAGGGGAAGGCAAGGGGTGAAGGAGCCTGAAACTCTGCACACAGCCCACTGCCCCTTTCTTCCTTTGTGTGAAACGTACATTAAGGGGAAATCCCAAGTGGCTTTCAGGCTACAACAGCCTGAAACTGTGTTAAGACACATCCCAAATCTTATGTTTCACAAAATCACCATGAAAGCAAAAAATAATGTCGACAACCCATTAGGAAGATAAACATCGCCTGTTCAAGACATTCTACAAAGCAAATGTTCTTAAAAGGAATTCTGGGGCAAGGAGTTTGTGTTTTGAGACTGGAACGAGCTTGGAAAACAACTCTTGAACCTTTTTCAATGTGCAGGGCTCCCCAGTCATTGCTGAAAAGACTGAGCTGAGAGGAGGAGGAAGCAGAGCTCAGACCCTGAGCCCGAGGGTCATCAGAGGCATGGCCATCTTTGCAAAGAAGCTCCTGCCTCCCCTGATGGATAGGAAACATGCGTCATCCGGGGAATTCCTTAAAATGTAGGTTCCTCAGCTCCCACTCAGCGATTCTTATTCAGGAGGCCTAGGGTAGGATCTGAGCATCCAGGCCTAAAGGACTTTGCCCTTGATGCTGATGCTAATTTGAAGGGCTCCCTTTGAGAAACGTTATACAGAATTGGCTCTGGAGGATTTCCTGATTTATTGGTATTTTATGGCCGGTTTCCAGGTTATGCAAGCAGGGTATAAAATTGGAGCATCAACATGTTACCGTCATGATCGTCATCACCATCTGGTTCTTGTCTTTATTTCCCTCAGTGAAAGGGCCTTTGCTCCAGCTTCCTGGAGCAGTGAGGAGTGTGCCCTCATCAACCCGAGATGTCTGCATGCCCGCATTCCTGCTCTGTCCCTGCAGGCGCACGTCCCAGGACCACTGACCGCCATCGCAGGCACAGTGTCCAAGCATGAGTGTCCCCTGTCTCACAAACTGATACTGATGCTCCTTTGATGCGGGAGCATCGCTACATCTTCCCATTTTCATTGGTTACTCTGCTGTGCCCAGGGCCGAAGGTTCCACTGACTCTGGCATGAAGTATGCCAGCCCTAAAGCAAGGCCCAGGGCTAGCTCCAGGCTGCTGCAGGCTGCTCTGCAGAAGGAGCTGGAGATCCCTTCATCCACCTTGGTGACACTGACCCAGCATGGCAGCCTTGGCCCTTGGACAATGTAATCCACACAAATTGATAAGAAGCCAGAAAAGAAATACAGGCAAGGCTTTGCTGGGACTTGAGCTCCAGCAGGAGGGAGTGAGAATGCGTATCAGATGCCCACGTTCAATCCCTGGGGTGAGGGGGAAGGGTGAGAGTGGGGCTGGATTGGTGGGTCAGCCCGGAGAGTGGCTTAGGTGGTCTGCTTACGCCCCTGGTGGTGCTCTGTGTAGGATCATTTGTAATACCCTGCTTTTGCTCCCAGCACCTCAGGTGTGGCAGTTGGGTTTTGGCCTTTTAGTTTCTTACTGTTCATAATTTGGGCTTCCCAGGTGGCATGAGTGGTAAAGAACCCACCTGCCAATGCAGGAGACATAAGAGATGCAGGTTTGACCCCTGGATTGGGAAGATCCTCTGGAGGAGGGCACAGCAACCCACTCCAGTATTCTTGCCTAGAGAATTCCATGGACAGAGAAGCCTGATGGGCTACAGTCCACAGGGTGGCAAAGAGTTAGACACAACTGAGTTGACTTAGCACACACACATGCATGTTCATAGTTTGCCCCAATTGCACACATCTGCAGCTATTTTTAGTCCCTCATAATTTCTTTGTATTCTGTGGCTCGAGAAGATGTTGGTCAAGCTGCAAGCACTGCAGCAAGGGATCCCAGGCCCTGGCCTGCCTCACTGGGAACCTCAAGGAGAACCAGAGGCAGAAGGACCCCAGGCTTGCCTCTTGTGCCAATTGCCTGAGGAGATGGGGGCAGAGCCATCCTAAGGAGACTTTGCTTTGGCAAAGAGGTTACTATAAGATGAGGCCAGACCTTGATCCAGAATGTTCCTGTTGATGCAAAGAGGATCTGCTCTGCCTTCATGAAGTGAAGGGATTGTAGGGCTCTTGAGGCCAGCAACACAGCATGCGCTCTTGCTGAACACTGTTCCCCATTAATTGCATGTGACTCTCACAACCAGCGGGTAGCGGAGACATGTTGCTCCGCATCCTTGCTAACAGCTGGTATTGCTGGTCTTTCTCATTTTCGTCAATCTGGTAGGTATATGCTAAATACTAAATGAGTATTTCTCTGATTGCTTGTGAGGTTGAGTTCTTTTTGGAGTTTGTGTAATGTTTCCTTCTCTGACATAATGTCATGTTTTTACTATTAGCTTATCCTGGCTTTCATGATCTCTGACTTTTGGCTTCCTCTGGGCCAGTCCAAAAGAAAAGAGAAGGGGGAGGCGTGAAGATGGTTCTAGACTTCAAGGAGAGAGAACATTGGAAGTAGACCTCTATTCTGAGGGACAGGCTCCAGGGGCACAGTGATGGCCCGTGCTGGAGTGTGGCCTCTGCCAGGAGTCTGGCCTGGGTGGATTTGACCCAGGGCTTTAGGGAAACTGATGTAATTCTGTTAGGGAACCATTGACTGAAACCACCCACCCTGGCCAGGCAGGATAATAACCACTGGCACGAGTGATCTCACAAGAGGAGATTCATACAAGGAACATGGAACTGACAAGCTACCTCCAACTGGAAGAATCCAGGAGGGTTCAAAAGGAAGGAGGAGACACCAGCCCATAATATGTCCAGTCAACCTCCCAGAAATCCTTGTGCTGGAACCCATCTTGGCTAAGAGATGCAGGCACCAGCAGGGAGGACCTGAGTCAGATCAAACACGGGCACAAACAAGATGATTGGCCAGAGGCAATCCAGAAAGCTAACCCCATTGCCTTAAAACCTGAGACTGAGCCACACAGTACAGCAGTGCTCCTGGGTTCCCTCCCGCTGCTGCTGTCTGCTCAGACGCCCCTTCCCAATAAAGTTTCTCACTTTGTAAAGAGTGTGTCTCCCTGGACAATTTATTTCTGAATGTTGGACAAGAGCCCACTCCCAGGCCCTGGGAGAGGTCACCCTTTCAATAACAATTCCATCATTACAAAACCTACAGCCAGAATAATGGCCCTATATTGGGAAGAAGCCTGTCTGGCAAGGAGAGGCAGCGGATGGGTCAGAGGCAGTGTGAGGAAAAACCAGAGCAGAATTCTGGTACCAGTGGCGAGAGGCCCCAGCGGGATGTGTGAACAGCACAGCCCCTGGGAAGCGTCAGCACTATTTGAGTGCGCACTGGATAACCTACTCTCAAGGCAGAGCTGGGGCCTGACGGTAAATGAGAGGGCAGCCCAGTCGGCCTGGAAGACGGGGGACACACATTTACACCAGGGAAAGGTGAGGGCCAGAAACATCTAGTTCTCCAGTCACCCTGCCCTCTGCCTTTCTGGACCGAGCTTGCCTTTTCCCCTCCTGTCAGAGCAGGTCCTTTCTCAAGTGGACCTCTGTCCCTCAGCAGCCCAGCTCACAGCTTCCAGGCGGGCCTGGATGTGGCCGAGTCCCAGCAGTGAACCAGTTTAAAAAGATGTAGGATGCTCACCACAGGTGTCGTTTTGGTTTTGTGTGTGAACACCTCTGCATTTTTTTTCTTTTAACATTGAGGCAGAATTCATATCATGTAAAATTAACCTTGTTGAAGTACACAATTCAGTAGCATTTAGTATATTCCACAATGTTGTGCAAACATCACCACTGTCTAGTTCTAAAACAGTCTTATTTCCTTTGAAGTGGATTTTATTTTTTAGAGTAATTTTAGGCTCACAGAAAGACTGAGCAGAAAATATAGAGTTCCCATAACCTGTCTCCCCTCCACATGCACAGTGTTCTCCACTGATCAGCATCTTGCACAAGGGTAATTCATTTGTTGAAATCCATGAACCTGTGCATCATAATTCCCCAAAGTCTACAGTTTACATTAGTGTTTACTCTTGGCATTGTGCACTCTGCTTTAACAAATTATAATGACACCTATCTAACATTATAATATCATACAGTACAGTTTCACTGCCCTAAAATGTCCTCTGTCTTCTGCTTATTCATCCCTCCCCTGCCTTTGTTGAATCGTAAACTGAGGCATATTAAAATTTTTTAAATTTATTAGAGCAAACATTGGTTCAAGTGGGGCAGCATCAAATGGGAAGTGGTGACGATCCTGCCTCAAGCAGGAGCTGGGGAAGTACCTACACAGACAAGGTGTGAAGCAAAGAAAGAAAATTATTTGATAAGCTGTAGCTTAGAGTCTATTGGACTTTTGGTCACAAACTGTGATTGCTTGTCCTCAGCTTTCCATTTCCTAACCTTGAAGCTTAGGCTTAGATTTTGGTTGGTTTATATAGGCCTTCTTCTCCATTAGAGACACCTCAGTCTACGGGCCTCTTTGTATAACTAATTAACACCCCCTCAACCCCTGGCAACCACCAATATTTTTACTGTCTCCATAGACTTGCCTTTTCTGGAATGTCATACAGACAGATCATACAGAACACAGCCTTCTCAGACTAGCTTCTCTCACTTGGTAATATGCATTTAAGTTTCCTCTATGTCTTTTGATGGCTTGATACCTCCTTTCTTTCTAGTGCTGAATAATATTCTAATGTGTGATGCTCCGCAGTTAACTTATCCATTAAGAGACTAAATATACAAATGGACAATGGTCAGACCCCACATAAAAATAGAACTTTGACCCATAACCTACAGTAAACTGCCCAGGAAGCCAACCTCTACTAATCTTCAGTAAGCAACTCAGAAGTCAGCCTGGTATAAGTCAGACTCAAGGAAGCCAAGTTGCTATCTCTGGTGACAATCCATGGAGCTAAACAATAACTTCTATAATAGTCTGCCTCTAGTGGCCAGCACTTGGTGGTATTTTTTTTTTCATTTATTTTTATTAGTTGGAGGCTAATTACTTTACAATATTGTAGTGGTTTTTGCCATACATTGACATGAATCAGCCATGGATTTACATGTATTCCCCATCCTGAACCCCCCTCCCACCTCCCTCCCCATCCCATCCCTCTGGGTCTTCCCAGTGCACCAGCCCCGAGCACTTGTCTCATGCATCCAACCTGGACTGGCGATCTGTTTCACTGACAGCTTCCAACTTAGGGCCAACCAAATACGTCCTCTAACCAGTCACCCAGGGTGCCGCACTTCTAGGTAGTCCTCTGGAGCTCCCCCATGCCAATGGCTTCCAACAAGGCGTACCTGAAGGCTCCTCTTTTTTCCGCCTATAAACTTTCCTACTCTTCTGCTGCCTTTGAGTCCTTGTCAATTGTGAGTGGCCAACTGCCTTGCTATATAGCAAGTTCATGAAAAGCCTTTGTTTTTCTCATTTGATTAGTTACTGCCTTCCTATATAGCAAGTTCATGAAAAGCCTTTGTTTTTCTCATTTGATTAGTTTTATGTTTACACCATGCCCTTTACTGAATGACATTTTGGTTGCTTCCAAGTTTTGACAATTATGAGTGAAGTTGCTATGACCATCCATGTGCATATTTTTGTGTGGACATAAATTTTCAACTCTTTGGGCTAAAGGGTAAATACCAAGGAACATGATTTTTGGATTGTGTGGTAATCTGTATACTTAGTATGTTCAGTTTTCTAAGAAACTGCCAAACTGTCTTCCAAAGTGATGGTATCATTTTGCATTCCCGTTAGTAATGAACAAGAGTTTCTACTGTGCCATATTCTCACCAGTGTTTGGTGTTGGCACTGTTCTGAATTTGGGCTATTCCAACAGGTGCAGGCATGCTTGCATGCTAAGTTGTTTCAGTCGTGTCCAACTCTTTGCAACCCCATGGACCATAGCCCACCAGGCTCCTCTGTCCATGGGGTCCAGGCAAGAATACTGAGTGAGTTGCCATTTCATCCTTCAGGGGATCTTCCTGACGCAGGAATTGAACCCATGTCTTGTACATCTCCTGCATTGGCAGGCAGGTTCTTTATCACTAGCCCCACCTGGGAAGCCCAAAAGGTGTATAATATTGTGGTTTTAATTTGCAATTCCTTAATAACAAATAATATTGAACATCTTTTCCTATGCCTATTATCCATCTGTATATCTTCTTTAGTGAGATATCAGTTCACATTTTCCGCCCATTTAAAAAGTCAGGTTGTTTGTTTACTTACTGTTGAGCTTTAAATGTTCTTGGTATATTTTGGATGACAGTCCTTGACTGTCTTCTGCAAATATTTTCTCCCAGTCCCTGGCTTGTCTTCGCATTCTCTTGACAGTCTCTCAGAGCAGAAATTTTTAACTTTAGTGACGTCTTTCTAATCAACTATCTCTCGCATGGATCATGCATCTGGTGTTGTATCTAAGAAATCATCACCATATCCCAGGTCATTTAGATTTTCTCCTGTCTAAAACATTTTTGCCACTCCCCAAGGGCTATATACTGCATGTGTTTCTACATCCAACTGTCATATATCTGCACCTGAGTGGCGTATGAGCAGTAGTTTATTTTTATCAGTAGTGGGGAATGTGAGGCACTTTGTATCTTTATGCTTCTGTTCTATTTGAGTCTTGGTCTTGAATTCCCGGGATATGTGGCATCTGTTAGAAGCAAATTAAAATTGAGCAAGTGGGGCTTCACCACAGAGGTTCCTGCTGGGGAGGGTTGAGGCAGGAGGTTCATATTTGTCTTCATATTTCTGTAGAGGAGAGTGAACATCCGTCCTATTCTCCAGAGGAAAGGCTTCTGGAACAATGTTTCTGGCCCCTTTCTTAAACTCCCAGTCCTCCCCCTATGGGGAGAGTGATTTATCTGGTTGCTGAGATGACTGGCGTTTGACATTCATTGGGCCCTGGATGTTGGATGTTCAGGTCCTCTGCTGAGCAAAGTTAATGAGTCAAAGGCACACACGCAGTCCCTCCTTCTGCCTGTCTCACAGCCTCAGTCCCACAAGTGTGAGGCTGTGCCCGATTCTCCAGGCTGCCTTCCTGTGCCCAGTTCCCAAAGCTTAAACTGGGGGATGGGGTTACATCACTAAGTTGTCCAAAGTTCCAGTCATGCTCTCCCATCAGCTTGACTATCCTGAAAGCAGATATTTTGCACCCTATATTACTCCTATTTTCTTCTAAATGGATTCAGAATCTGGAGGGCAGAAAGGAGAAGACTATGTTTAGTTCACACTTGAGAATCCCCCCCTTTCACAGGCCTGGAGGGGTCCTCAGCCAGCCACTGCCACCCCAAGGCCCTCTCCATGGTCAGTGGAGATGGAAGCCTCGCCAACAGCACATTTAGGGGTAAGTTTCATTTTCAGCAAGTCCTCCCAGCCCCATCTCTCCTAACTTCTTCCTTCTTTTCCATTCAATTCCATCCATAATGTAGCAATCACAATCATAATGCTTCTGTTTGCTTTTTATCAGGCAGAAGTTGGGAGAGTCTTGATTTGATATCACTGAAGTCAAAAAAGAAGCACCTCTTGACCCCTCGTTTTCCTCATATGTGAGCCCTATCTTATGGGGTTGTCCTAAATCAGACAATGCACATAAACTGTTTAGCAAATGCCTAGCACGGTGCTATGGTAGCAGATGTTCTGTAAATAGCAGCTGCCATTAATGCTGCTCTTGTTTTTGTTAATAACTAGTATTCAGGCTCCTATCCATCACTTCTCCTCACATCTGGCAGCACTAAAAACAAAGCTTCAGTAATTGACATGGGGACTTAGACTGCTCTACTTAGATGCCATTTTGGTTAGGAAAGTCATTCTTCAGGACCTATTTGATTCATTAAACCCAACTGGAAGAATCTGTGGCATTTGAATTTACCAATGATTAAGAAAGCAATTTTCCTACAACTTTTGAAAATCGGGTAATAAAACCTGGCAAATTACAGCAGAATGTGTCCTTCAGAATTCTATGGAACTCTGAGAAAACCAGAGCATCTAACCTCAAAAGATTGAGAAAATACTTCCCACATTTTCCCCCAAAAGGATATCAGATATTGAAGCAACTTGGAAAGATTACTCATTTCCACTATTTTCCCAAAGGGAAAAACACTCTACCCTGGGCATGCATTTGAGAACTGGAGCCTATTTTGTGGTAAAAATTTCCACTTCCTAACCCATCAATAGTGAACAGTCCAATTAGCGATTAAAATATTTGAATTTCTAAAGGTAATTAATCAAGTCAACATCTTCCACTGAAAAGGAAATAGAGAAGTTAAAGTACTGAAGAAATAGCTGACTATAAAGTAATCTCTTATATAAGGTGGTATTTGTGAGACTGTGAATATTTTAGGATGTTTCGAAGTAAAGCCCTGTGTTGGTCTGGAACTCGGAGAGGCCCAGTGAATTCTCTGAAATTATCTGTAAAATTCTCTTTGACATCTGTATGTATGTTTTTCTTAGGAGAAACATTATCTTACGTTGGGTACCCTTGAGGCAGAGCCTAAAACAGGAATTTGGGTGCATGAGGGAGTTACCTCAAGGTGAAAAGACTAAGGGGAATAGGACAAGGCACAGAATAAAACCAAGTGAGAAGGTGGCTTCAACCCAAGTCCAGCTTCAACGTGATCCTATGGGGCACCCTGGAACATGAGATACACAGAATTGGCAGCAGTTTTGTCCATCTGGGTGAGCCACGGCTGCTGGGGTAATCTAGTAGGGTGGCACCCTGGAGAAAGAGGTAGCTTCGGGCCATTGGCAGCCCACCCTCACCGCAGCCAGGGGCTTGGTGCCCTGGCCTGGTCTTGGAGGGACATCACTTACACACGTTTCTCAGAGTATTTGGGCATCCTGACCCCAAAGGATTAAGAAACATTTTCTTTAAAACGTTCTGTCTCTACAGGTGAGAAATGTCATAAGTCAGAAATTATTTGTCGCAGCACTTTTTGTAATAGCAAGACTGAGAACAACCCAAATGTCCATCAGGAGGGGATTCACTCAATGAATGATGGTATTTGCATAAGAGCGAATACTCTGCAGCCTTGAAAAGAATGGGGAAGTTCTCAGTATTGACTTTACAATGATTATCAAGATACATTGTTGACTAGAATAATAAAATATGAAGCAATGCATTTGGTATGTTGCTATCTGTACAAAAAAGGGGGTAAAAGTGTTTTTTTTTGCTTGATTCTGTACAGAATATCTCCAAAAGATGCATAAGAAATTGGTGACTCTGGTTGCTTCTCGGGAGAGGAGCTGAGTGCCTGGGGGGCAAGGTTCAAGGGGAGATAATGGCCCTCTCTTGTTTGCTGTCCTTTAGGATAGTATTTCATTTTTTTAAGGCCTCACTCAAAGATTCTAGAACAATACCCAATTGCTTCAGACTTAGTAATGATAGATGTGGCTCAGACGGTAAAGCGTCTGCCTACAATGCAGGAGACCCAGGTTCGATCCCTGGTTGGGAAGATCCCCCCGAAGAAGGAAATGGCAGCCCACTCCAGTGTTCTTGCCTGGAAAATCCCATGGATGGAGAAGCCTGGTAGGCTACAGTCCATGGGGTCACAAAGGGTCGGACACGACTGAGCAACTGAACTGAACTGAACTGAATGAAAACAGGTGTTGTGCTTATCTGGGGATTTGAGCTACTTTTCTCCTCGCCTGTTTGGCCCACCAAGATCACTAAAAAGGAACCCCACGATAGGAAACAATTCAACCAGTTTTTGCAACATCCTTTGTTTTTCATTTAAGAACTCCTTATCTAATTTCTTATCAGCCTAAATCAGTTGATTAATTCATTCCCTAAACCCATGCGAAGTGTTTGGGGTTTAATCATGACTTCATGTCTATTTTTCTTGTTTCTCATGGGTCGTGATTAGGGGGGGAAGTTCTCAGAACTTGTCGAGGAGAGTCATGATGTACTTAGTATATCGAGAGCAAGCACACGTCGTTGACAGAGAAGAATTTCGTGTAGTCAAGTGCTATCTAAAGAAAATGTAATATAGTCAATACAATAGCTCACATCTTTGGAGTACTTGATGCCAGACAATGTGCCAAGCATTTCCCATATTTATTTTATATAATTCTTTCAACAACTTTAAGGGGAAAGGGGGAAGCTATTATTATACCCATTTTGAACTAAAGAATTGGAAAGCAAAAAAGGTTAATACACTCAAGGTTATATAAATAGTAAGCAGAGGAGCTGAAACGTGTACTTGGCCTGCCTGACCCCAAACCTAAGTCCTTACCACTCCACTCTCACTGGTCACCTGGTCAGCTAATGAGAAGAAGCCATTTTCCTGTTCCTTTTTTGGAGCTGGCTTCAGAGCCTTGCTCTAGACTCACCTGCTAGGTGATCAGAGACCCAGAAACCACTCAAGAGCTTGGTCCCAATAACTGCATCTATCAACTGCTTTCCTTCTCCAGCCATCAGAAGATACCCAAATGGTAACTTTTCTGCCTGTGGCTCCTGAGAACATGGTAGCATCTATGTACGGATCCTGTCTACAATGACCAGCTACTAAGGAGCCAGTGAAGACTCCAAGTGGAAGCAGTAATAACCATAATAATAATGAAACAACCTAACACCTGATGAAGAGCCATTCAATTCAGTTGCTCAGTCGTGTCCAACTTTTTGTGACCCCATGGACTGCAGCACGCCAGGCCTCCCTGTCCATCACCAACTCACGGAGTTCACTCACACTCATGTTCACTGAGTCAGTGATGCCATCCAACCATCTCATCCTCTGTCATCCCCTTCTCCTTCCGCCTTCAATCTTTCCCAACAGCAGGGTCTTTTCCAATGAGTCAGTTCTTCACATTGGGTGGCCAAAGTATTGGAGTTTCAGCTCCAACATCAGTCCTTCCAATGAATATTCAGGACTAATCTCCTTTAGGATGGGCTGGTTGGATCTCCTTGCAGTCCAAGGGACTCTTGAGTCTTCTCCAACACCACAGTTCAAAAGCATCAGTTCTTCAGCACTCAGCTTTCTTTATAGTCCAACTCTCATATCCATACATGACTACTGGAAAAACCATAGCCTGGACTAGATGGACCTTTGTTGGCAACGTAACATCTCTGCTTTTAAGAAGGGCAAAAATTAGTGATTCTCTTTACTCAAAGCAGCCACAGTAGTGTCAGTCTGGTTTTAGCTACCTCTGAGCATCATTGCCCCTATGGTAATGAGGAAAAATTCCCAGTAAGAAATATTGCCCTGCATCTGTCTTCTCTGTGGCTCTAACCTGCAATTGGCAGGTACCCTGACTCTTCAAGACAAGTGGAATGGAGTCTCCCAAGAATCATATCTCTTGGGCAAATAAGGTATCATTTTCATCAGCAAAAATTAGATGATCCCAATTTAACTCGCACCCCCCCCACCCCCCTGTCAGCTATATAGTAGAAAGACAGCCAGGACACATCGGGTAAAAAGAGTCAGGTGCCCATCTAGGCCCAAGGCTGGCTCCCTCATTAGCGAAAACAGGGCAAAGTGAACTAGCGCCTGGTACAGCCTAAGCAGCAAAGAGCAAGGAGACTTGAGCTATTACTCAGGAAGTGAGATGGCAAAGGGGCTAGTGTCTGTCAACTCCTTCCTTTGTGCAACCCCTCTATGTACCACAACTCTCTAAACAGACAGCAAACACAAAAAGAACGATGAGTCTCCACTTTCAAAAGACTGAAGATCAAAAAAGAGGTTTTGACCAATGTGAGGATATATTCTTTTAGAAATATAAATGAAATAGACAAATGTCTACCTGCTACATTTATTAATTTATCAAGACATTACAAATATTGTAGTGATTTAGAAATACTGCTAACTTAGAAATATTTCTTTTAAATATTCCCATCTCACATTTATGAAACCATTGTACATTAGTTCTTCATATCTTCTTTACTGTCACTGTCCTTGTCACAACCACAGTCACATTTTGAGGCATCTAACAGTTTTCCAAAACACATCACCTTTACTTCCCACTAAGCCATTTTGAGATAACATTGCTTTTTGAATCAATATAATAATATGCTCTTAATGAAAATTTACCTGAGGCCCCAGATATCCATTTCTGTAAGGCTTAGCACAGATGTGTCTCTTCATTCATTCTCTAAATGTGTATTTATGATATTTATAAAATTATTATTGCTTTTAAAAGTGATCCTTAAAGGCCTGTTTTCAGCGATATCTAGTATTTGCTCATATGAAGTCATCTCCCTAGATTTATGACTAAATCCGTATTATCCTGAGATAATACAGATTTATGACTATATCTGTATTAAATCTGCCTCCTTTGGAAAAAATCCATTGTGTAAGGCAACCCTTATAACCACTCCAAACTGCTGCTGACAGCAGAACATTGTCTCAGAACAATTCGTCCATCTCAAACAGTACTTTGTCAAAATAGAGGAAAAGAATCCTCAAGTGTCTCGGCCCAGGTTCCACAGAAGACAAAGCCTTCCAGCTGCCAGTCTATCAGGGAACCGCAGGCAGGAGCGGGGCGCCGGGCAGCAGCAGATACGGGGTGCATTCCTGAGCTGCACCCCTGCTGGCATCAAGGGAACCAAGGGCGCCATCTCTCAAGACACCCTCTAAGAGGCCTTACAACTGCTTCTTGGGACGGGTCGGCGAGGGGGACGAATTCATCCCCCCCTAGTCTCCCTGGGGTCAGTATTGGCCCTTGGGGAGCTAGAGCTCCCCCCACCCTGTGGACGCTCAGTGTGGGCACTGAACGGGCCTCACAGCAAGATGGCAGCGTCTGCAGGGAGCCCCCAAAGGGGCGGGAAGAAGGTGCGGCAGGAGGTGGGAGGCTGTCGTTACCCCTGTGTGAAGGCACACCACCGGTGGCAGCTGGGAGTTACCTTGAAACCAAGTGAGTCTGAGAGGCTATCACAGGGCCTCTGACACACACCCTTATAGCGACACGAATAAAAGGTAGTTCCTTTTTAGTTCTGAGGGGTAAGTTTTCAGAGGGAGAAAAAGCTCCCCTCATGGGAAGACATACACGGTACATTGTCTGTTTATCCCTCAGAACAAGCCTGCCAGGTGGATATATTAGTATTTCCACTGTACATATGAGGAAGCCAAAGCTCAGGGAGGTGAAGTCACTCGCCTGAGGGGTGCAGCCAGCCCTCCAAGGGCAGGGTGTCGAGGGAACACATACCCCGACCTCACTGTGCCCAGTTTTCATGGTACTCGGGTCTTGTTTTAATCCAGTCCCTCAAGACACACAGACACGAAATGACTCGCGAAGGAAGACATTTTTATATGCATGCTTCCTCAGAAATAGGAGGTATGGCCCTCCACTGTGTGAGGCGTCCATGGGAGGTCCTATAATTGGTCAGGGGGCAGAAGGAACAGGAGAAAACATGACCAAGAAGAGCCTTTCCTGTGGTTTCCACTGGAAGGAAAAAGAGAGACAGGATAAGGAAGCTAGTCTTCCTTAGGATTGGCTAGGCTAAACAGTGGGTATAGGGGCTGCCTCTAGTCATCTGGTACCTGGTCCGGGGTGGGCAGGACAGGGGACTATGGCCCAGAGTGTGAGAGCTGATGAAGATGGCAGCTGGTAGCGGGAACACTGGGTTGGTTTATTTGTCTGTGAAAGGGGGCACTCCAGGGTCTGATGGAGTCAAAGATGTCAAAGCTTCAGCGTACAGAAAATAAAAGACAGGCTTAACGGAAGGCCCTCTCCCTGATCTCCTGCCAGTGCTGCCATTGGCTGGACCCTCCAAGAAGCTAGAGAATAAGGGAGCCCCTACGGTGGTGAGGCAGCCCCTCCAAGCCCACCTCCCAGGAAGCCGAGAGGGTGGTGAAGGTGGGGAGTGGACCTAGGGGGAGATAGAACAGCTCTGTGTTTAACTTCCCTCCTGCAAGATGAGGACTGGGGCATGGGGTGCACAGCAGGCCCCCAGTCAACCAGTCTTCACCCGTTTGTTCAATGCTGAGAGCCCAAGCCTACCCCACGCTGCTCTAGGCAAGCAGATGGTGGAGCCCACAGGACTCGCGAGGTCCTAGTTCTCCAGAGCTTATATATTAGCTGAGGGACACAGAGAGTAAACAAGTGGACTACAAAGAGGATTTTATAGGCAGTGCGTGCCCGGTGACTCAGTCATGCCTGACTCTTTGCGACCCCATGGACTGTAAGCCCGCCAGGCTCCTCTCTCCATGAGCTTCTCCAGGCACGAGTACTGGAGGGGGTGGCCATGCCCTCCTCCAGGGGATCTTCCTGACCCAGGGATCAAACCCACATCACCTACAACACAGATGGATTCTTTACTGCTGAGCCACCGGGGAAGCCCTTTGTAGACAGCAATCAGTGTTGAAAAAAGACAGACAACAGTGTGGAGATGATGAGGAAGGAGCAGGCACACACCTTCTTTCCTGGTCTGAACCTTGCGGGGGCTCCTGGCCGTCTCCAGCCTCTGTCTGCAGCCTGCCTCCCACACTCGTCACCCCAGGACGGGCAGCCCCAGCAAGGCACCGTCACCCCTCAGCCTCCACTCGTCAGCCTTTGCTGCTCTGTCCCCTCGATGCCCTTCTCACCCCCTACTTCACCCCCATTTCTTCTCCTGGCTCATCCTCCTCACCTGCCAGGGCTCAGATGTCAGGAGGAAGCAATGCCCAACACCCTGGTGCCATTAAGCCGTCCTGGCCCCCTGGCCGGGTTGTGGCTCTCTTCTCCGGGCATTGCCTTCCCAACCTGACTCCTCAGACTCACTCTGGAAATGGAGGCTCAGTCAGCTCTCAACACCTGGGCCGGGAGCTCCGGCCCCCTCTTGGCTCTCCACAGTGGCTCTGTCTTCCTTCACCGAGTGTTTGGGGACCATGATAACTTCCTCACAGGTTTCATGAAGAGTAAATGAGGTGATGCTCACACACCCAGTGTCTGGCACAGTATTCAAGAGTAGTATTCAAACCCTCCTCAGGTTGCTTTTTTTTTTTTTAATTCAAAAAGGAGCAATTATTTTAAAGATTTTTTTAAAAAGGTTCACACATTATTGAAATATATATATTTACGTGTGCATGCATACATGCTCAGTTGCTTTAGTCGTGTCTGACTCTTTCAGACACTATGGACCATAGCCCACCAGGCTCCTTTGTCCATGGGATTCTCCAAGCAAGAATACTGGAGTGTGTTGCCATGCACTCCTCCAGGGGATCTTCCTGACTCAGGGATTGAATCTGTGTCTCTTACATTTCCTGCATCGGGAGGCAGGTTCCTTACTGCTGAGCCACCAGGGAAGCCTGAAATATATATAAAATGAATGTTGCATCTTCTTCTCACCCTATATTATCCAGTTTCCCTTCCCAGAGCATCAACAATAAGCCAGTAAGCATTTAAGACCACACGTGCCCAAATGTATGTGTGTGTAGACACACAGATCAATAGATTCTTTTTCATACTAATCAAAGCTGACACTGTCCTGAAGCTTCCTTTCTTCTCATAACAACATATCTTACAGTCAGTATTCTTTTTAATGGCTGTCTGACATCCGCTAACATGAGGAGGTCACACTTTATTAAGTGGACTGTAAGCAATGGACATTTAAGCTGTGTAGAGCATTTTGTTACAATATCACACAACCTTGCACGTGTCACGCCCTGCCTGGTGGTAACAGCTCAGCAGAGTGGGTCTTGATCTCTGAAGGTCCCGATACAGGGCCTGGCTGGGAGGGTGACTGCTGGGTGACAAATGAATGAGTGACATCTGACCTTTGTCCCCTTCCCAGGGGGTAGCACCCTCTCGTCTGAGTTCTTCCTCATCCAAGGAAAGACAGCCCGGCCATTCAGTGTCTGGTCCTTGGGTTTGCAAATACCAGGAAACAAATAATACGACCTTTCTTCTTTGATTGCAGATATGTTGGGACACAGATTCAGATCTTTTGCCAGATTTGAAATACCTTTCCATGCGATGCCTGAAAATTGAATGAATGAATGAATGAAGTCGCTCAGTCATGTCCGACTGTTTGCTACCCTGTGGACTGTAGCCTACCAGGCTCCTCCATCCATGGGATTCTCCAGGCAAGGATACTGGAGTGGGTTGCCATTTCCTTCTCCAGGGATCTTCCCAACCCAGGGATCGAACCCGGGTCTCCCGCATTGCGGGCAGACGCTTTACAGTCTGAGCCACCAGGGAAGCCCATACCAAGGGCCAAAAGCTGATCACCTCTGTTGTCCTCAGACTTGAAGCGGAACTACCTCCGACAACTTCTTTCCTTGCGGTGGCTGGATGGAGCCTCGCTTTGCTAGCCTTTCATCGCCATTGTAAAGGGACTTTACAAAAGGCTCTGACATGCCTATAAGGCGCTGAGCCAGGAGACAAGGCAGCAGATCTGAAATAATGTGAAAAGCTCAGAGACCTGAGTATTCTCCAAGGGGGTTCCCGGGCCCAGTTCTTCCTCCCATGTGGCCTGCGGGAGAGGGGACGGCTCTGCTCTAGCCAGGCCCAGACCCAGGCGGTGAATTCCCAGCCAGGGGACAGAACTCTTAGCCACTGGTTTGTGATGTGCATGACACAGAAGTGTTGAGTACAACTTGATTCTTGGAGTTTTAACTGGACCCAACATATACTTACTAAGAGATTTTTCAGACATTGTGTTTTGTTCTGGGGTTAGAGACAAAATCAGCATAGTGTTCAGCCTCAAGAAGATAAGAGGAACTTCTCAGCTGCCCAGTGGTAAAGACTCCTCACTTCCACTGCAGGGGGCACAGGTTTGTTCCCTAATCAGGGAACTAAGATCCCACCTGTCTTGAAGCTGGGTGTGGCCAAGTAAATAAATTAGAAGATAAGGAAAATGAGGAGTGCTATAACAGGAGAGTGGCCTGGAGGTTTAGAATGAAACTATAGGATCCAAATAATTTTCCGGAGAGAATGACATCTGGCCGAGTCCTGAAGAGTAAACGTGTAATGCTTGTGGAATGGCTTTGGGTCAGGCGGTCACGTGCATCCTTGCTGTTGTTCAGTCATTCAGTTGTGTCTGACTGTTTGTGGACAGCAGGTCACCAGGCCCCCCTGGCTTTCACTATTTCCCAGATTGGGCTCAGATTCATATCCTTTGAGTCAGTGATGCTGTCTAAACGTCTCATCCTCTGCTGCCCTCTTCTCCTTTTGCCTTTAATCTTTCCCAGCGTCAAGGTCTTTTCCAAAGAGTCGACTCTTCACATCAGGTGGCTAAAGTATCAGAGCTTCAGCTTCAGCATCAGTCCTTCCAAGGAAAATTCAGATTGATTTCCTTTAGCATTGACTAGTTTGATCTCCTTGCAGTCCAAGGGACTATTAAGTGTCTTCTCCAGCACCACAACTCAAAACAAAAGCATCAATTCTTCAGTGCTCAGTCTTCTTTATGATTAAACTCTCATATCATACATGACTACCAGAAAAGCCATAGCTTTGACTATATAAACCTTTGTTGGCAAAGTGATGTCTTTAATTTTTAATATGCTGTCTAGGTTTGTCATAGCTTTCCTTCCAAGGAGCAAGCATCTTTTAACTTCATGCCTGCAGTCACTGTCTGCAGTGATTTTGGAGTCCAACAAAATAAAATCTGCCTTTGCTTCCACTTTCCCCCTTCTATTTGCCATGAAGTGATGAGACCAGATGCGATAATCTTAGTTTCTTGAATGCTGAGTTTTAAGCCAGCTCTTTTACTCTCCTCTTTCACCTTCATCAAGAAGCTCTTTAGTTCCTCTTCACTTCCTGCCATTAGAGTGGTATCATCTGCGTATCTGAGGTTGTTGATATTTCTCCTGCAACCTTGATTCCAGCTTGTGTTTCATCCAGCCAGGCAAGTCGTATGATGTACTCTGCATATAAATTAAATAAGCACGGTGACAATGCACAGCCTTGACGTACTCCTTTCCCAATTTTGAACCAGTCCATTGCTCCATGTCTGGTTCTAACTATTGCATCCTGACTGGCATACAGGTTTCTCAGGATACAGGTAAGGTGGTCTGGTATTCCCATCTCTTTAAGAATTTTCCACAGTTTGCTGTGATCCACACAAAGTCTTTTGTGCAGTTAATGAAGCAGAAGTAGGTGTTTTTCTGGAATTCCCTTGTTTTCTCTATGATCCAAGGAATGTTGGCAATTTGATCTCTGGTTCCTCTGGCCCTTTCTAAACCCAGTTCGTACATCTGGAAGTTCTCAGTTCACATACTGCTGAAGCCTGGCTTGAAAGATTTAGAGCATAACCTTGCTAGCATATGAAATGAGCACGATTGTGCAGTAGTTTGAGCATTCTTTGGCATTGCCCTTCTTTGGGACTAGAATGAAAACTGACCTTTTCCAGTCCTGTGGCCACTGCTAAGTTTTCCAAATTTGCTGACATATTGAGTGTAGTACTTTAACATAATCATCTATTAGGATTTGAAGTAGCTCAGCTGGAATTCCATCACCTCCGTTTTAGCTTTGTTCATAGTAATGCTTCCTAAGGCCCATTTGATTTCACACTCCAGGATGTCTGGCTCTAGGTAAGTGACCATACCATCGTGGTTATCTGGGTCATTAAGACCTTTTTCGTATAGTTCTTCTGTGTATTCTTGCCACATCTTCTGGGGCCCCTGACATTGTCACAAAGGAAACTTGCTCTACCAGCTTGGGCTTTCACATCAGAGAGAAACAAACTTCCATCTTGAGTAAGTCTGTCCTGAATCTGGGTTACCTTGATAATGCCTACACTTAGCAGATCTGATCCAAGCAAAATTATGAAAGCTACAAACTGTGAGCTGAGTTTCCTTTCTCTCCACCCTCTTCAGTGTGATCTGCTCCATGGGTTCCAGGCTCTTCATATTGTCCCCCCACCCCCACCCCACCTCCTCACTGGTTGGCCAGGGCCTGTGTGCTTCCAACATCCTCTACCCCAACTCCCTAATTCTCAACCCATCAAAACTTGTCAATCATGTGTCTTTCATTCAGTTACAGGGAATTTTCTTCTTCCCAACTTCTTGGGACAGGAATGGCTCTTTAATCTGAAGATACAAACCACCAATGGCTAGTTACAACTTCATGTATGACCTGAAATTCGGACAGGGAATCACACAGACATGGGTCTGAACCTGAGTTCTGCTACTTTCCAGGTGTAGTGAGCATGAGGCTCTTGTGGTCTCTGCCTCCTTATTTGTAAAATGGTGATATGAGCACCAATTTTATAGAATTATTAAGAGAATAAAATAAAATAAAATAAAGCATTTAGCATAGTTCCTGGAAGAGGATGAGAGTCAAGCTAATTACAACTCTTCTAGAAATGTTTATTTTCATCCAGGTTCAAGCAGTCCAAGTGATGGTCATTGATCCTGCTTTTAGAGACCCCTGAGGATAAGATTTCTCCAGGCCCCTTCAGCGAACTTGCTTAATCATCCTCGGAAATCCTTCCTCATGTCCACCAGGCCCTCTCTCATAGCTGCTCAGGCCTTTTTGAACTGTCTGTGCAGGACATGTGGACAGCTTTCTCCTTGAGATTCTTTGCCTCTCTCTCTTTAGGTTAAAAACCTTTGAGTCCTTCATCACTGCATCATAAAATCCATTGTCTATTACTGGGATAATTTAATAATTTTGTTACTCATTTCAGGGTTCAGAGAGAGAGAGGCTTTGATGGTATTCAGCAAGGGACAGGGAACACCTAATTTGTAAAAGAAAGCAAAATATTACTTTATCATAATTCTCACAGCGTGGTCCTGGACCAACAGCTTCAGCATCACCTGGGAGCTCATTAGAAATGCACATCCTAAGGTCTCACTTCAGACATCCTGAGTCAGACACTCTGGCTGGAGTCCAGCAGTCTGGGTTTTAACAAGGTCTTCCAGTGATTAAGACGCTCATGGAGGTTGGAGAACCACTGGTCTGTGCCAAATGGCAAAGCGATGGATTGGAGAAAGTGGCCCAGAGGCCTGAGGCCTTAAGGGCAGCCCTCAGTTTCCTCCTGTGTCCACTTCTTCATTTTCTAGTTGGCAGCAAAGGAGAGAAGCTCCCCACAGGGAAACGAGAGTGTTTTCCCGGCTCCCCCCACTGAGAAGAGAAAAGAAGATGGGCCGGTCCGTCCTGACTCCTGTACTTCAACTACACACAGAGGCTGAGGGAGCCACTCACTCCTAGCACCCTCGCCTGCTTGAACGTGACCCAGTCAGTGTCTGAGAATCTGAACAAGCAGATTAGCAGCTCTAGAAGCAAGGAAGGGCAAATCAACCCTGAATATTCATTGGAAGGACTGATGCTGAAGCTGGAGCTCCAATACTTTGGCCACCTGATTCTAAGAACTGATTCTTTGGAAAAGACCCTGATGCTAGGAACGAGTGAGGGCAAGAGGAAAAGGAGGCGACAGTGGATGAGACGATTGGATGGCATCACTGACTCAATGGACATGAGTCTGAGCAAACCCCAGCAGACAGTGAAGGACAGGGAAGCCTGGCGTGCTGCAGCTCATGGGGTCACAAAGAGTCGGACACGACTGAGCAACTGAACAGCAAGGGGAAAGAAGGGTAAAAACTTCTCTTCCGCCCCAGGGACCAGCAGCCCTGCTGGTTTCTCCCTCTCTCCACTTACTGTGGGAAATAAATTCCCTTTGTTGTTTTAATAAATTGATTTATTTTTGGTAGGGTGAACTTAAGTACCCTAAATTGTGAGGGTTTTATGATGTGTGTTGGGAATTATTAAGCAATTGATGCAAGAATTTTCCCATATCAAAAGCTTGGGCACAGTTCCAAGAGGAGAACTTTCCATGGCAAACATCATCTGTTTTCAAATTACTCTAGAGGTCAAAGGAAATCAGTGCGGAAGACAGTGGGAGGCACCACCAAAGGGCCTAAATCTACCCCACACGTCAGGCTGGCCACTCACCCAGGCTTGCATCAGGTGGTGTGGGCTAGGCCTGTCTGTGAGCAGTCAGACCAGCAGGTTTTAATAAAAGCACTGGGAAGCACATTTTATTATGGCTTCTGTTTTATTTTTTATGACCTTATGAAGCTACAAGTTCCACGCTTGCCCCGCGCTCTGTTTTGTCACAAGGCAGTCATACTCAAAGTTGGAGATACTTAATTCTGAATAGTCAGGATGTAAAGTCTCTGTGCCCTGGATTCCATCAAAGAAAAATATCTCAAGCACATAAGGAGAGAAGTCATAAATGTCATACTCAAATGTTTATGAATTTCATTATTGTCCTGCTTTTCTTTTTTTGGCAAAATTGCGCCTTTTAAAATTCAGTTCACGTTAGTCAGAGGCCCTTTGCCGCTGGTCGCTGGTCTCCACAGTTGCTGGGGAGCCGGGGGGTAATTACTTTGTCCCAGGAAGAGCTCATTCCAGCACGACACCCTCTCAAGCCCTGCGGCAGTCTCTGTTTCAAAAGATAAATGGTGAGGACCTTTGCAGTAATGTGCCCTCTTCTAAACGGTGCCCTAACTTCCTGCCTGATCTTCCGTCTGCCCGTTTGTGACGCTTCTCTGAAGGCTGCTGTGACACATGATACACGGGCGTCTGAACCCGAGGTCCATTTGCTGTTTCTGAAAATGATTCAGACGTACCAACCCCAAAGCAGCCTGCCACCAGAGCGAAGCAGTCCTTTCACTGGTGACCGAGCAGCCTGGCCCAGTAGGCAGGCCCTGGGCTCGGGCCAGCTAGCAGGAGGTCGAAGCTAACGGAGTCCCTGACCCTTGTTCATCAGGCAGCCCTGTGTGCGGAACTCTGTTTCCAGCTCAGCTGCGCCATCCCCATAACCACGAATCAGCTCTCAAGTCTGCAAATCATATGTTAGAAGCATCTTCCCCACTGCAAGGCCTCCCCCGGTGGCTCAGTGGTAAAGAATCCTCCTGCAGTGCAGGAGACACGAGTTCGAACCCTGGGTAGGAAAGATCCCCTGGAGAAGGAAATGGCAACCCACTCCAGTATTCTTGCCTGGGAAATCCCATGGACGGGGGAGCCTGGTGGGCTACAGTCCATGGGGTCACAAAAGAGTCAGAAGCGACTTACCAACTAAACAGCTGCAAGTCAAGGTGAGCTTGTGCCCCGAGGCCCCTAGCCAGGGACACACCGCAAAAAAATAGGCTGAAGTAGGGGCATGCATTTGAGGTGGGTTTTTAATTTTTCTCCAAAGTGGAGGGAACACCTGCCCAGGGTGGAGACCTGCTCTGAATTTCCTTTCCCCTGATTTTGTCTGGTATTTTCTAGGGATTTGAGTTGATGGTATCCCCTCCACCCCTAGCTAGGACTCCAGCAAGGGCCCTGCTCTGACTCACGTTGACCAAGAGGCCTGAGATGCCTTCAAGTCCAGACTTAACCATTTCACAAACGAGGTAACAAGCTCAGAGAGGAAGCAAATCTGCCCAGAGAGAGGATTCTGCTCAGATAGCTCAAAAAGAGCTTGTATTCTGGATTCCTCCCCGGCCACCCTTCCTCCCACAGCAGACTTTGGGAAGGTGATCCTTGTTGTTCCCAAACTGGAACAACAGTTGAACCTTGTTGTTTGCCCTCTGGATGAGGAAAAAGCTGCCCTAACTGAGGCTCGCGATCAGCGGCAGGACAAAATTTCTGAGCTCCTGCTTGGTAGCCAGACGGTAAACCATATCTTCTTCAGGCATTTCTCTCGGTAAAGTTAAGAAACCCCCCAAAACAAGTTATTTTGAACAGCTTCCAGAGAAAAGGAATGATATTCTAAGCAACAGAGTCGGGGGCTGGCCCCCCTGGTCTTCTCTGTCCTGTGACACTGGGATCAGGCAGGCCCTGTCCTCAAGAGCCAAGAGCCAGGTGTAGGGAGCAGGTAAGGAGATGGAGGGACAATCCATCTGCAAGAGACCCCAGCACTGCAGGGTCGTGGGAGGTGGGAGGAGCACCTCTCATTCTCCTGGGGTAACAGGTACGAGGGGCTCAGGCAAGGCCTTCCAGAGCGGGTATGTGAGAGCCAGGCAGGCAAGCGTGGAGGAGAGTGGTTCAGACCAGTTAACAGAGGCAACCAGCTAGAATTCAGGGCAAGTTCCAGGGTCATCAGAAATAGAAGAAATAGAATAGAAGAAATAAATGCAGTTTCAGATTGACCTAGAGGGAAACTCACTCCTAGTTTCAGTAAATGATGTGCAACCTACAAACTTCTCTCAAAGGTGAACTGTTAACAAAAACCTAGAGAAGCTCACCACCGACTTTACTAAAGCTTCTGAAGGTTGGCATTTTGAATTTATAAATGGTATTAGTGGTGGGAGGGCAACATGGCATGACACACAGGAAACAACTCACTATGTAATATTTGTTGAATAAACAAATCACTTATCAGGAATTTCTTTTTGCTGAAATATTAATTGAGAATTGCTGATGTGTGTTTTTATTTATTTTTAGTAGAAGGATCATTGCTTTACAGTACTGCACTGGTTTCAACCAAATATCAGCATGAATCAGCCATGTTCTCTTCCACTTAAATATCCCTCCTTTCCCAACCCGCCCCTCTAGGTTGCTATCAAGCCCCTGTTTGAGTTTCCTGAGTGATACAGCAAATTCCCATTGGCTGTCTGTTTTATATATGGTAATGTTTGTTTCCATGTTACTCTCTCCATACCTCCCACCCTCTCCTTCTCCACCCCCACCACAGCCGTGTCCGTAAGTCTGTTCTCAAAGTCTGTGTCTCCAACGCTGCTCTGCAAATAGCTTCATCAGTACCATCTTTCTAGATACCATATTTATGTGTTAGTGTACAATATTTGTTTCTCTCTTTCTGACTTACTTCACTCTATAATAGACTCTAGGTTCATCCACCTCATTAGGACTGACTCAAAAGCATTCCTTTTTATGGCTGAGTAATATTCCATTGTATATATGTACCACAGCTTCTTTATCCATTCATCTGTTGATGGACATCTAGGGTGCTTCCACATTCTAACTATTGTAAATAGAGCTGCAATGAACATCAGGTTACATGTGTCTTTTTCAATTTTGGGTTTTTCTCAGGGTATAGGAAGCAGGAAGTCAAGAGATACCTGGAGTAACAGGCAAATTTGGCCTTGGAGTGCAGAATGAAGCAGGGCAAAGGCTAACAGAGTTTTGTCAGAGAGTGCACTGATCATAGCAAACACCCTCTTCCAACAACACAAGAGACCACTCTACACATGGACATCACCAGATGGTCAATACCAAAATCAGATTTGATTATATTCTTTGCAGCCAAAGATGGAGAAGCTCTATACAGTCAGCAAAAACAAGACCAGGAGCTGACTGTGGGTCAGATCATGCACTCCTTATTGCAAAATTCAGACTTTCATTGATGAAAGTAGGGAAAACCATTAGGCCATTCAGGTATGACCCAAATCAAATGCCTTACAATTATATAGTGGAAGAGACAAATAGAAAGGGATTAGATCTGATAGACAGAGTGCCTGAAGAACTATGGATGGAGGTTCATAACACTGTACAGGAGCCAGTGATCAAAACCATCCTCAAGAAAAAGAAATGCAAAAAGGCAAAATGGTTGTCTGAGGAAGACTTACAAATAGCTGAGAGAAGAAGAGAAATGAAAGGCAAAGGAGAAAAGGAAAGATAAATCCATCTGAATGCAGAGTTCCAAAGAATAGCAAGGAGAGATAAGAGAGCCTTCCTCAGTGATCAAAGCGAAGAAATAGAGGAAAACAATAGAATGGGAAAGACTAGAAATCTCTTCAAGAAAATTAGAGATACCAAGGGAACATTTCATGCAAAGATGGGCACATAAAGGACAGGAATGGTATGGACCTAACAAAAGCAGAAGAGATTAAGAACAAATGCAGGAATACACAGAAGGACTATAAGAGAGCCTTGGAGAAGGCCCTTGAGAGTCCCGTGACAACAAGATCAAACCAGTCAATCCTAAAGGAAATCAACCCTGAATATTCATTGGAAAGATCATCAGAAGGACTGATGCTGAAGCTGAAGCTCCAATGCTTTGGCCACCTAACGCGAAGAGCTGACTGACTTGAAAAGACCCTGATGCTGAGAAAGATTGAAGGCAGGAAGAGAAGGGGATGACAGAGGATGAGATGGTTGGATGGCATCACCAACATGATAGACATGAGTTTGAGTGAGCTCCAGGAGTTGGTGATGGACAGGGAAGCCTTGCGTGCTGCAGTCCATGGAGTCGCAAAGAGTCGGACATGAACTGAGCGACTGAACAACAATATGCCTAGTAGTAGGATTGCTGAGTCATATAGTGTTGATGTTTGTTTTTACTAAAAGCTAATATAAAGAGTAAAAATTACCTATAATCCCAATAGCCAGACATAACCACTGTTAACTATTGAGATCATCTAATTTAACTTGTGACAAATTGTCAACAGTTGAACTTAGGTGTACAGTATATGGGAGTTCTTTATACTTTCAACTTTTCTGTGTTTGAAATTTTTTATAATAAAACATTGCAAATAATGGTGCAATGATTAACTCTTTTGTATATATTTTTTTGTCCATGTCTCTGATTTAATCCTTAATTTTCTGTATGATTAATTCCAAAACTAGAGCCATTGGGTCAAAAAGTATGGCCCAAAGGACCTTAATACACACTCTCAAAGTGCCCTTTTGGAAGGTTGCATGTGAAAACCTTCATCTCATTCTCTCTATGCCATCATTGAATGACATGATTTCTTATGACTATTTGTTATTTTAATAGGAAAAATAGTACATCATTGGATTTCTTTGGCTATTAATAACTTTGAATTATTTTTCTTATTTTCATTAGCTCTTTGTATTTCTTGAATTGTAGTCTTGACCTATTTTTCTGTTGAAAACTTAATGTTTACTCATGTCCTTGAATGGATTTTTTTAAGTTTATTGTTTATTTTTTTCTGAGCAATATATGAACAAAATATACCATTTAACATTTAATTGTAGTATTAACTAGTAGTCCCTGCTCTACTTCCCCCACCCCCAGGGATGGCCTCTTTAAAGAGATTTTTAAAAAGAGCTATTTCTTCCTGTGTTTTCTCTAAGTAACATGCTTCTTCTTCTTCTTCTTTTTTAATGATTTCAAATTCATTAAGGCATAGCTTATGTACAATAAAATGCACATATTTTAACTGTACTGTTGATGAGGGTTTTTTGTTGTTCAGTTGCTGAGTTGTGTCTGATTCTTTGTGACCCCATAAACTGCAGCACACCAGGCCTCCCTGCCTTTCACTATCTCCAGCAGTTTGCTCAGATTCACGTCCATTGAGTTGATGATGCCATCTAACCATCTTATCCTCCGTTGCCCCCTTCTTTTCCTGCCCTCAATCTTTTCCAGCATCGGGTGTTTTCCAACTAGTTGGCTCTTCACATCAGGTGGCCAAAGTATTAGAGCTTCAGCTTCAGCATCTTCCAGTGATCTTTCCAATGAATATTTAAGGTTGATTTCCTTTAGGATTGACTGGTTTGATCTCCTTGTTGTCAAGGGACTCTCAAGAGTCTTCTCCAACACTACAATTCGAAAGCATCAATTCTTTTGTGCTCAGCCTTCTTTATGGTCCAACTCTCACATCCATACATGACTACTGGAAAAACCATAGCTTTGACTATACAGACATTTTTGCCAGCAAAGTGATGTCTCTGCTTTTTAATACTCTGTCTAGGTTTGTCATAGCCTTTCTTCCAAGGAGCAAGTGTCTTTTAATTACGAATCTTTTAAAATTGGGTTAGAAAACATAACACAACATTTACCTTAACCACTTTTAAGTGTACAGTTCAGTGGTGTGAACTATACTTACTGTGTTGTGCAACAGATCTCTAGAACTTTTTCATCTTGCAAAACTGCAACTCTATACACATTGACCAACACTCTCCATACCCTCTTCCCCATCAGCCCTGACAATACCATTCTACTTTCTGTTTCTATGAATTTGACTAGTTATCTTATATAAGTGGACTCATGCAGTATTGTCTCTTCGTTTATTTCACTTAGCATAATGTCCTCCAGAATCACCCATGTGAACATAAATGGCAGAACTGCCTTCTTTTCAAAGGCTACATAATATTCCATTGTGTTTGTACACCACATTTTATTTCTCCATGTATTCACCTATGGATATTCACTTTTGGCTGTTGTGAATAAGGCCGCAATGAACATTAGCATACAAATACCTCTTCAAGACCCTGCTTTCACTTCTTTTGGATATATATGTGCTGTGTGTGCTAAGTCACTTCAGTCGTGTCCAGCTTGGTGCAACCCGATAGACTATAGCCTGCCAGGCTCCTCTGTCCATGGGATTCTTCAAGCAAGAATACTGGAGTGGGTTGCCATTTCCTTCTCCAGAGGATCTTCCCAACCCAGGGCTCAAACCCATGTCTCTTATGTCTCCTGCATTGGCAGGTGGGTTCTTTACCACTAGCACCACATAGGAAGGCAGATATATATTTAGAAGAGGAATTACTGAATTATGTGGTGATTCTATTTTTAATTTTCTATGGAATCTCCATAGTGTCTAAGTAATGTGCTTTAACAGAAATTTCTTGCTATTTTTCCTGATTTTATAGACATTATTGATTGACTTTATACCCTGAAAGATAAGCTATATGATACTTCTCTTCCATCTCCATGGGCTTCCCTGATAGCTCAGATGCTGAAGAATCCACCTGCAATGCAGGAGACCCCAGTTTGATTCCTGGGTTGGGAAAATCCCCTGGAGAAGGGATAAGCTACTCACTCCAGTATTCTTAGGCTTCCATTGTGGCTCAGCTGGTAAAGAATCCACCTGCAATGCGAGAGACCTGGGTTTGATCCCTGGGTTGGGAAGATCCCCTGGAGAAGGGAAAGACTACCCACTCCAGTATTCTGGCCTAGAGAATTCCATCGACTGTATAGTCCATGGGGTTGCAGAGTCGGACACAACTGAGCAACTTTCACTTTCACTTCACTTCCATCTCTATACATTTTTCAAGTACATTCATATCCAAAGTATGTTTATACCCCAAGTTCTGGTTAAATTACTATTTTGTGTTTATATTTTTATATCTAGTCAAGCATTGTTTATTTTGCTTTCCTGTAGAAGGGCTTGTTTTTCTTGGAATTAAGGATCATTTTTTTTTTTTTATTCCTTTAGTTTATGTTGTGTATTTATCACCAATTTACAGCCAGACTCACTTACAAAGCTGTAAAGTTTCCCTCAACGTGATCAAACACATCAGGCAACCTATGTTTTTAAACAATTTTATTTACGTATTTACTTTTGGCTGTGCTGGGTCTTGGTTGCTGTGCCGGCTTTTCCCCAGGGGTGGTGAGTGGCGGCTGCTCTCCAGGTGCGGTGTGCGGGCTTCTCCCTGGGATGGCTTCTCTGGTTGCAGAGCGTGGGCTCCAGGGTGTCTGGGCTTCAGTAGTTGGGGCACACTGGCTTAGTTGCTCTGGGGCATGTGGGATCCTCCCAGACCAGAGATCAAAACCGCGTCTCCTGCATTTGCAGGCAGATGCTTTACCCCTGAGCCACCAGAAGAGCCCCAGGTAACCTATCAATCACACTTTTCCTCGGAGACATCCTCTGTTCTTCTGCTCCTTCATCTCTGGTCTCCTCGTAGGCCTGCTGCAGAGCTGTGGTCCTGGGACTGACTTCTGCCATCATCCTGGTTATCCTCTCCCTGTCCTTGTGTTAGGTTCCCTATATCCTGGACCTTATGACGTAGCTTTCCTCAAGGCTGCTGATCCTTGGTTGCTTGTTTATATTCAAGAGTTGAAGCTATGCCTTTACATAGAGACTGACAGGGCAAAGACTGATTGCATATTATGTCCCAGACACTACTGAGTCCGTGCGACTTGAAAGCTGAAAAAGACTCAAAAGGAAAGAAATGCAAACACACAATTATAAATATGGAATACAGATGTGGCTATAGTATTCAAGGGATAACAGTGGCACAAGGGAAGGAATAACCAGCTCCTCTTGGGCAGCCTTCTCCTTTAGAATATTCTAATAATGTTATCAGCTGTGGTATCACTATCAGTTATAAATGCCCACTCTGTACAAGTACCATTATCCATTTAAGACCAAAGTTTTTCTTTGGTTTTGAAATGATGACCTTTCTGAATTTTGCAAACAGAATGCTATTGCCTTGAGAAGAATGAGTCATATATCAAAAATATTTGAAGAATCAGCATAGGTTGACAAGTGGTATTTTGAATCTTTGTTTCTCCTTCAGTCTCTATCTTTTAAAATGAAACAAAGGAACAGCTTTATTAAAAGAAGTGCCCTTGTGCAGGGCACTGTGTATGATATATCATTTGCACAGATATTTTTGCATAAATCCATATTTGGCAAACATTTTTCTAGAAAGACAGGGCTTCCTTGGTGGCTCAGACAGTAAAGAAACTAACTGCCTGCAATGCAGGAGATCTGGGTTCAATCCCTGGGTTGGGAAGATTCTCTGAAGAAGGGCTTGGCAACTCACTCCAGTATTCTTGCCCAGAGAATTCCATGGACAGACATCCTGGTGGGCTACAGTCCATGGACTTGCAAAGAGTTGGACACGACTGAGTGACTTCTTTTTTCCTAGAAAGACACACAATAGACTGTGGACACCCCCCAGAAAGGGCTGGGACTTTTAAGTATAGGTAAGTTGTGAGAGAGCTTTTTCATAACTTTTCTGTGCTTCTGATCATTTTAAATCATGTACATCTGCTTGTGTGCTCAGTCCCTTGGTCTTGTCCAACTCTTTGCAACGCTATAGACTGGAGCCCGCCAGGCTCCTCTGTCCGTGGGATCCTTCAGGCAAGAATACTGGAGTGAGTTGCCATTTCCTCCTCCAGGGGATCTTCCCGACCCAGGAACTGAACCCAGATCTCCTGCATCTCTTGCCCTGGCAGGCGGATACTTTGCCACTGAGCCACATGGGAAGCCCTCATGTAAATTTATTTTACTTTTATAATTAAAAGATAATTTGAGGGATTTCCCTGGTGGTCCAGTGGTTAAGAATCTGCCTGGCAACGCAGTGGGCATGGGTTCGATCCCTGGTCGGGGACCTAAAATCCCACGTGCCACGAAGCAACGAAGCCTGTGAGCCGCAACTATGGAACCGTGCGCCACAGCTAGAGAGTCCATGTGCTGCCCGGAAAGATCCCACATGGGATCCGGGGTGCGGCAACCGAGACCTGACACGACCAAATACATAAATATTTTTTAAAAACTAATTTGAGATAAAATAAAAATATAAACATGTAAAATGCCATCACAGCATAGTAGACGAGTGATCATACTGGGAAACGCCACCGACATAATTCTCATTGCTGTTTGTTTCCGGGTCACTGGGAGGGGAGCGTGACAGCCTGCGGCCCAGGTCAGGGAGGGGAGTAGGGAAATGCGATGAAAGGCAGGTTTCAGGAGTCTCCCACGGCTCTGCGTGTCGTCTCTGCCCTGCAGGGACTCCCAGCCTCTCGGTGCTGGTGGCTCACGTCAGAGCTCGGTCCGTCCGGCTCCTCCCCGCTGTCACCTCTGTGCCCCTTCCTCCAGAGCGGGGACCCAACCTGGACGGGAGCCAGGGCTGCTGATGTCCCGGTTCGCTTTGGGGCTGGAAACAGGGTCAGGACTGAAGCAAAAAATCATGGGCTGAGCAGGCAGGAATGAGCCAATCTGACGGCAAAACCAGTTGGTGGAAACAAGAAGTCAGGAGTGGTTAAGGCTTAGGTTCAGACTACACCTGTGAATGCACACAGGTGCAAAGAGTCGGACACGACTGAGCGACTGAACTGACTGATCCCTGTGAATGCACAAGTCCAAGCAGGTGTCAACACCAAGGAGAAGAGGCAGAGCCAGCCCCTCAGGGGTTCACTTGACTGATCATTCCAATGACTCTATGATGTCAGTTCAGTTCAGTTGCTCAGTCGTGTCCGACTCTTAGTGACTCCGTGGACTGCAGCACGCCAGGCCTCCCTGTCCATCACCAACTCCCAGAGCTCACCCAAACTCACGTCCATCGAGTCGGTGATGCCATCCAACCATCTCCTCCTCTGTCGTCCCCTTCTCCTCCTGCCTTGAATCTTTCCCAGCATCTGGGTCTTTTCCAATGAGTCAGTCCTTTCCATCAGGTGGCCAAAGTATTGGAGTTTCAGCATCAGTCCTTCCAATGAATATTCAGGACTGATTTCCTTTAGGATGAACTGGTTGGATCTCCTTGCAGTCCAAGGGACTCTCAAGAGTCTTCTCCAACACCACAGTTCAAAAGCATCAGTTCTATTCTAACGCCCATTTTATAGATGAATAAACTGAGGCACAGGCAGGTGTGGTGGTTTGCCCTTGTTATACAGCTGGTAGGTGTCAGGAATAAGATTTAAGTCCCAAGAGGTCAGCTCTAGAGCCAGGAACTGTGTTAACAATGGGGATAAAACACTCACTGCATTAACTACTGACTTATTGCTAATAAATGTGATTACAAGCTGATCTAAGAGGTTTGAAGAGAGATACAGACCTACACTGCAGGGTCAGGTGAAGCTGGATAAAGGAAAACTTGAACTGAGATATAAATATTGAGTTAGTAAGATAAAAGGCTGGAGGAAGGGGAATCAGGAGGAGAAGAGAGCTCCAGAGGGAAGGTGTAGCACTTGGAAAGGTTCTGAGGTCAAAGAGAGAAGGCTGAGTTTAAGAGCAAGTCCAGCAAGCACTGACTGGTCTCAGGGAGAGCGTGAAGTGGTGATAGAACCTCTTGGAGGTTTGTGGAGGTTAAGACTGGATAGCAGCCTTCATACCTGGGATCCAGGGTAAAGAAGGGCTCTGGTGTGAAGCACTCAGACCTTCTGTGGGCATCTCATGTGAGTGTGTGTGTCAGCCTCTGGTGCTAAGCTTGCCAAGGCACATTGGCTTGTTCTTCTACGAGGCCCCCATTCTTCACTTCTGCTACATTTCTGATTCTGTGGCTCAGACAGAAGTGAGTAGCCATGCCCAGTTTGTGCCAAGACCTGGGATGCGGTTAGGCTGGTTCCACATGTTTGCAAAAAGGCCCCTTTCCTCCTGCCGCTTCTTCTGTTGAGAGTGACTCAGCGCAGCGGAGAGGCAGGCAGCAGGAGAGCCTTTGGCCAAGGCCAATAGCACATTGTGTTGCAGAGCCGGTTGGCTCTCCCTACCTAGGGCTTTCAAAAGCAATCCAAATGAAGACGAGCTAGGTGCCCGGTTCATTGATCTGCATCTGTCAGAATTGAGGCGGATGGCAGCCATGTCCCCATTTGGCACCCCCCTTCCAGGCTGTGCCAGAAAGGCGCTGGAGGATGCCTACCGGGGGTGCGGTGGAAAGCTGGCTGTCTGGCTTCCACTCACTTTGTTTATCTGGGTCTCTGCCTAGTGGCACGGCCACTACCCAGCACAGAACTGTGATGCTAGGATTGTTTAGCTTTGGCACCTTCTATTGTTTTCATTCCTATGAGTAAAAGAGGATTATTCATTGAATAATCAGGGGTCAATTGGTTATTCAAGAACATTCTGTAAGTGTTACAGGATCAGTCCTTGACTTTTAGAAATAAAGAAAACAGACTTTCAGAGACTGGGTAAGATCCAGCTTAGAAACTGCGGTCAAAAGGGGGAGGATGTTAGCAGCATGATGGGAAGGTCCTTCCAAAACCCCCTCAAACCTGGACTGGCTTTGGAGAGCTCAGAGCTGTTATAGCAGAGCTGTTTCTTTACCCATGTAGAATCCTAAACGCTGAAAAGTATACAAAAACAATACTCACTAACCACCTAACGCTGAGCCCAGCCCTGTTCAAGGTCCTGGAATCCCAGAAGGAGAGGCTCCTGGTGGAGTGAGGACAGGTGTTAACTCTTGGTTTCCTCAGAGGAACCATCAATGACCCTAACAGAAGTTCACACAAGATGAAATGAGAGCAGGGCAAAGCCAGGCATATGTGTTGGTGGAAGAGACCATCAGAAAAAGACTCAGCAATCTCTCTGATCCTCACACCCTTCTTCACAAGGGCCTTGTGAAAGCCTTTCATTTCTAGGGGAATTCTTTTACAACACTTTATGGTTTATGATCCCCTTTCTCTACTTCTATCCCTGTGATGCCCTCACCAGAGACAGGCTTCTGATTGGGCTCTTGGCTTAGTGGGAATAATTAACATTTATTGAATTCTTACCAGGAATCAGCCATTGCCCTACATAAACCATATCTCATTCAATTTTAGAACATTTCCGTGAAGCACCTTTTATCCCCATTCCCGCTTACAGATAAGAAATATAAGACTTGGAGGGATTAAGTGAATTGACCAAGGTCCCACAGTTGGAGGCAGTGGGGTTGTAACACGGGCAATCTCATGGCAGAGACCTCACTCTAAACCAAGAGTCGGCAAATTATGGCTGGTGGGCCAAATCTGGCCTACAGCTTGTTTTTATAAATAAAGTTTTATTGTAACACAGCCATGTCCATTTGTTTACTATTGTCTATGGCTGTTCTTGTGCTGCAAAGGCAGAATTGAGTAGTTGTTACAGAGATGTTATGGCTTACAGGGCCTAAAATATTTACTGTATCACTCTTTTCAGAAAAAGTTTGCTGACCCCTGCTCTCCATCAGCCTCCCTTCAAATTAAACCAAAATCTTGCAGAAGGCATAGACTGTCTCATTCATCCTGGCTATCCCCTCAGCCTCCAACCTGGGAGATTCTATTATTGATGGTTGCACTTCAATGGACCTTACATATTTGCTCAATTAAATGGGTTTAACCTGTATTTAAACAATCCTAGACCTCCTTCTAAAACTGTAGACATTCAGGCAAAAATCGTATTGGCTGCAATCTTCATTAGGTGAGACAAATCCCAGAGGTCAAGACTGGTGCTCTAACAAGACAGCAAGGACAATTCTAAATTAAAGTGTGTGCTACATTTGTAGCAACCTCTTTCTAAAATGAGTTATTCTGTGAGTGGCTCTGCAATAAACTGCATGGAAAGAAGAAAAAAAAACAATATATCTTTCAGCACTTTGGAAACTGGAAAGTATACCTAAGCAAAACCTCAAGGAGACAAGAATAAATAAAGCCTACACTAAGTCTCTGGTGCTTTGCAGACAGCCCAGGAAGAAAGCAGGAGCAAAGGATGAGGTGCAAAGTGGGTGACCATTTGCAGCAGTGGGGAGGGAACGGGGACCTGGACAGGGTTGCACATTCTGTTGGGTGCCTTTGAACCAAGGGAGACCACACCCCCAACCCCACTCAGTCTTATGGGTGCATGCCAACTAACTTCATCATGTCCAACTCTTTGCGACCTTATGGACTGTAGTCTGCTAGGCTCTGTCTGTCCATGGGATTCTCCAGACAAGAATACTGGAGTGGGTTGCCATGCCCTTCTCCAGGGGATCTTCCTGATCCAGGGATCAAACCTGTGTCTCTTAAGTCTCTTAAGTCTCCTGCATTGGCAGGCAGATTCTTTACCACTAGTGTTTATCCTGGTATTTGCCCGATTTTGGTAAGTACCCAGTCAAGGACTGCAGTGGTGTTGGGAGGAGCATTGGGCTGGTATGGAAGCTCTGGGGTCAAGTCCCAGCTGCTGCATGCCCTGATGACTTCCTGGCCATGTCACCTCACCCAGAGCCTAACTCTGAGTAAGTCAATGAGTGGGTGTCTAACACAATGAGATGTAAACAAGTGCTGGAGCCAGAGAGTTCTGTAAGCCAGAGAGTTCTGTATTTAAATCTCAACTCTGCCTTCACTCTTTTAAAAATTTGTTTTATTGAAGTATAGTTGGTTTACAATGTTATGTTGATTTCTGCCTTGACTCTTTTTTTGCCTTTACTTCTAGTATCTTGTCCAAGACAGTGATGACATCTTATTTATCTTTGTATTCCCAACTCCTAGGAAATAATTGGTGCTGAACATTGAATGAATGGATGTCCCTTTTTAACTTTTCTTTGTATAGTTGGTATATTGGTATAGCATTGTTGATTTACAATATTATGTTAGTTACAGGTGTACAACAAAGTGAGTCAGTTATGCACTCCTTTTTAGATTCTTTTCCCATACAGGCCATTACTGAGTACTGAGTGGGTCCCCTGTGCTCTACAGTATGTCCTTATTAGTCATCTCTTTAATATGTATATGTGTCTATATGTCAATCCCAACCTTCCAATTTATCCCTCCCCCAGCTCTTTCGCCCCCTGATAACCATAACTTTATTTTCTCTGTGACTCTATTTTTATGTTGTAAATAAGTCCACTTGGACATTTTTTAGATTCTACATATAAGTGACATCATATGCTATTTGCTTTTCTCTGACTTACTTTACTCAGTATGACACTCTCAAGGTCCATCTATGTTCCTGCAAATGGCCTTATTTCATTCTTTTTTATGGATGGTTGACATTCCATTGCATATCTGTACCACATCTTTTTAAAAAAATATCCACTGGCTATCTATTTTACATATGGTAATATACATGTTTCCATGCTTTTCTCTCAATTCGTCCCACCTTCTCCTTCCCCCACTGTGTCCCCAAGTCTGTTCTCTGTGTCCACCTCTCCAGTGATGCCCTGCAAATAGGTTCATCAGTACCATCTTTCTAGATTCCATATACATGCATTAATATATAACATTTTTCTCTTTCTGACCAAATTCACTTTGTATAATAGGCTCTAGGTTGGTCCACCTCATTAGGACTGATCAAATGGGGTCTTTGTTATGGTTGAGTAATATTCCATTGTATATATGTACAACAACTTCTTTATCTGTTTACCTGTCCGTGGACATCTAGGTGACTTCCATGTCCTAGCTATTGCAAATAGTGCTGCAGTGAACACTGGGGTACACATGTCTCTGTTAATTATGGTTTCCTCAGGGTGCATGCCCAGTAGCAGGATTGTTGGGTCATATGATAGTTTTATTCCTAGTTTTTTTTTAAGGAATCACCATACTGACTATATCAATTTACATTCCCACCAACAGTGCGAGAGGATTCCCTTTTCTCCACTACCTCTCCAGCGTTTATTGTCTGTAGATTGTTTTGATGGTGACCATTCTGACTGGTGTGAAGTGCTACTTCATTGGAGTTTCTATTTTCTTTTCTCTAATAATTAATGATGTTGAGCATCTTTTTTCTGTACTTTTTCGCCATTTGTATGTGTTCTTTGGAGAAATATTTATGTAGCCACAGGGGAGACCTCTGAGAAAGGAAAGAATCATCTCTCTGAGAATATCACAAATCACAAGACAGTCCACAAAGTTCTCATTTCTAACAAATGTCGGAACAGAAAGTTGTGTTGGAGAGTTGTAAAAAAGAAAGAAAAAGAACCCTTAAAAGTATTTCCATGGAAGTTCATTAAAGAATAAATCTTTTTGATTGCAGGAAAAATCTTGGAGAAGATAGGAGCTCAGTGAATAGTTTTAAACAGAATTGGAGGCAATACAAGTAAAGATGCATAAAATTCAGCTTGGCTAAAGATGAAATCAAAAGTGGATTAGAATTAAGTGTATCTCAGGGAATGGAAAAAATGTTCTAAGAGTTCATATTAATAGAATGGGTTTATCTGAGGAGCAGATAGATAGCCAATGACTCTTTTATTATGAAGTAGAAAAACAGAAGGATTGGGTGTCTCTAGATTATTTTCGGAAGGAGTGGGATGGTGTCTGTTACAGGTTTATCCCTTTATATTCTCTTGTAATTCCCCTGCCATTGTGAGAACTCAGCATTTGTTTCTCAAGCTTGACTTTAGTGCACCACTGACAATGTCTCTGTGACTGGTCTATGCTGGCTGCTTCTCCGAAAAGACTCCCTTGAAAACGATTAGAACTACCTTACCCAGCATGTTCCTATCCTGCAAAATTAGGTTTCAGTAAAAAAGGTTCAGTGCTTTTATTTATGTTACATCCCCTACTCATAACTTGGAATAGACTCCTATACTTGTTTCTAAGGTGACATCATGGGCAAAACGTGACCTAGAAATAACAGCTAGTATTTGTAGTGGCACATATGTACCATACGCCAGGCAGGGCTGTACATACATACGTTATTGCATTCAATCCTGATAGTCACCCTCTGTGTAATCTCTGTCTCTTACTAGCTATGTGACCTCAGGAAGGTTCTTACCCTTTCTTCAACTTCTTTCAACTTAAAATGCAATAATGATAATAGAGTCTACACCATGGAGTTGTGAAGGTTGCAGGAGTTTAACATACTTAGTGTGCTTATAATAGTGTTCTGTATGAAGTAAACCTCAATAAACTTATTATTATTAAAGTTGCTTATTGTTGTTTAGGTGCTAAGTAGTGTCTGACTCTTTCGCAACCCCATGGACAGTAGTCAGCCAGGCTCCTCTGTCTATGGGATTTCCCAGGCAAGAATAATGGAGCAGGGTGTCATTTCCTTCTCCGGGGGATTTTCCCAGATGTAGGGATTGAACCTGTGTCTCGTGCATTGTCAGGCAGATTCTTTACCCCTGAGCCACCAGGGAAGCCCATTATTACTATGGAAGAGCTACTATCATCCTTATTTTACATATGACAAAACTGAGACACAACTTGGTTTTTTCCCCCAATGTCAACACAGCCAGGTGGTAAGTGGTGGGGCTGGATGATACCAGAGCCCTTTTTTATATAAGAAACCAGTTAGTGCATGCTCCACTGTGTCAGACTCTTTGCAACCCCATGGAGACTGCAGTCCACCAGACTCCTCTGTCCATGGGATTTTCCAGGCAAGCATACTGGAGTGGGTTGCCATTTCCTACTTCAGAGGATCTTCCAGACCCAGGGATTGAACCTGTGTCTCTTGTGTCGGCAGATGGATTCTTTACCACTGTGGCCCATGGGAAGCCAGAAAGCAATTAGACTAGTGAGCAAATAAAGCTCCATGCTTCAAGAAAGAAAGGTAAGGCATCGTGGTTGTGTGGATCCCAATCTCACTGCCCTTCCTTGTCACCTGGAGGTGGCACATAACTCTCTTGCTCCTTTTGCTTACATGCCCAGGTGGTTTGCATGGATTTCCTTGGGCACTAGCAGTCTTTTGAAATTCTGTGAGCTTTACTTTCCTCCAAGTGGACAGAGCACAAGCCATTTATGGGAAAAAAAAATCTTCTCTGAACCTTGACCACAAATATCTGCTAAACAAGGAGTTATTCTGGGGGGAACCTTGGTGGTTTTTCATGTAAAAAGACACATGGGTCATGGGATTTGCAGTGAATCATAGAGGCAAAGATTCCTTCATATGAAATATTGTCACATGCTTCTGTTGGGGAAACACTGAATGCGACTTCATTTACTTTTCCCGATCCCTTTAGAGCTGACGCCTTGTTAGCATATGTACCTCTAAAAAAACCTCAAGACTCTTCTTATTCGCGCTAAAACTGAGGCTTAATCAAGTTTCATTATGCCACATGGAGAATCTCAGTCTTGATTTAGCCATTCTGATGTGTAGAAACTTCCTGTACTGGCATAGTGTCTTTCCAGTGGCCAAAAAGGATTCTGAAGCCTCTTGTTTATTTCTTCTCTCAGCACTGTTTTTACTACATAGCTATTATTGTTGCTGCTAATCTGGTGTCAAAACTCAGGCTCACTGATGCAAAGGAATGGTTCTAAGATTTTACAGCCAATCAAGGGAAGAGTTGAACGACAGTTCCCTTTTTGTCTTCGTTGTTTCCTTGGTTATGGGGGGGTATATAAAGGTGCCCTAGTCTTCTCTTGGGCTTCCTTGGTAGCTCAGCAGTAAGGAATCTACCTGCCAATGTACAAGATGAAAGATGAGATAGACACGGGTTTGATCCATGGGTCAGCAAGATCCCCTGGAGAAGGAAATGGCAATCCACTCCAGGAGTCTTGCCTGGGGAATTCCACCAGAGCCTGGCAGGCTACAGTCTATCAGGTCACGAAAGAGTCGGACACAACTTAGCAACTAAATAGTAACAGCAAGTCTTCTGTTAAGACTGCTCAGTTGCAAGTAAATGAAAGCTCAATATCAACTGTTCAAATAAATAGGGATTTTTTTCTTACATATCAATAATAAAAAATCCATAAGAAGCCCATTATTTCCATTACCAATTCAACAGCTAAAAGATGTTAGGACTACTGTCCCTGACATTTTCTCATTTGCAAGAGAGCTGCTGAACTTTTTCACCTTTTATCAAGGTAATTCCCCCACTATTTAGCAGATATCTGCTTATAATTCTTGCCAGGTTGGTGCATTTGGCCACCTTTATCTAGCTGCAAAGAAGGCTTGGAAAATAAGCAAAAGAGAAGGGGATTGGGAATGGCTGTCAAGTAAGCCAACGCACAGTGTCTTCACACCTAAATCTTGAAGGCTAGGTTTGTAAAACTCCTAGACAATTGGCTCAAGTCATTCAGCAACGCCATGAAAACTATTTGGAGATGTGTTTGGTGGTGCAGCGTTCAGTTGCAGTTGCATATTTTATTGTTTAATGGGTTTGGCTTTATTTGGACACCCTAATTCTGGCTCTCCCTGTTCACTCAGAGGTAAAGAATCTGTCTGCCAATGCAGGAGACTCAGGAAACATGGGTTCAATCCCTGGGTCAGGAAGATCCCCTGGAGAAGGAAATGGCAACTCACATCAGTATTGTTGCCTGGAAAATCCCATGGACAGAGGAACCTGGTAGGCTACAGTCCTACTTGCAAAAAGTAGGACACGACCTAGTGACTAAAACAACAAAAACAAATAATCCTGCTCAAATCTTCTATAATTTTGGCCCACTGATGTATTCAGATAAAATCTGATCAAAACCAATGGTTTTCAATAGTATTCAGAGAATCAGTGCTCAGTTGACTCCATACGAATCAGATATTCATTCCTGAGTCTCTTTTGATAATTTGAGTCTTTCAAGATTTTGTCCATTTTGTCTACATTTTTTAGTTTGCTTGTATAAGTTTGTCCGTAACCTCAGTTTAATGTCTGTAAGATGTATAGTGATATTCCTTCTTTCATTTCTGCTGTTGGTAATGTGTGTCTTCTCCCTGTGTCTCTGTGTGTGTCTCTCTCTCCCTTTTTGACCAGTCCAGCTAAATGTTCATCAGTTTCACTGACCTTTTCAAAGAATCAGCTTTTACACGAACTGATTTTGGCTACTTTTTTTATTTATTGTTTTTGGCTTTTTATTACTTCTTTTTTCTGTTTACTTTGGGTTTAACTTACTCTTCTTCATCTCATTTTTTAAGGTGAGATTTTCAGTTCAGTTCAGTTCAGTTCAGTCGCTCAGTCGTGTCCGACTCTTTGCAACCCCATGAATTGCAGCACGCCAGGCCCCCCCATCCATCACCAACTCCTGGAGTTTACTCAAACTCACGCCCATAGAGTTGGTGATGCCATCCAGCCATCTCATCCTCTGCCGTCCCCTTCTCCTCCTGCCCCCAATCCCTCCCAGCATCAGGGTCTTTTCCAATGAATCAACTCTTCACACGAGGTGGCCAAAGTACTGGAGTTTCACCTTCAGCATCAGTCCTTCCAATGAACATCCAGGACTGATCTCCTTTAGGATGGACTGGTTGGATCTCCCTGCAGTCCAAGGGACTCTCAAGAGTCTTCTCCAACACCACAGTTCAAAAGCATCAATTTTTTGGCTCTCATCTTTCTTCACAGTCCAACTCTCACATCCATACATGACCACTGGAAAAACCATAGCCTTGACAAGACAGACCTTTGTTGGCAAAGTAATGTCTCTGCTTTTTAATATGCTGTCTAGGTTGGTCATAACTTTTCTTCCAAGGAGTAAGCGTCTTTTAATTTCATGGCTGCAATCACCATCTGCAGTGATTTGGGAGCCCAAAAAAATGAAGTCTGACACTGTTTCCACTGTCTCCCCATCTATTTCCCGTGAGGTGATGAGACCAGATGCCATGATCTTAGTTTTCTGAATGTTAAGCTTTAAGCCAGCTTTTTCACTCTCCTCTTTCACTTTCATCAAGTGGCTTTTTAGTTCCTCTTCACTCTCTGCCATAAGGGTGGTATCATCTGCATATCTGAGGTTATTGATATTTCTCCCAGCAATCTTGATTCCAGCTTGTGCCTCTTCCAGTCCAGCATTTCTCATGATGTACTCTGCATATAAGTTAAATAAGCAGGGTGACAATATACAGCCTTGACATACTCCTTTTCCTACTTGGAACCAGTCTGTTGTTCCATGTCCAGTTCTAACTGTTGCTTCTGACCTGCATATAGGTTTCTCAAGAGGCAGGTCAGGTGGTGAGATTTTAGATCATTAATTTTGGCCATCTTTTCTAATATAACTGTGTGTGTGTGTGTGTGTGTATGTACTCTGCTGTGTCCGACTCTTCGCAACCCCTTAGATAGACTGTAGCCCACCAGGCTCCTCAGACCATGGGATTTTCCAGGCAAGAATACTGGGGTAGGTTTCCACTTCCTTCTGCAGGGGATCTTGCTGACCCATGAATCAAACCCATGTCTATCGCATCTTCTGCATTGCAGGCAGATTCTTTACTGCTGAGCCACCAGGGAAGCTAGGCTAGTCTAGCCACCCCAAAATAATAGAGTCCTATTACCATGATGTGATTCTTCTGGGCCCTCTACTGAATGTTGTAGATGATGTAAAGGATTCATCAGACTGACTGACCAGATTTCAAATTTTTCCCTCCCTGTGTGAGCTTTGGGAATTATTCAGTTTATAACTCTGGTCATTCTGTACGCAGGCTTGTGGAATTTCACACTTTATACAGCATAGTACTCAGCAGAGATTCAAAGGAATCCCTACACAAGTAAATTCTTTTTCTGTGTTACTCCCTCCTTTCTGGAACTCTATCCCACAAGCTCAGCCACCTCCGTCTCCCCCAAACTTTGTCTCTATCTCTTCAACTCAGCAAGTCTCTGGATTCCCTCCTGCCATATCACTGATCCATAAATTGCCTGTAGGCAGAAGGTTGGGGGATTCACAGGATTCACAGGGCTCATCTTATCTCTTTTCCTTCTCTCAAGAATCAATGTGCTACCTGTTGTCCAATGCATGAAAACAACCGTTTCATCTATTTTACCCTATTTTCTAGTTGTTTATGGTCTGAAGTTAAATCCAAACCTCCTTACTCTTCACAGGAAAAGTGAAATTTTTCTCCTTAGGCTTCACAGGAAGGTGAAATTTTTCTAGATGGTTCTTAATATGCAACCATGTTTGGAAATTCCTAATATTAACAACTTTACATAGCTTTTGTTTGTTTGTTTGTTTGTTTTTTGGCCACATCACATGGCATGTGAGCCTGTAGGATCTTAGCTTCCCAACCAGGGAACAAAACCATGTCCCCCCACAGGGGAAGCATGGAGTCTTAACCAATGGACCACCAGGGAAATCCTAATAATTCTCATCTATATTTTATGATGTTATCAATGGAATTGCCTTCCTAGATTCAACTTAAACATATGCATTTCTGATAACAATACTACTAGTATAATATAGGATTATATTATCTTGAATTCTTAACCACTATATTACAGAGTGGCTTACACTAATATTATATATTATATTATAGAGGATTAAAATAGTGTATAGTATTATATACTATATTATAGAGTATATTATCTTGTATTCTTAACCATTACATTATAGTGTATTCCAGAGAGCATTTAGTGTAACTGCTATCCATTTACATTTAAATCTGGAAAACATTTACTTAAGTTATATTAGTGGATATTACACATTTTGAGTAAGGTCACATAAGCAAAGAGATATTAGCAAAAATAATATACCTCCAAGTTCTTGACAATTTGCAATGGCCATATTGATAATCAGATTATTTGAATATCCCCCCCCCAAATTGTGCCACTAAAATTTTACATTTTAAATATCATTCTGCAGTACTCTGAAATTGTCATCTTTACCCAACCCCTAAGTTTCATCTCATCATCAACTACTACCTGGAAATTAAGATCAGAGTGATCCAGGGTGAGGGAGGGTCAGGACAGAAAGATCCACTAATTTACTGGGCATATCACTTGGAAATTTTTAAAAATAAACAGCATTTTTCATTTTAATCGGAATACTGGGATCAAAACAGTTACACCAAAACACTTCCTAAATCAAAATAACCACATCCAAATGGCTGTGTTAATCAGTTCTGTTAAACTGTTTTCCTTCAGGTTATCTTTTTTCAAAAGAGAAAGTGACTTAAAAATAAATCCTATTTTAAAAGATCACAGTTTCTGAAATATTTTGTTTTGGCTCTTAGTCATCTATTTTTGTCTATCGAGTCAAAACAGATTGGAATTTTCTAAACAGACCTTGAAATGGTAAGTGAAACCATGAATTAGGAGACTAAAGAGTAAATTGAATGTGAAAGGACATCTATCTTCTTTGCTCGGTCATTGAGGAAGGATATCTTCCACGTTTATCCTTAAGCCCATAGGGCCATCACTCTTTGCTGTTAGGTCGGGGAATGGCTACAATGTGATTTTCAGTAGTATTAATAGCACAGTAGTACTTCTTGAGATAAATGAAAGCAATCCATGTCTATTAATACATATTCCTAACACAGTAAATGACTGCAGGAATGTGCTTGGATGCCCATGGCTGCTGGCAGGCCTCGGGTTCACCCTGGCTATCGCCCAGAAACAGGAGGGCTTTTGTCACATGACTGTCTCCTTAGGACAGCTCCAGGGTGGCAGCCAGCTTCCCCAGAGCAAGCAAATCAGAGAGTGAGAATGACAGGGCAGCCCAAGAGAGAAACCACAGTCTTTCTCTTACCTAATATCAGAAGTGACACCCGTCACTTCTTCCAGACTCTATTCACTAGTATTCCGTCACTAAACCCCACCCACACTCTTGTTAAGGGGATGATACCAGGGAATGCATAGGGAGTTGGAGGCAACATCTACTTAATTGATCTTGCATGCAAATTGCAACTATCATCTTCCAGATCACCAGGTTGTTATTAAATTTGCTTGACACTGATCAGTCCAAGGCACCTCAGTACAGTTGAGCTTGTCAACCACTTACTCCTTTTTATGATTTTCTTCTCTGACTTTTGTCAGCACTTTAGTCTGCAAGTTTTTGTCTTATTTTTTGGCCTCTGTTTTTATTCTTTCATAGGGATACTTACTTTGCCAAGAGTTTTCACCTTATTCTCACCACAGATATTATTTATCCGTGTGTTTGTATATCACTGAAATGAACATTACTGAAATCTACCACGTATTAAGTGTCCTGACATCAACCACTCTAATTGGCAGAACCATTTAAAGATTAAACTCCTTTGAGTCAGTGGCCCAAGCTTATTATTTTTACATATTTGGCTCTGAGGGCAGACATACTGGAGATGTCTTTGTATTAAATCTGAAATCACCTGCATAAGCAGGTGGGAGTAGGAACAGACCGCTCTGCTTTATTGCTTTCCATTTTACTTTTGGAACATATGTTGTGGTTTAAAAGCTTGGGTTTGTTCTGCATTTGCTCATCTGAAAGTGATTTCAGTTGAGTAATTTAATGATTGGAACATTGCAGAGCTTTTTCCAGGGCACCAAAACTTTTAATATGGTTTATGAATTTCTGCATCACTTTCTAGCTGACTGTTCTCAGCTGCTGGGGAGTCTACCAAGTCTCTCTGTAACTCCATAGTTCTGACCTCAATAAAGGGATTTTCATACCTTTTATTTCCTTAAAATGTTTGCCAAATGATCTTAGACTCTGATCGTGGTGAAATACCAGAGATAGGAACAGTCCAAGGTGGGCAAAGATTACTGTAAACATTTACTTTATAACCTTTTGGTGGAAGAGTCCTTAAACCTGGAGTCAGGGAACATCCAAAATTCCTTCCGAAGACTTGACAGGAGTGGAGTGAAATGAGTGATAGGAAACTTCATGAGCAAAGGCATAGGGTTGTCATCACTGCTTCTGCCTATTTCTTAGGAATAAAAAAAAAGTAATAGTCATTTGTGGATTAAGTGAATAATGCATGAACCTAAAGAAGATAATCCTTAGCTAAATTCAGAGTGTCCTAATTCAGGGGGCAAATGTCATGTCAATCATTGGGCTGACTCTTTGGATGGATAAGGCTGTCATTGACAGAGCAGTTTTCATCATGCACTCTTGTTGAGGGTTCACTCATCCTCAACAAATGCTTTCCTCCTTACTTTTCTTTCCTTTCCCTTACTCTGAGCATCTTTCCATGCTTCCTTTATATTTCAAACATGATTTTATAAAGAAACTATGAGCATTACTAATGCTAAGCTGTTTTAAAGAGCTGGGCATATGTCAAGAAGAAAACTATTTCGGCACAGTTCCAGAAAACACATGCCCAAATGACTTCATTCCTAGCTCCATTGCATGGTATTGTCCTTGGCAGAAATGTGGCAATTAAATCCCTACAAATTCTGAAATAGCTAGATTCCTGGGTTGAGGTTTGTGGCAAAGAGTTTTGCTTAGAGTTTTAAATTGTTATTTCACTATAGCAGAAAGTTATTTTTAACTTTCAGTTCATTTTTCTGTATTCTTGTTCAATAATGTCTAATCGTGGATAAGGCGAGGCTTCCCAAATTAAGTCACAGACCAGTTAAAACTAAAACGAGATCTTTGCCCTTTAATAGTCTTTGACAAGGAGGACACAGATTTTGGATTATACAGTTAATAGGCAAACCACCTTGGGCTCAGGTGAATTGAGGCAACTTTGCTAAAAAAGAGAACTGAACTTCTGGAAGGTCTTAGAATGCTTCAGTTTAATTCAACACTTACCAAGAAACTGTTTTATTAAAGATTCTTTGCTGGCAGCAGAGTTACAATGATAATAAGACCTGGTCTCCTGCCCTCAAGTTGTGTAGAGTGTGTGCTGGATAGGGATGGGGTGAGGTGAAGTGAACACATGAATAAATAATTAAAATAAGACTTGATGCTCTACAGACATCCTACTAGACATGTAAGATGAATAAGGCAGAACATGTGTAAAATGGTAACAAGTCTTAACCTTCAAAATGTACAGTGTGGAAATTCACGAAATTCAAAGTTGTGCAAGTACAACTCTTAAGCAAGTGAATCAAATAATGTGCTCTATTAGACCTCGATGCGGGGTGAGGGAGAATAGCTGACTGAAGACACTATAATTGATGAATTATATCTGTGTCTACATTCCTTGAAGGGATTCTAAAATATGACCATCTGAGGTCCTTTCTGGACTTCATGTGTTAGTCGTTCAGTCATGTCCAACTCTTGCAATTCCATGGATTGTAGCCCACCAGGCTCCTCTGTCCATGGAATTTTCCAGGCAAGAATACTGGAGTGGGTAGCCATTTCCTTCTCCTGGAGATCTTTCCCACCCAAGGACTGAACCCAGTTCTCTGGCTTAGCAGGCTGATTCTTTACCCTCTGAGCCATGGACTCTGGGGATCACTTTTCATGAGGTGAGGCAGCATCCATGCTGGTTTCCCCCAAACATCCTCATTCCTGGGCTGAGCCATAGGCGAATTCAATCTCAGGGTTGTTTGGTCCCCCAGGGGAGTCCACCAGAGCACTCTGGGGAAGGAAGTTTGGACAACTGGCCACTGTGGCCTTTGCTCATGTTCCAGTAAGCAGGAGGAGAGCGCACGGGGTAAGTAAAGCTAGACGGACTGCAGGTACTGAAACTGAAGGTGCTTCAAACCTGTAGGGAAGAGAAAACTATTTCTGTGTTCTCCCACAGACTGGGTTTTCTCTCCTAGCTGGTTCTTCTCCAGGGTTATCCCTATGTCTTTGGATTCTGCCCACCCTGTTCAATGCTTGTACCTCCTTGACATTTTCTGCCCACATTTTCTCTCCATTCATTGAAAGTTCAGCAGCTAACTCTTCTCTGCCATCGATGTACATCTTGGCTCCATAATTAGATTCTAAGTTAAGCTATTCACTTATTCAAACACAGAGCCTCTCCTACATGCCAGCACCATGCTCAGTGATGGGATACAACAGCGAACAAGGTTTCTGCCCCTAAAGATGCAAACTAATAAAGGATATAATATACACTATGAAAGTGCCAGGAAGAAAATTAACAGGTGTAAAAATAACAGACAGGACAGCTTGGAAGAGACCAACTTAACACTGAGACCTAAAGCAAGAGAAAAGGGCCGACACAAAAAAAGGGGGTTAGAAGTAGGAGAATCTTCCAGGCAGAGGCACATGTAAAGGAACAGAAGGGGAAGGAATTTGCCCCCTTAAGGAAGTGCCAGATGGCCGGTGTGACTAACGCATGGTGAGTAAGAGGGAGGAGGCAGGAGATGAGGTCAGAGTGGGTAGGGGTTGGATAAGAGAGGCCTGCAAAGGAATTCAACGTTATATTTCATTCATGCAACATTTGACGCTCAGTCCACAACTTCATTCAAAAGTCCTCTGGATGCCCAGCACAGATCTTTGCCTGAGATGAGCTTTCAGCAAAGACTTGCTCATTGAAATGACTGAGTGCCCCCAATCTTGCACCAACGCTTGCAGAACCTCCTGCCCATCACTCATCCTCTGCCCAACTTCAGAGACAGGTCTTTGGTATGCCAAAGGTCTCTCTTCAACCCTTGGGCTGGACAACGCTTAGCCCTCACATGTGCTTTTCCCAGGAAATGGAGAGCTCAGTGGATGAGAATGATCTTGGTGAGCAGGTCTCATCACCAATTCTCTTCTTTTTTTTTTTTTTTCCATTTTATTGAGAAATATAGCAATGGACAAATAACATAGCAACAGACTTAAAAGTATACAAAGTGATGAGTTGATATACGTACATGTTATGAAAGAATTCTTCCCACTGAACTAATTAAATCAACACAGCCATCACCTCACATATTTACCTTTTGTGTGAGAGAGAGAACACTGAAATTCTACTCTCTAAGCAAAGTTCAGGTGTATAGTACATTGTTATAAGACTAACCTGCTTCCTGGAGGTGGCTCTGCAGTGTAGTTAAAACCTGAGAGTTGGGAGCTGGGCTGCCAGAGATCCTTATCCTCGTACATTACCTATTAGTTGTGCTGTAGGAGATGAATCTGTTCACTTCCTGAGCCTTGGGATTCTTCCTCGTAAGGTTGCTTTCTCAAAGGGTTTCTGTGAAGATTAGATGGGATTATGCATGGACAGCTCTAAATACGGTGCCTGACACGTGGTGAAGACTAAATGATTAGCTATTGTTAGCTACTGCTGATTATTAATAGCATTCGTATTAGCAATCATGGCCCTTAAAATACCCCAGATTTCCCAATTCTATCCTTCCCTTCTCTATTTGGAGAAACCCTAAGGTAGAGCTGGGCACCACTTCTGCGATGGCTTCCCAGACCCTCAGATAGAAGTGAAGATCGCCCCCTTCTGCCACCGAAGCAGTCCGTGTGTGCGCCACCTTGGTGTGACTTGCTCAGCTCACTGCACAACGATCATTGAAGTTGTCTCCCTTGTGCAACTGTGCCTTAGAACAGAGACAGTGCCTCTTTGTAACAATGATCAATTCAAGACTTGCTTTCTTTTTCACGCTTTAACCTCTCTGCAGTTGAGGATGCATCTTACTAATAATGGAATGGCAAAGTTGATTTGCAGAGCTCTTGTCTTTCTTCTCTGGTGGCTCAGACAGTAAAGCGTCTGCCTGCAGTTCAGGAGACCTGGGTTCGATCCTGGGGTTGGGAAGATCCCCTGGAGAAGGAAACGGCTACCCATTTCAGTATTCTTGCCTGAAAAATCCCATGGACAGAGACGCCTGATCGACTTCACTTTCTTTCTTTCTTAGTGTCACTTGAAATAACAGTGCATCTTATAAAAGATGGTTCCTTAGATTAGATGAAATATGGTAGTCTGGGGCATGGACTTCAGAGTTACAACTTCTAGGGTTGTTTACTTGGTATGCGACCTTGAGCAAGTTACATACTTCACCTTTCTCTATTACAGTTTCTGATCTGTACAACAGACATAATAATTGTACCTCCCTCATACAGTTGTTGTAACAATTCAATGACAATATTTTGCAAGGCTTTGAGAACAGTACAGGGCACATGATAAATGCTGTAGAATTACTAACTAATGTGATTTGTGTTCCCAGTGCCTAGCTCAGTATCAGACCTTGATGTGGTTGTTGTTATTTTAAGTCTCCAAGTAGTGCTGGACTCCTTGTGACCCCATGGACTGTAGCCCCCAGGCTCCTCCGTCCATGGGATTTTCCAGGCAAGAATACTGGAGTGTATTTTATTCTATTTCATTTCTCCAGAGGATCTTTCCTCAGAGATTGAACCTGAGTCTCCTATATTGGCAGGAGGATTCTTTACCTCTAGCCATGGTGGAGACTCGACAAATATCTGACCTATGGATAAGCAAAAGGACAAGATGGTCACCTAACTATGACAGCTATGGGATGGGGGTGGGGGCAGGCTCAGATGTTCCCTCAAGAGGCCCCCTCACTGCAGGAGCTGGAGGATCGCCACCTCCACCTTCAGGATCACATCCCCAGTCAGCAGCCTGGCGGAGTAGGGGTTCTGAGATCAGAGGCTTCTGTCCAACGTGGGCTTCTCTAACAGTCTTTGCTTCGAGCTCGGCCTAGGCCTGGCCCCGGGCTCTCAGAGCTGCACAGCAGGCCTGAGGCTCCTCCTAAAGGTCTTCCCGCCCTCCTTGGCTCCTTTAACACCCAGCACCCATCGGTCACAGCCCGGGCTCCCCTTACCCTCGCGGTTCCTTCCCTCCATCCCTCACAGGCCTTGCCTCCCACAGAACTTCTCCTTGCCTGGCCCTTTCTCAGCCTCCACTTCCTGAAGGGCCTTCCTGGAGAACACACGGGCCCAAGTAACCCTTCAGGTCACTGAAACCGAGCTGGGAGGATGCGGAGCAACCGCGGAAGAACTCACACCCCGAGGAAGCCGTACCCCAGGACCGACTTCCGGCTCAGCAGGAACCGGAACCGGAACCGGGACTCCAAGAAGTGATCCAGCGCCGAGTCGCGCGGCCTGCTTACTCCAGGGAAGGCTTCACCTTCAGAGGCCCCAGAAAGGCGCTCTGAGATCCTCCCACAGAGACCCACACTAGGCAAGGAGCCCCCCGGGGCCTCTCCCCTCCTGCCCCTGAGGGGACCTTTACCCGGTTCTTTGTGTCCACAGCCAGCCAAGGCCGTGGCAGACCCCTGGAAATTCCGCCTCTGGGATCTTCTCTCGGCCAAGAGCCAGAAAGTCTCAGTTTAACTTCGGTTACTAAAAATACCTTCTGTTTCCGCCCAGTCCTGTGCTTAATTCAAGTAACTAAAATGCTGCGAGCACACAGGTGCTATTTTTATTCCCACCTCCCTCACGTCTGCCCTCCTCCCCTTCCAGTGTAGCTTTCCAACTCCGGAACTTACCCCTCAGCCCAGCTGTTGCAATGGAAAAAGTGAGAACTCTTTCTCCCCATCAGAGGAGCCCTTGTTTCCATAGCCCGGCTTCACTCCTCTTTCTGTCCAACCATGCACTCCCAGGATGAGGATCTTGTGTAAAAAGGTGGGGGGTGGGCTTTGATTTCTGTCCCCAAACACCAAGGGCTATTGGAGACAAATAACTTGTGGAGGTCCCAGGTGTGACTTGTGCCCTAGCTGGGGACATTATTACCCCTGGGTTCCAGGACAGTCCCTTCTCCTTTAGAATTATCTACCCTGTCAGGATGCAGCCTTCCTTGTCCCAAGGGCCCAGATGGCTGATACATGACTAGCACGTAGCATACAGTCCTTTTGACATGTTGAATGGTGCCTGTACCATGCTCGAGGTACAAGTGGAAAACCAATAAAATGGGAAGTAAAAAACAGAGACATTACTTTGTCCACAAAGGTCCATCTAGTCAAGGCTATGATTTTCCCACTGGTCATGTATGGATGTGAGAGTTGGACTGTGAAGAAAGCTGAGTGCTGAAGAATTGATGCTTTTGAACTGTGGTGTTGGAGAAGACTCTTGAGAGTCCCTTGGACTGCAAGGAGATCCAGCCAGTCCATCCTAAAGGAGATCAGTCCTGGGTGTTCATTGGTAGGACTGGTTTTGAAACTGAAACTTCAATACTTTGGCCACCTGATGCAAAGAGCTGACTCATTGGAAAAGACCCTGATGCTGGGAAAGATTGAGGGCAGGAGGAGAAGGGGACGACAGAGGATGAGATGGTTGGATGGCATCACCGACTCAATGGACATGGGTTTGGGTGGACTCTGGGAGTTGGTGCTGGACAGGGAGGCCTGGCGTGCTGTGGTTCATGGGGTCACAAAGAGTAGTACATGACTGAGCGACTGAACCGAATTGTGTTATGAAAAATATTCTTTGTCTTTAACACTGTCAGGAAGTAGTGTTAGTCGTTCAGTCGTATCTGACTCTTTGCAATCCCATGGACTGTAGCCCGCCAGGCTCATCTGTCCATGGGATTCTCCAGGCAAGAATACTGGAGTGGGTTGCCATTTCCTTCTCCAGGGGATCTTCCTGACCCAGGGAGCAAACCCATGTCTCCTGCGTTGCAGGCAGATTCTTTACCGTGTGAGCTACAGGGAAGACTGTTAGGAATGTCCCTTTAAATAACCAAGTCTCCAAGCACAAGAAGACCACTTTACAGAAATGTGTGTTTTCAGAGTAATTTTTGCTCTAGTCTACAAAATTTTGCTCTTCCACAGGTGAAAGCCATGTCTTTCTTCTCAGCTTCATGGTTGGAGTTCACAGGCTCCTATGTGCTGGCAGGGTGACCTGGGTCTGTACCCACAAGGCCTCTCTCAGCAGAAGGATCTTTGAGGGCTGAGGAATGGCTCTCTTGACAGCACCCACCACCACCCCACCCCCCCCCCCTTCCCTGAGCTCTAGGTCATGGTCTGTGTTTCCAGCTGGGTTAAGATTAAGGCCTGATTAAGGTTAAAGGTGCCAGAAAGTTGAGAGGCTTGGGAAGCTGATGTTCTGAAGAAAGATGCTGATTCAGACCCCACAGAGGATCATATTCCACACCAGCCTGGTGCTAACCCCTCTGAGGATTGCCTGGAATAAGGGATATCAGCCGTGGTTGCACATTAGACTCACACAGGGATTTTTTTTTTTTTTTTCAGAATATTAAAGCTTAAACACCCTGCCCAGAGATGCTGACTCATTCGGGGATGGGGCTCTGGAGTGAGTATTTTTTTTTTTTTTTTATACTGTCATTTTAAATCTTTAATCAGATTCCATTCATCATTATCAGTCATATTACATGCCATGATTAGCTTTCTATAAACAATTTTGCCTTCTGTGTACAAATTGGTATCAATGAAATAAAAAATAAAACCATATACTAGGCAAAGAATTTTATTTATCTTTGTCTCAAACTTTATTCTTAGGCTTCTTCAGCTTCATTAGCTACAAAGAATGAATTGTATATAAGCAAAAACTGAAAAGAGCTGCAGTGTCCAGGGGCTTAGGCTTAAAAATATTAGAGATCTAGATTTTATCAGATCCATAAACAAAATTTTAAAAAGCAGTCATAATATAAAATAGCAGCTCCCAGTAACTTCTTCAAGATTTATCTTCTTCAGAAGTTAACTCAATTCAGTTTGCTTCATTCTTGGAAGCCTCATCAAAATTCTCCACAAGATCTGGAACTTCATCATCATCCTCCTCTCCAGTGGCAAGTGGTGCTTTCCCATCCACAGATTGTTTGGGCAGAGCTTCAGCCAGTCTCCTTAAACTGGTCAGACTGTCGGCACCAAGCTGGTTTAAGATGCTGGGGAGCATTTCTGTCAGTTGCTTTGTCTCAGCGTGGCCTGTTATGGTGAAAGTGTTTGCTGCCAGAGATGCCTGAACTTTAGGGTTGTTAAAGTGGATCACTGTTCCTTGATTTGTGAACATATTCACCTCTTCAATACCAGAGATATTGTTTACCCCTAACTTCTTTAAAGAGAACTGAAGTTTTTTGTCATCTGCTGTGGCTGTTCTATGAACCACCTTCTTCTTTCTGCGAGCAGTTCCTTTCCCACCAATGCGCACTTGTGCCTGCAGTTTGGCGAGTTTCTCCTGGTTCATGATAGTTTCTTTCATCTTGTTGGAGCGGAAATGGGGCCGCGCGGGGGACTAGGGTTGACGCTCAGGTGGTCTCGGGCAGACCAGCTGAGGTTGGGCGCACACACGCGGGGACGCAAGATGGCAGCTAGAGCTGGAGTGAGTATTTTTTAAAAACTCCCCCAGGTGATTCTAACATGTGTCCACTGAGCACCCCTGTGGTAGAGAGCTGGCCATCCACAGCTGTCCATAGTCTCGGGATTTAGCCAGAAAGATACAGGCTTCAGTGAGAAGAAATTTAGGAGCAACGAGACTGTGTGTGTGTTTGGAGAACCCACATGCATTGTGTATGCATTGTATGGATATCTTCATAGATGTGTAAAATGTATATATAAGTGTAGAAGGACATTTGCAGCAAAATCGAAAGTAGCATTAGCTTTGAGACAGTCTCCTCATAAGATAACTCCTAGGTTTGAATGCTACTTTTTCTCTCTTACTATTTTAAAACCTGTTTTAAAACACTGATATGATGAACAAATAGTGTATGATACCTGATTCATGGAGACAGAAGGTTAGAACAGTTGTTGCCAGGGACTAGGGATAGGAAGGGATGAGGAGTTCATGTTTAATTGTTTCATTTAGAAGCTCTACACATTCATGAAAAAGTTCTAGAGATGGGTGACGGTGATGGTTGTCCAATAATGTGAATGGACTTAATGCTACTGAACTGTACCTTTTAAAATAGTTTAAATGAATTTTAAAAATAAAATTTTAAGACATCGTTTCTTTTCAGATAACTCTTAAGTTTCCAAGTTTAACAAGTTCCCATGATGCGTATAGCATCACACAGAACCTTGAAAACAAATTCCTTCCTTCTTTCCCTGGATACTTCTTGCCCTGGATACCTCCCGAGGTAAACTTAGCTTCCTGCCTGTGAGTATCTGGACCATGGACCACCCCCACCCCATCGCCGCTACCACCACCGCCCGAGATCTCTTCCCTTCCTTTACTGCGGTTCAGAAGCCCCCAAGGCTTTCCTCAGAGCTTCTCCCAGGAGTACCCCCACCCCTGCTCCTGAGACCCTCTCTCTCTCTCAGCCACTTGTCAATCATCCAGAAACTCTTGCGGGCTTTGTCACTCACAGGCCTCACTCACCACTGCTTTCAGCTCTGAGGATGTTTGAACGGTGCATCACTTTACATGTAGGGAAAAGCAGGGTGGTAAAGTGGGAGCTTAAGGTATCCTTGAAGATACCGTAACTAAACACAGGATGGATTAGTTTCAATTTTGTCTGATGGGTGCCCCTTAAATGACAATAGCATAAATGGCTTAAATGAATCAGGTATTTCATGTATTCATTCTTTAAAAACCTACGGAGGAGCCGCTATGAGCCAAGACTTGTCAGAGAGACACTGAAAGGATCCAGAGAAACCCCAGACTAGTTGGGGAGGTCAAATGCGCTCCAGTTGTGGAACAGAAGGTCCACAAGTAAGGTACAAACATCCAGTCTTCTAGTTGCCAGGGCAGAAGTCCACTGAGTTTTAAGTAAAAAGGAACATACTGCCTCACAGGATGGCAAAGTCCAGAGGAAGGCTGCCCTCAGACAGAGCTGGAACAGGCACTCAGCATTTTCAAAGCCTCCTCTGAACTCTCTGTGGGCCTTGCTCTGAAACAGGCTTACCTCTTATGGTGACGAGAATGCTCTAAGCTTATTTTCTACTAGTTTAGCAAATTGTACTTAAAGAGAGCTGTTTTCTGAGAGTTTCGACAAAATTCTAGAAGTGAGTCTAGGGACATGGGGAAAAACAGGAAATTGACGCCTCAAACTATACAGACTGGGTGTGGAAAAGCTGGGGAAAGGGGGGGGAAGATGTCTTCCAGTGGAAATGGAACCACTCTCACCAGCAGAGGGAATAGGTCCTGGCATTTTCCTCACCACAGTGTAGAGGTTTAGAGGAGATGGTGGCCAGGTCCCTGTAGTATCCTCAGAGAAGGCTTCCCAAAGGGACCAGTATTTAAATTGGTCTTGAAGACTCTTAAGAATGGGTAGGATCTGGTCATGAAAGGAGTAGAAGGTTTAGAGGGAGGGCCCACCAAGGGGAAAAAGCATGAATACTAATCAGTGACTTTAGATGAGAAGGTTATGTGTGATCAGTCTACTATTAGGTGATACAAGTTGGTCTAGAGAGGACAACCCTGAACTGAGGCAGGAAGGTTCTTGAGCCCGTTGAGCAGACCTGCCACAGAACTGCCTGTCTTTCAGGAATGATACAGGGATCTGGCATTCTGCAGTCCATGGGGTCGCAGAGTCAGGCACAACTGAGAGACTGACCAACAACAAGGACGCAGTTTTAAGTGACCTAGATCACAGTCACTTTTGGTCAAAAACACACAAGAAAATTTCCTATAGAAGTTAGACCATTCTTTAGGCTGGGGTATAATTTGTGCAGTAGATTTGCTTTTGGCGCTCCTAGATTTTTGTCTTCTTTTGTTTGGTCTTTCAGCATTTGATGAGACAAGAGAGAACCTCATCCATCATGAGACTTCCAACGAGTCTTGTGTGAAAAAAAAAAAACAGGTAAAAAAGCTCAGTATGATGCTGAGACACAGGATAACATTATGCAAGAAAGTAATACTGAGGTCTTAGAAACAGAGTTTACATAATTTCTTTTGTCTTTTTTGCTTTCAAAAAAATATAAAGCCCACAAAGAGGGTTATTTATGAAAAACAGAATTCCACAGCCTGCTTTAGCCATCAGTGTAGGAGCACCTTTTCAAAAGCAAGTTGTTTTCCCCAAAATTCCTGAAAATTCTGAGAGGTTGTGTAATATTGAATGCTTTCAAAGACTCAAATCGGGAGCTGGACAACAGCTCCAGGTCCTAGAAGTGCTTCCAAATCTGAGGTTTTCTTATTTAAAAATTTAAAATTCCTCATGTACCTGCCTTGAACATCCCAATCCATGATCATAAGCACAGTGAATTTTTATTTCATTGTGGACCCCTCTTTATGGGTTAATTCTACATGAGAGGTAATTTTGATTAATGATAGGTAACCACTCCTTCCCTCAAGAAATGCAAAGAACCATGAAGCAGAACCAAAGAAATCCAAGAAACAAAACCACAGCCAATGTTTATTCTTGATTGTTGTCACTACATCTTTCATGCTTCCTTATTTTCCTTCACCATTAAATATATAATAACCAAAACTTTATTAATATACACATAAAGGAAACGTGCACAGCACATGAGCATGGTGGGTGGTGAGTAAACATGGTGAGTGGTTGGTGTTTGCAACCAGGGTCTGTGACTCAGGCCTCTTCAAACGATGAAGTGTTTCTGTTCAAACTGAGGGACAGGTCTGCCCTTTTATTTTTTTTCCTGAGACTCTGCTTTGTTCTTTTCTCCAACAAATGTTTTAAAATTAGTGAAATACCAAGGGAGATATGGTGGAAGGAGACACAGGATGGAATTAGAAAAAAGCATAAATGGAATCCAGAAAGCTCTGTGATGGGTGACTGATAAAACCTCTTGAGGAAGCAAAAATAAACAGAGTATTTCATCAGCCCCTCATTCCCTAAGAGGGAAAAATACACACATTTTTGTGTTTGGAGAAATAGCTATGGCATTTGCAGAGTAGAAAAGTGTCATGAGAAATTGGAAAATATCTCTAATGTCTATAGCACATGAAATATCTAAAAGTAATAAAATATCGAAAGACAAGAGAGTTTATCTGTAAAACTGGCCATGCACATGTTGGATGAAAAGTAAAAGTATGGGATTAAATGGTTGTGTTACTGAAATAGCACTTGGTACATAAACTCAAACATTCTTTTTCACATTCAGTTTCTCAGAGGCTTGACTTCAGATGCCTGAGCACTTTCAGCATTATGTTGGCCTTTATCCCTCTTCATCCGGAAAAACACCACTGCTAAAATTATACCTAAAAGAGAAAAATCAGAGTCAAATAGATGAAATCTTACAATGTACTGTCACATTCATTTATAAAGTAGCACTCTGGTAGGAAAAAATGACTCATATAATTTCACTTTGTGAGTGGGTCAACAAAGCTTCGTTGTCATGGTGATTAAGGGCTTCTAGGCATGGGTTTTCTTGGATGAGTACGATTATCACTTATCTTGCTGTCAGTGTGTAACAAGTCCCAAGTTATATATAAGCTGATGGCTATCCCCAGGCCTCTGTCAAGGGATATAGGACTTTATGCTTGCACTACCCTGAAGACTAAGTGTATGAGCAGCTGACAGAGTTCCTGAACTTAGGACACAGTCAATAGATGTTGATTCCAGTCCTCCTTCTCCTTCCCTGGAGGAAATAGTCCAATGAGAACAACCAGAGAGCTTTTCTTGGATTTGTCAACCTACCTAAAGCCTACTTTCACCAAGTATCACATTTTCTTTCACACCTTCCTCATGGCTCCAGCTTGAGTAGACTACCTAACCTCTCTGCTTTCCCTCATCTCTGGCCTCCTACAAAATTACATTGTGTGTTTTAGCACTACATGTGTACTACAAACCAGAGACCTATATGAAAAAGGAGATTGTTTCTAGGAAATTAACCTGGCATTAGGGTCACAGGAGGAATAATGGCAGAAAAGACTGGATGCTCAGAGGCCCATTAAGAATCTTACAATAATCCCAATCCTCATATTTTGAAAAAAAGTAAGGATATGAAACTACAAGATCCTATTACTTCTATCTGTAGATCACCAAATTCATCCAATCTTTAACTTGTGGTAAAATTTTGAGAGTAAATGGTCATGCTAGAAAACCATGGCATGTAAGCTCAAAAATCCTTTCAAGATGAGAAGACAAATAGAATAAGAAAAGGCATAGACGTAGGGGGGAGTTTGGTAAGTGAGTAAACCTCAAAAGCCAGCTCAATTAGCATAGATTTGCAGCAAACTGTTGTCAGAGAGAAATAATGGTCACCATGCATATATTAGGGACTTCCTTATAGCTCAGACAGTGAAGAATCTGCCTAAATGCAGGAGACCCAGGTTTGATCCTTTGGTTGGGAAGATCCTCTGGAGAAGGGAATGGCAACCCTCTCCAGTATTCTTGCCTGGAGAAGCTCATGAACAGAGGAGCCTGGTGGGCTATGGTCTGTGGGGTCGCAAAGGATTGGACACAACTGAGCGACTAACACTACTATTACTATGCACATATTAGGATGGGCCATGGTCACGTCACAAAGCCCCTTCTATATCATAATAATGAGGAATACAAACAGAAGGGTATAAGGAAATGAAATCCCTTTTAGAGCTATGAATCAGAATCCAGGGTGGTAGACCGAATGATGGCAGAAAAGAACAGATGCCAAAAGAACAATGAAGAAGACTTAGAATAACCCCAGCTCTTCCTTTAAAAGAGAAAGGATGTGAAACTCTGTCAACTCCTTCACTCAAGTGCATGTGAACTGATGAAGTATCTACTTCTAATACTTAATTTGTGGTGAGAACAACCATTGAAAGAGGGTAAAGACTAGAGTAGACACTGAGCTGTTTACAAAAAAGAAGACAGGGAACTCTGCTCTCTAGGGGCCAAGGCAGAGTGAGGCCTGCGATGCAGTGGAATTATTCTGAGATAATAAAGAATCAAGGTCCACAGTCACAATAACACAAAAGGGGGAGTTCTGCAACATGTCAGGTCCTTCAGACATGCCCGCATCTCCACTGGAAGGCCAGCTTCTACCTATTCCAACAATGGCAGACTAGACCCTAAGCTCTGTGAGTGAAAGATCCGTTTATGTCACCATGTCTTCCACCAGGCCCAGTACCTGACACATAACAGAGGCACAGCTACTGCATTTCTTTCTCCTTCATCATGAAAGCTTGGTAACTCAGAGTGAGATACAATAATTTATTCTTTAAAGCCGCATATGTGGTGTTTCCCAAATTAACCAGCAAGGCAGTGATGGATGGAGGGTAGTACCAAAGCAGTAACTCCCAATCAGGAAGGCTGGCTATGGTTTGCTGGTGATCTATATTCTTGGTTATTGCCCAGGTTGCCATTTGAGCAGCCCCAGCTCAGCCTATGAAGTCAGACCCTCGTGTAAGCTCATGTTTCTGAGGCCCAGGGCAGAAATCCTTGAAACTATACTCACCAATGACCAAAAAGGTGGCAAGGAGTATGCCAACTGCCATGCCCACCGGGGGTATCCCAGGCATGTGAGCCGCTGGCTGGAAACACCTATTTTCCACACACTTGCAGAAAGTAACTGAGAAACAGAATAATATTTGGTAGATAAATTTTCAAGCAAACAACTGCAAGATCCTGTATTAAAGATAAGAATTCTCACAAATTACCATATTGAGAGACATTATCCCAAGTTGCCTGTGGCAAAATATCTACCTGGCAAAGAGACAGTCCCTTCCATGGGTTGCCAGCCACCATCACTGATGCGGATTGGGATGTTGTAAACTCTCTCCTCAAAGCCCGTGTGCTTGGTGGAGAGGCGGGCATGAGTTCCTGTCAGAAGAGGGGAAAAAAATGACTGACGTGAAAACACAACTGTGGGCCCCTGGATGAGCAGGAATAAAGCTAATCTCTGTCTCATATGTGAATGGTTAGATGAAAGTGTGAGTTAAACTACCACAAGTATCACCACTCCACAGGTACCCCCCATAATGTTAAAAAGGATGCTGAAGCAGCCATCAAATTCTCAATTCCTGACTTCGCTGTAGAAATGAACACTAAATGCAGCAGGTTGTCATTACTCCTGGTAGTTATGTTCCATAAAGTGGCCACAAACACTGAATTAGAAAACATATTTGAAGAAGTAATTGCTAACATCTTTCCAAATTTGATGAAAACTCTACATCCTCAGATCCAAGAAGATCAGCAAATCTCAGGAAAAAGAAAAGTGAACACAACTACACCAAGGTATATAATACTCAATTTACTGAAAATTAGTGAAAAAGAAAATCTTAAAGGTATCCAGAGAAAAAAGGATATTATACTCAAAAGAACAAAGAAGAACCAACACAATCCAGAACACAGTGAAGAAATGTCTGTAAAGTACTGAAAGAAAAACTCTGAGTAAGTTTAAAAGTACTCCAATCACATGTTCTCAGGTCACTATGGAATTAAATTAGAAATCAGTAACCAGGAAGATGTGGGCAGTCCCCACATATATGAGAACCAAATAGCCTACTTCTAAATAACCCATGTGTCACAGGAGAACTCTAAAGGGAAATTAGAAAGTGTTTTGAACTAAATGAAAATAATACATCAAACTTTATGGAATACAGCTAATACGACACTGAGATCAATTATAACACCAAATGCCTACATTAACAAAGAAAAAAATTCTCAGTTGCTTCAGCTTCCACCTTAATCAAAACAGAACCAAAAAGCAAGTTAAAAACAACATAAGAAGAATACAGGAAATAATAAAGATCCAAGCAATGAAATGTAAAACAAAAAATAAGGCAAAATCAATGAAACCAAAAGTTCATTCAGTGAGATTAATAACCTCTAGCCAGACTGTTCTGGACCAAAATAGAGGCAAAACTTTCCAATATTAGAATGAGGTGATATCACTACATATTCTGTAATTATTAAAAGTAATAAAATATTATGAACAACTTTGTGCCAATGAATTAGACAAATTAATTGAAACAGAGAAATCATTTGAAAGATACAAACTAGCAAGCTCAACCAAAAATAAATCTATAACTTGAGTAGTCCCTTATCTATTAAAGAAATCGAATTTGCAGTTAAGACTTCCTACAAAGAAAACTTTGGGCCAGAAGGCTTCACTGGTGAATTCTATCAAACTTTAAGGAAAAAATAAAAAGCAATTTTACACAAATTCTTCCAGATAATTGAAGAGGTAGAACACTTTCTAAATCATTCTATGAAGCCAGCACTACTCTGATACCAAAATCAGACAAAGGCACTATAAGGGAAAAATATAGGCCAATGTCCCTTATGAATATAGATAGAAATATTCTTAAAATTTTAGCAAATTGAATCCAATCAGTTATAAAAATGCTAATATTTCACATCAAGTAGGCCTTATCTCAGGAAAAGACTGAATTAAGATATAAAAGTTGATTGAAATATTTCACCAACTAACAGACAAAAACAACAAAAACCTAAATTAACCAACAACCATCTAAATAGATGCAGAAAAAACACCTGAAATTTTTAGCATCATACTTCATTAAAAAAAAAACAACAACAACCTCTCAGCAAGTTAGGAATAAAAGATAAAATCCTCACTCTGATAATGGACATCTACAAAAACTTATAGCTAATTTTATACTTAACAGTGAGAGACCATGAATGCCTTCTCCCTGAGATCAGAAGCCAAATGGTTTCTTCCCTCACTACCTTCATTTAACATTGTTCTGGCGATTTTAACCAGTAAGAAAGCAAGCTAAATATATAAAAAGCCATCCAGATTGGAAAGGAAATAAAGCTATTATGATTCACAGACAACATGTAGAAAAACTATGAAAATGTAAGGAAAAGGGGGAGAGAGAACTTACAAGTGAGGTCAGCAATGTTATATGCTACAAGATCAGTACAAGAAAATCATCAGTTATATTTCTATATCCTGGAATTAAAATTTTTAAGTATTTATAACAGCATAAAAATATGAAGCGCTTAGGGGAAATTCTGTAAAACTATACTTAGAAAATTAAAACACATTGCTCAGAAAAATTAGGAAGACCTAAATAAGTGGAGACATAATCATATTCATGGATTGGGAAATTCAATTTTGTTAAGATTTAAATTCTCCCCCAGATTCAGGCACAGATTTATACTATCTCAGTCACAACCGGCATAGGTTTTAGGGGTAGAAACAGACAAGCTTAATTCTAAAATTTATATAGAAATGCAAAAAACCTTGAAAAAGAACAAAGCGAGGACATTTACACTACCCGATTTCAAGTCTTATTATTGAGCTGCAATTATCAAAACATTATGGTGTTGCTATAAAGATAGACAAAGAACTCAATGAAACAGAAAAGAGAGAGTCCAGAAATAGACCCATATATATGTGGTCACTTGATTTTTGACAAAGCTGCCAAGACAATTCAATGTGAAAAGGATATTTTCAATAAGGTGTTTAAATAATTAGATAGCCATATTAAAAAAAAATGAACCTTGACATTCACCATACGTGCACAAAAAAATTAACTTAAAATGGATCATAGAGCTAACTGTAAAAGCTAAAACCATAGCTTCCTTTTCCTCTGGAAGAAAAATAAATAAGAAAAATTTAATAACCTTGACAAAAACTTCTTAAAGAATATGCAAAAAAGTCACAAATTATAAGGGAAAAATATCAATAAATTAGATGTCATCAGAAAAATTTAATTTGCTCTTCAAAAGGTACTGTTACAAAATAAAAATGTAACAGTGCCTGGGAAGAAATATTTGTAAACATATATCTGACAAATAAAGACAACAATAGAAGTCAAATCTTTACTAAATTTTTTAAGCAGGCACAATATTTGACCAGACACTACACTAATGAGGATATATGGATGGCAAATAAGCTTATGAAAAGCCGTTCAACACCATCAGTCACTGCTGCTGCTGCTGCTAAGTCGCTTCAGTCTGTCCAACTCTGTGCGACCCCATAGACGGCAGCCCACCAGGCTCCGCCGTCCCTGGGATTCTCCAGGCAAGAACACTGGAGTGGGTTGCCATTTCCCTGGGCCATGTAAATTAAAACCATAACGAAATACTACACTCCCACTCCAATGGCTAAAATTAAAAACACTGAGCATAGCAAGCATTGAGAATATTAAGCAACAAGAATTCTCATTCACTGGTGGGAATGTAAAATGTTACAGACTATTTGGGAAACAATTTGATATCCTCTTAAAAATTTGACCATATAGCTACCATATGACCACTTCCAGGTATTTAACCACGACAAATGGAAGCACAGGCTCTTACAAAGTACTTCACAAATGTTCATAGCAGCTTTATTTGAAATGGCAAAAACTGGAAGCAATTTAAGTAATAATCAATAAGTCAATGGATAATAAATCATGATATACAATGGAATACTCCTCCGCAATACAAATGAGTGCTGTGTTGATAATATGCAACAACACGGTGAAATCTCCAAATAAGTATACTAAGTGAAATTAACCAAACAAAAAAAAGAGTACACGCTGTTATTTTATTCACATAAAACTCTTGAAAATGCAAACCAATTTACAATGACAGGAAGCAGATCAGTGGTTACTCGCGGGAGATGGACCGGAAAGCCTGGCCTGCTGCAGTCCATGGGGTTGCAGAGTTGGACACGACTGAGCAACTGAACTGACTGAGGGATGGATGAACAGCGTGGGGTGGAAAATAGGGATTGCAACTGAGTATGAACAAACCTGGTGGAGCTGGTGGAGCTGTTCTTACCTGACTGTGCAGATGGCTTCAGTGGCACATACATATGTCAACTTTTGTAAAACTGTATGCTTTAAAGATATGCTGTTAATTGTATGTCAATGATATTTCAATAAAGCTGTTTTTAAAAGATCATGACGAAATCTGTTTCTCAGCTGCCACTGGTTGCTCTGCAATGCTGCTCTGACTGCAAAACCATGCATGTACACCAACTGCTGTCCAACCGTTCGTGTACACCAAAGGGGACACTGAGCGTTAACAATCTGTCCTTTCCCAACCTTGGGGGCTTTCACCCCTCTGGAGAGCTTGCCTGTGCGAGTCTCCACAGCATGAACTTCCTTTCGGGAGCATGGGAGAAAGCTCTGTGCTGAGTGCTGCACACACATCAAGGCAAATTGAAAACTCATTTCATCGCCCATCGGTGTTTTTCTCAATGTTCTTTTCACAACTCACCATTGATTTTGGAAACTTCCCAGTCTTTTTGTAAGCTTTCGCTGCCAAGGGAAAATGTAAAGTGTCGACCCCGAAATGTCGGTTGATCATCATCGGTGGCCTCAAAAATGAGACTTCCGGGTGCTTTGAGGGGATAGCAAAAGAACAAGCCCGTGTACTCCTTGGCCAGCCGTGGGGAGTTGTCGTTCACATCCGTAAGGGTCAGGTGGAATTGCGCCGTGGAACTCAAGAAGGATCCACCTAAGGAATTGAATCATTGAAATACGGTGTCTGCTCTCATTCTCCTCTCAATCAGAAAGGCTATTTCCTTTACTTTAAAAAAATTTACAATTCAGACCTAGTTTCATTTTCTGCTTTAAAAGTCTTGATAATAAAAATAACTAAGAATTATGAATCTGCCTGCCATTGTAGGAGATGTAGGAGACACAGTTTCGATCCCTGGGTCGGGAAGATTCCCTGAAGGAGGAAATCACAACCCACTCCAGTATTATTGCCTGGAAAATTCCATGGACAGAAAAGCCTGGCAGGCTACAGTCCATGGAATTGCAAAGAGTCAGACATAACTGAGCACACACGCACACACCCAAGAATTATGTGCTAATGTTTTATACACGTTACTTCAAAACAATACTGGCATACATTTATTGGTGAGAAGACTGGAGCTCAGAGAAGTTGTGTGACTTGCCCAAGGTCACACAGCAGTGGAGAGTCTTCCAACTCAGGAGATCTGACTCTAGAGCCCACAACTTCAATTGCTCCTCATCACTGACTTAGGCATGGTTAAGTTTTCTAAGCCTCAGGACTTCCCTGTGGTCCCGTGGTTGAGACTTTGCCTCAAGTCCAGAGGGTGAGGATTTGATTCCTGGTCGGGGAACTAAGATCCCACCGGCTGCAAGGCAACGAAATCTGTACTCCACAACTACCGAGCTGAGCCTGCCCACCACAGCTAGAGGGAAGTCCAAGTGCCACAACTAAGACCCGAGGCAGCCAAATATAAATGAATAAATATATATTTTTTAAACTTTTCTAAGCCTCATTTCTTCAGCTATAAAATGTGACTTTATGAGGATCCAATGTGTAGTATTCTTAGAAAATTGTACAGATCTGTACAAATGTTATTTGCTGGGGTATCATGGTAAAAATTTTGACCTTGCTGCCTGAGCAATTAGTAGCTGTGTGATCATTGGTGAGTTACTTATCAGTATCTTGGTTTCTGTATCAAATATGATCAATTATAATCCCTCCCCATAGTGTTGTGTGAGGGGTAAGTGCTTAGAAGGAGATGGTTAGTATAGCAGTAACACTGACGGTTCTCATTCTCCCTGATGTTTCTACAATTTCTGACTCCAACCTGCTTCAATTCCAGTAAATTCTATTTGCCTGCTTTTCCCGTCAGCTGTCTCTTTAACCAAAGGAGGAAGAGCTACCGTGTTCTTGAAGTCATTTCATCGACATGGATCACTCAAGGGCCAACAGCTGCACACCAGGCTGGGTTTTGAACCCTGTTTTTGATTCCCGACACTTCTAAACTGTGATAGGCTTTAGGACACGTCTAAAGTGAAGTGCTGACCCCACGGTACATTTTAGCGGAAGGCGGAGCACAAAGACTTCACCAGAAACTTCCTGCTGATGAAATCAGGAGCTTTTTAAATCAAGAGTTAAATGTGTAGAGTGTGATAGTGGTATGTGTTAGCAGCACATTAACTAGAAGCAAGAGAGAGAGTGCCCCCAACCCACCTCAGCGAGGTCCGTGCGCTCACCCACAACCATTTCAAATTCAGCACACACATCTGCAGGTCCAGCCTCTTTGGTTTAACATGACTACAGTACTTTTGCTCTTCATCTTTTCACAGACAGGGACCATTTTCATGATTCCCACCTACTGGAATTTACCCTATTCCTATTCCCAAACCTGGGCTTTCTGTTTTGCAAGTTTCTTTCTTTGCTCTAAATCTGTGTTTATTTAGTCATACTTTGCTCAGTTCTCATTTTTTTTTTTTTTTTGGTAAGTCAGGCAGGTATATTACTATATATTATATAATTCTGGGGCTTCCCTCATAGCTCAGTTGGTAAAGAATCTGCCTGCAATGCAGGAGACCTGGGTTCAATTCCTGGGTCGGGAAGATCCCCTGGAGAAGGAATAGCAACCCACTCCAGTATTCTTGCCTGGACAATCCCATGGACAGAGGACCCTGGCAGGCTATAGTCCATGGGTCACAAGGGTCAGACACGACTTAGTGACTGAACCACCATCACCATATAACTCTATATTACTACGCAGTGGTTTGATCCCACTGCCTGGAGAAACCCACAGCCACTTTGGAGGAAGGCAGGGTAGTTCAGTGGGGGCACAGGAACCTTCCTAGAAGCCGTGGTCCCTGCACACCCCACAGAGGGAGCAGCAGCCCTAAATCCTGCCGGCCTCCAGGGGCAGCCCGGCCTGAAAGAGCCCTATGGCAGGCACAAGGGTTCTCACCTGGAACATAGCCAAGGAGGGGTGAGCCCTTCCCTCCGTGCTTGGACTCTTCTCGTTTCTCCACTGTCAGATATTCCGGCCATTTGACCCGGTAGAGTTTCCCACTCACCTCGCCTTCCCTCCCACTTCTACTGACGGAGCCCCGATCACTTGTGTTACCTTGTACGCATTTGTGTCGGCTCACCTACTTCCGTTGCCACCACTTGTACCCGATACAGACTTTCAGCTTCCCTGTCCAGCGGCGCTGCACTGAAGATCTCACCAGTGACAGGGTCGATTCTTAGCCAACCTCTCTTGTCGCCTCTCAGTGAATAACTTCAGTAAGAGAAAAGAGCAAAAGAAAGCCCATGTTACCTGCATGAAAACATGGAGATAGTTTATGCACCTCTATGCTGTTATATCAGCACTGTCCCTTGCAGACTATTGACAACATATGTAAAGAAGCATAATTTAGTATTACTAATGCTTGGTAACCCACTCCAGTACTCTCTCCTGGAAAATCCCATGGATGGAAGAGCCTGGTAGGCTACAGTCCATGGGGTCAAAAAGAGTCAGACATGACTGAACAACCTCACCTTCACCTTCAATGCTTTCTTTGCCTACTGTCAGCCTTCAAAAGAAGGATTTGTTCATCCCTACAAAGTGGTTTTTGTACCTGTTTTAATTTTTTTTAAAAAGGTAGAGTCACAAACTCTAGTGAAAAAAGTTAAACTTCTTTTTCAAATAAAACAACCTGGAATTGTCTATTAAAATCCTCCCTCTAGTTGTCTGAATGTTGAGCTTTAAGCCAACTTTTTCACTCTCCTCTTTCACTTTCATCAAGAGGCTCTTTAGTTCTTCTTCACTTTCTGCCATAAGGGTGGTGTCATCTGCATATCTGAGGTTATTGATATTTCTCCCGACAATCTTGATTCCAGCTTGTGCTTCATCCAGCCCAGCGTTTCTCATGATGTACTCTGCATATAGGTTAAATAAGTAGGGTGACAGTATACAGCCTTGATGTGCTCCTTTTCCTATTTGGAACCAGTCTGTTGTTCCATGTCCAGTTCTAACTGTTGCTTCCTGACCTGCATACAGGTTTCTCAAGAGGCAGGTCAGGTGGTCTGGTATTCCCATCTCTTTCAGAATTTTCCACAGTTTATTGTGACCCACACAGTCGAGGGCTTTGGCATAGTCAATAAAGCAGAAATAGATGTTTTTCTGAAACATCTGAAATGGTAGATGTTAACTAAAGCAAGAAAAAGAAGGATGCTTTAAGCAGAAGAAATTACAGGAACTAAGGCAGAGAGGCCAAGGAATAGCTAAGGGTGTGGGGGCATCAGACATTCCAGGAGTGAGGGGATAAAAATAGGACACAGTGGACAGCAAAGGATGAAGCTCAAGGGATGGAAGGAGCTGGGTCATGGAAAGCGATGTACAGGCAGGGGATGGTGACCTAGTCATGTTTGTGTTTTCAGTGGAACTCATTGGTAGATGCATGAAAGGTGAATTTGAGCGAGAAAAATCTAGAACCAAAGGAAAACAGATGGCTACAGCCTTTTGGGAACAAAGCGTCATAGCCATGAGGATGTCTGTATCTTTGAATAAAAAAAAACTCCACCTCTGGAAATTTTCTCCAAATAAAAAACAATTTAATAAAAGTTTTAAAAACAAATTATACACATACATGCAAAACTTTTCTACAACTTAAAAAATACTGGAAACAACCTACGTGTCTGGGAGTAGGAGAATGATTTAAAAGTAATAATGTTGTTGGTTCAAACTAATTTTTTCCCAGTGTTAGAATATTCCATATGCCAAGCAAGTGTTAGGCTCTGTGTATGGGCAATGAATTAAAAATTGCCTATGTTTGGTTGGATGGCATCACTGACTCGATGGGCATAAGTTTGAGCAAGTTCCGGGAGTTGGTGGTAGACAGGGAAGCCTGGCATGCTGCAGTCCATGGGATTGCAAAGAGTCAGACACGACTGAGCGGCTAAACTGAACTGATGTAGTCAGGATTTCTCAGTGAGATGGAAACCCTCTGGAGGGTTTTCAGAGGAGTTATGTGATTTTACTTCTTTAAAGACCTGCCCTCATTGCAGTGAATGGATGGGTGGAAGAGATGATAATGTGGCCTGGATCACTGCGGAAGTGATGAGAAGCAGGTGAATTCTGGATATATGTCAACAAAAGCATCACTAATATTTACTGATAGATTGGATTAGGATCCATTTGGGTGCTAATGGATTCCAAGTTTGTGGATCTAAAAGAAAGAGAATTAAATTGCTCAGGTTTCAGCAGCAGCTTTGGAGTTGACTTACTCCTAGCATCCCAACTGTTGATTACTCTTCATTCATGAAGTACTCTTTTCATTTGTTTCTTCCAGGACACTATCTTTCTATTTATCTTCCTGATTTTAACTTAATGGTACATACATCATATCTTTTCCTCAGATGAAAGAATGAATATCTATCTGAGGAATGTTCTTAAATGACTTAGTTTTCTCCCCTCATAAACTCAAATTTTTATTCACTTGCCTCTGACTAATGACTTTCTCATGGCATTCTCATGAAGGAGATAGAAGCATTTGTTATGGAGTAAACTGTTGTAAAATTAGGAACATTTTGTGCCCCATCACGCTTAGTAACTCTGACGTATAGAGTAGTATCTACACTAACCATGCAGTACAACACATCTTTTCTCTTATTTGTCTTTGTGAAAGTTGATAAGTGCTTGCAGTGTCAAATAGTAGGTGGGAACTTTACTCTGACAGACAATCAGAAAGACGTCTTGAAACTCATTCCAAATGCCAAAAGGATCACTCAGTGGGAGGCAAGACTCCCCTCAAATATTTAGAGACACTTAAGGAATTGTCATTCATAACATTCATAATCACTTGCATAGGTTTTAAGCCATGCTAAAATATTTGTCATGCCAGGGACAGTAGGGCTGACATTATACAATAGAAACAAAAGATCCAGGTTCAAGTCCTGTCCTTGGGCTTATTAACGAGATGATCTTAAGAAGGTTACATTGATACAGACATGGATGTATACACATCCATCTGTTATCTTGGAAAATTTGATTTATTGTTGTACATATTTAAGGAAAATCTGTGTGGGTTCTATCACCATGAAAAAAACAATGAGAACTACTAAAATGGAAATACTTACACATCTTGTCTAACTTCTCTGCCCACGTACTCACCTTTCCAGGGCTGAGCTCCAGAATGAACCTTGTTGCCCTGGACCTGCTCTGAAGAGCCCCTCAGGGAGACGGTTCCCTTCACCCACTCAGGTGGGTGAATCCACCCCGTCAGATTTCTACTTTATTTTGCTGTCTAGGACACCTGTCTGCCTCAGGAGCTGGAGCTCGTCTCCGGACCTGGCCCTGTGACCCGCCCAGACACAGGGCCTACCTCTGGGCAGCCGGGTCTCCAGCCCCACCTCCTGGACTCCCCAGCTCTCAGCGGAGACCTGCAGTAGGCAGGCCGGGCTGGAATCTGACCTGCTTCCCACTCCCGAGCCTGGATGCTCCCCAGTGCCCTCCAGGTGACTGGCACCTGCCGAAACCAAGGGCAGATTCACCAAGTCCACAGGGACACAGCTTCAGATCCCTTAGGGGAGAGCCCTCGAGTCAGGCCAGCTTCTCTGCCCCCCCGCCCCCCAGCCCTTCCTCCTCCCACGGGCCGTGACCACAGCACGCAGCCAAGCTTCCCCACATGGCTCCGCTCTACCTGACGTCCAGACCTTCCGGATCCTTGGCAGTCACGTTGCCCACTTTTGTGCCTTTAGCCACAGCCTCACTGACTGTTGCTTCAAATACTTGTTGGAAAAATCGCGGGGCCTCATTCACGTCTGTCACCGTCAGTCTGAAGGTAGCAGAAGAGCTGGCGTTATACTGTACGCCAGGCACCAGAGGCTCAGGATTTTCTGCTTGGACGACAATATTATGAATGGCTACTGTTTCAAAATCAAGAGGCTGTATAGGGGAAAAAAGAAGGAAAATCAATTGGGGGATAATTAACCCCCTTAAAATTCACCCCCAGGCGCCCTTAAAAACACTCTGACAGAGCATCTGTTCTTAAACTAGTGTCAGTAAAAACTTCCTTCTCTGGATAGTAGAGCCATGGAGAAGTTTTTGCTACAGGACTTACCAGGACTTCTAACATGCTAATGTGTGTTCTGACCCTCCTAGAAGAGGGAATCAGTACAGTACTCCTCCAATTTATTTAATCCTGGGGTAATTCATTCATTCAGCAGAAACTTACTGAGTCCCTCAAGACAGTTCTCAGAAGTCACTGGGAAACGCTTATACAGAGATTTCCACATGGTGTGGGGCTTCTCTGGTGGCTCACTGGCAAAGAATTCCACCTGCCAATGCGGGAGATGCAAGTTCAATCCCTGGGTCGAGGGGATCCCCTAGAGAAGGAAATGGGAACCCACTCCAGTATTCTTGCCTGGAGAATCCCACGGACAGAGGAGCCCGAAGCAGCTACAGTCCATGGGGTTGCAGAGCTGGACACGACAGCAACTAAACAGCAACCACATTGTAAGGAGGATGATTTCCCAGAAACCTCAGGATTTGAATTTCAAAATAAAAGAACTTAAACTCATGGCAGTTGGGAGAGGTTAGCATAAACTAGAGCATGCCTGCTCATTTTACATCTAAAAACTGTCTCAGAAACTATAAATACCTACCCCTCAAAATGGCCAAAACCTTACTAAAGACAACATAGACTTTTGTGCATGAGAACTTGGTGTGGTAACATCAAACTGGGGCCCCAAACATGGCTGAACAGAAAGAAATGGAGGTTGAATTCCATACGCTGCTAAGGTTCCTAGCAAACTGCTGTCTTAAGGGGAATTACAATGGCCATTAAGAGGAATGTTCCAATTAGACAAGAGCATTTAAGAAGAGCACTTAAAAGCAAGGAATACCTATTTTAACTGGCATGCAGAAGCCTCCAAAAGACTTCAAAATTCCAAAATAGTTTCATTGAAAATTTCATTGCAAAAGCCAGATAAAAAATTAGAGATATAAAAGGTATCCAAAAAAAGACTATAGGACTGATGTAATTCCTACTGCTCCCCTCCACAGAAGTTCACTGCACATCTAGATCACTTCTAAACAAGATAAAATACTAAAACTTTAATTACTGAACATAAATTTTACCCACCTTGGTTTCCTTTTGCAGAGGAACTAAAGATATTTGGATCTATTAGTGAATATGGTTAGTGCCACATTAAAAATGTTTACTATGAGGAAGCATATTTTTCTAAAAATTATGAAATGTATTCATAAATTTACTAGTCTAAAGAATGCTAGGGTAACAGTTCTTAATTGCTTAGCAAGTGTTCACTATAAATTAAGGCTTCTAAGGGTTAAGGATTCTAACATGTGCAAGCTCAGTCACTCATGTAATTTAAAACAATAAGAAATAATTGTGTATGCAAGGAAAATAGGATGTATTTTTTGTTTCAGAGGCCTTTTTTTGGTTTAAAAGGGTATGAGGTATGGCAATATATTGTGTTGAGGGAAATAAAAGTGGTTTTTTTCTAAAGTAAAGCTAGTTATTTTAAAATAGGAAGGAGAAAAATTACGGAAAAACTGTGGACATAGAAAATAAAGAAGCATGAAAGAAAGAAGAAGAGGAAAAAAGAGGAAACCCTGTGCGGTCAAGTTAGCTAAAAAAATTAATTGTTATTATAAGAGTTTCAAAATAAGTTTAAATACTAAAATATTCTTATGTAAAACTAAAACTTAATTTTCTTTCATCTGCTAAAAGGGCAAATTTTATTAGATCTATTAATAAAAAAGATCTACTCCTTATGAGAAATTTGAAAAGCTTTCCTTTATCTTTAAAACAGTCTGTTTAGAAAGCAAAGACTTTGTGTTTTATCAAAATAATTTTTTGTGCTTTATATCTTTATTATCAAGTCTTTGATTATTTAAGTAAACTGAGTCATCTCAATATTTAAAAATCGAAGTTTGGCTCAGAAGTATGTAACTTACTGCATTTGCTCTTGAAAACCTCTATTCTATTCTATTTGAATAATTAAGGGGGTAATTAGGTATTGTTTCATAATGATCTGTGATCCTTTTTAGTTGTGTCCAAATCTTTTGAATTTTTTGGCAGAACTTCCCAAAATCAAATTCTAAGTGAAGTCTTTTTGACCTGAAAATAACTTTGGGATTTTCCAGAGGTACTTTGGAAAAATCAGAAAAGGCATTTTCTTTCTCCTTATAAAAAGAGAGCTGTTATACTAATTAAGATTATTTGATATGTTAAATTATGTGGAAAACTTTGTCAAACAAGTAATACTAAGCTTTTTTTTTTTTAATGATTTGAGTGTTCAGGCTTTTTTCTTTTTTAAAAAAAATTATTTATTTTTGGCTGCGCTGGGTCTTCATTGCTGCACACAGGCTTTCTCTAGTTGCAGCGAGTGGGGCTACACTCTAGCTGTGGTCCTCAGGCTTCTCATGCAGAGCAAGGGCTCTAAAGTGCAAGGGCTTTAGCAGTCATGGTGCACGGTTTTAATGTGTCATGTGGAATCTTCCCAGAGCAGGGTTCGAATCCATGTCCCCTGCATTAGCAGGCGTATTTTTAACCATTGGACCACTAGGGAAGTCCAAACCTTCTTTATGTTATATTTACATAGGTATGTGTTATGGAAATTGTATGAAATTCCTGGAAATCTATTATTTCCTGGTATGTTGTTATCAGTCATAATTCTAGTTATCGTAAACATTACTCATTGCAAAGATTACCAAATTTCCTTGTCAATTCCATTACAATGAATTCTTATCAGATATTTAATAATGAGCATTTTAAGGATTTTGTCATTTACAGATAGTTAATTGTTTTATTCTGATGCTTTTGCAAAAGTGTTCCTACAAAACTATTTCATCTTCAGAGAAATCCATAAAAAGAACTTTGAACTGTAACAGGTATTCTAGAGTACAGGTTTCTGATCATTTTAAAATCATAAAACTAAAGTGGGTAAGAATTCCAGAATAATGGAAAAACTAGATTCAAATAGAGCCAGTATTAATTACATTGAATTAAATAAACTGAGGAGGTTGATTATAATTTGTATGACTTTTTGTTCTAATACAGTGCGTATTTCTTCATGTTTTATTTTCCAGATTTAAAGAAATGTTTTCTTTTAAATAATCTATGACTTACAGCAATCAATAAAGTATACCTTTTTAAACAAAAATGACATTTTTTTTTTCTATGTGATCTCTCCAGAATTCAGAAACTCTCAATACATTCTTTTCATGGCGTATAGGTAGTCATTCACATATGTTCAAAAAGAATCTGTTCTCCTCGTAATGGAACACAATTGGAAACGCTGATTACAATACCAAGGCTTGGACTGGATTGTCACATTGGAGAGAGATGTACATAGACTCAGAGAGGACCTTGCTTTCAAGGTTCCAGCAAAGCAATCGTAAAAAGAGCTTACATGGTCAATCACTATTCTTGCTGCGCTTATGTATATAATCAAGCCAAATTTAATGAAAAAAAATTTAAGTTTTACTGGGATTATTCTTGTAAAGAATTTTTTACAAAGCAGGAATAATTGTAGGGAGAAAAATTGTATTTGAACCTTTATGTTCCCCATGGACAGAGGAGCCTGGCAGGCTACAGTCCATGGGATCCACAAAGAGTCAAACATGACTGAGCGACTAAGCACAGCAGAGCAAATCGGACTTTGGGCTTCCCAGGTAGCGCTAGTGGTAAAGAACCCGACTGTCACTGCAGGAGACATGAAAGACGAGGGCTGACCCCTGTGTCAGGAAGATCCCCTGGAGGAGGGCATGACAACCCACTCCAGTATTCTTGCCTGGAGAATCCCATGGACAGAGGAGCCTGGCAAGGTACAGTCCATAGGGTTGCAAAGAGTCGGACATGACAGAAGCGACTTAGCATGCACACATATACCCATAAACTGGACTGAATCCTGAATTTTTCTAGTTTCCTCAAATATCTGGCTACAACTCTCCAAGCTAATGTTTCCATTGTCTCCCACCTTTCTGAATTGGAATCAGTGAGAACGAAGACTGCCCTTGAACCTCCTTGGAAGGGACTCTACCAGGTCCTCCTCACTACCCACATGGCAGCCAATCTTTAGGGTCTTAAACCTTACATATACATCTCACAGCTGCAGAGGAGTCCACCTGACGTCTGGTCTTGTAAAATACTGAATCTCTAAATCAACTTGAGTAGGAAGAGAGGCAGCTGACAGTGAGGTGGATGCTCCCTCCAGGACATCAGATCAACACTTCATACTTCAACTGAACATGAAATTCTCTCTTTTTTTATTTTATTTTTTCCTTCCCTTTCTTTCACTCTGGCATCGGCCTGAGAAGGTAAACCATCATCTGTATCTCCCAGGCCGTTGATAAGGGAGGTAGCCTCTGAAATTTAAAACAACTATGATTTGGGGCTAGGAGAAAACCTAACTGACATCTAACTTGAATAGGCATATGCAACTAACTATCCCTGTGAGTGAATCCATTAACAGTGCTGCCTTGATGGAAATGATTTGTGTCCTGACAGGATTTATCTTGTCTGTGATGGTTATCATTCTCTGTATGTACCTAGATGGCTGGTACATCGTCATCAGGCAGTCTCTTAGGTTATCTAACTGTACCCCTGAGTGTTCACAAACAAACTGAGATACCTCATTGGTTGAACTCCCTGGATTTACATCAGTGAGTTATAAAGGAAGTGTCAAGAGGTATTCATGACTCAGGATTCACTTTCCTTAGTGGGTCCATTCTTCTCTGGTTAAGTGAAGTGAAGTGAAAGTCGCTCAGTCATGTCCAGCTCTTTGCAACCCTACGGACTATACAGTCTATGGAATTCTCCAGGCCAGAATACTGGAGTGGGTAGCCTTTCCCTTCTCCAGGGGATCTTCTCAACCCAGGGATCGAACCCAGGTCTCCCACATTGCAGGTGGATTCCTTACCAGCTGAGCCACCACGGAAGCCCTCCCTGGTTAAGAGTGCATGTAAACCAGAATATGATTAGGAACCTTTCCTTAATTCTTGAAAATATTGAAAAACTCACTGTTAGAGCAATAGCTGCCCAACAAAAATCCTAAGGCTTTCTGGCCAAAGTTGTTCTTGACATAAGATAGCCCTTGATTCTCTCTCAGTTGAGCAAGGAAGTGTCTATGCTGTAGCCAACACCACCTGCTGGACCTGGAGTAACACTTTCGGGGCAGCTGAAATTCTGGAACATCAGATCACTGAGCAAGTCACTTGCCTTCAAAGGGTGACTCCTGCCATGGGTCTTTCTTTGAATTATTTGCATTTGATTGGTTTGGGGCTTGGGGACCACGGCTCAAGGGCACATGCCACACACGAGGACTTATCCTGCTGGTTAGAGTCAGAGTGCTCTCTCTCATGTGCTGCGTTCCCTCAGAAGCTTTAAATACACGCTCACAACCACTCACTACCGAGTCTCACTGAGCCTAAGGACATCAGAAAGGGGGCAGAGAGAATGACCCACTTAAAAACTCTAAACCTGAAGCTGACACCTGTGACTACCACAGGGATTAATTAAAAAAAATTATGACCTGTGACTATCACAGGGAAGATCAACAGAAGCAGAAAGAACTAAAGAGCAGTATCTGATAATGGCATTTAATGCTTTAAGTTTTTATCACATTTCTCAGATAAGCGAGAATCTGATCAAAATGGGGAAACTGTTAAAGGGCCTCCCTCGTGGCTCATCAGTAAGGCATCTACCTGCAGGGCAGGAGATGCAGGAGACTTGGGTTCGATCCCTGAGTCAGGAAGACCCCCTGGAGAAGGAAATGGCAACCCATTCCCGTATTCTTGCCAGGAGAATCTCATGGACAGAGGAGCCTCGTGGGCTACAGTCCACAAAGAGCTGGACTCGTTGGGGTTGCAAAAAGTCAGACACAACTGAGCACGCACACACTTTAAAGAAACAACAGGCCCAAAATAGAATCACTTGTGCTAAACCCCATGTCAGCAACAAAACCTAATACCTAACTCATTGCATTCTCAATCCCTGCCCAGGAACCCAACTTTAACCAGTGAGTCTTGAATCTGGTTGGCCCCAGTGAGGTAATCCACCCAGTAGGCCCTTTTGTTCCTTTTAGGAGGGCAACCTTGTCTGAAACAAGACATTCTTTGCCAATAATTTCCTTTTTCCACTCCCATTCTCCCTTTAAAAATCTTTCCTTTTCTACAGCTTGGTGGAGCTCCTTTCTGTTTGCTAGATGGAATGACAATTGATTTATGAATTATTTAATAAAGCCAATTTGATCCTTAAATTTACTCCATTGAATTTTTGTTATTTGTGCATAAGCGAATTTTTTCATCAGGAGAGGTTATGTAGCTTTTGCCAGTGTCTCAAAGGTACCCATGACCTCAAAAAGATGAAGGAACCCAAGGAAAGCTCAAAAAGCACATTATAGATTCTGGGAACTGCACTGTTTTATTCACTCTTCAGGCCTGGAGGACCCAGGATCTCTTGGGGAGCCGTCAGTTCCTTAACTTGAGTTTATATCAGTTTCTCATCAGTTAAACAAAAATGGTATTTTCCTTTCATGAAGAGGAAATGCTGACACATGACTGCATTAGCTCAGCCTGCTCTTCCCCAACATCTGAAAAAATTCTCCCCATCAGGCAAAAGTTGACTCAGTGCTGTCCTTTCCATATCATCTTCCCCAAATCCCACTCTGTATCCCCAAATAGATGAGCTCCAGGCCCTCTGTAATCTCACAGTACTTACCTCAGGATTCTAATTGTTTGCTTCTCTATTCCAGATCCTTACTGACCATGAGCTCTCTGAGAAGAGGAACTGTATTATATTCTTTGCTTCTCATCACTTCCCTGACAAACAGTGCCCATATAGTATATCCATTAGGAAATATAAAAGTGAGAAGGTCTTGGTCCTTCTCAAGCCCTTGCAGGCTCCAGTGGGAAAGAGATTCTGGAGAAAATCTTCACTCTCTAGAAACCCTCTTCTCCATGAACACACAAACACACACAACATCGCAATCCAATTGATAGTTCAAAAGGAAGATAGAAAATTTCCTCATATGAAAGAGAAAGAATTATGTGTAAAGACTCAAGATCATTGAGAATCAATTGGCTCTTGCTAAAATGCAGAATATAAGATTTTGTAATCCAGCTGAGATGTAAAAAGAGAGGTTTTTCATAGAGATAAGCACCCAGTGCCTACAGGCTATGACCCCATGATGACCTCTTGGTCACGACCTCATGGTGGGATAGGGCTCCCCACCCAGGGGAGTTGGGAAGGGGTGTGTGCAAGCTGGAGCTGACTCCCAGGGACCACCCATCATCTCAGGGGAGGGAGGCAGGGCTGTCGAACGAGAAAGTCTGGTAGATGGAACAGGAAGGCAGCAGCCCCCAGAGCAAACCCGCCATGTGGATCAAGGATGTGGCACCCTCTTCCTTGGGGTCCAGCCAGTTCCAGGCTCAGACAGGCAGCACAGCTCTCTGGGCTCAGGCAGAGGACGCACACCCCATCCTTACATCAAACAGGTCCTCAGTCCCCTCCCTGGCTTTCCAATCCTTTCACGACGCCACCGGAGGTGAGGGATAAAGAAATGAAATGGTGTACCTGCAAATGAGGAGCAGCAAGAGTTATCAGGACAGAATGTGTGACCTGAGAGAAGAGAGAGGTGATGGAGAAGACAGTGCATGTCAAGCTAACAAGCTGGGACTTGATCCTTGATGAGCAGAGAGAGGTGGTGAGCACAAGACTGACAAGGTGGGATTCGGGTTGAAGAAAGTTAACTCTGGGAGCTGCTAGGGGAGGGGTGGATTTGAGCTGATCTGACCTGGGCAGGGAGGCCCGTTAGGAGGGGGTGTCAGTGCTCCTTCAACACTTACTGAATGGAAGTAACAGCTTGCCATCAGTCAGTCCGCTTAACTTTCACACCAGAAAAGCACATGGGACCACATTTTCCAGGAATAAAATTAGAAATGGAATATACTAAAATTAGCAAGTGATAATCAGCAGAGTTTAATCAAGAACAAGCTTTGTCAAACCACGTGCCCTGTCTTTCACAACACGGGGATATGCCTGCTGAGCCAAGTCAAGAGACCCTCACGACCTTACTCATCAGGTAGGCAGAAAACACACGCTCATGCCACAATCCCTCTTGCGTACGCGACTGCTTGGAAGGTCAACCCCATGATTTAGATTCAACCTAGAAGCATAGATAAAGTGCTGAAGGAAAGGAGCTGAGACCAGGGACATTTAACATTTTCATCAATAATCAGTGAAGAGAAAAAAGTGCACATTAGTTTTCCACATGGTACTCTAGCTGCTTAAAAACACATCATGTACTGAGAATTCAAAAGAACCAACCATAATGAGGAAGTGACAAAATTTGTATCACACACAAAAAAAGAAAATTAAAGCCAAAACAAACATCTGAATTTCAATTTCAGGAGAGTTATTGATGAGTCCAGCAGGGCTCAGAGAAATAGCCTTCCTGGCTCTTGATACCTGCTTGGTCTCAAGTATATGTTGATCTATCACACAATAGGCCAGAGCTCAGGGTGGCAGTAAAGACAGAGAGGACAGCAGTTCTAAATCGTGTTTATTCCCAAGCATCACTTGGGGCATGTGAATTGATAGAAAAAGTATTTCTTGGTCTTTTCCTCTGGTTCCTGACACTGAGCTCCTAAATCCCTTGCAATTTCTTGGGTGATAGGAGTGTCTTTTGTTCTAATGAGGTGACTCTTGGTGGCTACTTGGATGGTTTCAGGAGGGAGACTGGTTATCAGACCAAGACCAAGCCATGGTTAGAAGCTTGGAATTTTCAGCACAACTCCTCCCATATCCCAGGAAGGGGAGAGGGGCTGGAGATTGAGTTCATGACCAATCATGTCTACATGATGGAGCCTCAATAGACAGCCCCAGAGTAAGGCATTCAGAGAGCTTCTGGTTTAGTGAGCACATTCACGAGCTGGGGAAGTGACATACAACTCAACTCCATGAGATGGAAGCCCCTGCTCTCGAGGCCCTCCCAGACCTCACTCCATGCATCTCTTCATCTGGCTGCTCAGCTGGATCCTTCATCATATCCTTTATTACGTGATACATTGGTAAATACGTTTCCGTGAGCTCTGTGAGCTGTTCTAGCAAATGTTGGAACCTAAGGAGGCAGTCGTGAACATTTGATGTATAGCCAGTCAGTCAGAAGAACAGGTGACAACCTGAGACTTGCGGTTGGCTTCTGAAGAGGGGTGGGAGAGTGGGACTGAGCCCTTAACCTGGGGGGTCGGATGCTGTCTCCCAACAGATAGTGTCAGAATTGAGTTACGTCGTAGGACACCAGGCTGGCGTTGGAGAATGGATAGGTGTGTGGAAAGCCCACACACCTGGTATCCAACGTGAAGTGCAGCGATTACTCAAGAGTAGAGGAGAGAGCCTTTGCAGGGCGCTTGCTAAAATGACTGATTTCCAGGCCCTCCCACAAAGAGCCTGAGTCAGCTGTCCCCAGCGGGCACCGTTTGACTCTGGGATCGGACAAGTTCGCCCCCTTGGCAAGACAAGAAAACGACTCATCTGCCCACAGCCAGAGTCCTAACTTCTGCCCTCCCTCCAGTTAATTAGAATTAAGATAATGCTGAACATTTATGAAGTTGGCTACCACCTGCTAGGGGCTGTCTTAAGAGCTATGTGTGTATTTTTTCACTGAATCCTCCAGGGTCTTCATCAACAAGGTTCTACCAGTTCGTCAGTTTTTCAGATCAGAAAACTGAGGTCTGAGAGGTCACAACATTTGTGTCAAGGTTGCAGAGCTAGTACATGGCAATGCCAGGCCCCCATAGCAGTTCTTTCCTGAAAGGAGTCAGAAGCCAGGGGTCAAGTTCCCAGCTCTGCCATCTAGTAGAGGGGCTGACTGTAACTTGTGAGCCCAAACCTCAGCTGGACGATGGGACTGTTTTTGCCTCCCTTAGGGTCAGCGTGAGAAGCAAAGGAGTAAGCGAAAGGGGCTTCAGTTGTGGAGTATGCGCTCCTCGGTGAATTTTATCGGTTTCCATTTGCACATTTAGGGCTTCCCTCATAGCTCAGTTAGTAAAGAATCTGCCTGCAATACAGGAGACCTCGGTTCAATTCCTGGGTCAGGAAAATCCCCTAGAGAAGGGATAGACTACCCACTCCAGTATTCTTGGGTTTCCCTTGTGGCTCAGCTGGTGAAGAATCTGCCTGCAATGTGGGAGATCTGGGTTCGATCCCTAGGTTGGGAAGATCCCCTGGAGAAGGGAAAGGCTACCCACTCCAGTATTCTGGCTTAGAGAATTCCAGGGACTGTATAGTCCATGGGGTCACAAAGAGTCGGACTCGACTGAGTGAGTTTCACTTTTATTTGCACATTTAATTCAGGTGAACAGGTGCTGATAGAATCATGATAGCTTACATTGGGATTTAAATTTTTTTAAATGATCAGTACAATGGTTCTGAAGCAATGAAAGGCTTAATGAGAACGGACTTAGAAAATAAGGCTAAGCTATGCAAGAGAAAACACACACATGCGTGCTCAGTCGCTTCTGTCGTGTCTGACTCTTTGTGACCCCATGGACTGTAGCCCACCAGGCTCCCCTGTCCATGGGATTCTCCAGGCAAGAATACTGGAGTGGGATGCCATGCCCTCTTCCAGGGGATCCTCCCAACCCAGGGATCGAACCCACACCTCCTGCATCTCCTGCATTGCAGGCAGATTCTTTACCTCTGAGCCACCAGAGAAACCACATAATAGAGTCTAATTTATTTTTTAAAAACTGAAAACTGCATGAACACATCTGTCATGGCGAGGACACACATCCTAGGGGCAGTTGGCTGATATCCAGGGTATCCTGGTCAAGGATCCACACCTCTGGGCTGGCTGTCACTTAACATTTGAAAGATCCCAATCAGAGCCACACCCCAGAGGCAGCTGCTACAGGCTCTGAGCTAGCACTGTCTTAAGCTTCACTAGAAGGTCTGTTAATTACCAAAGTGATCTTGCGAAGAGGTTTTTGAGATATCTGTGGTATTCAAGACATGCAATTTGGTGGAAAAATACATTCTTGAAGAAGAATGTAGCCTCTGGCTAGTCTAGCAGCTTATAGCCTTCAGCATTCCAGGACTCCAGTTCTGTTCTATCGTCACCTTTTCTGTGGACAGTCAGATGAATCCTCTTCCTAGACTACTGTGATCACAGTGCCTGAGGGACAGAGAGCCAGGACAAACCTAAAGCCTAAAGCACAAGTTGAATGATGGTTTTCATACCTGCTTGTTATTTATTGCACATGGGACAGAATTCAACTATGTATTCAGGCAACCAAGATTTATTGAACCTCCACTATGTGCAAATATTCTGGATACTTGGCATACAACCACAAACAAAATAAAGATGAGACCAAGATTTTGGCCAGAGGCCCGCTGTACTGGAACACACCCCCTCATGTCAAGGAAGGTGTGGGAAGATACTTAGAGCCTTCACCTATTGCTGATCATCAAGGTTACCAACTTTTCTCTATAGGTGCCCGTTAGCCACAGATGGTCAAATTAACTTACATTAGTTTACAACAAGCCACCGTGAAAAGTTACCGAGTTTCATACTGAGATGGACAGCCCTTTTATCCTCTCTTAGACATCTAGAGGGTGCTGGTCCTGGGGAAGGAAGGATGCTATCTGCCCTCACCTCCTGCCACAGGACCAGGCCTGCTGCGCGGACCTGCTGAGCAGGCCTTGCAAACTCTGGGCCCTGGCCTTTCCTTCTGGGTTCTTTGAGTCCATGTAGGCAGCCATGAATAGCGGGGGAAGATGTAACGGCGCCTTTTTCAAAGGTCAGACTCACACAAAATACTACTGGCTTTAAGTAGATCCACGCACAAACCTTGCAGCTGAAACCCAGTGAGACCCTTTGTCAGAGGCAGGGTGTGTGGTCAGAACGCTACCAGAATTCTGCGATTCTGCTCCAGGGTTTCCTTCAGCACTGGCACTTTTTTCCCCGTGCTTCTAGCCATTTTTTGTAAAATTATTTTCTTTTGTCTTCATTTTCAGTTTCTACCTTTATTCTGGGTCAAAACTTCCCTTCAGAGCTTTCTGATGTGGCCTCCCACACACTGTACTACAAACTCTCAGCATTCAGCCAGGTCTGCAGAGTCTCTATTGCTGTAACTCTGATCTCTTTTCATTCTAAAGATATTGGACGACATTGAGTGCCGCTTCCTGTTGAGTCATCTGATACACAGTTAACATGCATAAATGAGGCAGCCAGGGAGGAGAGGGTCAAACTTCAGGTGTATACAGTAGGGGATAGGAGTAGATTAAGCCAAGAATGGGAAGACCCTCTACAAAGAAGCAAGTATCACAGTAATCAAGATTTTGGCTTCCAGACTACCCAGTCCTTACAAAGGGAGAGACGAAGCAGGAGCCAGTGGACTTAGCAACACCGTAAAAGATGAAGGTAAGGGGTGGGCAGGAAGAAGGTATAAGAGAATAAATTTAATTATTATAACTTGCCTATTAAAGGAGACCTACCAATCTCCAGTCATTATTAAAAAGAGGAGCCTATGGCTGGTCCACTAGAATAAACAGCCTACATCCTAAAGGGTTCATGGGACTCATCTAGTCTAATATCCCACACTTGCAAAGGGGAAAAAAAAAAAAGCCCTGAGCACCACCTTGTCCGAGATTTAGCAAATAAAAATAAAGAATGCCTGGTTAAATTGGAATTTCAGATAAACAGTAAGCGATTTTTTAGTGTAAGCATGTCCCAATTATTACATGGTACATACTAATACTAAAAATGATCCATTCTATAATTTTTATGGCAATCCTGCCTCCCTCTGCAAAGGTTACTTGGTCAGCTAGTGACCGACCCAGAGCTAGAATCCTGGCCTCTGTCTTTCACGAGGACAGGAATCACTGAGGGTGTTCCAGCAGTCCATCACATGCCTGAGAGGTCACCACCAATTCATCACCTCTGCTTATACGTCCTCGAATGGTCCTAAGGAAACTAATCTATGAAAAAGACAAATTCCATTCACTGGGCGATTTACCTTTTTAAGCTTGACGTATCCAGTATTGGTTTGGGGATCTGTTTCAATCTCCAAACGTCCCTCACTGTCTCCCTGTGTAATTCGATACAGGATTTTAGAGCTCCCAGTATGTGGTTCGTCAGCGTCTGTGGCCCGGATGGTTAAGATGACAGATCCCACAGCTGTGTCTTCAGGGAAAGTTAGGTTTCCATACTAAGAAGCAAATAGGGGAAAGAAACAATGAGAATGTCCATTGTCATCAAGCACAATTGTTAAAGAACAAACTTGCCTCGGGTTTCAGAATGGACACAGTCATAGTTTACATCAATACTTACCAAGCATGTTTTTCCTGTTGATGAGCAAAATGCAGTTGCTTTTGACACCAGTCACACTTGTAGACTGATATCCGTTACACCAAGAAACAGTGTCTCAGGGAGCTACTGATAGGATTCTAAAACAGATTCTCCCACCCGCATCCAATATATTTAATAACTGTAACTATCATTATAGTTCTTAGTAATGAGACAGATAAATAGCTACTATGTATTGAGTACCTACAATGTGACAGGCACTTTACATATATCATTTTAATTAACTCTTAATCAATCAGAGAATAGTTGTTAAGAGCCTGAACTTTGGAGTCAAATGGCCTCACTATGAATCCTAGGCTTGCCACTTATTACCTGGGTGAATTGAAATAAGTTATCTGATTTTTTAAAGTCTCAAGTTCATCCTCTGTCCATTGGACATAATAAAAATGGAAGCTATTTTACATTTTCTGTTTGGATTTACAGAGATAATACATATAAAACCTCTGGATGCCTGGCACATAATAAGTGCTCAATAAAGATAAGCAACAAGACAAAATGCCCTACTGAATAGCTGTGTTATCATCTCCATTTGACAGAGAAGCAAAAGATTGGAGAGGTAAAACCCACTCAAAGGGATGGGATGGGGAGGGAGGTGGGAGGGGGGTTCAGGATGGGGAACACATGTAAATCCATGGCTGATTCATGTCAGTGTATGGCAAAAACCACTACAATATTGTAAAGTAATTAGCCTCCAACTAATAAAAATAATTGGGAAGGAAAAAAAAAAAAAAAACCCACTCAAGACCACACAGCTAGCTGGTCCAGAATTGGGTTTCAGATCCATGCTTGTCCACCTCCAAAGCAGGTGCTGTTAATCTCTCACTCCTCCACTGAAAATCCCCCAGGTCATGTCTCTTGGCATCACGATCATGAAGATGATAACAGGCAGGGTCCAGGAGTGGACCATGGCAGCAAAAGAAGTGGACTCACACTTTCCAGAGCCCCATTTGCCTTTCCAAGCTCTGGGATTCCTAAAGCAGAACTCTTGTCCTCAGTCTAAAAGCACTGTCTAGATGTAATGCGAGGAAACTATAACACACAGAAAAGATCAAATACCCAAGAGAATGGAGACAGAGAAGAGACAGGCTCTTAATCTCATGCCCACTTAACCTCAGTGCCTGCTACACAAGTTATATTGTCACACCTTTTACCTCTGCAAACCCTCCTGTAAATCAATTCCCTTTCTTTGTCACAGCTTTATCCTTATTTTGATTTATGAACATCATCACAAGACTCTGGGCTGCCTCATCACTGACTTCAAACATAACAATCTAGTCAAAACAGCTTCTCTCTCCTCCAGAATAAATAAATAGAGGCATCCATTTTAAGGGAAGCAATGATAAAACTACTGCCAAGTTCAAAGCCCACATTAACAATAAATTAGCTTGAATTCTTCTTGATGTAGTCAGCTGATCTTTTTCCTCCTGCTCTTTTTGCCCAGTTCTTCTCATTTTTGCAAGTGTCATGAGCACATTCTTTTGGCATAAACCAGAGATTAGCTTTTTCTTCGACTTTGTTGTTGTTATTCAGTTGCTCAGCCATGTCTGACTTTTTGTAACCTCATGGACTGAAGCATGCCAGGCTCCCCTGTCCTTCACCATCTCTCAGGGTTTGCACTGAGTCAATGATGCCATCCAACCATCTCATCCTCTGTCATCCCCTCTCTTCCTGCCTTCAATCTTTCCCAGCATCAGGGTCTTTTCCAATGAACTGACTCTCTGCATCAGGGGGCCAAAGTATTGGAGCTTCAGCTTCAGCACCAGTCCTTCCAATGAATATTCAGGGTTGATTTCCTTTAGGATTGACTGGTTTGATCTTCTTGTAGTCCAAGGGACGCTTAAGAGTCTTCTCTAGCACCACAGTTCAAAGGCATCAATTCTTCGGCGCTCAGCCTTCAGATACTCTCACATCCATATATGACTACGGGACTCTTATTCAATTATTGCAAGGTGGGTTTAAATTGCCAATATTTTGCCAGATTTTAAATTTTGACTAAAAATTCTTGTTTGAGAATCTAGCAATAATCTATTTATTGTCCTATACACACAAAATATATAAAGGCAAACTGCAAGCAGCCACTCAATTTGTCTCAATTTGACAAAGACTGTGCTTGTAGCTTTCAAGCAGTCCTTGAAATAAATGAGCTGTTGGCAAAAGTTTATAAACAGATGCTCACAGATACTATAACAGTGAATGTTACTGTTCCCAGAAGATTTGCACTGAAGACAAGGCCTGAGTTTACTACCAGCGTATTAACTAAGATATTAAATCTGGCATTATCCCTAACTACTATTTGTGTCTCTATTCCAGAAGTAGGGGTCAGGTAATATAAACAAAGTAAAGCAAAAACAAGGTGACGACTACTCACATCTGACTTTTCAAAGATGGGGATCTGATCGTTGATGTCAATAACGTTGATTTGCACAAAGCAGAGGGTCTTGAAGTCTGAAAATCAAAAGCATATCACAAAAATTTTCTCTGAAAATCATGCATTAAGATCAGAAATCTGCAAGAAAAACAATTGGCAAGTACAGTGACAGCCATGCCACAATCTGACTAGTGACCTGCGAAGTGCGTGGCAAGGAGTTTCTCTGCTCCCCACCAACACCCACGTGTAGGTCACCAAGGTGGGGCAGAAGAAAACCCTGGGAGAGGCTCCTCTGGGCTTCCCGCTCCACCCACCTGCCTCCTCCTTGGTAAAATCTTGTTCCTGAGCCAGGCTTTCTGGGAAGCAGCCTCTCTTTTCTGACTAGTGAAACTTTTGTAGCCTTCAAAGCCCAGTGCAAAACTGTCCTTCTAGACAGCTTCTTTGAGCATCCCAGAAGGTTGTCTTTCCTTCTCTGAACACTTCCAGCACTCACTGTCCTTATCTCTTCTGCCGCCATAAAGGGAAGGCCCAAGTGAGGGAGGCAAGGTACAATTGTGTGTCTGTGTACAAAGTCGCTTCAGTCGTGTCCAACTCTTTGTGACCTTACGGACTGTAGCCTTCCAGGCTCCTCTGTCCATGGGATTTCCCAGGCAAGAGGACTGGAGTGGGTTGCCATGTCCTCCTCCAGGGGAATCTTCCTGACCCAGTATTTTACCCACGTCTCTTACGTATCCTGCATCGGCAGGTGGGTTCTTTACCCCTAGCACCACCTGGGAAGCCCACGATACAATTAGCCCTCTTCCAAGGGCATGCCTACCCAGAGGCAGCTGACAGAATCCTGGAAAGTGGCTTTGAGGGGTGGGTTTGACAGTTCACAGACCTAGTCAGAGACAGCAGTCAACCTGGATGCAAGGTGAGCATGGAGTACGGGTAGGGATGGGATCCCCAGAAAAACAGCCACATGAAGACCAACAGGATGGGATCCACGTTTCCATTATTCCAACCATGAAGCCTGTATCATACAATGGCTAAGACTTTGGGCTCTGGAACCCCACCACTGAAATTCTGTCTCTGCTACTTATCAGATGTGTAAGAGGTTGGGCAAGTTACTTGAAATCAGTGTGTGGTAGTCAGTTTACAAAACGCAGAGAGCAACAAAATCAAGGTTCTCATCATAAGAGACATTGCTGGCACTCTGTGTATCAGGCACGGTATTAAGTGCTTTGCTTACATGACTCACTTCATCTTCACTCTGACTCTGTGATGTAGGCACTATTACCATTTTCATTTCGTTCACAACCGAGGAAGCCAAGGGTAACTTGACCAAGGTCCCACAGCTAGCTCGTGGTCAAGCCAGAATTTGATTCCATGTGCTCCTTAGTCCTCTCCATCTGCTCCCCGCCCTTCACCCTGCTCTGTGCCCTGGAGGCTGACCTTAGGAACAGCATCACCGGGCATCCTGGCCCTCTGGGTAGCAGTTGAGTTCTGCCAGGGGGAGCACTGGCAGGAGGTCTGAGGAAGGGCAGGAGCACAGAGTCAGAGTCTGGCTCCCACTGCCAGCAGCTTCCTCTAGAGTCACAGCCCCAGGCCCAGGGCCTGCTCCTTCAGGGGAGGGCCCTTCCCTTGCCCCTTCTCACCTTGGGGTAAAAATGACTCCACTGTGCTTCACACCTCCTGCTGGCTTTCCATAACCCCTACCCACAGCTTTACAGACAATCACTTCTTGACTCTCCTTTTGGTTACTTCTTTGAAGGGGGCTTTCTTTTCCTGGGATGCTGACAAACATACTCAGGCTGCCTAGCTCCAGAGCTTGTTCTCAACACACCAGACACAAGGCCAGGCATGTAACCTAATAATAACCATCTTATAAATAAGTGGATGCTAATTAAAGCTGGGTCCAGCCCCAAGGACATTTGTAGACAGCAAGAATGTCTGGAGATTTGGAGAGGTCCCAGGGCCTGAACTTACCACTTGCCTATTCCAAGTAAGCCTCATTTGGACCAGCAGTGAGCCTTGTGGTTTTATGTAAATAAAATCACTTCCCTGAATTTATGTAAAACTATGCTAATTATAGTCTACTGACTAATTTTCTGTAGTACACAACTGAATGTTTAATTCCATCAACACACATATATTTACATATAAATATATTGCATAATCTGGTCCATATAGTCTATAGATGTATTCATGTATATAGACAATTTGTAATCTGATTTCCACTTTATGCTCTTATGGCATCAAACTGCTTTAGGTCTCCATGCATTTGCACATGGACTTTCTTCTCTGTCAGTCTTTACACTGTTTTGTAACATGTCATATTCATCCACTGAAACTCAGATTAATGACACCTCTTCCAGAAAGCTTTATCAGTTCTCCCTCCCTCTCCACTGAGTCACTCATTGCTTTCATGGGCTACCTTGTACATATTCCTTATAATTTATTTATTCACTTGTCCATTTCCTCTAACAAAAAGTGCTCCTTGAGGACAGACACTGGGTCTTATTTATTTGTGCATTCCCAGTATCTTGAATGGTATCTCAATCAAGGTAAATACTCAGTAACCACTGGAAGAATGGCTGGCTAATGGTGTGAAATTGTCAGTTCATCACAGACAGGGATGATTTATTATACCCACTTTCGTTGTACCTCTTAGCATAATGCTAAGCATTATGTTAGGCCCTCTATATTTGCCAAATTACTCTGTCTCAAACTTCCTGCTTTAGGGGCCGAGTAAACCCCAGTACTCTCAGTTCTCTTTAGTATCTCAACATCTGGATAAAAAAAAAAAATATGAAGAACAATGTGAAATGACGCTCTTTACTACAGCATACCTATATAATCTTTCTCTCCTAGCATAATAATTACTGAACTACTTGGTTATTTAAGACACAGTACCAGTTAGTTCAAAGAAAGATTCTTAACTTATAAGTATTAATGACCCTAAAATAAGCCTTTCTCTGAGGTCGAGTATGTTTGGGTGTCTGTGCAATTTATCTGAGAACATATGCATTTGTTTAGGAATTCATAGTTTCCATCAGATTCTCAAAGGGTCTCATGACTTCACAAAGATTAAAAGCCACTTGCTTTGAAATAGTATAAAGTATAAAGATTAATGTTTCCTGATATCGTCAAACGGCCAATTAGAAGCTAACAGGAGAAGGCAAAGCTTTCCAGAAGTTCCTTCACTGTCATATAGTAAAAGCCTTTGAGTCTGAAAGGGAGACTTGAGAAATACAACTAACTTTCTTGTTTGTGATCACAGTGGCCATGACAACGAGGCTTGCCAACAACTTCTAACAACAGGGATCTTAATTGACAACGAGCTGCCGGGCTCTGAAACCCATCACCATGTGTGCACCAAGACCTTGCTTCCCACTGGCTGCCCCAGCAGTGCCTGAACAAGGCAGGCAGGCTAAGTAGGCCTGCCTTTGGGGACAACAGACTCCTTCCACAGCCAACCTTGGACCTCCGATGACCTTGCCGAACTTCCCTTTGACCAGGAGCTTCCCCAGCACTTTCATTCCTTCCCTCCTTCACTCAGGGTCAGGCTCGTATTGAGGTCTGATGGTTCTTCCAGCCTCCTCTGTATCCCTTTCCATTTTTTCTCATAGGCAGTTCCCCTAATAAAATCCTTATATATTTAATCTCCTCTTGGGCATCTACTTCTCAGGAAACAAACATAATCACATTTTCTGAGCTGCCACTCTGGCCGTTCCCATGCTGGCTTCTGGGCTTGTTTTATGTGGGAAGCAATACCTTTTTCAATGGCAGCCTTTGTAACACACCCAGGCATCAGAGCAGCCTAACAATCACAGCTAGAAAGAAGACAAGTGTTTTCACTCGACACCGTGAAAGTGACACTAACCTTGGTTAGACACCTCTACGGTCAGGTTGTACTGCGGAGTGTCCCGCTTGTGCAATGGCTGCACCGCTAACTGGAGTGTTCCATGGTATGTTTGGACCAGGAACAGTCCATCTTGAGGAACTTTGGGAGTTTGATCCACAATTCTGTATTCTAAAACACTGTTGACAGTGTTTTCTTCATCCTTGTCATGAGCAATAAGAGTTCCAATACTGCTCCCTGTAGGGAAAGAAAGAAGGAAACCCATCCGTTATTCTTTTTAGCCTATTAAAAAATGGCTTCCGTGGAGAATCGGGTTCCTAGAAGGCACTGGAAGTAACCGTGAGAAGCAGAATAAAGTTCTTAGATTGATGCTGGTGCTTCTAACCTTTTCAGCAGTGCAGTGTGTGGAGCAGCGTCTTAGTTGGCTGCATATGTGTGTGTTAGTCGCTAAGTCGCATCCAATTCTTTGCGACCCCATGGGCTATAGCCCGCAGGGCTCCGCCGTCCATGGAGTTCTCCAGGCCAGAATACTGGAGTGGGTTGCTGTTCCCTTCTCCAGAGATGTTCCAACCCAGGGATGGAACCTGGGTCTCCTGCATTGCAGGCGGATTCTTTACTGCCTGAGCCACCATGGAAGTCCATTTTTAGCTGGCTAGGGCTTGCCATTAAAAAAAAAAAAGTGACCACACAATGGATGGCTTTCACAACGGCAAATTATTTTCTCAGTTTCTGGAGACTAGAGGTCTGAGAGCAAGGTGTGCTAGGACTGATTTCTTCAGAGATCTCTGGCTTATAGATGGCCATCGGCTGCATGTGTTTGCATGTAGTCTTCCCCCGTTCTGTGTCTATCTAGATTTTCTCTTCTCAGAAGGACACCAGTCATACTGGGTTAAGACTCACACTAATGACATTGAAGACCCTGTCTCTAGATGATAGTCCCCCTTTGAGGTGCCGGGGGCTAGGACTTCACCATATGAATTCAGGAGGACCCAAGTCAGGGTGTTGAGATGAACCATCCTGGATGTGGAGTGAGCCCTAAATTCAGAAAAGGCAACAGAGACACTCAGGGAGGAGGAGGCAATGTGAAGAAGAGGGCAGAGACTGCAGCATGACCACCAGGAGCAGCCAATGAATGCCAGGAGCTACCAGGGGCCAGGATTCTCCCCTCGCTGGCACCTTGATCACAGACTTCTAGCCTCCAGAACTGTGTGCAAATACATTTCTGTTCTTTCAAGTCTCCGAGTTGGTGGTCATTTGTTACAGCCTCCCTTTTGCACATTTGCACAAGGCAAATGGTAGCACTAGGGAAGGACAAGCCAACTGTGCTGAATTCTAAGCAAGTTTCTGGAACAACGACAGAGACTGACTCCACCCCAGAGATAAAGACAGCACGGGGCGGAGAGCAGGCAGGCGTCCTCTCTGCCTCGCTGCAGTTTATGGACCTAAGTTTTAATTCTGTGAGCATCTCAGTCCAGGGAGTTCTAGAAGTCTGGTCACAACACAGTGCTCTACCCAGGTCTGTCTGGATGAGCTCTGACAGATGCTGGGTCATCTTGCTGCATTAAATGGGAATTGTGCGTTTATCTACACACAGCCAGCCGGAATCCCACGTGAGGGCTAGAACTTGGATATGTATCCCCCTTGTGGAGTCTGGCTTTATCCCCACGCCCTGTTACTTTGCATCTACTGATTCACAGGGAGATTTGGAGGGTTTTGTGAGAGAAGGAATGGCAGTACTTAGGTTATGCCTCTAAGGGGGTTGCTCTGGCAGGCGTGTCTCCTGGCCAGGGGAGGAGAGGCATCAGAACGTGTGTCTAGCGTGGTAGCAGCTGCCATTTCTGCGTCCTCACAAGCAACCAAGTCACCTTTGGAATCTGCATCTGCCCTTGTAAGAAAAGCATCTGTGTGCTGGAATGAAAGTGCGTCTCACTAAATTCTGTGATAGTTTGGTGTCTGAGGGCTTCCCTTGTGGCCCAGCTGGTAAAGATCCCACCTGCAATGAGGCAGACCTGGGTTCGATCCCTGGGTTGGAAAGATCGCCTGGAGAAGGGAAAGGCTACCCACTCCAGTATTCTGGGCTGGAGAATTCCATGGACTTTACATAGTCCATAGGGTTGCAAAGAGTCGGACACGACTGAGAGACTTTCACTTTCACTTTGGCGTCTGAGCAGCCCTGCTCGGGACCCTTCCCCCAGCAAGTGAGCTGAGCGTAACACAGAGGACGCTGGTCTTCCCTCACTGTGGGGGAACCCTCCAGCTGTCAGAGACACCAGGACTGTTTGGCATCAATGACAGGGAAATTCTGGTAGGGGGCACCACTCAGTGGGAGCGGAGAACTTTATGAATGAGCCAGGAGTGAAAGGATAAAGAAGCTGTGGTACATATATACCATGGAATATTACTCAGCCATTAAAAAGAATTCATTTGAATCAGTTCTAATGGGATGGATGAAACTGGAGCCCATTATACAGAGTGAAGTAAGCCAGAAAGATAAAGACCAATACAGTATACTAACACATATATATGGAATTTAGAAAGATGGTAACGATAACCTTATATGCAAAACAGAAAAAGAGACACAGATATACAGAACAGATTTTTGGACTCTGTGGGAGAAGGCAAGGGTGGGATGTTTTGAGAGAATAGCATCAAGATATGTATATTATCTAGGGTGAAACAGATCACCAGCCCAGGTTGGATGCATGAGACAAGTGCTCCGGGCTGGTGCACTGGGAAGACCCAGAGGGATCAGGTAGAGAGGGAGGTGGGAGGGGGGATCGGGATGGGGAATACATGTAAATCCATGGCTGATTCATGTCAATGTATGGCAAAAACCACTACAATATTGTAAAGTAATTAGCCTCCAACTAATAAAAAATAAATGGGGAAAAAAAAAGAAGTGTCTTGTCTCCGAGTGACAAAGGCCAGGAACAAGTGGCAGCCCAAACTGATTTAGAGGTACATACAGCATTTCTTGGGGCATTGAGAAATACTTTGGGGAGGTGGGGCTTTTATGAGAGGATAAAGTTCTGGTGTGAACACAAAGGTGTTGGTGGCAAGTGGGATTTCAGAATTAAAGTTGGCGCTGCTGAGACTTGGGGACGTGAGTCTCACAAGTTTCTGGCCGATACAAGACACCAAACAGGAGAATATAAACATACGAAAGAATAATTTAGTATTTTAGCGAGCTAGATAGTAAGACCCCAAAAGGCAGGGACATTTTTGGGGGTGCCCTTTTAGGCTATATATTAGAATAGACTCATTCTGTGTTGATTTATGAGAATTCCTGGTCCATTAAGTCCACAACTCAAGACTGCGAAACATCGTTACAAAATAAATTATCACTTTTGGAGAGGCTGCACCCTTGAACAATTTGTTTTACCAACAATGACATCCTTACTAGTCTCAGAAAACTAGCACTATTCTCCTCCCTAGTAAGGCAGGCCACCACTGTGATGGCCCCCAGCAGTCCCCCCACTCCTGACAGTGACGCCTTGGTGTAACTGCCTCCTTTTGAATGTGAGCTGGGCCTAGTGACTGATTTCTAAAGAATATGGCAAAAGTTATGGGATGTCCCTTGTGAGATTAGGTTATAAAAAGACTGACTTTCATCTTACTTGCCATTTTTTTTTAACTCTCTCTCTTTCTGAATGAAAGGTACTCACCCCATGTCCAGATTCCTGACTCAGAGAAACTGTGAGATAATAAATGTTTGTTGTTTTAAGCTGCTAAATTTTGGAGCAGTTTGTTATGCAGCATAGATGACTAATACACGAAATGTTGGACCCTACGCAAAGATACTTGAGGTATCATCTACAGAGGTTTTCAAAGATCTTCTGCACAACCAATGAGCTGAGCAGTAAGGAGTAATAGATAAGAGGAGTCCCAAATCCAGTGAAGTCATAAAACCCCCAGAAATCAGTGTTCTAATAGTAGTTGTTCTTGCACAAAACTAAAGCTATCTTGGCACAGTACAAAGAAACGAAGCAGGTCAAGAACAAAAGGACAAAAACAGATAGAAATTGAACTTCATCTTCAAGCCCCATGAGCTTTTACCAGCTTCCTAGAGAGGGTGAATTGCAGGGTATCTAACATGGAGTGTGAATGTTTGCTTAAATTATTTAGCAAATTTGATGGGGTTACATCTGTCACTGACTTTTTTGGAAGGCAGATAAGAATCTATGGGAAAACCGTGCAGATGAGATAACCTTACACATTTATACAGGATCCTGGTGTAAGTGGTTACGGCGCTCACGGCGGGTGTGAGGGTTGTAACAGTAGTAGTAATAGTAATAGTAACAACGGTAGTGGCAGGAAAAGTGCTATGAGTAGGGGTGGTAGTTAGAAAACTCCCATTTTAGAACACTTCTCGCATATTCCCTGCTGAAATACTGTACCTGTGTGAGTCCCCAAATGCATTCTACCTCTGTGCTGTGTTGGGCATGGACAACCAATCCCCAGTCAGGTTTACCTGCCCACCATTTACCCAACAGGGAGGAGAAAGGGATTACAGAGTTAAAGAAGACAGACACACACTTTCTTACCTATTTGTTCATTCTCCTGGACCTCAAGTACAGTCACTGGAGATGGACACGTAGGTGGATTATCATTAATGTCTTTCACTTTCACTTGAATTTCCAGTGGTTTTGAGAGTAGTTTTCCCTGCTCATCCCTTGCAACCGCATAGAAAACATACTATAAGAAGATCAGAGGTAAAACATGACTCCTTCATCATCCTCTTTAAAAGGCAGAGAAAACAACTATTTCAAGACTATTTCATTTATCCCCTTATTTTCAATTCATTTAGAACTGGGAAATGAGAAAATATAAAATGGATCAAATTTGTGGGGTTATTTCCATGTGTTTGAGAGCAATAAGGCACTGAGGTTCAGAACACAGTTTGGGGGTTTGGTGGCGGACGTGCGGGTGTTAAGTAAAATCCCTTCTGCTCTCAGATCTCCATGGGCACAGGACCTTGCCTTGTCACCCGTGAACCTCCTCTTAGTTTTACTCACTTCGTCCTTTTCTTCTCGGTCCAAGGGCTGAGTCACATAAATATCTCCTTCCTGGTCGATCGAAAATGGAAATCGTGGTGTATTCTCCTTGCCCACTAAGGAGTATAGAGCACCTGGATCATTCCACTGCACCTACAGGGCCCAGAGCGAAATGTGAGGAAAGACAGACCCGGACGGAGAGAACTGTAAAGGAAATAAGCAATTTTCTAGCTCTCCATTTGAAATTTCTGACAACCTTGTTTGGATGTCTGTGGTTTCTCATAACTGTTAAATTACATTTTTGGTTTTCAACCTAAAATAATCCCTCTCCTTTTTTGCCTTTTCACTGTTATATTGCTCCAAATAAGCACATAGCGGTGTTTCTCTGCCCTAAAGCAATTCTTTGTGAACCCTCTGAAGAGTCTATAGGTTGTTCATTTGGAAGGCTGGCTGTGAAGACTTCCTGTCACGAAACACCAATTTAAGAAACAAGATATACTTAGTATCTGGCATTATCTGAGGACTAAGCCATGATGAATGACAAGCTCCCAAAACTCCTCAGTAAAGATAGGAGACACTTTCAATTCTTCACCATGCTGTTATTTAAGACAAGTGATACATAAATAAAGAACATCTCTCCCTTAAATATTTAATCTCATAGACTTTAGGGATAAGAATATTTGCCAACTCCCAGTGTTGTTTTGTAAATAACTTGGCAAAAAAAAAAATAAAAATCAATAAACTCAATAGTAAGTCCCATCTACTTGCTACAGACAGAGCCTAGCCTATATGATAATCTACTTACTACTAATAACAATACTTTTTGAGGGTTGTGCCCCATTCCAGACATAATTCTAAATACTTTAAAGTATCTCATTAAATCCGCAGTCTCATGAGGTAGACACTATTGTTATCCCCATCTTATAAATGGAGCAACTAGCACACAGAATATTTACATGACTTGCCTCAAGTCCTACACTTAGGTTTACACTTAGGTCCTGTACTTAGTTTAGTGTAGAAATTTCTACACTATTCTATTCTATTTTCTCAAAGACAGTTTCAGAAGGGTATCAAGGAGCCACTACTGTCCTTTTCTAGTTATTTAAGCTCCAAGTCAAAGATCATGTTCTTGGCTGTAAGCAAGCTCCCATTATGCCCTACAAATTCAGCCCAAGTTCTTCCATCTTGTCCCCCTGCACTCTTCTTCCTCAGTTTGAAGACACACGGAGTACTTTTCCCAGGCCTGGGTATTGGCTGTGGCTGTTTATATTTTCTTTTCTTTGACAGCCCTATGAAAAAAATAAGTATATGCATTTTTTTTTAGCATTTACAAATCTTTATGAAGGCAACCTGAATAATAAATAGGAAGACTTTCATAAAGGAACCCAAACTGAAATTCTTTAGGTAATGAGTCCGGGTATACTTTATTATCTGGTAAAGCAGAATACTTCTTGCTTTCATTTTTTTCTTCCAAAGGTGAAATTCATTAATTCAACATTCAATAAGTGGGAAGCTGCTATATAACACAGGGAGCCCAGTCTGGGGCACTGTGAGGGCTGGGATAGGGGACAGGAGGGTCAGTGAGAGAGGAGCTTCAGAGGGAAGGGATATATATACAGTTATGACTGATTCTCATTGTTGTATGGCAGAAAACAAACACAACATTGTATAGAAATTATCCTCCAATTAAATAAATAATTAAATAAATAAAAGGAGGTGAAACATTTTTCACATTAAAAAACTTCAATAAATAAAAATCTTAAGTTAGATGATAGATACGGTGGGATGGGCCATTCCAGGACCCCTTAATAACAGCAGCGCCATTAAACAAAAAATAGGAGTACTAGAGACCAGAACTGCCTCATAATGTTAATACCTTTTATCCACTTTCACAGATACTAATCAACTTCCGCCACACCGCAAAGAGCTGTCGTTATCCCCATTTTATTGGTGAGAAGTTGCCTCAACTCCTCATAAATAATAAATGACTTGTTTATGCTTCCCTGGTGGCTCAGACTGTAAAGAATCTGCCTGCAGTGCGGGAGACCTGGGTTCAATCCCTGGGTGGGGAAGATGCTCTGGAGAAGGCAATGGCAACCCACTCCAGTATCCTTGCCTAGAAAATCCCATGGACAGAGGAGTCTGGCAGGCTACAGTCCATGGGGTCACACAGAGTCAGACAGGACTGAGCAACTTCACTTTCACTTTCTTTTTTTATGATCAGTCCTTGAGGTAATAGAGCAAGAATGTGGTTTTACTTCAGTTCAGTTCAGTTCAGTCGCTCAGTCGTGTCCAACTCTTTGCAACCCCATGAATCGCAGCACGCCAGGCCTCCCTGTCCATCACTAGCTCCCGAAGTTTACTCAAACTCATGCCCATCAAGTTGGTGATGCCATCAAGCCATCTCATCCTGTGTCGTCCCTTTCTCCTGCCCCCAATCCCTCCCAGCATCAGGGTCTTTTCCAATGAGTCAACTCTTCGCATGAGGTGGCCAAAGTACTGGAGTTTCAGCTTCAGCATCAGTCCTTCCAATGAACACCCAGGACTGATCTTCTTTAGGATGGACTGGTTGGATCTCCTTGCAGTCCAAGGGACTCTCAAGAGTCTTCTCCAACACCACAGTTCAAAAACATCAATTCTTTGGTGCTCAGCTTTCTTCACAGTCCAACTCTCACATCCATACATGACCACTGGAAAAACCATAGCCTTGACCAGACGGACCTTTGTTGGCAAAGTAATGTCTCCGCTTTTTAATATGCTATCTAGGTTGGTCATAACTTTCCTTCCAAGGAGTAAGCGTCTTTTAATTTCATGGCTGCAATCACCACCTGCAGTGATTTTGGAGCCCAAAAAAATAAAGTCTGACACTGTTTCCACTGTCTCCCCATCTATTTCCCATGAAGTGATGGGACCAGATGCCATGATCTTAGTTTTCTGAATGTTAAGCTTTAAGCCAACTTTTTCACTCTCCTCTTTCACTTTCATCAAGAGGCTCTTTAGTTCTTCTTCACTTTCTGCCATAAGGGTGGTGTCATCTGCATATCTGAGGTTATTGATATTTCTCCTGGCAATCTTGATTCCAGCCTGTGCTTCATCCAGCCCAGCCTTTATCATGAGGTACTCTGCATATAAGTTAAATAAGCAGGGTGACAATATACAGCCTTGATGTACTCCTTTTCCTATTTGGAACCAGTCTGTTGTTCCATGCCCAGTTCTAACTGTTGCTTCCTGACCTGCATATAGGTTTCTCAAGAGGCAGGTCAGGTGGTCTGGTATTCCCATCTCTTTCAGAATTTTCCACATTTTATTGTGATCCACACAGTCGAAGGCTTTGGCATAGTCAATAAAGCAGAAGTAGATGTTTTTCTGGAACTCTCTTGCTTTTTCGATGATCCAGAGGATGTTGGCAATTTGATCTCTGGTTCCTCTGCCTTTTCTAAAACCAGCTTGAACATCTGGAAGTTCACAGTTCACGTATTGCTGAAGCCTCGCTTGGAGAATTTTGAGCATTACTTTACTAGTGTGTGAGATGAGTGCAATTGTGCAGTAGTTTGAGCATTCTTTGGCATTGCCTTTCTTTGGGATTGGAATGAAAACTGACCTTTTCCAGTCCTGTGGCCATTGCTGAGTTTTCCAAATTTTCTGGCATATTGAGTGTAGCAGTGGTTTTACTTATCTGCTTCCAAATCCAGTGCTCTTCCACCGACTCACAGCTCTTTCTGTGTCAAGAAATCTCCTGATCTCCCAGGAAAGATCAGATCTGGGTGGGCCCCAGAGTGGATTTCCAGGAGTTAAAGCAGGAAGAGGAGGCTCAGAGTGAGACACAGGTGGGACCAGGGGAGTGCCTGAAGGGAGAGGGGAGGTACCTACAAAGGGATGGCGTTGGGAAGGGGGTGGGCTCCAAAGATAAAAGTTGTCTACTCAGCTCTTACTCTTGGCCAGTCCTATCTCTGCCCCTCAGCCTATGATGGGGCGAATCTTTCACATCAAGATTTTCCCCACCGGAATAAGAAGCAACCTTTCAAAAATAATTCGCAGTCTCAAATTCAAATCATGCACAAGTACCACATACAACTCAACCATATCTTACACTATAGACAAGAAAAAGAAATCAGCATTATCTACTTAGAAAATGAAGATGAGTAAAGTTCTCTTTTAGAACTCAAATATATGTAAGTTGGGCTTCCCTAGTAGCTCAGATGATTAAGAATCTGCCTGCCATGCAGGAAACTTGGGTTCGATCCCTGGGCCAGAAAGATACCCTGCAGAAGGAAATGGCGACCTGTTCCAGTACTCTTGCTCGGAAAATCTCATGGACAGAGGAGCCTGGTGGGCTATAGTCCATAGGGTCACAAAGAGTCAGACATGACTGAAGTGACTTAGCACACATGAATCTAAGTTGGTACAGTCCAGAGTTCACCCATGATGGCAAACTCCAGAGACTTGGGGCCAGAGATTTTGTTTATTTAGTTTGCTTTATAATGATACTATGCAAAAACATCAGTGAAGACCATGAGGTTGGGCCCCGACAATGTGAGTGCATTGATTGGGCAGGCTGTTAGCATTCCTTGGGCACTACCTGAGTGATTTTAATGGGGTAAGGTTGAGTCGAGTTTTCTTCAATCTCCACAGGTTCTGGCGCTTTCCAAATATTCTCCTTCACCGTAATATCCACAGGTACACTGTCACTAAAGGAATGCTCATTCAGGCCTCCCATGTCTTCCACTGAGACCACCAGCTTGTAGGAAGGATTCTTCAAAGGATCCAATTCCTGGGATCCTATGGGAAGTAGGAGAGAAAACAAAAGGAAATGTCTCTGAAGATGATACGGATCTAGGTCCTTTGTATTGATTCAGAGAGTCCCATGAGGGCATCACTTAACTCACCTTGTGGAGTAAGTGAAATTCCTCCCGTTTGGTTGTTGATCTGAAAGTACATGACATCGTTGACCTTGGGAAGCTGCATGAGAATCTGATAAATAAGTTGGCCATTGAGTGTGGCTGGATCATCCAAGTCTGTAGCATTGACATACATAAAGGGCCTTCCTGTTTAACAAAATGTACCCAGGGGAAAAAAAAAAGATATTAAATGATACCCAAACCAACCATAGACACATTTGCCTTCCAAGGGGCAGAAATAGAGTGGAGGAATGTGCCATAATTCATATTAGTGTGGGATAAATCTTTATTCTGCTCTTTTTTCCTAGGATGAAGTTCCTTAAAGTATGATCCAGGAACCTCTAGGGGTCTTTGAGACTGTTTTTAAGGTCATAGATGTATAAAAGACCCATCCAAATCACAAGATAAATTGATGCATTTTAGCATAAAGGAATACCCCCAAAAAACATTGATACAGTTTCAGATTCCACATTGCAACCAACAATAAAGAAACCATCCCCTGCTGAGTTTTGTCTGGTGTCAAAGAGTATTCACAATTATCTGAAAACACTGTTACAATACTCCTTTTTCCAACTACATATCTGAGAGTTTTTCTTTAAATGTTTCAACCAAAACAGTATATGGCCACAAAATGAATGCAAAAACAGACATAAGAATCCAATTGTTCTCAACTAATCCAAACATTAAAGGATGTGTAAAGACTAAAACAATGCCATGTTCTTAACAATTCTTTCTATCTTCGAAAATACAGTTCTTTTTATTAAAATGTGATAATTACTTTAAATCAATTACTAAATAATTTTTCAATTTCTCAGTTTTGATTTCAAATATGATAACTATTGGTAGATATAACCAGTGATATAGTGGAGCCAATTTGTACAACCCAGTTGAATTTCCAGGAATTCTGTGAGTCAATTATTAACACCACTGGTAGTTTAAAATGGGTTATGGTGGGAGTACTTATACCACAGAAATTGACAAATGCTACAAATCAGAGGTTTTTTTCCTGCCCCCCCCCCCGCCCAGAGAGATAGCTATTAACATTTGCCAGCATACCACTGGATATAAGCCACATATCCTTGGAAAATTTCCCTGGAGGCTGTAATAATTTTTAGGAGAATACAAAGGCCTTAAGACCAAAAAGTTTGAGAACCACTGAACTAGAAAATCCTATTGGTGAAGAATAAGACCTGCAAGATTATTACTTAGCACAGTTCAGCAGTGAACCTTTGGTATACAACCTCAGGTACTGAGACACATGAAATTACTCTACATAATAAAGTGAAAGGAATACTCTTCCTGAGTTACTGGAAGTGGGCATTGAAAAATGAGACGGAACATTAAGTAACACAGAAGGAAGCTTGAGAGTGAGTCAATGGAAATGGCCAAGAGTCTTTTTGAGAACTCAAAGTCTAATATTCATGTTTATTTTGTGCACTGTTATGACAAGATGCTCCTTCGTTTCTCTAAATCTTTAGTAAAGCCTACCGCACACACCTAGCTTTTGATGAGGGGATTTCCTGGAGATGAAAGTTAAGAGAATTGCGAAAGGATGAGCCATAGCTAGGAGTTGGAAGAGAAGAAAAAGAACTGGGAGCCAGCAGTGACCATGAGAATGTGGATTCCTGGGAGGATGTGGGAAAGTAAGCTTACCCTTCTAGAGCTGTGTGTGTGTGTGTTAATCACTCAGTCATGTTCTACTCTTGATGACAACATGGACTGTAGCTGCCAGGCTCCTCTGTCCATGGAATTCTCCAGGCAAGAATACTGGAGTGGGTTGCCATTCTCTTCTTCAGGGGATCTTCCCCACCTAGGGATTGAACCCAGGTATCCCACATTGCAGGCAGAGTCTTTTCTGTCTGAGCCACCAGGGAAGCCCCTCTAGAGCTGTAAGGTATTCTAAAATCTCACCCTAAGATAGTGGTCCTTAACTGGGGGTGATTTTGCCCCCAAGAGATATTTGGCAATGTCTGAAGACATCTCTGCTATCAAAGCAGAAAGAAGGGAAGTGTTGCTCCTGGCATCTGATGTGTAGATAGATGTCAGGGAAGCTGCTAACATCCTATAATGCACAGAACTGCAGCCCCTGACCAAAAAAAAAACACACAACAACACAAAAAAGAATTATAGAGCCTAAGATGTCAGTAGTGCCAAGGGTGAGAAATTGTGCCCTTGAGCAATGGGTATAATAAAACAAATCCTGGAGGATTGCTGTGAAATTTAAATACGATAAATGAAATTTAAATAAGATAGTAAGCACTTAATGAATGATAGCCATAGCTGTTAACCACACAAATCTGCCATTCTGCCAAATATCTCCAGGCTCCTGCCTATTACCTGGGCGAGAATTCTGCCTTACTGAGCCTTCATAATGTTGCTGGAGAAACACAGGTCGGTTGTCGTTGATGTCCTTCACTTCGATGGTGACAGGGACCGGGCCCTCCACTGTATTGCCCTGAGCATCCAGGGCTGAGACCTGATGTTGACAGGAAAAGGAAACCTTCTTGGTAAGTCTGAACCTCATATCACACACCCAAAAGTCACTTGAAGGAAATTAGAGCCCAAATAACCAATAATCTGATAACTACAGGAGAGAAAGACACCTATAAAAGCCCAAATTGGGGGCTGCTAAAATAAGGGCCCTATCAGTTAAGCCTAGCTAATCATGACTGTGTTTTTCCAGCAGTGTGATATGCTGGACACTGGACATGCTCTTTTCTAAATAGCTAGAATCAGTGAAATAAGGACACTTTGACCCTTGAGGGTATGGAAACGTCACGTGCTATTAGACACAGGCACTTTAGTGGTCAGTCTGCAGATTTACCAACAGAAAGCTTTTGGCCGGCTCTTTACCCACAGTTAGCTCTCTACCATTTCTGTGTATTCACATACAAACCATGAAATCTAAAGGAGAGAGGGAGGAGGTCTCTTTAGTCAGACTCTGACTTTGGTCATCGGTTACTGCTGCTTCTTGCAAGGCCCAAAGGTGTGCCATCTAGCACCGATGCTGCCTTCTTTGCAGAGCCAGAGCCCACCCAACAGCCAGAGCGAGACATCAGTGAAACATCAGAGAAGTGTCGAGTGGTTTAATCCAGGTGCCTAAGTAGGGCCTTACTTGGGATGAGTGACCCGTCTGAGAGCCTTGGCAGTATAACTTGGGTTACCCTGGTCAAAAAGCCTAAAAACGAGGCTACCTTTACCAAATCACTCTCTAGTTGGTTTAAAAAAAATGTGGACAAATGAGATGTGCAAACACGTCATTAGGGTCAGGAGAGTGGAAACGGTATTCTGTGCTGGGGATGAGTGTGTCAGTGATATTTCCAGTGCTCAGAGACTGGAGTTAGTGTCCGTTGTCTGGCGTCAGCTCACCTGGAGTCTGTGAACAGCTCTTGTTTCCCTGTCCAGGGTTTTGTTGTGATATAGAAGTCCGTCAGGTTGTATCTGAAATATCCCATCTGTCTCCCCCGTTAGTTTGAAAGTCACAGCAGGAGGATTGGCCTTAAACTAGGAAAAAGCAAAAATTAGATTAAGTCACAAGGAAAAGCAATGTTGTAGAATTTGTAGTAAGTCACCAATTTCAGGAAACATTTTCATTTGCACAATCACCAAAATAAGAATTGCTAAGTTTTTAAAGGGATACATTCTAAAAGTTTGCTTTAATATTAACTAACATTCAAACTACATTTCCCTCAAGAAACAACATATGACTTAATTCAATATATTTACAAAAATCAATTGATACTTTACATTATAGCTAGAGTTAGATGAGATTTTTCTGGGAATATCTGACAGCCGTATTACTACTAGCTTCTAAGAAACATTAAGAAGTGTAGTTTCACTGCTAGGATGAAAAAGACAGCATTTAGTACTTCTAAAAACTATGACAAAGATTAAGAGATATTTTAATGTTAAGGAAAACAATGTTAAAGTGGCTTTATTTGATAAAATTCTGTATGAAAATCTCACTTTTTCAGAAATGAAGAAAATGTCAATGATCATTCATGGGATAGCTACAGTACTTTTAAGACCATGGAAGAGAAAATTTACGTAAAATGGAGCAGACATAAAAGTCATTCAACCTCATTAACAATTTTAATATATTTTTCTATATTCACAAATTAAAAATCAATAATAGCAATGTTGTAAAAGCTCTTGTCAAGAATGTAAAGAAGTACATATATTATTAATGAAAATATAAATGAGCATAATCCTTTTGGAAATAACTTGAGGCATAAAATGTTTTTAGCCTTTAATAGCAAACATTGCTAAACAGAATTTATCTTAAGGAAATATTTTTTAAACAATAAATGGCTTGTGCTCCACAAAAAAAAAGCCACTGAAATGAGAAGCCCGCTCATGGCAATAAAGAGTAGCCCCTGCTCACCACAACTAGAGAAAGCCCACATGTAGCAATGAAGACCCAGTGCAGCCATAAATAAATTTTAAAATATTTTTAAAAAGAAACTAAATAAATGATGACTAAACTAACCCAGAGCAAGCAGAAGGAAATGTAAAGTGGAAATTAATGAAAAGCAAAGGAGAAAATCAACAAAACCAAAAGTTTTTTGTTTTTTTTTTTAAAGATCAATACAGAGAAAAAAAATCTTCAACTGGACTTACCTCAACCAGTTCAATATCTGGTTGAGGAACTAAGAACCTGCAAGCCACACATGGAACAACCAAAAAAAACCAAAAAAAAGGAACATCACTACCAAACTTACAGAGATAAAAAAATCTAAATAGAATAATACAAGCAATCGTTTTCTCACAAATCAGACAACCTAGGTGAAATGGATGAATTCTTAGACAAAAACTACCAAATTTGACTATGCCAAAGCCTTGGACTGTGTGGGTCACCACAAACTGTGGAAAATTCTTCAAGAGATGGGAATACCAGACCATCTGATCTGCCTCCTGGGAAATCTGTATGCAGGTCAAGAAGCAATAGCTAGAATTGGACATGGAACAACAGACTGGTTCCAAATTGGGAAAGGAGTACGTCAAGACTGTATGTTGTCACCCTGCTTATTTAACTTCTATGCAGAGTACATCATGAGAAATGCTGGACTGGATGAAGCACAAGCTGGAATCAAGATTGCCGGGAAAAATATCAATAACCTCAGATATGCAGATGACACCACCCTTATGGCAGAAAGCGAAGAAGAACTAAAGAGCCTCTTGATGAAAGTGAAAGAGGAGAGTGAAAAAGTTGGCTTAAAACTCAACATTCAGGCAACTAAAATCATGGCATCTGGTCCCATCACTTCATGGCAAACAGATCGGGAAACAGTTTATTTTTTTGGGCTCCAAAATCACTGCAGATGGTGACTGCAGCTATGAAATTAAAAGACACTTGCTCCTTGGAAGAAAAGTTATGACCAATCTAGACAGCTTATTAAAAAGCAGAGACATTACTTTGCCAACAAAGGTCTGTCTAGTCAAAGCTATGTTTTTTCTAGTAGTTATGTATGGATGTGAGAGTTGGACTATAAAGAAAGCTGAGCGCTGAAGAATTGATGCTTTTGAACTGTGGTGTTGGAGAAGACTCTTGAGAGTCCCTTGGACTGCAAGGAGATCCAACCAGTACATCCTAAAGGAATTCAGTCCTGAATATCCACTGGAAGGACTGATGCTAAAGCTGAAACTCCAATACTTTGGCCACCTGATGCAAAGAACTGACTCATCTGAAAAGACCTAGATGCTGGGAAAGATTGAAGGCAGGGAGAGAAGGGGATGATAGAGGATAAGTTGGTTGGATGGCATCACAGACTCAATTGACATGAGTTTGAGTAAACTCCGGAAGTTGGTGATGGACAGGGAGGCCTGGACTGCTGCAGTCCATGGGGTCACAAGAGTCAGACACGACTGAGCGACTGAACTGAACTGAACTGAACCAAAATTGACAAAAGAATAAAAGAACTATATCAAGTAAAGAGATTGAGCTAGTAATTTAAAAAATTCCCACAAAGGAAAGTCCAGGTCTAGATAACTTCACTGGTGAATTCTACCTAACAAGTATGGAAGAATTAACACCAAAGTTTCACAAATACTTCCAAAAAAAAAAAAGAATATGGAACACTTCCTAACTTATTCTTTGAGGCCAGTATCATCCTTATATGTAAACCAGAAAAAAATACAATAAAACTGCAGAGCAATATCTCTCATAAATACAGATGCAAAAGTTTTCAACAAAATACTAGCAAACTGAATCTAGCAACTATAAAAAATTATATATCATGACCAAGTGGCATTTATCCCAGAATACAAGGCTGGTTCTACATACAAAAATCAATTAATTTAATACCCCATATTAATAGAATAAAGGACAAAACCAGACGAGTATCTCAATAGAGGCAGAAAATCATTCCACAAAATCCAATATCCTTTCATGATGAAAAATATGCAACAATTCAGGAATAGAAGGTAAATACCTCAACCTGATAAAGGATATATAAGGAAAACCCACAGTTAATATTAATATTATACTTAGTGGTGAAAGACTGAAAGCTTTCCCCATATGATCAGGAACAAGAAAATGAAGCCCAATCATGTCACTTCTACCTAGTAAGTCCCCTTCAAGTGCGAGCTCTCAAAGATTCAAATATGCGTTTGCATGTCTTAAGTTAGTTCACTTATCTGGCGCACATTATCACATGTGTCCGTCCTCTAAAAGGAGTTGCGCTTTTGTGTCCTTTACAGTTCTGTAGAGAATGGGCTTCTCAGATGGTTCAGTAGTGAGAAGAGCCTGCCTTCCGATGTAGGAGACACAGGAGATGCTAGTTCAAGCCCTGGGTTGGGAAGATCCCCTGGAGGAGGAAATAGTAACCCACTCCAGTATTCTTGTCTGGAGAATCCCATGGACAGAAGAGCCTGGTGGGCTACAGTCCCTGGGGTCTCAAAGAGTCAGATAAGACTGAGCGACTGAGCGAGCACGCACTGTATAGAGTGAGAAGTATGGTGTCTTAATTTCCAGCCCAAGATATCATCTATGATGAGAAAAAAAGAGGCACTACCCAGACATCACTGGATCATTTTATCAAAAGGGTAGATAGAATTGAATCCAGCAAGGAACAAGAACCTGTGCTATCAACATCAGGTGGGAGTGAAATCGCAGCTCGCCCTCCACCTCCTACTGCTGACAATGCTTCAGCTCTATCATCTCCCACCTCCTCTCCCTCTTCAGATCAGTAACTCTTCTTGCCTACTAACTCTGTACCAGCCTCTGTATGTCAGATGTTGTCCTGTACTTCTCAAGGTACTATTCTGTAAGGTTAAAAATGTTTTCCTTATTTTTATGTTTGTTTTTTGCATATTATTTGTGTGAAAAGTATTATAAATCAATTATAATATGGTACTCTATAGCCAACTGTGTTAGTTGGGTGCCTAGGCTAACTTTATTGGACTTATGAACAAATTGGACTTAAGAATGCACTCTCAGAACAGAACTCATTCGTATGTAGGGGACTTCCTATCTAATATTATACTCGAGATCCTAGGCAAGAGGAAAAATAAAAGTCATCCTGATTGGAAAGTAAAAGTACCTCTATTCACAGGAGACATGATCTTATATATGGAAAATCCTAAGGGATCTAAAAAGAATTTTACAGCAAATAAACAAATCCAGTGAGGCTGCAGGACAAAAGATCAATATACAAAACTCAATACTATTTCTATACACTAGCAAAAATAAAGCTGAAAGTGATGTTATGAAAACAACTCCATACACAATAAGATTAAAAAGAATAACATACTTCAAAATAAATTTAACCTAAGAAATACAAGAGTTGTAAACTGAAAACTACAAATCATTGTTGAAAGAAATTAAAGATCTAAATAAATGCAAAACACCCCATGATTAAAAACTGAAAAACAAGATTTTCAAGATAGTAATATTCCCTAAGTTGAGATATTGATTCAACACAATCCCTATCAAAATTACCTATGTCTTGTTTGTGGAATTAACAGGATGATCCTAAAATTTAGGTAAAAATATAAAAGACCCAGAATAACCAAAACAATCTTGAAAAAGAACCAAGTTGGGAGACTTAACAGTGCCTCATTTCAAACTTTACTACAAAGGTACAATATTAGAACTGTATAAGAATTTCTTTCTTTCGTTTTTGGAGGATATGTTAATAACCCAAGGATCAACCTCATGGGGCAATAAGCTTATGGCAATGGCATAAGGATAGACATATAGATCAGTGGAACCAAAATCAGGAGTACAGAATAAACTTTTGTATTTACTGTCAAATTAATTTCCAACAAAGGTGCTAAGATTATTCAAGGGGAAAAGATAGTGTTTTCAACAAATGATGCTTGAACAACTGCATTCTCACATGCAAAAGAAAATGAAGTTAGATCCCTACCTTGCACCATGCACAATAAAACTAAAAATAGATCAAAGACCTAAATGTTAGAGTTAAAACTATAAAACTCTGAGAAGAAAACACAGGCATAAAACTTTATGACTCTTGATCAGGCAATAGTTTTTTAGATTATATCAAAAGCACAAACAGAAAATAAAATAAATAAATTGAACTTTAAAATTAAAAGCTTTTGTGCTTCAAATGACATCACCAAGAAACTGAAAAGATAACCTATGGAATGTGAGAAAGTATTTGCAAATTATTTGTATGATAAGGAACTTTATGCAGAATATATAAACAGCTCTTACAACAATAAAAAGACATAATCCATTTCAAAAATAGGCAAAGGATTTGAAGAGACATTTCTCCAAAGAACAGATACAAATAGCTCATAAGTACATTAAAAGATATTAACATTAAACATTAGGGAAATGCAAACCCAAACCACAAAGAAACCACTCTACTCCACTAGGATAGCTTTAATAAAAAAAAAAAAAAAAATGGTAACAAGCGTTGCCAAGGATGTGGAGAAATCAGAACACTTATATAATGCTGGTGGGAATGTAAAATAGTTCAGTTGTTTTGCAGACCAATTTTACAGTTATTCAAAAGGCTAAATATTAAATTCATCACGACTCAGAAATTTTACTCTTAGGTATATATTCAAGAGAATGGAAAATATATGTCCTCACGAAAAATTGTATATGAATGTCCATAATACCATTACTTTGTAATAGCCATAAATGTCCATCAAATGATAAATGGTATTCAAAAGGTAGTATATTCACACAATGGAATATTATTCAGCTATTAAAAAGGAATGGATACTAATACCTGCTACAATATGGATGAACCTTGAAAATATTATGCTAAGTAAAAGACACTATACACAAAAGGTCACATGTTATATGATTTCATTTTTATGAAGGCAAATCTATAGAGACTGAAAGTAAATTAGTGTTTGCCAGGAGTTGGGAGGAGAGGAAAGAGTGACTGCCAGTGGGTACAGGGTTTCTTTGAGGCTGGAGAAAGTGTTCTGAGATCAGACAGTGGTGATGGTTGCATATTTTTATGATATATTAGAAACCAAAGAATTGGCCACTTTAAAAGGGCAAATCTTAAGATATGTGAGTTACATCTCATACATTACAAAGAGAAAAGGCAAAAAATGACCTATCTCAGAAATGTATCATGCAATTCTTTCATCTGGAAGCCCCTGAGAGTACAGAGCTGGGGACAGTTGCAAATCTTCCATGAAAGAAGTCATAGATGTGTAGTTCCTTCCTTCCTTTCTTCCTTCCTTCCTTTTCTCTCTTTCTTGTTTAGAAGATATGTTAACAGCGCAAGGATCAACCTCATGGGGCAATAAGCTTGTTTTGTGCCTCCCTGACTTCAGGTAAAAAGTTCTTTGAGTGGTACAGATGAGGGGACTGGGACAACTCCTTGCTACCACTGGAATAAAGAGCTCAGAGTACATCTTACCAAAGCTGAGTTTTCCACATCATCTCTACATCCAAAGATGGAGAGAGTATGAAGTGCTTTTTTTTTCCCTGAGATGTCAGATTTTATTTTATTTTTTGCCATGTAACCTACTTTTTAATTTAAATTGAAGCACAATATTACATAGGCTTCCCTGGTGGCTCAGGTGGTAAAGACTTCACCTGCAATGCAGGAAACCTGGGTTCATTCTCTGGGTTAGGAAGATCCCCTGGAGGAGGGCATGGCCACCCACTCCAGTATTCTTGCCTGGAGAATCCCCATGGACAGAGAAGCCAGGAGGACTGCAGTCCGTGGGGTCACAGAGAGTCGGACAAGGCTGAGCAACTAAGCAAAGCAATGCACACCACACAATATTATATAAATTAGAGGGTACAACATAGTGATTCACAACGTTTAAAGGTTATATTCCACTAATAGTTACGACAAAATACTGGTCCTCTTCCCTGTGTTGTACAATACATCCCTGTAGATTATTTGTTCTTGTTCAGTTGCTAAGTTGTGTCCAACTCGTTGCAACTCCATGAACTGCAGCACACCAGGCTTCCCTGTCCTTCACTATCTCCTGGAGTTTGCGCAAACTCATCTCCATTGAGTCAATGATGCTATCCAACAATCTCATCCTCTATCGTCCCCTTCCCCTCCTGCCTTCAATCTTTCCCAGCATCAGGGTCTTTTCCACTGAGTCAGCTCTTTGCATCAGGTGGCCGAAGTATTGGAGTATCAGGTTCAACATCAGTTCTTCTAAGGAATATTCAGGGTTGATTTCTTTTAGGATGGACTGGTTTGATCCACTTGCTGTCCATAATAGTTTGTACCTGTTAATCCCCTACATCTATCTTGCCCCTTCCTTTCCCCCAACCTGTCACTGGTAACCAGTAGTTTGTTCTCTGTGCCTATGAGTCTTTTTTGTTGTAGTCACTAGTTTGTTCTGTTTTTCAGATTCCACATATAAATGATTTCATACAATATTTCTCTTTCTCTGTCTGATTTATTTCACTTAGCATAATACCCTATCAGTCCATCCATATTGCTGCAAGTGGCAAATTTTCATTCTTTTTATGAAAGTGAAAGTGTTAGTTGCTCAGTCACATCTGACTGTTTGCAACCCCATGGTCTGTAGCCTGCCAGGCTTCTCTGTCCATGGGATTTTCCAGGCAAGAATACAGGAGTTGGTTGCCATTCCCTTTCCAGGGGATCTTCCCGACTCAGGGATTAAACCTGGTTCTCTTGCACTGCAGGCAAATTCTTTACAGTCTCAGCCAGCAGGGACGTTCTTTTTATGGCTGAGTAGTATTCCATCCAGTCCATCCTGAAGGATATCAGTCCTGGGTGTTCATTGGAAGGACTGACGCTGAAGCTGAAACTCCAATACTTTGGCCACCTCATTCGAAGAGTTGACTCATTGGAAAAGACCCTGATGCTGGGAGAGATTGGAGGCAGGAGGAGAAGGGGACAAGAGAGGATGAGATGGCTGGATGGCATCACCAACTTGATGGACATGGGTTTGGGTGGACTCCAGGAGTTGATGATGGACAGGGAGGCCTGGCATGCTGCGATTCATGGGGTCGCAAAGAGTCAGACACAACTGAGTGACTGAACTGAACTGAGTATTCCATTGTGTGTGTGTTTCACATATTTTGTATCCATTCATCCATTGATGGACACTTAGCTTGCTTCCATATCTTGGCGACTGTAAATACTATTACTATGAATATTGGGGTGCATGTATCTTTCTGAATTAGTGTTTTCATTTTCTTTCACATATATCCAGGAGTGGAATCACTGGGTCATATGGTAGCTCTATTTTTCGAGAAATGTTCATACAATTTTCCACAGTGACTGCACCAATTTATATTCCCAATAAAAAGTGCATGAGCAGTTCCTTTTTCTCCACATCCTCACCAACCTTTGTTATCTGTGCTCTTTCTGAGGATAGCCATTCTGACAACTTGAGGTGCTATCTCTTTGTGGTTTAAATTTGCATTTCTCAAGACTATACTTTCAGGGATCATTTCTAAAGTTTATTAACTTACATTTCTCTGAGGGTTAACAATGTTGAATATCTTTCAAGTGCCTGTTGGCCTTCTGCATGTCCTCTTTGGAAAAATGTCTATCTCAGTCTTCCACCCATTTTTTTAGTTAGGTTGTTTTCTGATATTGAGTTGTATGAGCTCTTTGTATATTTTGGATATTAACCCCTTATCAGTTATATCATTTGCAAACATTTTCTCCCATTCTGTTGATTGTCTTCATTTTATCAATGATTTCCTTTGCTATGCAAAAACTTTGGAATTTAATTAGGTTTAACTTGCTTATTTTTGCTTTCATTTCCTTTGCTTTAGAAGACAGATATGATTTATACCAAAGAGTGTTCTGCTTATGTTTTCTTCTAGGAGTTTTATGGTTTTGGTCTTACATCTAGGTTTTTAATCCATTTTGAGTTAATTTTTGCATATGGTGTTGCATGCATCTCAGTCACTTCAGTTGTGCCTGACTCTGTGTGACCCTATAGACTATAGCCCACCAGGCTCCTCTGTTCATGGGATTCTCCAGGCAAGAATACCAGAGTGGCTTGCCATGCCCTTCTCCAGGGGATCTTCCCAAGCCCAGGGATTGAACCCATGTCCCTTATTTCTACCTGCACTGACAGGCGGGTTCTTTACCACTAGCGCCGCCTGGGAAGCCATATATGGTGTTGGGTAGCATGACAGACTCGACTAGAACATGAGAACAGCAGGGTTATAATATCAGTCATGCCATTAACTTATTTAAGTCTCAGTTTCCCTATCTGTAAAACAAGCAGTTGGTACAAAAAGTCTCTAAGGTGTTTTCTAGCGCAAAGACTCTGAGATTCTAGAAGGAAATCTCCTCCATCTCATACTTCTCCACTGTAACACACACACCCATACACAAGAACTTTCAGCCATGACAACGGGCCTCTCATTTCCTGCCTAGAAGAGATAAGCTTTGTAGCATGACTGATGGAAAAAGAACAGAAAATAAAGTGGAGCAACCCAAAGAATGATTTTACTGGCTGGAATCCTCAGAGACTGTGAAAGGGTCCTAAGAAGCAATTTCTAGGTCTGTGATGTTTGTAAGTTGGAGATTGTGCAGTTCAGTACATCAAAACTATACACAGTTCTGATTCTGTTGAACAAGACATGGACCTGTACTCACAGAACATCCATTCCTTTCTGCCCGAAGAAGTGACGGCAGACTCTCTGGCCCACAGATAGCTTTTGCTTTGATTATAGGATGATTTTTTCTTTTAACTGTGCCAATATTCTTAGATTTTTATTCTTAGGAAATATCTAGATTCTTAGGAAATTCTACATAAATAGAAAAATGTCTGACTTTTGTGGAAAAAATCATGAAATCCTGTAATACCATACACAAATTCTGATTTGAGAAATTATCTGGAATTGCACTGAGCCTCTGCCCTCTGAGGCACCCACAGTTTGCCACCCTCCCCATTGTCCCCTGTGTCCCACAGGCTGAAACCAAGTGTCAGAAGACTTTTAATTTCACATTTGCACAGTTGGGGGTTTTCTACATCTGTTTTCTTTTTTGTTATTGCCTTTCTTATCCCAAGATAGTACCATTCCTCGTCTACCTGGCCCCTGTGGGTAGTTGAGGTACTCACTACAGATGGGCTTTCAAACCCAAGCCCTGGATTAGCAACTGTGAGAGGAAGACTCCCTGGCCTACAGCTCCAAACTCATGTGGCCACTGTCTCCTAAACATCTCCACCTCACTAACCCCACAGATTAAATTCAACAAGGCTAAAACTTACTTTCCCATAAACTTTCCCTCCTCTCCTTCTCTCTCTCTCTCTCTGAATGACACCATGAACCAGCCAGTCAAGCAATCCAGAGACCCCAGAGTTAGCCTCAACACCTTCTCTCACTGCCTGCGCTCACTCGGTAACCAATTCCAGCACCTGGGACCCCCTGGCATTGCTCCCACCCCTCCCCTCCCCTCCACTCCCGTTTATACTTGCTTACACCAGGCTTCCATCACGTCCCAGTGGTTCTATGGCAAACAGTGTCCCAAGACCCTTCCCACCTCCAGGCTCACTCCCCTCATCATACCCTCAAAGCGATCACAGAGTAGGTCTGGGCAAACACAGCCTAACTCCTTCACCCCTTCCTTAACGTCCTAGTGGGTCCTGCCACCTGGCACAGGTTAAACAGCCAGTCTGGACCCCCACACCAACCCCCCACCCTCAGCAGTCTCTCCTTCTCCTCACACCCCCTCCCACCCTAAACCACCTGCCATCTTTCATTTTCTTGCTAAATGCATGCCCCCTTATTTTTTTTCCATCTAGTCCTCAGGGCCTTCTTTCTGTTGGGGAGTGCCTGGTCAACTTTAAATACTCAGTTCAGGGGTCCAATGAAACCTTTTCTGTCCAACGACTACCCTCCACTCTTAAAATCGACCACTCTTTCTCCGCCTGCACTTGGTCCCCTCTGCAGCCCACCAGCCTCCAATCAGAACCTTCCACTGCACTGTTTGCTTTCTGGTTAGTCTCCTTCTGCTACCCAAGAGCTCTCTGGGGGCAGGGATGCTGTGGGTCTCATCCTGCACCCCCAGGACCCAGCACAGCATCTTGTAACAGTAGGCACTTTCTGCACAGTTCATAAAAGGAGATGAATGTGTGCCTGGCCCACAGCATTCTTACCAACTTATGAAGCATAAAAACACACAAATGAAAAGGACTTTCCAAATGTAAATGAGAAATCTCTAACTAAATGCTCCCTGGCGAGGGAGACAGAGTCAGTTAACAAGGAGATCTTCCCCTAAGTGGCCCTTGCCAGAGACTCCCAACCAGTTTCCTGGCATCCTCTCCTGTTTTCCAGCCCCCTCCACTTTGCAGCCCTGAATGGAGACTTGATTCAGGCCTGCTCCTCTGGGGGGAAATCTAAGACCCTTAGAAGTCAGGGTCCTTCCTCTCTCTGCGGCCTCCGCTCCTACCTCCTTCTCCAGGCCCACAGCTTCCCGGCCTCACTGGCCTTCTGCCAGAACCCAGGCACGCCCTGCCCTCTCCCGGCACAGGGCAGGTGTCCCAGCTGTGCCTTTGCTGAAGTGCTCTTCTGTCTAAGCTCTCAAAGCATTTGCTCCTCCCTCAGGGCCTGACTCCCCTGACAGGAGAGGTCAAAGCCTCTGCAACACCCCACAGCGGGGGCACAGAGATACCTGTGCACCCCCACCAGCTCATATAATAGGGCCACTTCGCACTGATCTGGTACCAAATGACAGAAGGTGGGAAGAGGCAGCTTTCAGGCCCTCCTCTGTGGATGGGAACTGTCCAACAAAAGAGATGCGGGGAACTTAACAGAAGGCATACCCAACTCAGACAGTAGTTTAGCAACCCTGTTGCTCCCCCAGTGCATGGGGCAGGGAGTCATGGGCACCCCCTAAGGCCCATCAAAGCCTCTTCAACCACTCCAGGGCCAAGCAGGCTTCCCCAGGGGGTTTCTGACCAATGCAGTAGTATGTTTTTCTCCCTCTGTCCATTATGTTTCCAGGATTACTTCAGTGCCCCTAAAGCTGAAGTATCTTGCCCTTCAAGCCCCTGGCGTCCACCCTCAATCTGAGGCTTCTCTCAGTTAACTAAGTAAACAAGATGCCTGCCTCCCAGTGTGTCTCGGCCAACGCCTGGGTGAGGCCTAGAGACGGGCGCAGAGGAGGCAGCGGGGAAGGCAGGCTGTGTGTGTGTGTTAGTTGCTCAGTCGTGTCCGACTCTGCAACCCCATAGACTATCGCCCACCAGGCTTCTCCATCCACGGGATTCTCCAGGCAAGAATACTGGAGTGGGTTGCCATTTCCTTCTCCAGGAAGGCAGGCTATTCCAGCGCTAATCCAGAGAATTTGCATCTTCAAACTCGGCAAGCAGCCAGCTCACGGAACAGACCAGGACTCAGATAACCACCCCCTTCCAAGACTGGTTCCCTTCCCACCCCCGGGGAGGGTTGGAGTCTACAGGCCCTAAGGTCCCCACCTCAGGGATGGGGGATACCCCAGATACCAGAGGAAGTCCGAATGAGGATGCCTGGTATTACTGAGGCTGCTTGTCTCTTGGCTCCTGAAACCATTCTCCATAATGAGATTTCCTAGGCCTCTATTTTATTTCAGGGTGTCCAGTAGATAAAGGAGTAAAAGTCCATGGAGAGAGCCTACAAAATCAAGATGACAGGGACTAAGAGTAGCCCTTACCTGGAATATGAGTTGACTCGGTTCTTGGCCTTCAAAAATGGAAAAAGTCATGGGTTTTAGAGGTCCACTAAACTTTCCCTCTTGCCCATATCCAGTTGTCTGTTAAAAGATGAAAGAAAAAGAGAAAATTAGCAACACCATGTACTATGAATGTATATGTGCCACTTGATGATTTTCTTATGGTTCCAGGAGTGATATATGAAACCTAAGATTCTAACATGGCTAAAAAAAAAAAAAAAAAAGTGAAATCAAATCAAAATAGGCAGGAAGGGTTCTCACATTTGTTGAGGCTCCACTACGTCAAGATGGTTTGCCAGCAGCCTAGCATTGCTTTTCTCGTTCAAGGTGATTCAAGCAATCAGCCTGAGGGGGAAAATTAACACTGCCGTGTTTTCAATGAGGCTCACAGAGGGTTAGTCACTTGACCAGGGTAGAACCCATGAGCGGCTGACATGGCATACACACTAGGTTCTAGCTGAAGGAAAACTGGTGATCGTCGTCCCACAAGGCCACGATGCCATTCAATTCTACCTGGTTGACACAAGTTTCTTAAAACCCCTCCATTCCACTCTCATTAGTTTATAAGGAAGTCCATGGCAGATCCCCAGCATGCTAGAATTCAGGCACCTCAAAGACAATTGAATCCATAAGGGGGAAAAATACATGGACCTGTTTAGTACAATGCTTGCCTGGCACACAGCAGAAAGAGCTCAGATTTGTTACGTTAGTGTATGCTGAGCTTTGTCCTAAGCACATTTAACCACGTTAATAATCCTACAGGGTAAATTATCATCACTAGCTCTGTTTCACCGGTGATGAGACTGAGATGCAGAAAGGTTAAGTCATTTGCTCACAGTGCAGGAAGCAGGATTCGAACCTACAATTCCAGACCACCCTTAGCTGCGCTAAGCCACGGCCCCATTACCCACTAGAAGGAGCAGAGGTGGCTGAGACAGCCTGGCAGGAAATCTGCAGCATGGGGAGTGTGCAAGGGGGCACATTCAGCGGTAGTTCCTGCCATCCCTTTGTCTCCCCCAACGAGGATCACTGAAGGAAGTCGCGAGGCAGAGCAGCACGCAGGAAGGGACCGCCAGCTATAAACCCACCACAGTGGGCACCCCTGGAATGAGGCATCTAGCACGACACCCGACGTCAGTGCCCCTCCTGAGTGGTCCTTCCGCTCTCCTCCTGTGGCGGGAGTCAGGGGTGGGATAGATTAGAATGATATGGGAAGTTAATGGCTTGGAGAACTGGACAGGTAAAACCAAAAAAAAGAAAGAAAAACTGGGGAGAAGAGATTTATTTTCCATTTCTTTGTATGGAGCAAGTACACTCTGGCCACAGAAACACGCGATAAATAACCCAAAAACAATTAGGATGAAATGATGGGGAAAAAGATCTTGTACTATGGCTCATTAAACCTTGACTGAGTTGATCTGGGTGTCCAACAAAAAAGCAGTAACAAACAAGAACACAGAGGTTTTGGAATTTGGAACTTCCCTCCCCTTCAGAGTTAGCTGCCCTTGCAGCCACTGTCAACCTCTATCCCTTGGAAAGACAAATGATCTCTTTCCCAGTCTCCTTTGCAGGAAAGATCATGGCCAAGTGACTCAGTTCTGGTTCATGAAACGAAAGGTGGAGTCTGCTGGGTCAGGGTGTGGGTGGGGGGATGTTTGTAGTCAAGCTTTTGTTCTCTTGATGAGAAGGGGACAACAGAGGATGGGATGGTTGGACAGCATTACCAACTCAATGGACATGAGTTTGGGTAAACTCCAGGAGTTAGTGATGGACAGGGAGGCCTGGTGTACTGCAGTCCACGGGGTCACAAAGAGTCGGACATGACTGAGTGACTGAACTGAACTGAACCAAGCTGATGAAAAAGGACAGATGTGGGTGGCATGGCCCTTCCTCTTTCCTTGTTCTTGTTCAGGCAGTGGTCCCCTGTCTGTAGCTGTGGCAGCTGTCATGAAACCATGGGGGATAAACCAGCTCAAATAATGGTGGAGCAAAGATAAAGAAGCCCAGGTCTCTGATAACATCACAGAACTGCTAAACCTGCCCAGGACTGCCCACTACAGGATTGTTGTTGTCTAATGAAAAAATAAATCCCTGTTGACTGGAGACACTCTAAATTTGCTCGTAGCTAAAGGACTTCTTAACTGACACAATAACCATACAGACTCCTAGTTCATCAGTTCCTTTCAAGGTGTATCTTCCTCTGAGGGCTCATCTTCTCTCCCGCTTCTTTCCACATCTTCTCCAGCTCCACTGGCCCCTCTGGAAGGCAGGGCACAAGAAGTGGGTGCCATGGTGGATAGAGGATGAGGGCAGTGCTTTTTGAGGGGCTACTGCTTAATAGCACACTGCTTTCATCAGCTTTCTGCTCACATCAGTAAGCAGTCCATCTTGTGGCTCAGTTGGTAAAGAATCTACCTGCAGTGCGGGAGACCTGGGTTCAATCCCTGGGTTGGGAAGATCCCCTGGAGAAGGGAAGGGCTACCCACTCCAGTATTCTGGCCTGGAGAATTCCATGGAGAATGGAATTGAAATGGAGAATTCCATGGACTGTATAGCCCTTGGGGTCACAGAGTCGGACACAACTGAGCGACTTTCATTCATTTCATTTCATCAGCTTTCTGCTCCCATCAGTAAGCAGTCTGTCTTTCAGCTGATCACACCGGTGGCGGCCCCTACAGGAAAACTACATTAGTCAGGCAAACCTCACACACAAGCCTGCATTTTTCCTCGGTGGACAAGCTGGCTTACCTATCAGGAAAAAAGGAGAGGTCTCAGTGGCAAGGTTCAAAGTAGGGTTGGGTTCTCATATCAGGGCTATTTGAGCTATAAAGATTTCAAAATGCACGAGTCAATGAGCCATAGTGCCAGAACTGGGAAGAATGTTACGGTGATAACTTGTGAAAGAGTTGGAGGAATAAAACCCACCATCTTGCATAAAGAGGTGAAAGGTAGGAAGCGAATGGAACTGATATTTTTGAGTGTTTCCTGCTATGGAATGAGATCCTCCACACATGTCATTTCTTAAGATCCTCATCAATATCAGGGAAGTCTCTCAAGCGAATCCCCCTAGCAGAGGCACAGATAGTTGGTGTTACTGTGGAATGGTGCCAATGGGCTGGACCACCAAGCCCCAACTCTCCACCATGTGGCCCCACTGCCTTCCAGGCCAGCAGAGGACACTCGCAATTGTCAGATCTGCCTGCCTAGGAGCCACCTCCATTGTACTTTACGACAAGAGTTCTCTGCATTGGTTACACAGTAAGTATTTCAAGCTCTTCTTCCTTCTGCAGGAAGCAGAGTCCCAGGCACAATTCTAAAAGAGTTGGCTTCTCCCTGATTTCCCTGCATCCCTACTCAGCACGCCCCCAAATCCTCTCTTCAGTGCCCTTCCCATATATTCATGCAGTGTTTCTAATCCCCCAAGAGAACCAGTTCTCACAAAAGAATGGGAGAACCACTATAGTATGTAATAAATGATAAATAACCTCTGCCAGATAAAAGCCTGATGCTGAAAGAAAGAAGCACCCAGTGAAGTTGCAGTCTTTACAGGAGAGGTCTGGGCGTAGGGGTGAGGGGGCAGAAGAGACACGGCTCCGCCCAGTGCCCCGAGACCCCACCCCGCAGGTCGCAGCCTCCGTCCTTCACCCAGAGACAGCTGAGCACAGGGCTGTCTCCCGGGCAACGCTCTTGCTGCCAGCAGTGGTTTGGGCCATATTTCTTATTCCACGTAGAAACCTCACTATGGTGAGAGTAAGGAAAATGAAAGTAAGGAAAAGGAAAACTTATTTTCACCCTCTATCTAGGAAGAAAAATGCATAGCCCCATCTCAGATCAGAAGCTGTTGAGCCTGCTAATGTTAAATTATCATGATAGAATCTTCTCGCTCTTTCTTAGAGCTCACTTTTGTTTCCTAATATGAATCCATAATTATGTATTTAGCTTCTACCTTGTTCCTGGCACTGTGCTATGTGCTGAGGCTGCAAAGATGACTAAAACACAGCCTTCCTCATGGAGGCCAGGGTCCATATGAGTGTAATTACTGAATATTTAAAATGTGGTAGTAATAATTATAGCTAATATTTATCAAGACCTTAGACTGTGCCAGTCACTGATCCAAGGGCTTTATATGATCTAATTTAGTTGCCACACAAGGCAAGTCCTCTTGTTAGACCCATTTCACAGGGCAGAAAACTGAGGTTCAGAGTGTAGTAACTCACCCAAGTTCCTATCACCAGTCAACAGCAGTGTCAAGTTTGAACTAGGCACTGATTTCACCATTCTACCATAATATAGACTGCAAAGCACATATGAGAAGGTAGGAAGAGGAGAGAAGTCATGTGGTGTTTTTTGGCAGTCCTAAGGACAAGCTTCGAGGCCTAGGCTATAAGGATGCACAGTGCTCATAAGGTTCAAATTGCAGCTTTTCCCCTCAGGAGGAATGCTCTGGTAAGTTTACAAGTATAGCTATATGTCACTCTAAATATTTTGAACTGTGTAGACTCTCAGGGGTTCTCTGGAACTTGAAATTCGATGTTATATTTGGGTTTTCAAAGAAAGGAACCAAGATTAGAGGTAAGAGGATCTAGTAGCTTCCTTCTAAGGAGAAAGCAAATGTTTCCCCATAACTTTGCTTCGTAACACAACAAATCTGGCAAGTGTATGACCCTTATGAACCTCATGACAAAAGGGAAGACAGCATCCCTCTATCTACCTGAGGTCTGGACTGGTCTCCCCACGTTCCATTCAGCTCCAACTTCTAGAAGCCTGAGTCGATAGGGTTAGCTCAACAAGTGACTAAGGACAAATTTGGCCAAAAAAAGTCCAAGCCATATATGGGAACAAAAGTACAGAGCAGAGCAGAGTCAAAAATGGAGAAAATGCTTTTCTTAATTGTGGTGGTAATTTAACCACGGTTAAAGAAAAAATAAATAAAGTCAAGACTAAGGGATATAGATTAACACATGTATCAGTATACTTTTCTTTCCAGATTCCCTGAGCTGTATGTGAAGGTCTGAAACTGAGTAGATGAATTGTTTAACACTTGCCCGTGAAGGGGCATTGGCTTATAAGAGCTGAGGAGAAAGCGTCTCCCTGGTTGAAAGTTAGACATATAACTTACAGCCATTTCATCAAAAGCAGCCCATTGGGGTAAGCTGTGTGCTTTGTTCACAATAAGTTAATTTGATAGGCTTTTTTTTTAAGTGATGATAGCTGCTGCTTCCCCGATACGGGCTAGAAATAGTCCACTAAATACAGAAAGAACAATTCTCTTCTCTTACCAAGTAAAGTGTGAGGAGACAGAGGCAGTGTAGCTGGGCTTGCGTTGCCATAATTTTCCTTATTCAAACCCCTGTGAATAAACCGGAGACAAGTTGATTAGTTCCCATCCTGTTAAAACCATGTTTACCCAAGCACAAAGGATCACTGGACGATACTCAGTTATAAACCTAGCAGATGGCATCCTTGAAGGCCAGCCTCTCCTCTGTGGAACAGTCTGGTCTTCCCCTAGCTCCCCGGTACCAAGTCAATATCCCGAAACAAGCTTATGCTAACTCCATCTTGACCGCTTCACTTTATCAGTCTTCTTCACTTAAAGAGTCTTAAATGGGGACTTCCCTAGTGGTCCAGTTGTTAAGAATCCGCCTTCCTAATGCTGGGGACGAGGGTTCAGTCCCTAGTAGAGGAACTAAGAGCCCCTGTGCCTGGGGGCAGATAGAGAAACCGCAACTAGTGAGCTTCTGCACCACAGCTAGAGAAGCCCCCGTGTGCTGCAATGAAGACCCTCATTATATGGATGGAGGAGATGCGCAAATTCCAAAATAACGAGATGCTAAAATTTTAGTGGTTCTGATTCACAGCTGCAAATATGTGAGATTCTTCAAGGAGGAAGAACCAAGAATGTTCCCAATCCTTCATTCAGCAACCTCACCAGCCACCTCTTTGGTCTTCTAAACCTTGCTGTTAACTGTACAATACACCAAAGGAAAAAATGTATTTATTACTCCCAAAGCAACCCAATAAGAATCCAGACTCTGCCCCTCTTCTCTCCTACTCAACATTATTTTTCCTCTTTCCTTGTGCCTTCACATTTCACAAAAAATATACCTTTCACCCTAAGATACATCATGACTAACCGATTTTTTTCCTATTCTTATCTTTTCATGACTAACTGATTTTAAGATCTGAGACAAATTTTCCACATGGTCTGTAAAGCAGGACTGTTGCCTATCATAATATTGGACTGCTAAAACAAAACAACAAAAAAACAAGGAAATGAAGGATGCATTCACTTCACTAAAATTCCAATTATTTTATTGCCTTGAGGAATTGTAGATGATCTTGTTTTACTTCTTTTTTTAAAATTTTTTAAAGTTATCTACATTGAACTTACATTGCTAATATAATCGGCATGAGGAAATGGTTATACAATTCTAACTATCTAAAAATTTAAACCCTGAAAATTTTTAATTCCTTACCTTTGGATAACTTATATTTGAACTTTAAGAAAGGTCAAAGTACTACAACAATTTAGCTTCACAAATGTCCTGGGAAATAAAGATATAAATTAGTGTTTATTAAGGATCATCCCTAGTGGGTCAGATGCTAAAAAAACAATCTGCCTGCCACGTGGGAGGCCTGGGTTTGATCCCTGAGTTAGGAAGATCCCTTGAAGAAGGGCATGGCTACCCACTCCAGTGTTCTTGCCTGGAGAATCCCATGGACAGAGGAGACTGGTGGGCTACAGTCCATTGGGTCGCAAAGAGTTGGACACGACTGACCGACTCAGCCCAGCACAACACATAGGGTAGATCAGTGGAGGGACCTTTACAGACAGAATGGAGGCCCAGAAGGTGTACTCTGAGTCGGAGTCTGGACCAGAAACCCAGTGCAGCCTTTCGTTAGCTGTGTGGCCATGTGGGTACTACTTAATCTCTCTGTGTGCCTCAGCTTACTCAAATGGAAAATACATAGCAATTGCTCAATAGTGAGCGAGCACTCTTAGGAGTTTCTCACAGCCATAACAAATTAGGAAATGTTACTCTTATTTTATATGTGAGGAAACTGAAGTTCAAAGTTTAGCCATTCACCTAAAGACACAGCTAGGAAGTAATGTTGCCTTGTTGCCAACCAGATCTGTCAGAGGCCAAAGTTCAGAGAACTTTTCCTCTCTTTCTGCTCTACCCTGTACTGTGTGATAGCTGAAGAGACATAGACGTAGGTATAGAGATGTACATACTGTTTGCACATGCTGGGTAAATGAAGCAAAGTGTCCCAGGGCTACAGCTATTTTAAGAAAGAGCTAGGATTAAAACCCTTCAGGACAATTAGATCTGTAAATTCTGTGAATGTTTAGAAATGAGCTTCTGCAACAGAATTAGTCTGGTCTATGTGTCCAAACATCATTTTAGGACTGGCTCTTTGTCAAACACAAACAAGACATTTTTTCTAGTGCTTTAGACTGCTTATGTGGTTTGGAAACATACAGAAACAAATAACAAGCCCGGGTTCTAGCATACTACAATATATCTAAAATGAATCAATTGGTATTATTAAATCTAACTAGTCATTTTTTTTTTATATTAGTAAAATGAACACGATCAGCTAGCAACCAATATTTGCTTAAGAGAAGTAAAAATACAGACAATATAATATAGACATTTGGGGATCTTTCTCCTCAAAACCTCAGCATCAAGATCTTTTAAATGTTGGTCCCCAGTTGCTCTTCTGGCCTTATCTCCCACACCCACCGCACCCAGGAATGCCGAGCACTCCATGGACTTTGCACCCAGCTTCCCTGTCTCCACGCTTTGGCACTGTCTGTTCTTCCCACCCAGCAAAGGGCCCCACCCAGAGTATATGACAATTGATATTTGCTGAATCAAGCTGGATTGAGGATTATGTGTTCTCATTTTTCCTTACATACTTGACCATCTGGGGCCAACTTATTTATTTTAAAATCACTGAATTTAACAATTCTATTATGTGCCAGATACTGGGCTAAAATCTGGGAAAACAAAATAAGGGGGAGAGCATCTGCTTCATGGAGCTAGAAATTATGTCCTTCATGCAATCTCTCTGATTTCCAGCCAGAAGCTCTCAAAGCCCCTCCTGCCTGCATTTTATTTTTTATCGCTTATTTACATGTCTGTGTTGCTGCCTCTACTAGAAAACAAAATCCTTCAAAGCAGAGGCCTTATTTTAAAATTATATATTTTTAACCTCTCCCAGCTCTTCGTACTATGGTTTGCATATATTACGCTCTCAACAGATGTTTATTAAATTCTAAAACATTTGTAATTGTCTAACATTGGTATTCTGTGAATTTCTCCAATTAATAAGAGCTTTCAGAATAAACAGAAAATATTAAAGGAAACTAACTTGAGATCTAAAGATTTATTTTGATGCACAGTAATAAATTCTTATTGTTGATGAAAAGGATTATTTCTCTTTTAAATACACAAACAGATTTCTTCTCAGTAAATAGGTTAAGAACCGATTGATATATACCATCTCCACTTGAAATGATTTTTTAGCACTTCCAATCTTCCAAAGACATGTAAGTTGAATGACACAAAAGCAAATTAAAATAAATGCCTTATTTTAGCTAGATGCTCAACAGGCCACCATTTGAGGTGCTTAATGAAACCTAAAAAGTAAACAAACCATTAAACTCATCCTTTATTTTGTCATTTACATTTGGTTTCACCCCTCACAGAAAGGTTTCCAGTGGGAAACAGAAGTAATTGCTTTCCGCTCCCATGCCTAGGGTCTCGTGATTTCTTTATGGATGAATCAGTCACACAACGCAATTGTTAGATTGGCTGGTTTGAATCCTGGCTCCTCCACTGACTCGCATCTACTCATCTGTAAAGCGAGGATAATAGTATCTACTTTGTGGACCTCAATAAGGGAATATTTTGAACAGTTAATATTTTTTGTCAAATACAACTTTCTTCTGCCACCCAAGTTTATTAGTCAGAACTTTAAATGTTGTCCTACAAGACAGTTCCTGTCACAATTCCCGGCTTTCGATGGCCCTGGCCACAAGGATACTAGAAGCAGCCTTCACAGCAACACCCTCACGGCCAAATGAAGTGGCTAAGCTGGTCTGAATGATCCAAGGCAAAGTACACCACTGCTAGGATTATGCCAGAGGAGGATTCCGTCCTCACAAACAAGTCTCGCCTATCTTTCCTCTTTGCACAGACATAATTTCACTAATGAATATTACATCCTGGCTGGAAGGAAACCATAGTTTGTAACTGAAACTGACTAAAACCACCAAGCCATAAACACTTGATAGACTACTTCACCAACCCTACTTGGCAAAGGATTGGAGTAGATTTCCAGATAATTCAGTGACATTTTATCTGAACTATCTGAAATAGTTGATCCAACCATTTGCTAGGAATTTTTGCTATCTGTCAGAATTTCCCTTAGGCACAAAGACTAAATTCACACAGTTTCTATGCAACTATCTGAGAGGCCAAATACATCCTTAGCAACAGAGGTTAAAGGTCTGGGAGAGTTTTGAAAAGCCACCATCAATTGCTTTAACCGTGGACCATTTTCAAAAGCGGAATCAGGGCTGCTGGCCTTGACGATTAGAGCTGATGGCTTCGTTTAATTCACCACAGCCCAGAAAACACTGGAAACCCTCCATACCCTTAATCTGTGTCCAGCCAGGATAACAACACAAAGGCAGCTAACATTTGCTAGAAGCCCTTTGTCTCAGCACATGCTGAGACTCTTATATGAATTACTGATTTTTCGTAAGAACCCAATGAAGCAGGCACTGTTAAAATGTATCTCTTAAAGGGGCTTCCCTGGTGGCTCAGCGGTAAAGAACCCACCTGCCAATGCAGGAGACATGGGTTCGATCCCCGATCTGGGAACATCCTACCTGCCTGTCTTGGAGCACCTAAGCCCATGTGCCACAACAACTGGGTCTGTGTTCTAGACCCCGGGAGCCACAGCTACTGAGTCCATACCCTAGAGCCTGTGCTCCACAAAAAAAGAAGCTCCTGCCATGAGAAGCCCATGCACCACAACTAGAGAAAAGCCCGCACAGCAGTAAGACCCAGCACAGCCAAAAATAAATACAAAATTATTTTTTAATGTAAAAAAAATTTTACCTCATAAAGATCAAAAATCAAAGAAGTTACAAGACATTGTCCAAGATCACACTGTCTGGCTAACTTCATACCTAAGCTCTTATTCATATATTAGTCTCTCTGAAAGCATGAACATCCTTACAAATAAGATGGCTAGTGTCACTGAGTCTATTACGTTATCTTGCTGAAATTTCAAAAAGTTGTTTTTCACTCCATGGCGGCTCTTCCTCTTCAGACGCTAACACGTGTCCGCCTTCTCAGAGGACCAACGGCCTCGGAGATCCGGCTCCTACCGCACAACTATTTCTCTTTCGTACGCTCTCCTCCTTCACTCTCTGACCTTCACCCCAGTCGTTTCTTAGTTTTTAATCGAGCTAAGTGTTATGGGTTGAAGAGTGACCCTTGCCTCAAAATTCATGTTGGAGTCCTGACTCCCAAGTACCTCAGAATGTGATCTGACTTGGAGACGCAAGCCTTCACAGAGGTAATGCAGTTAGAATGAAGTTGTCAGGGTGGGTCTGCTCCGATATGACTGGTGTCCTCGTCAAAAGGGGGAACTTGGCCGCAGAGACACACATAGAGGAAAGAGGATATGAAGGGCCACGGGGAAAGACAAGCCAAGGGGAGAGGCCTCAGACCTGTTCTCAAGGTCCTCAGAAGGAGTCAGCCCCGCAGATGCCTTGATATTGGACTTCGAGCCTCTAGAGCTGTGAGACGATAAATTTCTTTTGCTTGAGCCACTCTGTGGCACTTCGTTATAGCATCCCTACCAAACTAATACATCAAGGGGCCCTAGTTTTGACTGACAAAGGCACTGCCATCCTAGGACAGAGGTGGCCTCAGATGGGGCCTCATCCAGTTACTATATAGGCAGTCGCCACTGCATCCCAGGGCCTCCACTCCAAGCTGATTGAATCTCCTGCTGGGCTCCAGTGCCTCCAAGAGGTATTTTTAGACTCCCCTGTCATTTCCCCATTTATCTGAGTAAGGGCAAGCAATTTCTAGGTCCCAGGTCTCAAAACCTGAAAGTAAATCAATACACAAGCATTGATTTTTTTTTTTCCCCTCTTACAAAAAGCTAAGTGATAGGCAAACCTTAAATCAAGTCAGCCATACTCATCCTTTTTGTTTAAAAAAAGGAAAGTTAAGGGCTTTGAATTAAAGTAATTCACCACGCTCTAAGGCTGAACCATGCCTTTCCAAACAATGAACGTATAGAAGGAGAGGGGTGCAAAATTTGCTCTCAAATATCATAGGTGATGTGGCCAAGGAAAGAATGTGACTAGAATTCATAACACCATCAGGATCACATAATAGAGCCAAATATTCTGTGTGCCATTTAATTCACCTCTGCATTGTATATTGCTAAGAGCAGCGTAAATTGGACAGCAAGGCCAGATAGGAATAAAAATCAGATTAAAAGCTTGCTCACATTGTTCATCAAGTAATGTTCAGATCAATCATGCCCATCTTTGTGGGCTTCTTGCTCACAAATCTCTGGCACCCGTTACATCATTTAAGGTTTAGAAAAAAATCACAGGAGGATCTGACCAATTTGCATTCTTGGCAAATTAAGGACCCAATTAAAGCGGCTAATAATAAGCTAGAAACAAACAGGAAGGTGTAAAATCTGGGCTGCTGTCTTCCACTTCAGGCTGATTAGAAAGGAGGAAGGAAGGTCCAAAGAAGTAAAAGGATGGGTGGCTTGCCCTTTCCCCACCCAATGCACACATAAAGGCAGGCCCTTTGTTCTCTCACTGAATTTTGCAATAGAACTATGCCCATCTTACAGCATATGAAAATCTGAATTTACACGCAAGCAAAATTGAGGGTGATTTCCTACTTTATCAGTAGGTGAATAATTGGTTATATAGTCTTATGAGAGGGTAGAGGACTGTTTCAGGAAATGTGCTCATACTTACCGCCACCCAGCACTCCCCTCAGAGTGAGCTAGGGAAGGGGCAGCTCGGGTGAGGAGGTCAGAGGGAAGGGAGGCCCTGGCATGGGGTCGCAGATGGCTACCCACTCCCCCATGGTACTTCTCCGACCACTTAAGCAGATTGGCAGTAAGGACAACAGTGTTGAGGTCTCTAAGGTGTTTAGGTTTCCACCTCAGAAACCTAAGGCAGAGATAGGACTTCTTTCCTCCATATATAGCACAACAACATCACAAGGGTCTTTACTAGCCTAAAAGGAGGGTTTTGTTGTTGTTTAGTTGCTCAGTGGTGTCCGACTTTTGTGACCCCACGGACTGTAGCCTACCAGGCTCCTCTGTCCATGGGATTCTCCAGGCAAGAGTACTGGAGTGGGTTGTCATTTCCTTCTCCAGGGGATCTTCCCAACCCAGGGATCGAACCTGGGCCTCCTACGCTGCAGGTAGTCTCCTGCATTGCAGGCGGATTTTTTACTAAGTCACCAAAAGGAGAGTAGAAATTAATGTTTCTCAAAAAAGTGGCTTAATTATTTTTGACAGAGTGTTTCTTCATGCTTTATACAACATTTCTTTGCATATTATGAAGTGCACAGGTGAATACTTTGTCAAGATAATACATTCTGACCTTAAAAATTCAATATGAGGTAAATCTAAATTAGATCCCATCCCATATGATTTAAGGGCTTCCCTGGTGGATAGACAGTAAAGAATCTGCCTGCATTGCAGGAGACCCAGGTTCGATCCCTGGGTCAGGAAGATCTGCTGAAAAAGGGAACGGCTACCCACTCTTGTATTCTTGCCTGCAAAATTCCATGGACAGAGGAGTCTGGCGGGCTATAGCCCATGGGGTCGCAAAGAGTCAGACATGACTGGGTGACTAACACTTTAATTTTCACGTATAGTTTAAACACTGAGATTTAAAACAAAACAAAAGACTTGCTATAATACTAGCTCACGTACAAGATGAACTTCAGGCAAGGACTCTAAAAACAAAAATGTGCAGTCCTCCTCAAGTGTGGCAGCCTAACTTTCTGACTCTGTAATTAAGTCGTAATTGACAACTGGGATGGACAAGAGAGTAAGGGGAAAATAAATTTAATTCTATCTCCATAAAGGGTGCTATACCACTATGAAAACTCCCTCATGAGTTGGTTTTTTATAATTGAAACCTTTACAAAAAAAAAAAAAAAAGCTAGCATTTAGTGAATATTTACCAAGTTATGTACTTTGGATGACTTATTCCCTTTAGCTTCACAATGTTCCCATAAGACAGGACCTGTTGTCATCCTACAGGGCAGGAAACAGCTCAGCGAGGCTGAGGAAGGAGCATCAGTGTGATCACAGAGACCAAACACGTCACCCTCCACGTGAGGAAGGCGCGCTCATCCTGAGTTTAACGTTCCTTAAGGGCACAAGTCTACCCTTCCGATTTCTCTGTCTCTCACTCAGAAACACAAGTCCTATGTTTTAAAATAATTAAAATGCAGTAAGAAATCACTGATTCAGAATATCATGGATGAGAGAACTCAATGTCGGTCTTACAGAATATTGTAAGAGAAATCAGGTTTTATTTGTGTCGCATACACAATACCCATGGACAGCTTGATCTGTTACACGTGCAGAAGTGAAAAGCTCAGCTTGAGTGTACAAGAGTTTAAACCTCAACCACTGGGTGAGTATCAGCTTTTGCTAACAACATTTCTTGTACCTAAATAAACATTCTTGTTTGTTCTCACAAGTAACAAATAGATAGACTGATATTCCCCTAACAAACTTCAGTACCTCTTTTCTTGTTTAATCATTGAAGAGAGCACAGAACAACTAGCCCCTGCTAAATTCGACACCAGGGATTTCTGAAGGAATACCGCCTTATGCCAACAAATAAATCTGTATATTTCTACCCGTGTAAACTAACAGCCATAAAGGCACCTGTCAACCTTCAAAGAAAGGAGCACAATGGTGCTCAGCTTTCCTCCTGAGCAGAGTCACCTCTCTTGACCTGAAAGAAAAGTGGGAGCCCACCCTCCTTTCCAGAGAGTTCCTTTGACAAAGGAACAGGAAGTAAGTTGTTGTCGGAGTATATTTTGCCTTTTATAAAAGAAGGGAGAAGGTATTGGATATGCAATCTTCATCTTGAACGACAGCAATGATTTTTCCCAGGGGACATCTTAGCAAGTCTCAAAGGATACCACAACCCCTTCTCACCAAAGATATATGTGAAACATCAGACATGCTTTAAAATGCTTCATTTAAAAAAAGCAAAAGTCAAGTGTTTTCTCATTATCTCATATTTTGGGACCCTACTTCTTTGGCATAGAATTAGTTTCTCCCTTGCACAATGGTAGATGTAGTTACTGCAACATTACTGTTGGTTTCTTTCCCTAGAGATTGAAAGAGCAACTTCTCAGTCTGACCTGAATCACCTACTTGAAAGGTAGAGTTAACATCTTTTCTCATGGAAAGTAGAGTTAACATTCATTAAATGTCTATTGTGTGCCAAACATTGTACTGAGTTCTTGACATGCTGATCTAATTTTTAACTTACTCTCACGACTACTTGGTGAGGCAGGTATCTCCATTCTGTAGGTGAGAAATTTAAGGTACAGGGAGCTTAAGCAATCTGCTCGGTGTCCACTGGCTGGTAAATGATGAAACTGGCCTAACCCATCTGCCCAACCCTGAAGACTCATAAACTATATACTCTATAGTCCATGATAAACTCTCACTCAGCAAGACTCATCTCATTTCCTGGTGAGGGCTGAATGCCATTCATTTTCCATGTCATCGAAACATATGCTTTCTTCTTCTTTCAAATTATTCCTCTCTTGCTATCTGAGTTTTTGAAGAAACAGAAAGACAAGAAAATATTAGAGAATGCATTGCCTGTCTGCTGCTTGGCGTCTGCCAGCCCAGAGGGCATCTGTTTCAAAGTCACTCACAATGAAGAAAAAACTGGGACATATACAGGCACTGTACCTTTGAAGACACTAACAAGCTGTATATGTCTTGACATCTCAAAATAATCACTCGTTAGTTAATGTTACATCCACCGATGTGGCCGAAAGCAGGACCAGAATCTGACCGATACACGCACCAACCTTGCTTTCCCAATTGGGAAGTCAGATCTGTCTCTCTGTTTTCAATTCCTGTTCCACTACTTTTAACAAAGGACTTTTTTTCCTCCTACACATTTCCCTTTCTCTGCTCTGTCCCAGGCAGTCCTATGAATCCTAAATTGAATCTCGCTCTCTAAGAAGTAAATAAAATGCACAGTTTTTAAAGACCACCTCTGAGAGATGACACTTTGTGAAAATGAGATTCTGGCCCTGATTTCTAGAGTATGAGAGTCCCAGGGGCTCTCAGGGCTGGGCACTTTTTTATATTTTAATTACAAAGAATGGGGGTAATCCACATATAAATATCCAAAGTATCATGTTTTCCTTTAACTCTACTACCAAGCTTGATTTAACCCAAACCACTCATGAAATGGATTTATAGAAGATATAGACTAATAAAAAGAACTTGCAAAAGAAATTATGCTCCAGAAGCATAACTTATCACACTAGGAATAAACTTTCCTTCCCAGCAAATGCTACCCAGCACCCCTCAAGGAATATTTTTGTCCAGCAACTTAAGTAAGCCCCTTCGCCATCTATTGTGTTCTTCTTAAAGAAATACATTATCATCATAGTTAAGACATACCGAAGCTTACCTTTTTGTAAGTAATAAAAGTGGTGGTGAAAGGTTATTTTCTTCCATCAGCTGCTGGGACCCTTGCTGGGACTCAAGTATCTTCCCCAGAGGCCACACCCAGTGCACGGCTCTGGTTCCCCAGCCTCTCCCTTCCCCTTCAGTCAAACATTAACCATCGACTGGTTTTATTGATTTTCATCAGATGTCATAAATGGAATCATAATCCAGGAAAGAAATGTGTTTGTACCAAAAGCAGTTTGTTCACATCTAATATGTCTCAGAACAAGTTTCTGAATTTCAGAATGTAGGTTAAATAAAATAGAAGACAAGGAGAAGTTAGCATGGAATAACTTTCTGTGTATTCAACTGTCTGGAGAGTGTGAGTTCCCTGACATCTCTGAATTTCATCCATATTTTGCTCTCCCAACCCTTGTGCGTTTAGTCGCTCAGTCGTGTCCAACTCTTGGCGACTCCGTGGACTGTAGCCCCCTAGGCTCCTCTGTCCATGGGATTTCCCAGGCAAGAATACTGGAGGGGGTTGCCATTTCCTTGTCCAAGGGATCTTCCTGACTCAAGAATTGAACCCGCATCTCCTGTGTCTCCTGCATTGTAGGTAGATTCTTTACCCAATGAACCAGAGAGGAAGTCCTCTTTCCCACCACCTGGCACAGAAGAATAATTGACAGATATTTGTGTAGATTCCAACTTAAACACAGACGAGTACAGGGTGTCATGTCTGAGCAGTGACTCAGTTCTCTGATAACCAGGCACAAGAGACGGGGGAAATGATTCAGACGGTGCAACCCAGGATGCAATCTGACAGCACCTGCTTCTGAAGCCCAAAGGTCCTCTTCAAAATCTGCATGAGACAGCCGGCAGTAGCCTCCCCAAAAACACAAACCAAGTCCTTTTTCTCACCTCTCTGAGAATGGACTTATTAAGAACAAGTTATCACTTTTTCCACTCAAAATGAGGTTTCCAATTAAACAATAAAAGCCTATTACCCAGATTTCTTAAGTCAAGGGCTCTTTTTGACGGATTCCTCATTCCCACCCCTCAGTCACTCTGGAAACCTACACTAAAGATGTGAATCAAGGTCACTTTTATGTCAAATGTGATAGTCGTTCTGATGTGCATTTCTGGGCTTCTCCTGGGCTGCACTGTGTTCTCCATCGGTCTCTAGTGTGTATCTAGCACAACCAAAGCACAAGAGCATAGCCCACTGTCTAGACGGGCTTCTTCCTTCTCGATCCCCTTGAGAAGACTAAGCCTCACTTGTCTTGGGGACCCTGAGGTGAAACCATCTGGTTGTGGGCCAGCGGTCCACATGCTCGGTGGACCAGCAGGCCCAGCAAGGATCCTCTTCCTCTGTCTCACAACATAGCTACATTTAGAAAAATGAGGTCAGTGAGGCCAAGCAACTCTCACATTCTTAACACCTCTGTCCTCCCGTGAACCAAATAAAATAACCTTGTTCCACAGATCAAAGAACTTTCACTTGTATGTTTTACTTCCTGAATCAATGGCAAGAATCTCAAGGTATTGCTCTGAGTTTGCTTCTTCTTCAGAAACTTGTGGTCCTTTTTAATAATTCATGCAAAAAGTACGTTTAAATCTATAAGCTTTGCTTCAAAAGAACGTGTATATATATACCACTTTTAATCACTGTTTCTTAGCAATGATCAAAATTACAGAATCAGGACTCCAGCCTTGATCTGATTCAAAGCCTAACCTATTCACCACCACAGCTGTTGAATCTGCCAGATTGTTTTTCTTCTGGTTCCATTTAGGAAGAAATCCATTTGTGTGACCCCGTTCCTGATGGGAGATAGCCAGGTTCCTAAAGTGGGCTTCCCTTTATATATTTTATGTTCTAGGTCCCTAGATTCTCAAGTCAGAGAATTAGATTGATTAAACTCTAAAAAGGCCAAAACCACCCATCAGAGAAATTAGCAGGTAATTACATCTCTGTATTATAAAGGCTCTGTGCTTGCCATGATAATAGGTTAGCATAGTTTTCAGAGCTGTGTGTTCACCATTCATACATTAAATTTATAAGTTATAAAATTTATAAGTTATAAAATTATCTGGGTTTACAACTATAGATTAAAATTATCTGGATTTATAATTCTAGATTAAATTCTGCCCTGTGTTTCAGGGTGAACACCTTTGCATTTTAGGAACCCATTCTTATGCAAAAATGAGGCATTTCCAGTTCAATAGTTTAACACTGACAGTAATAATAAGGAAATTTTAATCGATAAAGATTACAAATTCCTTTTATCAGAGCAAAGTAGATATAAATTGTTTATATGATGGAAACAAGTGAACAATTGGAAAAGTTTGGACAAATACTTCTGACTAACAGCTTCATGGTATTAGAACATGTTAACAATTAATATTAATAGTGTTTTAACCATTCCTCCAACATTAGCCATAGAAAATATATAAGCAGTGTTTGATTTATAGACTGTGCCAGTTAGCTAGTTAGCAAGTAATAAAGTTTGGATAGCCTCCCAGACAAAAGCTTGAAGAAAATTTGAAATGATCCTTAACTTTCAAAGAATGTTACATTTCCAATATTCTTTTTATTTAAAGCTCAAAGTAAATGTATAAATGCTAAGTTTGTCCATTTTTCATTCACTTGCACTTTATCTTGGGCTTTATTTGCATTACATATCATGTATTTTAAGAACATTTTATCATGCATCTATCAACTAGAGCCTCATCTAACAGGAGTTATATAATACATATCTGTAACAATACTTTTAATTACTTAATATCTGTCTTACTCATGTTACTGATGGCAGAAACTGTCTTCCATTCAGTTAAGTTCAGTCGCTCAGTTGTGTCCAACTCTTTGCGACCCCATGAATCGCAGCATGCCAGGCCTCCCTGTTCATCACCAACTCCCGGAGTTTACCCAAACTCATGCCAATCGAATAAGTGATGCCATCCAGCCATCTCATCCTCTGCCGTCCCCTTCTCCTCCTGCCCCCAATCCCTCCCAGCATCAGGGTCTTTTCCAATGAGTCAACTCTTCACATGAGGTGGCCATAGTACTGGAGTTTCAGCTTCAGCTTCAGTCCTTCCAATGAACACCCAGGACTGATCTTCTTTAGGATGGACTGGTTGGATCTCCTTGCAGTCCAAGGGACTCTCAAGAGTCTTCTCCAACACCACAGTTCAAAAGCATCAATTTTTTGGCGCTCAGCTTTCTTCACAGTCCAACTCTCACGTCCATACATGACCACTGGAAAAACCATAGCCTTGACCCAGACGGACCTTTGTTGGCAAAGTAATGTCTCTGCTTTTTAATATGCTATCTAGGTTGGTCATAACTTTCCTTCCAAGGAGTAAGCGTCTTTTAATTTCATGGCTGCAATCACTATCTGCAGTGATTTTGGAGCCCCCAAAAATAAAGTCTGACACTGTTTCCACTGTTTCCCCATCTATTTCCCATGAGGTGATGGGGACCAGATGACATGATCTTAGTTTTCTGAATGTTAAGCTTTAAGCCAACTTTTTCACTCTCCTCTTTAACTTTCATCAAGAGACTTTTTAGTTCCTCTTCATTTTCTGCCATAAGGGTGGTGTCACCTGCATATCTGAGGTTATTGATATTTCTCCTGGCAATCTTGATTCCAGCCTGTGCTTCATCCAGCCCAGCCTTTATCATGAGGTACTCTGCATGTAAGTTAAATAAGCAGGGTGACAATATACAGCCTTGATGTACTCCTTTTCCTATTTGGAACCAGTCTGTTGTTCCATGTCCAGTTTTAACTGTTGCTTCCTGACCTGCATATAGGTTTCTCAAGAGGCAGGTCAGGTGGTCTGGTATTCCCCAGCTCTTTAGAATTTTCCACAGTTTATTGTGATCCACACAGTCAAAGGCTTTGGCATAGTCAATAAAGCAGAAATAGATGTTTTTCTGGAACTCTCTTGCTTTTTTGATGATCCAGCAGATGTTGGCAATTTGATCTTTGGTTCCTCTGCCTTTTCTAAAACCATCTTGAACATCTGGAAGTTTTCGGTTCACATATTGCCGAAGCCTGGCTTTGAGAATTTTGAGCGTTACTTTACTAGCATGTGAGATGAGTGCAATTGTGTGACAGTTTGAGCATTCTTTGGGATTGCCTTTCTTTGGGATTGGGATGAAACCTGACCATTTCCAGTCCTGTGGCCACTGCTGAGTTTTCCAAATTTGCTGGCATATTGAGTGCAGCACTCTCACAGCATCATCTTTCAGGATTTGAAATAGCTCAACTGGAATTCCATCACCTCCACTAGCTTTGTTCGTAGTGATGCTTCCTAAGGCCCACTTGACTTCACATTCCAGGATGTCTGGCTCTAGGTCAATGATCACACCATCATGATTATCTGGGCCATGAAGATCTTTTTTGTACAGTTCTTCTGTGTATTCTTGCCACCTCTTCCTAATATCTTCTGCTTCTGTTAGGTCCGTACCATTTCTGTCCTTTATCGAACCCATCTTTGCATGAAATGTTCCCTTGGTATCTCAGATTTTCTTGAAGAGATCTCTAGTCTTTCCCATTCTGTTGTTTTCCTCTATTTCTTTGCACTGATCACTGAGGAAGACTTTCTTATCTCTCCTGGCTATTCTTTGGAACTCTGCATCAAATGGGAGTATCTTTCCTTTTCTCTTTTGCTTTTCGCTTCTCTTCTTTTCACAGCTATTGTAAGGCCTCCTCAGACAACCATTTTGCCTTTTTGTATTTCTTTTCCATGGGGATGGTCTTGACCCCTGTCTTCTGTACAATGTCATGAACCTCCATCCATAGTTCATCAGGCACTCTGTCTATCAGATCTAGTCCCTTAAATCTATTTCTCACTTCCACTGTATAGTCATAAGGGATTTGATTTAGGTCATACCTAAATGGTCTAGTGGTTTTCCCTACTTTCTTCAATTTAAATCTGAATTTGGCAATAAGAAGTTCATGATCTGTGCCATAGTCAGCTCCCAGTCTTGTTTTTGCTGACTGTATAGAGCTTCTCCATCTTTGGCTGCAAAGAATATAATCAACTGATTTCGGTGTTGACCATCTGGTGATGTCCATGTGTAGAGTCTTTTCTTGTGTTCTAGGAAGAGGGGGTTTGCCATGACCAGTGCGTTCTCTTGGCAAAACTCTATTAGCCTTTGCCCTGCTTCATTCTGTGCTCCAAGGCCAAATTTGCCTGTTACTCCAGGTGTTTCTTGACTTCCTACTTTTGCATTCCAGTCCCCTATAATGAAAAGGACATCTTTTTTGGGTGTTAGCTCTAAAAGGTCTTGTAGGTCTTCATAGAACCGTTCAACTTCAGCTTCTTCAACGTTACTGGTTGGGACATAGGCTTGGATTACCATGATATTGAATGGTTTGCCTTGGAAACGAACAGAGATCTTTCTGTCGTTTTTGAGATTGCATCCAAGTACTGCACTTTGGACTCTTTTGTTGACCATGATGGCTACTCCATTTCTTCTAAGGAATTCCTGCCCACACTAGTAGATATAATGGTCATCTGTCTTCCATTAGCACTGAGTAAATTCTTATTATTTTTTTTATTTATTTTTTGACTGAGACGTGCAATTTGCAGGATCTTAGTTCCCAGACCAGGGATTGAACCTGGGCCCTCAGCAGGGGGAGTACAATGGTCTAACCACTTGCCCACCAGGAAATCCTCAGTAAATACTTTTTAGAATTAAACTCTTTTGAGTTATTTAATTCGATAACTCCAAATAGTCAGGATTGCATGCAGGCTCTACCCAGGCTAATGGGAACCCAGATAAGTGAATGATTTAGGATCTTCTCAAGGCTATATTTTACATCTTCTATTCCATATTTATTTAGTGGGATGACATGAAACTAATTTTCTGCTAGTGAATGTTTTAGACCAAAGCAGAATTTTCTCTAATTCCTTTCACTGGCCAAGGCAGTGTCCATTTTCTGATAATAGTAAGCAACATACCCCCCACTCTTACATTGCCCTTACTCTTGTCCTTGAGTTTGTTTGGGTTTTTTATTGTTTTTCCTGTTATTGTTTTGGGCAATTTCCCAAACCAGAACACTTTAAGGAATTATTAAGTGATTTAAGACTTAGAAATTAAAATAAAACAATAATGCCAAAAACACTGAACCATACATAATGAAGTTTCAAAATCTTAGCTATGACCTGTGCTCATCCTAAAAATATTCAAAAAAGACTGAAGCTAATGAAAAGTTTTTTCCCTGTTTTCAATTTTGACAGAAGTGGATCTGGTTTGCAGTTGTTTATTTCAGGAATATTTTAACTCCATCTACAGAGGGTTGCTCCAGGCAATTGCCTAGTAGGCAATTGGTCCTAATAGGCAATAGGTCCTTAATCTGGCTCCAGTTACCCCTATCAGGAAACTGCTCGAGAACCCTATGACTGGAATGGTTAGTAAGTATCCACATCAGACATATATTGGACAAATGCTTTATAGAACTTTCTAAATCTGGACAATTTATTAAAACTTGGCCTCCTATGATGAGATCCTGACTCAGGGGTCACGGATGCACCCCAGGGATCAACATTTTTATAAAGCCCTCTGGATTCCTGATGCAGGTAATCACATGGACCCTTCTCTGAGAAACACAGCTTAGTGATTCTGTGCTCTGTCTGTAAGTAAATATTCTTTAACAAGGTCTGTCCTTGATATTAATTTTCCCCCACCATTTCTGCAGGACCTGTCTCAGACAACACTGTGGTTGAGTTGATGTCATCCATGCAGACTGAATCTGGCAAACACAAAGATGCTTATCTTGCCTCAAACATTTTTTTCACAGTCTACTGAACATTTCATTTGACCTCAAATTTTTTTCTTAATTCCAAGAAATTACAATAATCTTGTTGTCTTTCTGAGTCTTATCTCTGTCTCTCTTACCAGATTTCACCAGCACTGGTCTCGGCTCACATCCAGTTCAATGCTCAGACTATTGCATCTTGTTTCCACCTCCAGTATCCCATGGAAGCTGCACTTGTCAAGGCAATAACAACCCCATTTGATAATCAGAAATGCTGCACCTTACCAGATCTCTCACAACATGTGACACTATCAGTAGCCTTCCCTGAACTGCCCTTTATCCTTGGTTTATTTGCAAATACTCTGTTCTGGTTTCTTTTCTACCTCTCGAGCCAATCTCTGGCAGTCCCATTTGTAGCCTCACCAGACTCCTTGGGTCAATGCCGGGTTATCTCGCCTTGTCACTCATTCTAGGAGGTTGGATCTGTTCCCATCTGTACAGCAAAGTCTCAAGTCTCTCAGCCTAGATCCCTCCCCTGGCCTGGGTTTCAGTCTTTTTACACCAACCAGTTATTTCCAAAGCTCCCTTTAAAGGTCCCCAACACACTACAAACTCAACATATCCAAAATTAACCTCACCATTTCACTCTCTCCCAAACTGACCCTTTTGGGACACTACCCCTTCATGTTAGCCCTGGTAGTCACCAAGCCTTAGCCAGGGTGCTGTGGTTAATTAGTAATTCTTGTCATGGGTACAAATAGGAGGCTGGCAGTGAATATGCCTGGGAATCACAGACCTTGCCTAGGAAGGACTCCGTGAGTTGGACAGGAGGGCTCAGTAAACTCTGGATTCCCTTCTCTACTTATGGGTCTCTCGCTAGAAAACAAAACATTGGGATTACCTCTGAAAATGTTGTCCTTAAGAAGTATTTCCTGGAGAAAAATAGTATTTTCAACATATGGTGATGAAATAACTGCATACCCACATGCAAAGAAATTAAGTCAAACTCCTACATCATACCATCCAGAAAAATCAACTCAGAGTGGATTAAAGACCTGAAATTAGGGACTCTATAAAACTCTTAGAAGAAAACAGTGGTAAATCTGGATGTCCTTGGCTTTGGCAATGGTTTCTTAGACATAACAGCAAAAGCACAAACAACAATAGAAAAACAAATTGGACTTCATCAAAATTAAGAACTTGTGCTTCAAAGAACACTCTTAAAAGTGAGGGACTTTTCTGGTGGTCCAGTGGCCAAGGCTCCCCACTGCCAATGCAGGGGGCCCAGGTTCAAGCCCTGGTTAGGGAATCAGATCCCACATGTCACAACTAAGAGTTTGCATGCTGCAACTATAATCAGATTCCACATGCTGCAACATAGACCCAGTGCAGCCAAATAAATAAAAATAATTTTTTTTAAAGTGGAAAGGCCACCCACAGGATGAAAGCAAACCACATATCCAAGAAAGGAAATATAGCTAGAACACACTTTAAAAAAAACTCTTAGAATTCAAAAATAGCTAGATTAAAATCCAATAGAAGTGGATAAAGGATAAGAACAGATATTATTAAAGAAGGTATTCAAAGAGCTAACAAAGACATGAAAAGATGGTCAACATCATTAGGCATAAGCATGATGTAAATCAAAACTGCAGGAAGACAGTACTTTATACCCACTAAGATAGCTATAGCAAAAAGGACATATAATAGCAAGTATCGGAGAGGACATAGAGAAATCAGAATCTTTGTATACTCAATAGGAATGTAAATGATAAAGTCACTTTGGAAAAAAAAATCTGGAAATTTCTTCAAAAACTTAAACCATCTGACCTAGCAATGTCATTTTTATGTATGTATCTAAGAAAAAATGACATACGTCCACATAAAAATTGGTACATGAATAGTCATGGCAGCATCATGCATAATAACTAAAAGTAAAAAGAACCAACCAACAAATGGATAAACAAAATGTGGTATATCCAGGTAATAGGGTATTCTTCAACCATAAAAAAAAAAAATGGAGCACTGGCATATGCTGCAACATAGATGAAGTAAAAGTAGCCAGACAAAAAAGGCCAAACACTGTATGATTCCATTCATGTGAAATGCCCAGAACAGGCAAGTTCATAGAGCTAAAAAGTAGATTAATGGTTGCCTGAGGTCAGGGAGTGGGTGGATGGGGTTAGAAGTTTATGTTAAAGGATATGGGGTTTCTTTTTGTAGTGATGAAAATGTTCTAAAATTCGTTGCAGTGACGGTTGCATGATTCTATAAATATACTAAAAACAACTATTGAGTTCCATACTTTAAATCGGTAAATTTTATGTACATTAATTTTTATCTCAGTAAAACTGTTACCAAAAAAAGGGAAGAAGTAATTGCTACAACCAAACTCACCATGATACAAAATACAAGGCACAGGCTTAAACATTTCCAGTTACCCCAAACCAGGAACTTCAGAACAAATTCATTGTGTTCTACTATCACAGATGATTTGAGGGGTTTTAATCATGTTAGTCTCACCTAAATATATTTGCTTTGCTTATTTTACTTATTATTTGATCTCATCTTTTATGTTTTACTTTTAAAAATGTCTATAAAAACACTTCCATTCTTGAAAGTTCTCTGCCCTGAGCAAAGAAGGAAGGAAAAGAGGACCTGGTTACCACAGGCCTTTCCGTCTCTCTCTTAGCGTTTCAGGTCAGTCAGTACAGAACTAGAGAAACTCTGAATTCACTGCCCCCCAAAAAAGGAAGTCTATTTTCTTTCGACGTGACCAAATCTAGTAACTCGGAAAACAAAAGAGAAATTTTTTTCTTCCTTTGGTCTTCCAGCTCAGGGTAATACTAAGCCTAGTGTCACATACACACACAGTAATAACGCAGGAGAATTTCTGGAAAAGCTCTGTCATCTTAAGCCTGAAATTCTCCAGTTGCTACATGAGAAAATCCAGGAATGAAATCTTACACCTGAGATTCACTTTGCTGTTCTTCAGGAGAAGCCTGAAGGAGGAGGAAAGCAGGAAGCCACTGGGGAAAGATTCTTGAGGGTCACCAATGAGCGGTGAGGTAATGCCAGGTCCCCTCACAAAGCAGGGGGGAGGCCCCACAGACTGTCTTTGATTAAACTGTTAGAGTCCCACTCACACCATGCCCCTATTTTAAACCAGGCGGTCTTGTCCGGTGAGTCCCAGAGGCAAGGCTCCAGAGAGACTATTTTACTCCCATATCCTCCCAGTTCTTCTCTTAAGCATGAGAAGCAAAAGGAATTGCCTGGAACCAGGACTGTATCCAATCAGATTGATTTATAAGACAGAGGTGGCTGTACCTTCTCCAAGATACCACCTTATACAAAAGAAAACTAATCACAGTTAACAACACAGGACTTGACTAAAATTTAACCAAAAAGCACCACTCTTTTCTATCCTCTGAGCTTTCCGAAAACAATTAATTTTTAGTATGAGGTTCTTAACCCTGGATGCACAGAAACAAAGTGATTCTAATTGGATTGGTGTCTGATGACCTGACAACAGCCATCTCTATGTTCTCCTTGGTACCAAAGGCTCAACTGAGTTTGAGACTCACCGATCCAAGGCCTGCCCTTTGTCAGGCACTTTCCTAACTGGTCTCAGCATATTACACTCACAACAATGCTGTGAGGTCATTATTTTTATTACTTTGCAAATAAAGAAACTGAGAAAAAAAGAAGATAAAAATAGACTCACCAAGGCTTGAATCCAGGTGTGAATTTAAAAATATATATATATATATCAGAGCATTTCTTAGCTACCCGGGACTGAGCCTCTTTAATAGCCCACAGGGTGCCTCTCCTATGCAGCTCTACTTATGCACCAGGCACCAGAATCAGAGGCAGCTCAGACGCATCAGCTCACAGAACCACAGCCCAAGCATCTACGTTCCCACCCTGACAACATTCCCACCAGCTGTCCCTTCGCTCCACCTTTTCTGAGAGTTCCTTCCCTGGGAATCCTTCCCTGGTGTCATTGCCATTCAGAGATAACACCAACTACTTTACCCCCTAGAGAACGTTCTACCCAGATCTCCTCCCCAGCTGGTATCCTCTTAGACATCCCCCTGACCTTTCTCGTCGTGGAGTGAGAGCATCACCTGGCCGACTTGGATCCAGTCTCTCTCTCAGCTGGTCTGGAGGAAGGTCACCCTGTCTCAGAGCTAATGAGGAAGTGGTTAGCTTTACTGGAGTTCAGCTCAGACCAGCCCAGCCCAGCAGCCAATATTGTTCAAAGAATTAGACACGAGGCCAGGTGCACTTTGCCCCAGCAGTCATTCAATTATCCCTGACTTCCTGGGCTTTTTACATGTTGTTCATTGTTTAGTCGCTCAGTTGTGTCTGATTCTTTTGCAACCCCCAAGGAAATGGCACCCCACTCCAGTACTTTTGCCTGGAGAATCCCATGGAGGGAGGAGCCTGGTAGGCTGCAGTCCATGGGGTCACAAAGAGTCGGGCACGACTGAGTGACTTCACTTGACTTGACTTGACTTGGACTGCAGCAGGCCAGGCTCCTCTGTCCATGGGCTTTTCCAGGCAAGAATACAGAATGGGTTGCCACTTCCTTCTCCAGGGGATCTTTCTGACCCACCAGGGTCAGAAATCCAGGGATCCAACCACCATCTCCTGCTTGCCAGGTGAATTCTTTACCGGTGAGCCACCTGGGAAGCCCCTTCCCCCAGTAACTGAACATCCTCTCCATTACTGGGGTATCACATGGCTCCCAGTACAACAGTGCCAATGTGCTGACCTTCCTTCTGGAATTTAACAGGGACCTTGGACTTTGACTTGAACTTGGGCTTCCCTGGTAGCTCAGCTGGTAAAGAATCCACCTACAGTGCAGGAGACCTGGGTTCAATTCTTGGGTTGGGAAGATTCCCTGGAGAAGGGAAAGGCTACCCACTCCGGTATTCTGGCCTGGAGAATTCCATGGACTGTATGGTCCATGGGGTCGCAAAGAGTCTGAGTTACATGCACTTTGGACTTTGAAATTAATTTTCTTCTGTCTTTGGAATAGAGGACACTTTGGTCTTTTTTCTTTGTTGACCATGAGGAAAAGAATGGAGGGAGAATTACCACAGAGCCAGTCCCAGGGTTCTCAGTGTCACAGACACATTTCCTGAGCCTGACACGGGCAATGAGAACTTATTTCTCCCCATTTTTAGTCAGCTCCCTATAAACTGTTAGTCTACTATTCTTTGTGGAGAAGGAAATGGCAATGCACTCCAGTAGTCTTGCCTGGAAAATTCCATGGACAGAGAAGCCCAGCGGGCTACACCCCATGGGGTCGCAGAGTCAGACACGACTGAGAGGCTAACACATGCATACTGTTCTTTGAGTCAAGGTGTTTAAGACCACAGCCTTTGGGGACTGGCAAATTAGGATGCGAATCCCAATTCCAATGCTATTCTTTGACTCCCACATTTATCACCAACAAGGATTTGGAAATCTTAGACTAGACCTTCCATAACTGAACCGCCTACTCTGTGCTCATAACAGCAGTGACACAATTAAGGGGTTAAAAAAACTAAGGTGCAATAGGGGTGTTTGTAGGGAGCTCTGAACTCTGCCTTAAAATGGTACCAAGATACGTAAGAATATACTGAAGGTAGAAAGAGGAGATTCCAACATCTTCCATTAATTACTTTTCTAAGGAGCCTTTCAACCCTACTCTACCTGCCTTGAGAGTGTTTTGCCATTTGCCTCCCAACCTCACTCAGACCAGGAACCAACAGCAATTAGCCTCATCTACCACAAGCCTAGAAGGCTTAATCACCCTAATCTCGTGGTATTGCAAAGGCTGCTAGGAAACTAAAATTGGTGTTATTAATAAGCAAACCAAATACAAAGGAAGCCACAGAAAGCTAAGTTCAAATTCTCATTTAAGTTTCTATTTTAAAAGCTAAAATACAGCAAACATCAGTGAGAAAACTTGAAATAAGTCATTAGGCTTCTCAACAGACACAATTTGGACATATTTCTCACCAAATGACTTCTGAAAGTGCAGTGAAAACTCTGATTTCTATTGGTAGCCAACTAGAGAGTTGCCCTGACTTTATAACTCTGCAGCAACGTCTTTGCATTTGGTGGACATACAATTCTCCCCAGTAAGAACCTTCCACAGTTTTCAAATGCAGCCCATGTGATTGCTCCAGAAGTTGGTTTGCCACCCAATGTGTTCAGCCCTGAATCTAAGGATGGTCCCCAATTCCAACTTGACTATTTAGTCTGATCATTAAGCAGTTCCATTGTCTTTCTTCCATTTGTTGCTTTATTTATGCCTTCTCCCCCGCCCCACCAAACTTTCAGTCCATCCCTCTCCCACCCCACCTCCCCCTTGGCAACCACAAGACCATTGTCTGTGTCTGTGAGTTTGCTTCCGTTTCGTAGATGAGTTCATTTCTGTCATATTTTAGATTCCACATATACGTGGTATCATATGTTGTTTGCTTTTTTCTGAATTACTTCTAAATGATGATGAGGTCTATTTAGCAAGTATCTATTCTGTGCCAGATAGATGGCACAGATGCTGGGCAAAGTGCTTGGCTTATCTTATCTCTAATGTACACAAGATCTACACAAGGTAGATCACAGTCTCCAACCCCAATTACAGAAACTGAGGTTCAGGGAAATCAAATACCTTGTTCTTAGACACGTAATTGGTGGTTACAGAGCTAAGATTTGGATTCAGATAACTCAGGATCTTTGTCATTGTGAACACTACTCCTGATTTATAGAGATGTCCTAGTCACAGCTTCTACCCTGAACACCAGGACCACATCCTTTCTCCTATTACTTGACCTTGAGTGGCTCAACCAATCAGAAGAGGCCTTAGTATACGATTAACTGTTTCAGATAGTCAAAAAAATTTTCTGGAGAACTTACATCAAAACCAAAATTGTTACTTTGGGCAAACTCACTAATGTTGAAGTAGGCAACGTTAAACCAGCCCTGTTTATTCATCTACTTCTATATTCTCTCCAGGACATATTTATATGAATTCATCCAGCTTGCTCTGTCCAAATGCCATCCTCTCCATTTCAGAAGCTTACTAAGGTTCTGCTGAGGTTGAGGAAGGTGGTAACCACTCTTAGCATTTTCCAGGCTTAAAGCATGCCAGCCATTCTGTGAGGAGAGGAACTCTAGGGTCATGAGGAAAAGTTCCTCTTATAGATGTCTTTCAGCAAACAAATGAAATGACAATGATATAATTTGAATGTTTTTTGTGTGTATTAGTCGCTCAGTCGTGTCCAACTCTTTGCGATCCCATGGACTGTGGCCTGCCGGGCTCCTCTGTCCATGGGATTCTCCAGGCAAGAATACTGGACTGGGTTGCCATTTCCTTCTCCAGAGGAACTTCCCAACCCAGGGATCGAACCCTGGTCTCCTGCATCGCAGGCAGGTTCTGTACCATTTGAGCTATAGGGAAGTCCTGTATGCTTGAATTTGAATGTTAACATTTTATAAATGCCTAGTGAAATAATGTGTCTAGATAAAGACTAGACTGCCCCATCACAAGTTGGCAAACTGGTCACTAGATGCCTTCTGGTAGAAGTATGCAATACCATTTATACAGGATTATTGCTGGGAAAATGTACCTGAATCAGATCAAACCTCAATTCTAGAGTGTATATCCAACAATGTAATTTCTTTTTGCATTGACTGTATAAAAGATGTACATTCACTATAAGGGTATCTCTTACATCCATCACTGATGAAAGCAAAGGATATAACATGAAAAAGTAACTTAATAAAAAGGCTTTTCCACTGGAATTTAAATTAATGAGGTCCATCTAAGATAATCTCTCTGCTGGTGATTAATTTGATTCAAGGATAGATGTAGAAGGCCCACAGGAGTATCTGTAGTCTATGGTTGGATACCAAATGCTTCAGTCAGGCTGTGTGTGTGTGTGTGTGTGTGACTTGAATTCTCTTATTGTAACATTTTGCAGTGGAAAAATTTAAACATAAACAGAAGTAGAGAGATTAATGTAATGAACACTTGTACCAACCTCCAGCTTCAGCAGTTGACAGCTCATGTCCAGCTTTGTTCCATCTGTATTTCCCTTGAAACACATGACCTGATCCTTCACCCTAGAGCATTTAAACTGACTTCTTAAGAAAAAAGAAATAGTGGTCTTGCCTGGAGGCAGACTTCTGGTCAACTCTGCTAGAGGTCAAATGGTCCTGCATCACCTGAACTATAGGCCAAGCTTCTCAATTCACAAAATTACATCAGCTTTTCTCTCTATCTAACAGGCATCCAATGAACAGAAGCTCTTCTACTTTTGAACTGGTTGGGTTCTTGGAGCATTTTTCCAAATCTGTTTGTGCTAGGGCCTGAAGAGGCACCATGCAAGTTACTCTTAACATCACTTGTTTGTGGTAGGCAATTTTGAGGAATTTTTGCTCTCTGAACCATAGAAGTTCATGAGTTGAAAAAATGCCTTATAGCTGCCTCAGGTCAACAACTGAGAGGAACTGACTTTCGGGCTCTAACCAAACAGCTCAGTCTTTGCTTGGCTGCCGCTATATTTAACCCAGAACACTGCTATATTTAAAATGGTTAATCAACAAGGACCTACTGTATTGCACATGGAACTCTGCTCAATGTCATGTGACAGCCTGGATGGGAGGGGAGTTTGGGTAAGAAGGGATATATCTATATGTATGGCTGAGTCCCTTCATTGTTCACCTGAAACTATCACAACATTGTTTGTTAACTGGCTATACCTCAATACAAAATAAAAAGTTTAAAATAAAATAAGTAAAACCAAAAGAAAGTCTATATATTTAATAGTATGCTACCATCACTCATCTAGAGCCAGATATCCTGGAGTCAGAAGTCAAGTGGGCCTTAGGAAGCATCACTACCAACAAAGCTAGCGGAGGTGATGGAATTCCAGCTGAGTTATTTCAAGTCCTAAAAGATGATGCTGTTAAAGTGCTGCACTCAATATGCTAGCAAATTTGGAAAACTCAGCAGTGGCCACAGGACTGGAAAAGGTCAGGTTTCATTCCAATCCCAAAGAAAGGCAATGTCAAAGAGTGTTCAAACTACTGCATAATTGCACTCATCTCACATGCTAGTAAAGTAATGCTCAAAATTCTCCAAGCCAGCCTTCAACAGTACATGAACTATGAACTTCCAGATGTTCAAGCTGGGTTTACAAAAGGCAGAGGAACCAGAGATCAAATTGCCAACAGCTGTTGGATCATAGAAAAAGCAAGAGAGTTCCAGGAAAACATCTGCTTCTGCTTTATTGACTATGCCAAAGCCTTTGTGTGGATCACAACAAACTGTGGAAAATTCTAAAGAGATGGGAATACCAGACCACCTTTCCTGCCTCCTGAGAAATCTGTATGCAGGTCAAGAAGCAGCAGTTGGAACCAGACATGGAACAATGGACTGGTTCCAAATCAGGAAAGGAGTACATCAAGGCTATATATTGTCACCCTGCTTATTTAACTTATATGCAGAGTACATCATGTGAAATGCAGGGCTGGATGAAGCACAAGCTGGAATCAAGATTGCCGGGAGAAACATCAATAAACTCAGATATGCAGATGGCAGAAAGTGAAGAGGAACTAAAAAGCCTCTTGATGAAAGTGAAAGAGGAGAGTGAAACAGCTGCTTAAAGCTCAACATTCAAAAAACTAAGATCATGGCACCCAGTCCCATCACTTCATGGTAAATAGATGGGGAAACAATGGAAACAGTGAGAAACTTTATTTTGGGGGGCTCCAAAATCACTGCAGATGGTGACTGCAGCCGTGAAATTAAAAGACACTGGCTCCTTGGAAGGAAAGCTATAACCAACCTACCAGGCTCCTCCGTCCATGGGATTTCCCCAGGCAAGAATACTGGAGTGGGTTGCCATTTCCTTCTCCAGGGGATCTTCCTGACCCAGGGATCAAACCCAGGTCTCCCACATTGTAGGCAGACGCTTTACCATCTGAGCCACCAAGAAAGTCATAACCAACCTAGACTGCATATTAAAAAGCACAGACATTACTTTGCCAACAAAGGTCCATCTAGTCAAAGCCATGATTTTTCCAGTGGTCATGTATGGATGTGAGAGTTGGACCATAAAGAAAGCTGAGCACCGAAGAAGTGATGCTGTTGAGCTGTGGTGTTGGAGAAGATTCTTGAGGGTCCTTTGGACTGCAAGGAGATCCAATCAGTCCATCCTAAAGGAGATCAGTCCTGAGTACTCATTGGAAGGACTGATGCTGAAACTGAAACTCCAGTACTTTGGCCACCTGATGCGAAGAGCTGACTCATTGGAAAAGACCCTGATGCTGGGAAATATTGAAGGCAGGAGGACAAGGGGACAACAGAGGATGAGATGGTTGGATGGCATTACTGACTCAGTGAACATGAATTTGAGTAAACTCCAGGAGCTGGTGATGGACAGGGAAGTCTGGTGTGCTGCAGTCCATGGGATTGCAAAGAGTCAGACATGACTGAGTGACTGAACTGAACTGAATTGAACCATTTACCTAATACTGAAGAAGGGGAAGATACAAATTCATATATTTGTATATATATAATTATGCATATATATAAACACATACAGGTATATATTTACTTATACTTTAGAAAAGAGAAGGATAAAGCACATTTGTTTAATAGTTATCATAGGGGAAGCTAGAGATCAAAGTGGAGAGAAGAAGAAGAGAAGCTAGAACTTCTCTGAATATAACTGACTGTATAGATTTGACATTAGAACTATGAAAATTCTTTACATAACTGCAAAACAACCTTAGGTCAAAATTAAAAGAAAGCCACTCTTAAATGGAAAGCAAATGAAACAAACAAACTTTGCTGTGTATTGAATGAGAAGCATAGCCTGAGAGGAAATAAATTCAAATGATTTAAAAACAGCAATTTCACTGCGAACCCTGGTGGGTTAGATCCTAAGGACAGAAATCACCTTAAAAATCTTAAACTGTTTTCAGAAATCATTCTCCTAGCAATGATATTAATATCATCATTCTGAAACACAGATAGTAAAGCCAAAGTAATTATATTAATATTGCTTGGAATCAAGATTTTAGGCATAAAGAAAATTTACAAATACAAAATCAAAGAAGTTAAATAGAAGTCCTACAATACTAAGTCCAAATTCAAAATTTTAGCAGGAACTCATGATGTATTTTCTCCTAAATAATTTTTATCATTCTGTCCACTGAATCAGCCTAGAAACAATGACCAGCTCATAAGCAATGAGCAGCCCTAAAGCCAACTTGTGATCTTTAAACATCATTTCTCACAAAAGGAACTAAGTCTCCTTGAAGAAATTGCTGATTCTTGGTCTGTAGCAGGAAATGTACAAAATGTACCTAGAACATTTGTCATAATGGACAGCAGTTATCAAAAACCACTGGGGTTGTATTCAAAGAATTCAGCAAATAGAAAGAGACTCTCAGAGGCAAAAGATGGAAATTTTTGAAAACCAACAAGAATAATGACTAAAATGAACTGAAACACATCAAATATGTTAAAATCCATGAGGCTATAATTATACTCAACAACAAAAACTCATTGATCACCCTTGGAGGATGACTGAGAACCAAGTCATCATTCTGAACAGTTAAGAATAAAGGACTTAACCTGCCCTTACTGTGCAAACTGTATCTTGGGGTAACCAAGATACTTTTAAGGGAAAGTTTCTCTTTATAGAAGACTTCCATCAAATAAATGGAGGAATGATAGAATTAGACTACTATCATTTTGCAACCCCTAGTGAATAATGAATCTATCAAAGATGATGAACTACAACAAACAGACAACTTGTCGCACCATTGCCCCCTGAGAGAAGTACGCTTATGAAACTTTCTTGATAGAAAATTGTATCTAAACCAGATAAAACTTTCCATTCTAGACGGTAGGTCTAAAGAATTAGTCTACAGGAAATGCTGGTGAGAGGAACAAGTTACGGATGAAATGACACTCAGGGTTGCAAAATAGAAAATGTGAAATACTACAGATGACTCTGTTTCTTCCATGTATAAATTGAAAAGGAAAAAAGATTAAACAGTTATAGATTAAAAGAAAATTAAAAGAAGGCATGGACCAATTCTCTGCTGTGGTTTTGTTTTTTTCTTTTCGGCTGCACCATGCAGCATGGGAGATTTTAGCTCCCCAACCAGGGACTGAACCCAGGTCAGTGAGAGTTCAGAGTCCTAACCACTGGACTGCCAGGGAATTCCCCAAACAAATTCTTTTTTTTTTTTTTTAATTATAAAAATAGGTAAATTCCATTTTGGGGTGTGAAAACGGTTATGTGGTTTCGGTTCTTTAAGAGTCCTTATTTAGCGATATGTATAGTTATGGATGGAGTGATTTGCTGTCTTAGATTTGCTTCATAAGAATCCATTCTGGTTGTAAGGGAAGGGAGTGTGGTACAGGGCAGCAGAAATGAAACAAGCCTAGGCAAAAGCTAAATGCCAAAGCAATTGGGCAATGATGGCACATAGGAGTTTATTACATTATTCTATTTTTGTTGATTTTGACATGCTTTATTAGTAAACTTTAAAATGAGAACACTTTAGTTACACACACACATGCACACCCTGAGTTTCCCAACTTCTTGTTCTTGTTTTGAGCAAAGGATCTGGGTCAATAAGGGGTGAGTAGTGTTTTTTTGGTTCCAACCATCAAGGTATTTATTTCTTTAGAGACAGTGTTAAGCACATTCTCATTGGACAGTTTCCAGAGAAGGGACTGTCCCACCATAACGCCATGTGCCAATCCTCTAATTTCACATTCTGAATCTTGCCTTTCAGAAAATGTAAATGAAGTCTCCTGAATTGGAAGGTAAATTTGGAGTTCAGAGCACTACAATATTAGTATTGAAACATAAGAACTGTTCTCCTGTGTTAGCATCTCAAGGATATAAGGATCTCGGCCAGTGGGCGCAGAGAGAAACAGAAGTAGCCCGCTTATAGATACAGGAGCCTGTGACCTGGAAGCAAAAGGGGTGGAGAAGGAAGAGGCAGCTTGCCCACTTGAGGTTAGGTCTCAGGCATCTACAGGTATCTTGGGGGTGTCTTTAGCCTCTCACAGTGTGATTTGAGATTCTGTGTCTCCAATGGTCAGAGAAATCTGAGCTGATGGCAGGGCTACAAGCAATTAGATCCACTGCCATTCATGAATTACCATTCCAGGCCACGTACTAAGCATTTTATGTACATTCCTCCGTGAATCGTGCCAGTCTCCCCTCTCTCACGGCACAGGCATCACCACCACAATTTTACAGGTAAGAAAAAGGAGGTTCAGAGAGGTTGAGTTATTCTCTCAGGGTCACACAGCCAGCAAGTGACTTCATTTGTCCTCTAACTTATGGAATTCTGCCTTCAAAAGCCTTCCCCCACTGTCTGGGTTTGGCAGGCCACAGGTGGCATTTTGTGGGCACCAAAGCCCAGAGCATTTCCTGGATGAAAATCCTGCCCACTGAAATAAGGCCAACAGCACCATCAGGGAAAGGATGAAGACCTGTTACCAAAGGTGAATGACTTCAGAAGACAACTGATATCTCTGTTGCTTATCTGGGCAGCAAATCCAGGACAAAAAACATCCAGAAAACCCGGCAGGGGCTGGTGGGCAGTGAGGAAGGAGAAAGTATATTTCACAGCTCCTTTTTCCCATCACCTTCCATCACTTTTAAATAAATTGACCACAAATGTATTTTATAGACCCAAGCAGCCCCTCGTCCCTCGTGGCAAGTAATGCACTAAAGGCTCATTTATTTAGCGTCCTATTGATTAGCAAGTAGCGCACTGCCGTGTGTGAAAACAGACAGCTTGCGGGAAGCTGCCATGTAGCACACGGAGCCCGGCGCTCTATGGTGACCTCGATGGTGGGGATGCAGACAGGCTGGGACAGGGGTCTAACAGGGGAGGGGTACGTGTATACATATGGCTGATCCATTTCACTGTACAGCAAACTAACACAATATTGTGAGCAACTATACTCCACTTTTTTAAAACACAGAAAGTAGTGATACATACAGTGAGAACTGATGACTGTGAAGATGACCCAGAGGCAGCGAGATATCCTCAAGAGGTTTATGACCCACAAAATGCTATTACATTCCAGAGGCAGAGCATTAAATGTATCTTATTGAATTAAATTTATCTGACAACTGTTCAGCCGCATATGGTTATGTGAAATCTATATAACCCAGAATACTTGATTACCCAGGATAAACATGTTCTCTGACCATGCTGGCTTTTCTGCTGCTGGATAACGATAAACACAACCTCCACCACATATAGTTATTCTACCACATGAAGAGTGGAAGACAGATAAAACTGAACTGGAACGAATCTAGTAGAAAATAACCAAGAAATTGTCCTTTCAAAATGTATCATTTAGGACTTCCCTGGTGGTGCAGTGGTTAGGAATCTGCCTGCCAATGTAAGAGACACAGGTTCGACCCCTGGTCCAGAAAGATCCTACATGTCTCAAGGCAACTAAGCCCACGCGCCACAACTACTGAAGCCCGAGTGTCCTAGAGCCTGTGCTTGTCAACAAGAGCAGCCACCTAAATGAAAGGTCCACACACAACTAGGGCAGCCCTCACTCGCTGCAACTAGAGAAAGCCCACACACAGCAACAAAGTCCCAGCACAGTCAAAACTTAAAAACAAAAAAATAAAATTCAAAGAAATGTATCATTTGTATGGAGAAATTAAGCACTAAAATTTAGGGGCCTGCAGTGGTTCTCCAGTACATTTGAGAAGGCCTCCCACCACTATTATCCTGTTTAAGGAAATAATATATGTAAATTCTTGTATATGCCCAATAATTGGTAAGGGCTTCTATGTGTCGGGCTTCCCTTGTGGCTCAGCTGGTATCCGCCTGCAATGCGGGAGACCTGGGTTTGATCCCTGGGTTGGGAAGATCCCCTGGAGAAGGGAAAAGCTACCCACTCCAGTATTCTGGCCTGGAGAATTCCATGGACCGTATAATCCTTGGGGTCACAGAGTTGGAATGGACTGAGCGACTTTCACTTTCATTTTCTTTCTAAGAGTCAGCTATTGTTATTACTATTATAATTATTAAAATGATCCTTGCTTTGCAGGTCCTTAGAACTACAGTGATGGAAACTGTCATGTATTGTCTTTTATTTTGTCTTCAGAAGAGGAGTGGGTGTGTGTTTTTGGTCTTAGTTTGAGTTCAGATTCCCTCAAACATAGTACAGTCTAGTAATGACCATTGTATTCCCTGTTTCATGTTTTTAACTTATCCCAAATAAGAAAATAATGAAAAGCAGGCACAAGACAAAAACACTACAGTATTTCAAAAATGCAGAATCATTGTGAAAAAAAGCACTATGAGCAGGTTTGTCAAGTGACGTTCCTCAGATGCTATAAGCCAGCAGAGGATGCTGATGCTCTTCTTGTCTCTCCAGAATCAGCCAGGGTTCTTCAAGGAAGTAGAACCAATAGAAAGATTTCTTTAAAAAAAAAAATTGGCTCATGAAATTATGGCTCTGGCAAATCCAAAATCTGCAAGGTGGATCAGCAGGCTGGAGAATCAGGAAGAGCAAATGTTGCAGTTCAAATCCAAAGGCCATTGACTGACAGAATTCATGCTTGACCCAGGGAAATCAGTCTTGTTTTATTCAGGCCTTCAACTGATTGGGTAAGGCTGACCACACTAGGGAAAGCAATCTCCTTTATTCAAGCCCACTAATTTAAATTTTAGTTCAGTTCAGTTCAGTCGCTCAGTCGTGTCTGACTCTTTGCGACCCCATGAACCGCAGCACGCCAGGCCTCCCTGTCCCCATCTCAAAACAATCTCACATAAGCACATATGTTTGACAACATATCTGGGCAGCACAGCCCAGCCAAATTGTCCCTTAACTGTCACAATCTCTCTCTCTTACATACACACACACACACAGGCACACGCACACTTGATCATGATTCATCACAAAGTGAGGAAGGAAGTACCTAGGTCATAATGCCAAGCTACCAGGGGTCTTCTGGAGCCCTCCAAAGAGGTTACTTGTCTGATGAGACCGTCAGCATATCAATTTCAAGATATGATTTTTTTTCTTCTTTCATGAGAAAAATAATCCATTGATTCAGAAAACAGGCACTATTTAACTGAGATGCTTTTTTTCAGCACCTCCGAGGTAAATATTGCTATGTCCCCATTTTCACAAACTCTTCAGTTAAGTGATTTGTCCCAGCATCCTTCAGCTAATAGAAGAACCTAAATTTGAACACAGGACTTCAGCCTCCATGTGACTTGTGATTTCTCTTCATGCTGCCCAAGAGGTAAGGAAAGAAAGAAGATCAGAAAAATTCTTCTAACAGAAGAAACCTGTGATGGTAAGTGTGCAATATTCCATGCTATTCCCTTATTTCATCTCTATTTGGGGGTCTTATGGGCAGGAATACTCACTCAGGTAAACAACCAAACCTGTAGACTGCAACCCATACCTCCTCTTCTAAAGGGATTTGGGGATGCCTTTGGTAACAAGACATGCCCATATTTCCAGTGCATTACACCCTCTTGACAATTGTCGGTTGCAGATTCTTACTGAGGCCCTGGAAAAGCTCTCATCCAGGCCATCTGCCTGGCCTCTTATCTCTGCCAGCCCCAAATTTAGACTAACGGTTGCTCATAATTTGTGGCAGAGCTATTCCAAAGAACCACTTGCTCAGAGGCAGGCAGCTGGTGACAAGGCTGCACTTTGATCTCTTGCTGGCCCCTTCTAGAGCTTGGGTGACCAACAGCAGGGCTTCATCTGTCTTCAGCTCATGCTCAGAATCACCCTTGCTTGTGGCTGGGTGCTTTGAGTGTGGAAACACTGAGTTGGAGTTATGTAACAGGAGGATAGTAATAGAATCATGTGTGCTGTTCACTTATAAAAATTTGTGTTGGACCAAGGGGGATGGGGAGTGGGACTAAATTGGGAGATCAGAATTGACATATATGCACTACCATATATAAAATGGGCATCCCCGGTGGCTCAGACAGTAAAGAATCTGCCTGCAATGCAGAATATCTGGGTTTGATCCCTGGGTCGGGAAGATACCCTGGAGAAGGGAATAGCAACTCATTCCAGTATTCTCGCCTGGAGAATTCCATGGACAGAGGAGCCTGATGGGCTACCATCCCATGGGGTTGCAAAGAGTTGGACATGACTGAGCAACTAACACTGTCATTTACACTTACATATATAAAATAGATAACTAATAAGGGCCTACTGTATAGAATAGGCAACTCTACTCAATACTCTGTAATGACCTATATGGGAAAATAATCTAAAAAAGAGTCAGTATATGTTTATGCATAACCAATTCACTTTGCTGTAGAGCAGAAACTAACACAATATTTTAAATCAGCTCTGATGGCTCAGCGGGTAAAGAATCCACCTGCTATGCAGGAGACAAAGGAGATGAGACACAGGTTTAATCCCTGGGTCAAGAAGATACCCTGGAGGAGGAAATAGCAACCCACTCCAGTATTCTTGCCTGAAAAATTCCATAGAAAGGGTAGCCTGGTGGGCTATAATCCAAAGGGTCACAAAGAGTTGGACACGACTGAGTGAGTAAACACACATACTCCAGTAAAAATCAATTTTTAAAAAAAGTTTGTGTTGGTATTTGGGCTAGGAAAGTAGTCTATCTCTGTATTCTCCCTGTGGGCCCCAGATAACCGTATTACTGCTTTAGTCCGGTGCCTGGTCTCCAGGAAGACCAGCAGTAAGAGGCAGAGTGCTTGGTAGAGTCATGAGCTTGCTGGGTGCAGACATGAAAATAAAATACCCATCTGTGAAGTGTGACCAACAGCCACATCCAGAGCAAGCGGATCTGCCGTGGCCACCTTCTGGTGGGATAAAACAGGAGATCCTGCCTTCTCCCCCACTGTTGCTGCAACAGTAGGACAGTGCCCATTTGCCAAAGCTCTGCAAATCATGACTTACATGAAAAACAATGCAAGAGCAGTCAGTCTAAGCCAAGGCAATCATGGGCAAGTGGTAAATTTAAATCGACAAGAGGTAATCCTAGGCTGATGCAAAGATAATAACCAGAAACCAGGAACGCCGTTGCCTTAATTCAAAAAATGTGTTATCAGCAATAAGGCAATAATTCAGAGAGGATTCCTATTAAGAGAATCCTGCACTGGGAAGAAGACAGCAAGGCATTAATTCATTCAGATCTCAAAACAACATTATGAATCAGGAATATATCATTAGCACTATTTTCTCGATAAGGAAATAGGGCCAGGGAAGTTAAGTACACTTACACAAAGTAACACACTAGTGACATGATACTACCAGGATATGAAACCAGAAAGTATGACTCCCACATCTAAAGACTTAACCACTCAACTTACATGGCACCCTTATTTTGTATTTTTTTTATGCCTATGAGACATTAATAAGGCTGTTGAGATTTTTCTTTTCTTTTTCCCCATCTCATTTTGCATAAAAATATCACATACATTGATGTATAATATGGAAAATAATAAAATTGCATATTTTATATTTTATAATTTGGACTTCTTTCCAGCAAATAAGATCTTGTCTATGCCCTTTCTTCCAGAATTTTCCATATATGTGACTTGTACTGGGCTGGCCAAATTTTAAGCCAAATTAGTTTTTTGAAACATGAGATCACAGTGCTCATTTACCCTATACTATGTTGCCTCTTTCAGGTCATGTTGAGTTTTAGCTTCTTTTAAGAATGATTCCATTGTATCAGAAATTAAAACCTTAAATTAAGCTCTAATTTATTTTCATATATCAGTGAATAAGGTGAGACGAAACTGAAGCAAGATTTGGGTTTTCTGATTTTCAGATTTTGGAAAGAAGTTTTTTCCTCTTAGGGTCTTCCTAAAATCACACTGTGGAGCTAATCTCATTCTGCCTCTTCAGAAAGGGGAATAGAAATTTTATAGAAAAATTTTTAAGTCACTCCAATGGCTTTAAACTGTCCTGTGTTGTCACAGGTTAGCTGTATGGTGACCTAACTTTTAATTCAGTTGCAGTAATATTGTAATTTCTTGAAGCCTCAATTTTCTCAGCTACAAAATGGAGACAATATTCCCTGTTTTCTAAAGCTGTGAGATACAATTGAAGTAGTAAAGATGAAGACCCAACACAAGCCTGGCCCAAGAAAGGACACAGTAACAGTTAAAACGCCGCTAGTCTGAGCTCTACCAGTCACCAGCAATGTGACTCTAGATATGCTTGATACTTTTTTCTTTATGTGGGTCTAGACATCAAAGAGCCCTACTGACTCTCTTTGTGATTCCAAGATGTCCTCGGTCCTACCCACCACCCCCTCAGTGTGCTGACTGCACCCCACCACCCAGGCTGGCACTCAGAGCTGGTCCACGCTCCTAGCAGATTCTTGCATCCTCATTCACATCTATTATCTCCACGACATCTGAACTGAGCTAAACATGCTAATTATGCACTCCTCAAGTAATTGCACAAGTTTGAAGTTGCCTCCATTAAAATGAAAGTTTGGGCTGAAGAAAACTTCAGCTTGGAAAGGAGCGAAGATTCCCAAGTTTGCCAGAGAATTTTCTTAATGCCAAGACTAATCTAGACTTGAGCTAGACTAATGACTAATCTAGACTAATCTAGACTAACATGACTAATCTACAGCTGAGAGATTCCCCAAGCAAGCTCTCTTCTGTATCTTCCCAACCCCAGCACACTCCAGTGAAACTGCACCACCACTTCTCCCCATCCATTGTCATCATATTTTATTTGGAAACAAACTGGTCCAAAGAGAAAGAAAACTGTGCTTGGTAAAAAAAAAAAAAAGGGGGGGGGGGATGCTGAAAGAATAAAACAATAATTACTTAGTACCCACCATTTATTGAACATCTACTCTGTGTTGAAGGTCAATCATTAAGACATTTAACCCTCACAACAATCCTGGAGGTAAGTAGATATTAATGAAGTAATGATTTTAATTATGTTCATTTTACAAATGAGGAAACTGAGCCAGAGAGAAGTGGTCTGACTTCAGAAACCACATTCCTTACCAGCACATTGTCTTATCCTTGATGGCAATAGTAACAGTGATAATAGCTCATATTTAGTGAGTACCTTCAATACACTAGACACTACACAGTGTAACATAAACAGGGGATTTGCTCATTAAAAAAAAAAAAAAAACAGCTTCTAAGATGCCCATATTTTAAAGAAGGAGCAAAATTCATCTGAGAGATACATGGTGCTTTTGTTTATTCCAGTGGTTTTCAACCTTAGCTACATATTAGAACCACCTGGAGAGAATTTTTTTCAATACCAACATCCAAAACCTAGCCCAGACCTAGGGGTGCGACTAAAGGCATCAGTAATTTTTTAAAGCTTTGCAGGTGATTCTGATGCCCAGGTCGAGAACCAGTGGTATACTTTAATCAACACACAGGATCATTTTTTGGTGAGAATGTGACTGGAAAGGAAAACACTGTCAATAAAGAAAAATAAACATTCTGCATAATAAAGTTACAGGAAATCAGAGTCTTCTTCAAATCAGAAGAGGGATTTGAAGAGGGAGAAATGATCTCTCTGGAAAGAGATCCAGACAGTCCAGGAGGAGAGACTGATGATCCAACAATAAGACAATAGGAGAGACCCTGAGGGGGAGAGACGGAGCAGGAAATTTAAAAAACATGGATATAGTACTTCACTCTGCCCTCTATCCACACCCTTTGCCATCTGGAATTGTAGCTCCTCACATCCAAAAATATATTTATTTTCCCCTACTTGAATCTGGATTGCTTCTAAGAGTTGCTTTGACCAACAGAATGCAGTAAAAGTAATGGAGTGCGATTTCTAAGCCTACATTTCAGAAACCTTGTATGCTTCCACTCACTTGACATATGAACAACTAACTGCTGAAAGTTGAAAGACTACATAAAAGAACCAATGTATCCCAGCCAAGCTCCCAGACATGTGAGAATTCAACCAGGATCAGCAAACTGACCACTGGTAACTGATGACCCATATTGAGAGTTCTGATGAAACCAGAACTACATGACTGATTCTCAGTTGCTAATGCACAGAACTGTTACCACTATGTTGGGGGGTAATTTGTTATGCAGCAATAGCTAACTGATACAGATGACTAGTGAGATGGCCTGTGGAATGGCTGAGACAACAGAAGGGTCGTACCTATTGCTCAGTTTTAGGTTGTTCTCTGGACTGTGTTATAAACTCTTTTGAAGCAACCCCAACTAGGCCCAGAACTTCAGTAAACACAACCACCTGGACTAATGATACTTTTCCTAGTAACTAAAGGTGAAGGAGAGTGCCGAGTCATAGGAGGTCAGTTACAGCTGGAAAGATGCAGAAGAGGCTTGAAAATTCTTCAGAGACAGGAAATCAGAGGGAGAAATCATCAAGAGGCAAACAAAATTCCCCCAAGAATGCTGAGAGCCCAAAAGGAGGGGAGATGGGAGGAGTCACACCTTGCGGACTGGACCTCAGGGAAGGCTTTTGGGATGTCAAGGAAAAAAGGAAGTCTCTCGGGGCTGGAGGCCTCAGGACACCCCTGCAGTGAACCCCTGGGTAAGCTGGTACAATATAATTCCGTCTGACTCTCACTTCAGCCCTAACAGGGAGATATTTATTACCCTCATATTATAAGGATAAGATAGAAGGCTAAATAACCTCCCCAGGATGACTCAACAGGAAGGAGGGCGGTGGAACCAGGTCTGACTCAAGCTTTCTGGGTAAAATCTGATTAGGAGGTAAGAGTTCTCAACCCTTCTTCCCTGAAACTCCAAACTTCCGGGCTTCCCAGGATGTGGCATTCTGCTGCACCCCGGTTGAATAAAAGGGACCCCAAACCCTCGCATTCCGTTCAAACGCCATCCCAACCTGCCCTGAGATTTTTCTCTGTAGTGAACAATTTCATTGACTCCCCACCCCCATCCCATCCGCCTGCTTTCAACAAGAGCCAGTGCTTCAGGGTTCCTGTGACCCAACCCCCACCCCCACCCCACCCCCACCCCACCCCCGTTCTCCTCGACGACGACGACGACGTGGCAGGACTGGGCTCTGAGATCCGGAGCCCAGCCGAGGGTCACGTTAGCGTTCCCGCTCTCTCCGGTGACGCAATTCCGCCCCAAGATGGCGGCGCTTCTCCGTCAGAGCCCGCGCGGCCGGAAGCCAGCCTCCCGCTCTCCAGGGTGCGAGCAGGACCCTCAGTGGGGCGCAGGGGAGCGGGAAACCAAGACCCCGGTCTATCAAAGTCAGGAAGTCCCAGAAAACATCAGGAACCCAGGGCTTGTGCCCCCGCCCTGCTCCCTCTGCCACTACAGGGTCAACATCATCTCTGGATGCTGGAAAACTTTTCCCCTAAAAAATTATGCTTTCTTGAGGGAAAAAAACTGTGCCACCTGAATTTTTTTTCAAACTAAAAAAAAAAAATCCACCAGGCTCAATTTAAGCCTCCCCAGGTCTCCAGGGGGTGGGACAGAGGACAGTGACGCTCAGTATTCCCCATCTGCGCCATTTGCTCGTCTCACAAACACGGCTCTCCAGTCTGGGAGGACCCTGCGCGGCAGCTCCCTCCGGCCCTGGCAGAGAACCCAATCCTTACAGCAGCGGGAGCCAAGCTCTGTTGCCAGGAGATCAGGCAGGTCAGATAAAAATTAATTGAACGTGAAGCACCTTCTCTTCATGCTAATTGCAAACCCGGCATGGAGCCTCCCATTTGTAAGAAGCTTTTGTCATAATTAATCATGTATTTTATAGGAGGGTGGCTCTCGTGACAGCTCAGTGCGGGGTCCCTGGGTTTGGGAGTAAGCCTGTGCGTCTCTCCTGCCGTGACTCACAGATGCATGCCTCATGCCCAGCTCCATGGAGGCCGTGACCTTTGTCCATTAGCATCTGTCCCCCGATGGTGACTTCATCAGCTGTCAGAGCCTCCTCTCCTGGGGCCCTGCGGCTTGCAGATTGTCTCTAGGCAGTTCTGTTCACTCCCCTTGAGCTGCTGGTTACCTTAAAGGTCCCTCCAAAGCCTCTGCACATCCCACACACTTCCTGTTGCTAAGGAATGAGTCTAAGCTTATCTTGGCTGCTTGCATGATAATTAAAATCCAGGGCCTGGAGGGTCAGCTAAAGATTGGTAGTCAGTCCTCCAGTTCCCAGCCAACCTCCATAAGGACCCATCCGGGCTTCACTCACATCCAGGTTACTATTTCCTACTGTGAACCCAGGTGTTGGTGGTTGTTCAGTAGCTCAGTCCTGTTGAATTCTTTGTGACCCCATGGACAGCAGCTCGCCAGGTCTCCCTGTCCTTCACCATTTCCCAGAGTTTGCTCAAACTCATGTTCATTGAGTCAGTGATGCCATCCAACCATCTTGTCCTCTGTTGTCGCCTTCTCCTCCTGCCTTCAGTCTTTCCCAGCATCAGGGGTCTTGAACCAGAACACAGGTGGCTCTAGTGGTAAAGAACCCTCCTTTCTATGTAGGAGACATAAGAGACTTGAGTTGGAACCCTGGGTTGGGAAGATCCCCTGGAGGAGGGTATGGCGACCCACTCCAGTATCCTTGCCTGGAGAATCCCATGGACAGAGGAGCCTGGCGGGCTACAGTCCATGGGGTCACAAAGAGTTGGATATGACTGAAACGACTTGGCGTGCATACACCGTGAACCTGAAGTCAGGAAAGTCACAGGGTGGCAGTGAAGGGAGGGACAGTGAGGTGTAGCAGAGGGACCCAGAGGGTCCTGAGCTTGAATCCTCCCCTAGTTCTCTAGCCAAGTGGTCTTGAGCAAGTTATTTAAACTCTCCAGGCTCGAGGCTTCTCATTTGTAGCATGGAGACAGTACTACTGGCCTCTGTGGGTGGCTGTAGTTGAGTTAAGTGCCTAAAAAATAAACTAAGGTGTGAGCCACGGTTACCCCAGGTTTCAGGGGCCAGCTCTGCACCCTGCCCTTGGGAATCAAGTCCGGGCTTCAGGCCTGATTCCTGCTGGTGGTCAGTGAGTTGAGCTAGTTCCTTTCCCTTTAAGCCCACACGTACTCCCCATGTGTTTACCGGAGCGCACTCCACTACTTTCAGCCTTCCCACAAGGGCATGAGGCTAAGCAGAAGCCCTGAGGTGAGGGCACTGGCCAGCTAGAGGTTAATTTGTCCCCAGAGCCTCCAAGCACTGGATGAAGAGAGCACCGCAGGCAGGCTTTAAGAAGAGGAAAGCCCATTTGGGGTCTTGAGGGTGGGAGGAGGGAGCCCAGGATGGCAGGCACAGAGGGAAGGGAGGACCTCGACCCCCAGAAGCATCTTCCCCAGCCAGTCCACATCATCCCTTCTGGAAAATGACAGGATGCTCCTGCTTTTCAGCTGACACCTACGGGGGCCTCTGGGCCTGAGACCTGGAATGTCTCTGGAGTCTTGGAAGTCTGTCATATTTCCCCATGAAGCCCCCAAACTCAGGACCTTCAGCCCAGGAGAGGGCACTGACCAAGGCCTCTTCACAACTCCTTCAAGTCCTCTGGCTTTCTCAGTTTTCTCCAGAGGGAACCAACGAAGACACAAAGGCCCAACCTTCAATTCTCTAGGAAAGAACAGGGTTCCGGGTCTTCCCGGTCTTCTCTCTGAGTGATCCCAGAAGGCAGTACAGTTGAGCAGCCCCAGATAGACCTGGGATCCAATGTCACTGCCAGGCTGTGTGACTCTGTGTAAGACTCAACCTTGCTGAGCCCTGGTTTCCGCCTCCGTAAAATGACAGTAACAGTAACTACCTAGTAACCGTGCTGTGAGATTTCCACAAGATAATGCTTGTAGCAGGACCCAAAGTAATCGCTTGGCAAAAGATAGGTCTTATTTCAGCGCTTGGCAAAAGATAGGTCTTATTTCACTGGATGGAAAAAAAATCTGGAAGGAAGGAGCAGTCACAGACAGCAAGCTAAAGAGCCGAGAGCACAGGACCGAGAAACAGAAACTCGGATTCAAATCCAGCCCTGTTGCTTCACAGCGGTGTATCCTGAGACGAGTCACTTGACCCCCATGCAGTGGGAGGGTGACTCATCTCAAGTGCAGATGTGATAATGCGTGTGAAAGCACAGTGTTCGAGGGCTGCTGTGAGCAGGCATCGCTCATAGACTCACAGAATGCAGGCGCGTCTGAAGACCTTGGAAAGCGTCATTAGAAAGGCATGCATCAGCTTTTATTTAATGTCACATCCCTCCAGCACAGAGCCGAGCGCATCATCAAGCTCAGTAAATGTTTATCTTTGAATTAACAGATTTGGCCCAACCCTCCCGCTTTCTAGAGGAAAATATCCTGAAGCATAGAAGTGACGAGACATTCATGGAAGAGTTGAGGCTGGTCCCAGGCCTCCAGTGCTCTGCTTCCTGGTTCATATTCTAGAAAACACTATCCTCAGTACCAAGAGCATGCCCACTGCCCATTCTCATTGGCCCTAGCTTATTGCACACAGAGTGTGAGTCATTCATCCTCAAACCTGGCCCTCTGGGGAGCAAGGCTGATCCAAGCCTCAAGAGGCTCCCAGCAAAACCCTGATTCGTCCCTTCTGAAACCCGTCCTCAGAGGGCCCTGAATTACCCCACCACCAGGCCTTAAGTGTTGGAGTTAAAAAGCAATCATTGCCCCCTTTCCTGAGCTGAGGGGGTTGCTGCAGTCCTGGTGGACAGCCATGCATTTCTTGAACACCAGGATTTATGAAACAATAGAAATATGGATGCCTGCATGGAATTTGGAGAAGAGAGGGTGCTGGCAACAAAATAAAAGACACCCCTTCTGAAAGTCACAAAAGATCCCCAAATCAATGACAGATTCACAATGTGCCCTGGGGAAGACAAGCCACACTCATGAACACAGCCCCTCTCCCCCCCACCCCCACCCCCATTTCAAGCTGGCAACCTGTCAGACGCTAAGAGGTAGCAACCCAGGCACTCAGCCAAGGTCCTGCCGATACCTGCCAGGCTCCAACAGAGACACGGAGAAATAGAGACATGATAGAAACACAGAGGCTCTCTTCTCTGTGTTTACGGGGAATTCCAGAACACAGATCTACAGAGGTGAGTCATGGCAAATTGGATGAGGTTATGGAAATTTAACCATATGGGTTGTTTTGATATGTTGCTCCTTTAGAAGCATACTGTCCATTTTTGGAAGCTGGGAGACCAGCTCTGACATCTCCAAAGACTGAACTGTCTCTATTCTACCCGCTACCCTTGCCCAGGAGACTTGTCTGGCTTTTGTCCCCAGGATGAGGCCAGAGCCCCTCAAGTGTGGTCAGAAGATGTGCTGGATCAGACTCTCTGACAGTGTGTTCTGGTCCCCGCCGCTCTGGAACTGAATCAGAACCTCTATGGATAGCACCCTGGGAGCTTCAAAACCCCCAGGAGACTGCAATTCCATTACAAAGCTGTACTCTCCTTACCCCAAATGCTGGATCACTAAGAGCCAGAGGAGGAGGAGATGGAGGTGCTGATGCTTGGAAGTAAGAAAGAGAAATGACTCAATGTCAAATGGAGTTGAAATCCCATATCCTGGGGAGGGGATGCGGCTTCCATGGGACTACCCCAGCCTTCCATTGTGCCACCCCACATGCAAGAGGACTTGAGTTTGGGTTTAGCTCTGCTTGTCAGAGGCAGATAATAAGAGATTTGGCAAGCCACACTGACAGCCCCAGGCCGAGCAAGAGGTCAGTGGAGAAGAGCATTATGAGGGGTGGGGCACCTTTCAGGAGCCCACCTAGCATGTCAGTGCCCAATACGAGGGGGACCAGCACCCAGTGAAGGCACCCAGAAAGCACAGCCGTGATGAAGATGACCAATCCCTAGAGACCAGCTGTTTGGGCCTTGAATAAGTCCCATGGTGTCATGAATAATCCAAAAGAGTGGTGGTCTCCCAAAAAGACCAGCCCTGCTGAGAAAGGGCTAGCTGAAGATTTAATTTTATTTTTAAAATACTAAGGAACATGTCATTTCTCACATCAAAGTGTCACAGAGAAATGTATTCCCATCACACAGATAATATGTACACTAAAAAATATTGTGGATGATATTTCTGCTTGGCTTATGTGAAGTCATCTTTACTCTGTGAGTGTATGAGACAGGGTTACTTGAATCTGACCTCTAGCTTCCAAGCACAAACTTGGGAAGTCCAGATCCACTTCAGCTCAGTGCTTTGATGTATGTGATGTGTGTGTGTCCTTGCTCTTTGGGTAAGCTGTGTCTAATTTACGAACTGAAGAAAAGAGTACAACCAGAATTGAACTTCAGTTCAGTTCAGTCACTCAGTCATGTCCGACTCTTTGTGACCCCACGAATCACAGCACGCCAGACCTCCCTGTCCATCACCAACTCCTGGAGTCTACCCAAACCCATGACCATCGAGTCAGTGATGCCATCCAGCCATCTCATCCTGTGTCATCCCCTTCTCCTCCTGCTCCCAATCCTTCCCAGCATTAGGGTCTTTTCCAATGAGTCAACTCTTCGCATGAGGTGGCCAAAGTACTGGAGTTTCAGCTTCAACATCAGTCCTTCCAATGAACACCCAGGACTGATCTCCTTTAGGATGGACTGGTTGGATCTTCTTGCAGTCCAAGGGACTCTCAAGAGTCTTCTCCAACACCACAGTTCAAAAGCATCAGTTCTTCGGCACTCAGCTTTCTTCACCATCCGACTCTGTCAACATTCACTCTTGCCATCTCCTGTTTGACCACTTCCAATTTGCCTTGATTCATGGACCTAACATTCCAGGTTCCTATGCAATACTGCTCTTTACAGCATTGGACCTTACTTCTATCACCAGTCACATCCACAGCTGGGTATTGTTTTTGCTTTGGCTCCATCCCTTCATTCTTTCTGGAGTTATTTCTCCAATGATCTCCATTAGCACATTGGGCACCTACCGACCTGGGGAGTTCCTCTTTCAGTATCCTATCATTTTGCCTTGTCATACTGTTCATGGGGTTCTCAAGGCAAGAATACTGAAGTGGTTTGCTATTCCCTTCTTCAGTGGACCACATTCTGTCAGACCTCTCCACCATGACCCGTCCATCTTGGGTGGCCCCACACGGCATGGCTTAGTTTCACTGAGTTAGACAAGACTGTGGTCCATGTGTTCAGATTGGCTAGTTTTCTGTGATTATGGTTTCAATGTGTCTGCCCTCTGATGCCCTCTTGCAACACCTACTGTCTTACTTGGGTTTCGCTTAACTTGGACGTGGGGTATCTCTTCACGGCCGCTCCAGCAAAGCGTAGCCACTGCTCCTTACCTTGGACTAGAGGTATCTCCTCACGGCCGCCCCTCCTGACCTTGAACGTGAAGTAGCTCCTCTTGGCCCTCCTGCGCCTGTGCAGCCGCTGCTCATTGGACGTGGGGTTGCTCCTCTCCGCCGCTGCCCCTGATCTCGGGCGTGGAACTTGCTATCGTACAAGTACAGAGTTCTTTTTATTAACATGTGAAAGCACTTCCCAAAACATGTTCTATGGAACATCAATCCTGTAAGATGCACTTAAAAGTATTTTGGACAAATAGGTGTGGAAAACATGCCATACTCTGTTGCTGTCTACTTGAGATTCACAATGCAATATCAATCAATATCTGAGAAAGTTTTCAGTGAGTATCTATTGTTTGGCCTAGACAGTATCCCTTCCCACTTCCTTTTGCTCCTGCATTCTGGTTTTCTTGTGGGGAATCCCTTCCTCCTTCCTCCCTCTCTCCCACTCACTCAAACCCTACATTTCAAGTGATCTTATCTGTTGAGATAATTCAGTAACAATGCTGCCTTATCCTCAGCATGCATGCACACACGCACGCGCGCGCGCGCACACACACACACACACACACACACACACACACTTCCCCTTATAGGCTTCCTAGCCAAATATGCTATCCAGTGAAGTACACACACATGCGATTTTTGGAGCTACATCTCTCTGATCACAGCATCATTAGAAACGGTCCATGACTAAGATTCCTAAATCATTGCTATATTCTTTACTTACAGAGATTTTACCATTCAGAACTTCTTTTAATTTCTGTGAACTATCTAGAATTATTCCAATAGTTAGCCTCTCAGTTTCTGTTGCTTGCAACCAGTGAACTATAGATGATGCAAGAAACCTATTTTCCATGTGCAAAAAAAAAAAAAGTTGTACCTTTACCTTACACCACCTAGAAAAGTTAACTCAAAATAGATCAAAGACCCAAACATGAGTTAAAACTGTAAAACTCTTAGAAGAAAATATAGAGAAGAAAAGTTTCATAACATTGGATTCAGCAAGGATTTTGAAACTGAAAGCAGTAATCGATTAGATCTTTTAAACCATAACTTGCTTAATAAATAATATCCTATAAGGTCCATATAGTCATAGCTATGGTTTTTCCTGTAGTCATATATGGGTGTGAGAGTTGGCCCATAAAGAAGGCTAAGCACTGAAGAATTGATGCTTTTGAACTGTGATGTTAAAGATTCTTGAGAGTCCCTTGAATGGCAAGGAGATCAAACCATTCAGTCCTAAAGGAAATCAAGAATACTCATTGAAAGGATTGAATATTCTTTGGAAGGACTGATACTGAAGCTGAAGCTCCAATACTTTGGCCACCTGATGTGAAGAACTGACTCACTGGAAAAGACCCTGATGCTAGGAAAGATTGAAGGCAGAAGGAGAAGGGGATGACAGAGGATGAGATGGTTGGATGGCATCACTGACTCAAAGTCATGAGTTTGAGCAAACTCCAGGAGATGGTGGAGGACAGGGAGGCTTGGCATGCTGCAGGCCATGGGGTTGCAAAGAGCTGGGCAGGACTGAATAACCACAAAAACCTGCCTTCACCAATCAAGCTTACCTTAATTATTCTTGTGAATTACATACCCTTCAAGCTTCATGGAGCCTAGACAATGTCACATGACTCGATTAACTGCCCCCAGAGATAAAACCTCTGATGTATGGGCTTCCACAGTAATGGCTGAATCATTTTTCAGGAACATGGGGCTAGTTTTGCTCAGATCAAACCAATCAAGATGACCAACATCCAACTGAGACTATGCAAGTGTCCAGTGGATGACCTTTTGACGTTAGAGGGCCCCAAACTCCACCCTGAGATCATGCTAATGCTGCCATTTTCTGAACATGCGTATTATGAAGAAGCATGTAACTCAGATACACCTGCACAGAACACCAATTATTTCAACTTTTTTCTTGCCTCCAGTCATCTTTCCCCACTCCTCAGGCCACTTTACTTCCTTACTCCATAAATATCCCGAGGCCCTCTCGCCTTTGGGGAGGTGGACTTGAAACTTGTTCTCCTGACTCCTCGCTTGGCTGCCATGTGAACAAACCCTTTCTCTGCTACAAACCTCTCCATCTAGATTTGACTTGCTGCATGTCAGGCAAATGAAACTGGTTTGGCAACAATTTCTTGGATATGACATCAAAAGCACAGGCAACAAAAGAAAAAGTAGACAAATTGGAATTCATCAAAATTTAAAACATTGGTGCATCAAAGGACACCATAAGCAAAGTAAAAAGACAACCCATGAAATGGGAGGAAATCTTTGCAAATCATATATCTAATGAGGGATTAATATTCAGAATATATGAAGAACTCCTACAGCTCACAATAACCCAATCAAAAAATCAGCAAAGGACTTGAATAGACATTCCTCCAAAAATAGTATGTAAATGGAGAAGAAAATGGCAACCCATGCCAGTATTCTTGGCTGGAAAATCCCATGGACAGAGAAGCCTAGAGGACTGCAATCCATGGGGTCGCACAGAGTCGGACACAACTGAGCAACTAAACCACCACCAAATGGCCAATAAGCACGTGAAAAGACTTTCAACATCATTAATCATTAGGGAAATACAAACTGAAACCACAAGGAGATACTGCTTCACACCCAGTCGGATGGCTATTATCAAAAAAATATATAGGAAGTGTTGGCAAGAATGTGGAGAATGCAGAACCCTTGTACATTCATTGCTGTTGGGAATGTAAAATGGCACAGCCAGTGTGGAAAAGGGCACAGAGATGTCTCAAAAAATGTAAGACAGAATTACTAAAACATCCAGCAATTCCACTTCTTCTCAAAAGAATTGAAAACAGAGACTCTTACAGATATTTATACACCCGTGTTCATGACAGTATTTTTCATAATAACCAAATGGTACAATCAATCAAGTGTCTAATGATAGATGAATGAATATAGAAAATATAGAATTCATTTGTGGATACATAAAATGGAATATTATTCAGCCTTAAAAAGGAATGTGATTCCTTTGTGGCAGGAAGTTTGGTCCATCCTTTGCAAGGACATTCAGGCTGGACTCCCCTCTAGAGTACTATTGACTGCCAAGGGGAAGATGACAATTTAGGATAACAGACTAGGAGAGTCTCCTGTTAGACAGCCCCTCCCTGCTTCCAGACTTCCTTCCTAGGACTAGTCTCTGCAGGCACTTGGTTTTTATTTGAATAAAGAAAATAAACCTTGCTAAAAGCTTTAGGCATCATGTACCAGGAGGCTGCACTTTTCCATTATTCTCTATAAAAACCTAAGAAATAGATCATCTTAATTAATTTACTTGTTTCTTCCTTCTGATGATGAAACTGAGCCTGATAAAGACTGTTACCTGTCCAAGTTACCTAGCTGGGATAACCCAGGGGGAGCTAGCATCCAAACCCAGGCAACCGATCCTCACCTTGGGTTCATCTTATGTTTTCATCTACTCTCTCACGGAGCTGCACAACCTGCATCTTCCTTTTCAGTCACAAAGGAGGTGAACCTCATGTGTCCATTTCTGTATTCTTGCCTATACTCACAGTTATAATCTGAAGCACCTATGACACCCTCAGTTCAGTTCAGTGCAGTCGCTCAGTCATGTCCGACTCCTTGCAACCCCATGGACTGCAGCATGCCAGGCTTCCCTGTCCATCACCATCTCCTAGAGCTTGCTCAAACTCATGTCCATCGCATTGGTAATGCCATCCAACCATCTCATCCTCTGTCATCCCCTTCTTCTCCCACCTTCAATCTTTCCCAGCATCAGGGTCTTTTCCAATGAGTTAGTTCTTTGTATCAGGTGGCCAAAGTATTGGAGCTTCAGCTTCAACATCAGCCCTTCCAATGAATATTCAGGACTGATTTCCTTTAGGATGAACTGGTTGGATCTCCTTACAGTCCAAGGGACTCTGAAGAGTCTTCTCCAACACCACAGTTCAGAAGCATCAGTTCTTCAGCTCTTAGCTTCCTTTATAGTCTAACTCTCACATCCATACATGATTACTGGAAAAATCCTAGCTTTGACTAGACGGGCCTTTGTTTGTAAAGTAATGTCTCTGCTTTTTAATATGCTGTCTAGTTTGGTCATAGCTTTTCTTCCAAGGAGCAAGTGTCTTTTAATTTCATGGCTGCAGTCACCATCTGCAGTGATTTACTCACAGTTATAACCTGAAGCACCTGTGACACCCTAGGGTCTCGTTTATCTGTTGGGTGGAACACCGTTCCACCTAAAAGCAAGGAAATGGACAAGGTCACTATCAATCTGATTATTTTTACGAGTCAAATGTCCTCATTTTTAACACCTAAAATAGCATTTCTCATTGCCCAGTCTGTACAGAGACTCTCAAAGACACAATAAAGAAAATCAAATTACAAGTTCTCTCCTGCTACTGCCAGAAGAGATGGCATTGGCATTTCCCCAACTGCTAATGCGTTTTAACTGGCTTCAGACATTCCAAGGGACAGTGATCAAGGCCAGTCCAATACGTCAGCAAAGTAGGTGAGTGTCCGTCTGGGGTGGTGGAGGGGGGAATCCGCTGAGGGCGGGCACTGAGAGACCCACCTGCTCCACGTGCTGGTCTGACTTCCACCTGTGATTCTCCTTCAGACACTGTTGAAGCCATTGATGGGCAAACAAGCCTTCATGCCACCTCGTATGTGCATAGCATTTTAATGACTCTGTAGAGGTTTGAAGACTCTTCAGAGATTACAAAGCACTTTTACTTATCTCATTCTGTCATCTTAAAAACACTGTAGTTTTTTCAGGGTTATATGCCCAGAAGTAGGATTGCTGGGTCATACGGTAGTTCTGTGTTTCATTTTTTAAGACCCTCCATACTGTTCTCCATGGTGGCTGCACCAATTTACATTCCCAGCAACCATGTAGGAAGGTTCGCTTTTCTCCACCTCCTCCCCAGCATTTATTGTTTATAGACTTTTTGACGATGGCCATTCTGACAATGTGAGGTGATACCTCACCGTAGCTTTGAGAGGGGTCGGATGGTGGAGGGAGGCAGGCTGAAGAGGGAGCGGGTACATGTATACATACAGCTGATTCACGTTGTAGAGTAGAAACTGGTAGAATATTGCAAAGCAACCATACTCCATTTTAAAAGATTTAAACAGTTTTTAATTAAGAAAACACTGTAAAAAAAAAAAAGAAAAGAAAAGAAAACACTGTGAGATCAGTAGTATTTTTCTTATTTTATGCATGAGGATTTTAAGATGCACTGAAGTGAAGAAGTGAAGTGGAAGTCACTCAGTTGTGTCCAACTCTTTGCGACCCCATGGACTTAGTCCGTGGAATTTTCCAGACCAGAATACAGGAGCGGGTAGCCTTTCCCTTCTCCAGGGAATCTTCTCAACCCAGGGATCAAACCCAGGTCTCCCACATTGCAGGCTGATTCTTTACCAGCTGAGCCACAAGGGAAGCCCAAGAATACTGGAGAGGGTAGCCTATCCCTTCTCCAGCAGATCTTCCTGACAGGTGGATTCTTTACCAACTGAGCTATGATTAGCAAAGCCAGGACAGCCTTTTAACTCAGGTGGCAGGGCAGTGATTCTTGTGGAAAGAGCATTGAACTGAGGTGTGGAACCCTGGGTTGTGGCCCAACTGGGTCACTGAGCAAATCACACCTTCAGGGTCTCAGCGTCTCTCTGTGCAAAACGGAGGCGTCCTCTGCCATCTGAGGCCCTCTAAAGCTCTAAACTTGAGTGACCTTTTGGAGTCAACAGGTCCGCATGTACTACTGTGGGACCAAGAGAGCTCATGAACATCCAGAGTCTAGAATTTAACTAAAGCTTCTCTATTCCAGGGCATTGCTGCCTATGCATCCATTTTATTTGACCTAGACTTTAATAAAGCCCTCCAACCTCAGACTTTAATAAAGGCTTGTGCCCAGGGTCCTGTTGCTCTGTGGGCACCTTACCTGGACCTCCCTTCAAGGCCCACTGCACTTCCTCTTGGACCTGTGAGTAGCAAACTTCTGTGTTTCACTTCATTTTTTGGTCTGTTGTTGACCATGCAGCACTCCATGCTGCATTAAGAAATGTTAAGTCGGCAAAGTCATAATAGTTCGCTACCACCCTCCTTATGCGCAAAATGGTCTTGGCCGTGACTCCGACAATCCACAAAGGAAAGTTAAAACATGTCCTTGCACAACAGTGGGTGAGGATGCACTTGGGGTGACCACCCAGCTGCTGGACTGTTTCACCAGGGGTGGAGGGGGGAGGCACATTCATGGTATGGCAGGTCTCATCTGAAAGACATCTGGAGGCCCTATTTGCACTTGTTTTTTCTTCCACCTCAGCTCAGAATTACTTTTGCCCCATCATTCCTCAGATAAGCCAAGCTCCTCACTTGCTGTTTCCAAATATTGAACCACACTATGGCCAGCCACCAGCTCCATCTTACCATCAAATAGATGAATCACAGGCAATTTCCTCTGCATTTTTTTGAATAGGATTTCCACTCCTACCTCATTGCCTTGTCCAGCCTGATGCTTACAAAACAACAGAAAGTACTGCTTTCAAATGTATCTGATTGTGTTTTTAATCAAATAAAAGCTGACCGACTATCGATTGCACTCCTCACGGCTCTTCGCCTGCCCGTTTTCTGGTATTTGCAACATGCTCTCTGTGTCTGCAGTCCTCCTGATAAGGTACATTTTGCCGACATTCACATGAGGGCTATAGTTCGCTCATCAAATATCTAGTTTGCAACATCTCCCATCCGTATTACAATTACTGTTTGTCTTCAAGTGAGGCTGGTGTAAATATGTGCATCTGTACATATACAAACATATATAGGTGGAAGGTATATGCGTGTAGCTAAAATTACAAATACCCTTCAAGAAAGTGCCCTCCAAAATTGTTTCAAATCACCCACAAGGCAACCAGTTTTCTGCAAGTCAAAGGACATCTGTGGGGCCTCCAAGTAATGCTAATCTAGTACATCTCAGGCCACTTGAGTTTCCAGGTTTCTTCAAGTCTGACAGTGAGAGGTAACTTCTCTACTTTGACTCAAGTGGTTAAAAGCCTCAGCCCCACAGAAGCTGCAGGTTCATCTTGTTTCAACTTATTTGACCACAATCTCAGTAAACTTAAATTACAACTCATTTTGAGTTTCTGAAAGGGCACACACCTCTTGAATACTCAGTTTCCTTCGTAACTACTGAAGTAAATAAAACCATTGACAGAAGCTGTATTTTTGAAATATACTGAATAGTGGAGCAAGATGAGAGTCTAGTTGACATTTGAAGTTATTTTAATTGCAGTACTCTACTCCAGATTTTCCAGTAGTCATGTACAGATGTGACAGTTGAACCTTGAAGAAGGCTGAGCACCAAAGAATTGATGCTTTCAAATTATGGTGTTGGAGAAGACTCCTGAGAGTCCCTTGGACAGCAGGATCAAACCAGTCCATCCTAAAGGAAATCAACCCTGAATATTCATTGGTAGGGCTGATGCTGAGACTGAAGCTCCAATACTTTGGCCATCTGATGCATGCGAAGAGCTGACTCATTGGAAAAGACCCTAAGCCTTGGAAGTTTAAGGGCAGGAGGAAAAGGGGGTGACAGAGGATGAGATGGTTGGATGGCATCACCAATTCGATGGGCATGAGTTTGAGTAAGCTCCGGGAGTTGGTGATGGACAGGGAGGCCTGGTGTGCTGCAGTCCATGGGGTCGCAAAGAGTCAGACACGACTGAGCAACTGAACAGCAACAAGACTCTAACTGTGAGCTCTCTCCTTCCCACCTCTGCCCCCCAACACACACACACACACAAATTATGCACTGGCACACCTACATGTGTGCACACACACACTCATGCAGAATCAAGTGCATGTACGTTAGTTCAGTTCAGTTCAGTCGCTCAGTCATGGCCAACTCTCTGCGACCCCATGAACCGCAGCACGCCAGGCCTCCCTGTCCATCACCAACTCCCAGAGTCCACCCAAACCCATGTCCATCGAGTCGGTGATGCCATCCAACCATCCCATCCTCTGTCGTCCCCTTCTCCTCCTGCCCTCAATCTTTCCCAGCATCAGGGTCTTTTCAAATGAGTCAGGTCTTCACATCAGGTGGCCAAAGTATTGGAGTTTCGGCTTCAATATCAGTCATTCCAATGAACACCCAGGACTGATCTCCTTTAGGATGGACTGGTTCGATTTCCTTGCAGTCCAAGGAACTCTAAAGAGTCTTCTCCAACACCACAATTCAGAAGCATCAATTCTTTGGCGCTCAGCTTTCTTTATAGTTCAACTCTCACATCCATACATGACCACTGGAAAAGCCATAGCCTTGACTAGACGGGCCTTTGTTAGCAAAGTAATGTCTCTGCTTTTTAATATGCTGTCTAGGTTGGTCGTAACTTTCCTTCCAAGGAGTAAGCGTCTTTTAATTTCATGGCTGTAGTCACCATCTGCTGTGATTTTGGAGCCCAGAAAAATAAAGTCAGCCACTGTTTCCACTGTTTCTTCATCTATTTGCCATGAAGTACCCCTTGGCTAAAAACCTCAAACCCTTGATTTGCATCCTTTTCCCTAGTCACATGACAGGACAAGCAGGTGTGCAATATTTATTTCCTCAGAGCTTCAGGAGTTAAACTGGACACTTACTGGTGGTTTCAGGCCTCTTTTATGGCTTTTCTTGGCAGTCACAGAGTCGGGATCCACACCCTTCCTCCGGGATCGTCTGGTAACCCGGCGATCCCAGCCCTGCCGCCCTTTTCTCCTTGTCTATTATTTGCACTGCCGTCTGGCTGTTGTAGGTATCAGGCCTCGTTGCATTGGGAGCACACCCTGTACAAAAGCTGGGAACCTGCCCAATACGTGCGCTCCTCAATGCAAAGCACACATCGGCGGCTCCCCTGCTGGCCGGCTTCCGTCCCCCTGCACAGGGTTCAGGACACGAGGCAGGTGCTCCCGCGGCTTCCTCGCAGGTCTCCTCGCAGGGAGGGCGTGGTCTTGTACTTCCTGGTTCCTGCCGCGGGGGGTGGGGGGTGGGGGGCGGGGGGGGCGGGGGGGGCGGGGGGGTCAGCCCCCCCGGGGCACGTCCTGGAGCAGCGCAGCTTGACCTCTCACACCCTGTTTGGCGATCTTCAAGCCCCTGCCTTGCCTTCTGAACCCAGTTCAAACTTCCCAGACTGGAAATTGACATATCCTATCACGACCCCGCTCTTACCTTCCTGTTTAGTCACTTTCTACCTCTTGGACAGACAATAAATTAAGCGTTTTCCATTTAATCCTCATGATAATCCTTTGAGATGGGCATTACCTTTGTTTCTCCGATGAAGAAATGGAGGCTTATAGAGGCTACTGCCCTAAATAACCCAGTGCATTTCATTTCCTAGGGTTGCTGACAGTTACCAGAAACTTGTTGGCTTAAAACAACGCAAGTGTATTCTACTGCAGTTCTGGAGGCTAACGCTCTAAAATGATGATGTTGGCAGAGCCATTCTCCCGCAAAAGGCTTTAGGGTGAATCTTTCCTTCCGTCTGCAACTACTGGTCCCAGATGTTCCTCAGCATTCCTCGCCGGCCACACCATCATGCCAATCTCGGCTTTTGTCTTCACGTGGCCTCCTTCCCTAAGTGTCAAATCTCTCTCCCTCTCTTTTCTCTTATGAAGGCAGCACTCATTGGATTTAGAGCCCACGGTAAATCCAGAATGATTTCATTTCAAGATCCTTAACTAAGTACACCTAAAAAAAAAATTCTTTCCAAATGAGGTCACATTTTGAGGTGGATGTGGATTTGGGGTGAATACAACCCACTATAGCTAACAAGTCATAATGTGAAACTACATTTTTCTGACTCCAAGACTCATATATTTAACCACTTCACTTAACCACCTTCCAGAAATCTCCTGGTCAAACTGGACTTCTCTTATTTTTTCTAAACAGGTTTTTCTCTTTCCTGCCTCTCTGCTCTTACTCGTGCTATTTTCTTTACATAGGCCAACCTCTCCCTTTTTCTTTCTTTTAACTAGCCTGCCTGTGGAAATCTTGAGTAGTCTTCAAGATTAAGCTCAATGCCACTTCCTCCAAGAGGCATTCCATGATCGCACCAGCCAAGCTCCCACTGCATTACTTCACATGTCTGCAGCCCCTTCTTATCTTCTATGTCATATTCTAGGTTTTTGTGTAGCTGTCCTCATTCACACCATTCCCACCTCCCACAAATATGCCGTAACTATATCATAAGCTTCTCAAAGGCGAGACCACCGTCTCCCATTGTGTATCCTCCACAGCACCTTGCACAAGTAGACACTCCATGGATTTTGCCAAGTGAATTCATAATCATCCACCTCATTCCATTTATTGAGTAGTTCATGTATTGAGCAAACAGGCAGGTTGCTTAAAATCCAACTTTTCTCCAATGCTCCTACTTCCCAAAATGGAATTTTTTTAAATAGCCCAATTTATTTTTCCACCTCGAATCCAATCATTTTAATATTTTTTAAACTTTATCTAATGGCAGCAAATCCAGCACCTTCCATGTATAATCCTCCCACAGTTTCATTTTCTTCCTATCCCTAATGCCACCTTCTTTGACTTTTCGGGACAGTCGTATTTCCCTCTCTCAAGGACTCGGAGGCCCAGGACAATGTCTTAGCCATCACTGTATCCTTGGCATCTGATGGTGCCTGGATGCCCAGCAGTGTCTGGAGGAGGTGAGGGTGAGTAAAGGCAAGATGCTGTGTAGGAGCAGCAGCGGTGGGAGTGACCTTGGGGTGAAAACCTTGCCCGTCTCTCGCTGTTCTCATCACAACCTCGTGAAGTAGGTGTTATCCCTACAGCACAGATGGGAAAACGGAGGCTGAAGAGGATGAGCAAGTTCCTACTGGTCACACAGCACAGTGATGAAGCCAGTTTGAAACCCAGATCTGTTTGATGAGCCAAATCACCTCTCGGACTGGACTGCAACCTGCACTGTGTGCCTGGCTCAAGCTGGGGGAGCCCTGGGGCGACGATCCTCAACGGGCCCTGAAGCTTAGATGCTTGGGAGCTGTTGGCTATTTATCTAAGAAGATCTGGAATAAGTGAGGAGGCAGGTTGAATTGGAGAAAAGAGTATAAAAAATACATGTGGTGTGCGTGTCAGATACATATGTGGTGTGTGTAGTGTGGAATATGTGTACTGTGTTTGCTGTATGTGTATGTTATGTGTGTATGCTACGTGGAAGGGTGCATGTATGTGGTTTGTGTTACGTGTAGGGCATGTGGAGGGGAGGTGTGGCATGTTAGGTGTGCTGTGTGCAGTGTGTGGGGCGGGGAGAAGGGCTGGCTGATGAAGATGAAAGGAGCTGTGTGTATAGGAAACGGTTTTAGATTCTAGAAGATGCAAATACGTCACAGCTGGACACCAGTCATAACCCAGACACTTCATAGCTGAACAAACTGAGAAAATCACTTATCCCCTGGCCTTGTTTGCTGTCAAATGGCCTGTCAACTTCATGGAGCCACTGGGAGAACTATTCAAGAAGAAATGCTATTAAAACCTTCAACGTATGTAAAGCTCTGTACCACAGAGAGCAGAGAGGTGAAAAGGAAAAGATTGAAGTGGTTCTTGACTTTAAGGAGTTTCCATTCCATTTGGGGGAGACTGACACATAAAACAATATTGTAAAGTAATTAGCCTCCAATTAAAATAATTAATTTTAAAAACTAACTTATGCAAAATGGAAGATGTGTGAAATCTTGAAATCAATGAAATTAATGAAAACTGCCATCTCTCGAGCTCCTTACAGTGTGGCCAACTGAGTGACATCCATCTCACAACCTTATTAGCCTGGTATTTTTAGCAACCCCGTTTTGCAGATGAGAAACTGATAGTTAAGAAGCTTTCATCTCTGCTCCCGACACACATGTTAAATGGCACAGCCGGGACTCCCCCCAGGCCTGTGTAACCTGAATCTCTACTCTTATCTCTTCCCTGTACTGTTTCCTTACACAATTCAAAGATGCAATGTTCTGAGATGGGAACCTTTGCTCCCAACTTGGAAAAGGGAGGAGAAAGGGCAATAGATCAGAAAAGAAATCCCTTGTAAAACTGTGTCCCTTGGGGCAATATACAAGGTCCCATGATTGTCACTGTGAGTGTGCCTGACCACAAACTCAGAAAGAGAGGAAGTTGAGCGTGAAAGAGGGTGCACGTGGGGGCCCGGGGTGTGAACAGGGAACGGCAGGGCGTCCCACTCCTGCCGCAGAAGGGCTAGCTACACAGCACCACTGGAAAGCAGCCATGTATTAATGTCCAGCTGTAACAACGTCAGCGAGGAGAATTTGGTTAAAGCCTCGCCTGGCGAGATCTCAGGCTGAAAATCACCAGCTTCCTTTATTCCCTCCCTAATCCTTTATAATTTCCTCTAATGCCTTACTCAAGCTTAGGACCATGAGCCTTTGGGGAGCAAAGTGAGGCCCATCTGTTGAGTTAGGAATTTGCCAGACCAAAGTAAAGATCAATCTCACTTTTATTGTAACTTAGCATTTATGTGACTCCAAATACTTCCTAACTGTATCAGCTGAAAATCATTTTGTATTATTGTGAATCACGTCCCAAAGGAGAGATGTCAGGAATACTCTTTAAAACAGATAATGACTGGGCTACTGCCAATGAAAAGAATAAATAAAATGATAGGTAGGTTTCTTTATAATTTGCTTGCTCTGGAAGCTATATCAAGATGATCACAATCATCTTGCCTGGAGAGGAAAAATATTTAAGAATGCCTTTTTTTTTCCAAAGATTTTATTTATTTTATTATAAGACATATAGGTAAAAACTTGAATATTCTGAAAAATATAGAAAATGGTAATAAAATGGGTGTTTTTCTTAATAAGAAATAGGTTCATAAATACGCTTTATCAAATGTTACAATGGTTGTTATTTTGCAAAATAATAATAAATAGAGCAGAGCTGTGGCATACAAGGGTCAACCCAAAATGCTGGAAGTATTTATATTTTGTGTTTTACAAAAATTCAGAGCTTTGATTATATTTAAAAATATGGCATTTTACACTCTAGGTTCTCAGTAGTTTAGATGTTAAAAATATTTTTATGATGGCCCCCCCCATGATTTTAAAAACAATGCAACAGAAAATGTGGTTTGGCTAAATAGAATCTGATTAATATAATTTTCCCCTAAATAAAAAAATATAAGACACAATAGTAAATACATAATTTTTGAACCCATTAGTGGTACATGTATCAATTCCCAATTCTACAGATTTCTGGATCACCAATTATGGACATTGAACAAAAATGGTTTGCTAAGCTTTAGTTTCCAGCAAGTCCCATCACCTCTCACAGCGTCACGGAACAATGACAGGGATGACCATGATGAACCCAGTTATGCAGTCCTAGCTCTACAAATATAAGCTACAAAGACAGAAGTTCACCTTCCTTTGGCAACACTCCTTTGACAGCTTTCCTATATTTGCCTATGACCGATTGATTGGCCTCAGATTCACATATCAGAACACCAGGCAAAATTTTAACAAGGAAAAGTTCTTGTCCAGGCATCCTTCGGTAGGCTTCGATTCTCTATCGGCCAAAGGGGAGAAGAAACACATGTGAACCCCGACCACGTCCTCTAATGAGTCTCGGGTGTTCAAACAGCAAAGGTCAGGGTTTTCCTGTAAATAAATACTGACTCCTCAGGAAGCTCTTTCATTTCCCATGTGTAAGGTTGCCCAGCAGGCTAGCACATTAGTTCCCAGCTACAATAGGGGAAGCCACATCTAACGGCACTTAAGAATCCAATCTAATATAGATTATGGGTCCCAGCAGGCTTCGGTGATGTCCTTCGGGGGAAGGCTGGTGACTCTGGGTGCCTAGAGCACCGAGAGGTCGTGGCAGGATTTGGACTTGAGCTTGAAGGCCATGTTCTTGTTGTTTTTGGCCACAATCTTGCCCCAGAAGCGCCTGGCTTTCCTGGGGATGCTCTCCCGCCGCTTCTGGTAGGCTAGCCGCCGCTCATTCTTCTCCTTGCTGTCCCGCCGGAGGCGGACCTGCCGCACGATGCCCTCAAACAGCTCCTTGACGTTGTGCTGGACGGCCGCGGAGGTCTCGATGAACTTGCAGTCGAACACCACGGCACACGCTCTCCCTTCTGGTGGGGAAAGCAAGAGGGGGAGAGGAGAGTCAGGGGAGCTGCAGATTTGACCCTCCATGCACACAGCCAAGGTGGATGCGGCCTAACTTTAAATGGTCCCCCCTGGGAGCTGGAAGTCAGTGATCCACATAATGGATACCGGCGGCCACGGGGACACACGGCCTCCCTTAAACAGGAGCAAAGAGCCTCACAGGAAGATTCCTGGAGGCAGCAAAGACGGGCTTCAGATTGAGCCCACCAAATTCACAGTGTGAAGGTCCAATTTCACCAGTGTCATAGTATTAATTATAATAGTCCCAGCCATCATCTTAATTGACTCCCCTCAGGAAATGGGTTAAATACTTGACAAATATTTTTTTAATGTTCACAACAATCTTTAAAAATACACTATCTCTTTCACATAGCTGATGAGACTGGAAGGGAGAGAAGGCAATCGTTTACAAACTTGAGGGCGTTCACACGGCCTGTAAGTAGCAGCTGTGAATCCAGGTCTGCTTCACACTCAAGTTCATGCTCTTTACTCTTTCTCCTGACTCAGTTACCTGAATTGAAAATTAAGAATCCTACTAGTTGATTTCCTCTTTTAAAAAAAATTTTTTTACGTTTTGGTGAGATATTTTGAAAAAATTTTGAAGATTTCACACATGTACAGTACAATTACAGCAACTCTACAAACAAGTTTTTCTGTAACAGGCTCAATTTTGAATGTTCTACTGTGTTCAATGACCAGGTGTCCATGTTTTGGTTTGAGGGAAAATGACTACTATAGACAGCCATTTCCCAAGAGTAAAACAGTCCCAAGCTGGTTGGGTCTATTCAGTCTTTCACAGGGTTCTTTACTCCTGGGTGGAGGCTGGCAATGCAACATTTTATTTTTCTGACCATTGTACAAATCTGTATTAGGCCAATAAAATTTTAAGGGCCCCAAAGGCACTTGGGTGCCAGCTCAACAAATAGGAAGTATCCCTGAATTATGAGAAAGGGTACGTGACACCAGCAGACTGATGCCTTGACTGGAATTCAGGAAACAAAGAGGGCTGGGAGGGTGTTCATAGGGTCAACAGGAACCAGAGGCAGCCAGAGTAGAATTCTCAATCTCAGTGAGACTCTTTGTCACAAAGCCCCTTAATCAAAGTGCCCATCCTTCCTGTCTAAAGTTACTTTCACTTCCCAGAAAGCTTGAGATCTCCCTGGAGAATAGAAGGGATGAGGCAAAAAGGCTGGGGACGGCCAGTTTCCCCTGAGTCAGACCTCTTCCCTAAAGGAATCCCAGAGAAAGCCTTGGGGATGGAGAGACTGGAATCCCGCAGGTAAAACAGATGATCTGCTGGGAACATGGACCTCTTAGAGAGGATGCATGAAAACGTGGCATTTTAATAAGTCCCCAGTTTCAGCTTCAGGAAAGAGCAACCGTCGGAAGGAAAATGCAAGGGACTCAGAGACGTTTCTGCAGTATTGGCACCACTCCTCTTACCTGATACAGACACTTCCCGGCACCGCACCAGGTCACTTTTGTTGCCAACCAGGATTATCGGGATGTCCTCGGTCTGCCGGGCCCTGCGGAGCTGAATCCGCAGCTCAGACGCCTTCTCGAAGCTGGCTCGGTCCGTGATGGAGTAGACGATCAGGTAGGCATCCCCCACCTGCATGCAGTGGTCCTGCAGCCACTCACTCTCCCCCTGATAAAGGAGAAGATCTTCCATGAGCTCAGATCTGCCTGGTAAATGAGGTGTCCATTTAAAAGAGAGAATGTGTGTATCCCAGAGTCCCTCTGCTGATACAGGAAAGGAAGGAAATTCATTCCGACTCCCCCCAAAGGCATCAGTCCTCCATGATGTCTGTGACTGTAAAGACTGCTAGCTCAGACAGGATGGATGCCAAAAACTTTGACTTTCCGATTCCTCCTACAGCTTGGGGAGTTGATAAATTATACGACAGGTCTGCCAAACAATATTTCCAATTGTATTTCAACTACCGAAAAGGAGCCTTTCCTGGCTTCCATAAAATTCTTTTTGCCTCTCCTAAGTGATGAAATTAAGAATCCTTTCATTAGCATAGGAGGGTTCTCAATAAACAGAAGGTCTAGCATACAAGCTCAGAAACCCCAAACCTTTCACAAAAAGAAAGCAAAATGTGAAAACTATTGAGAATGTCAACTTCATATAATATGGTTTTATGTAGTTTAAAATTATCACCCATATTTACTGGGACTTTCCCTAAAACAAATACACTTTGTATTTCTGAATAGACCTAAGGGCAGATCACTGCCACTTGCTTGTTATTCAAAGCTCATTTATGAACAACTTGTTCCTTACAACAGTTTCAGTCTTCTGAAGTAAATGCTTTTTAATCAAGAAAATGAGTCCACCTTATCTGGAACATCAAGAAGGACAATGTCACCCTTTCACCAAACAGCCTGTTGGAAGGCAGGCCCCAGAGTTTACAGAGAGTCACAGGCCCTGCATACCTTATTTTCCCACATGTCCAGGAGGATAATTGTTGCAATTTCCCCATCAACCATCAGTGTTCGCTCATAGGTATCTTCTGGAAAAGAAAGAACAGTGATGTTGGAGTCAGACAAATAGGCAACACTTTTCTCTAAGAGGGTGATGCAGCAAATTACGCCAGAAAATAAACTTACTAAACATGCAATTAATTATGCAAGTATACAGAGTAAACTGTGTAAATATTCACAAACTCTTTTTTAATCACCTTTACCAACATTCCACACATATGCCTCCAGTATTTACTAAACAGATCTCCTGCATCTTCCGAATATGTGTCAGTAAACACTTGAAAGGCAACCACTCATTTTCATCATTCCTATACGTTTTATGCAGGAAAACCCTTTAGGAGAATAAACTCACTTCAGTACTTTTGACTCCGATTCCACGGATGCTGCCTGATTAACACTGACTGCCCAGGGGAACTGCAAACCTAGCTCACAACCCTCACAGGGGTGATGACTGAATATTCACTGGCAATTTCAGGAGCTTTCAGCTCACAGAGCTCTTTTGAGATACGCAAGGAAAAAATCTTGAGACTACCCTTGTTTTGATGACATTTTCTGCATTTAAAAAATACAGGTCCCTGGAATAAACGGGCTTGCTTTTCCATCTTAAGTAGAACAGAGGCGCAGCCTCCAGCTCCACTTAGTGATGGAAACTTCCCTCCTGGCACTTGAGCCCAGATTGAGTGTAGGTGAAGGGTGAGTGCAGTCCAAAGGGCAGAGCAGCTCTGGGCCAGAAAAATCAGTGTGTGTGTAGGGGGGAGGGGATTAACTGAGTTCAGTGGGATTTTTGCAAGAGAAATTCCCATCAGTTCCATACAACTGAGCCCGTACCCCCTCTATTTGCTCAATGCGGTTTCCTGTTTTGAATTTTATCATTAGAAAATTATGATCTTCATAATGATTTGTCATCATTTTTTTGGTCATTTTTCGTTGGCTGTTCTTTTTGCTAGGAACTAGTTCTATCAGAGAAGGAAATGGCAACCCACTCCATTATTCTTGCCTGATGAATCCCATGGAGAAAGGAGCCTGGTGGGCTACAGCCCATGGGGTCACGAAGAGTCAGACACAACTGAGTGACTAACACACACACACACACACACAGAGTTCTATCAGAAGGAGAAGAGGGCATCAAAGGGTAAGATGGCATCACCGATGCAACAGACAGGAACTTGGGCAAACTTTGGGAAACGGGGAGGGACAGGGAGGTCTGGCTACAGCCCATGGGGTCACAAAGAGTTGGACACGGCTGGGCGACTGAACAACAACACTTCTCTCCAATATTCTAAGGCTTATTCCTTTACTCCTTCTGAGGGATGTGTTTCCTGACCATCTTCTTAAAATTCCATCATCCTTCTCCTCTCAATATTCCTTACTCCCTTCCCTGTTTTATTTTTCTTCACTCTGCGGACTGCCAGCTAACATGAATGCATTTAATGTACTCATTTTATTATTTTCTGTCCTTCTCACCTTACAGAATGTTAAGGCAGAGATTTACCTCTGTGCTCTTCACTGCCCTCTCCCCCAGCACCCAGGACACTTCCTGGGTCCTTATCAAATGAATGAATGGATGATAAATATAGCATTGCAGATGCAAGCACAAGCAAACCTGAACCCAAATTTGGGTGCCGGCCCTTATTAACTATTTGGCTCTGTACTGCTTTCTTAATTTCTCTGAGCCTCAGTCTCTTCATCTGTGAAATGGAATTGATTACAGTATCCATATCCCCAGGGCTATCTGACAATTACATTTATCAAGCCTGGGCAGAAAGTAGAAACACAGTAAATGTTGGCTGTTATCATCATTCTTCAGGTTGTGGAAGCTGGTCCCTGCATACTTGCTGTTTCCTATCACCAGTAATCCTAGCCGAAGAGCCCTGCATTGTAGGAACCAGGACATCTCCTGCTTTATGACAGTGAGGGACTCAGAAGAGGCAGTGCTCCTGGTTTACATAATTGAAAAAGACACATCATCCCAGTGTTCATGTGCAAATTGTAAAAGTACTATTTACAACAGCCAGGACACGGAAGCAGCCTAGATGTCCATCAACAGAAGAATGCACAAAGATGTGGTACATATAGACAATGGAATATGACTCAGCCATAGAAAGGAATGAAATCGGGTCATTTGTAGTGATGTGGATGAACCTACAGTCTGTCACACAGAATAAAGTAAGTCAGAGAGAGAAAAACAAACACTGTACATCAATACATACATACGGAATCTAGAAACATGGTACCCATGAACCTATTTGCAGGGCAGGACTAGAGACAGAGCTGTAGACAACGGACTTGTGGATGCAGTGGGGGAAGAAGAACGTGGGACAAATTGAGCACTGGTGTGTGTAAAATAGCTAGTGGGAAGCCGCTGCATATAGCACAGGGGGCCCAGCCCAGCGCTCTGTGATGATCTACAGGGGCGGATGCGGGGGGCAGAGGCTCAAGAAGAAGGAGATACAGGAGTGCTTATAGCTGATTCACACTGTTCTACAACAGAAACTAACAACACTGTCCAGCAACTGCGCTCCAATTTAAAACAGAAAAGCCGTGCTCCTGGTCTAATGTTTCTTCATCCAGGGATTAGAATCAGGAGAGGGAAAGGAAGGAAACACGGACAAAGGAGAATAAAAACTAACCAGGAATGACTTCGTCTTTCTGTCAGTGTCCCTAACTTTTTGGAGTCACTCTTCTAAACAACGGTAACTGTTTCCCACCGGGGATTTTTAAGTCTATTATTCCCACCGTGTTTGCCACCCTCAGTATGCATCAGGAATGGATCGCAGGGAATAGCATAACTTGGCTTAGTGGAGAGTAGGGTCTCATGACTTCAACAGGCAAATTTATACAACCAAGTGCAAATCATCAGTTTGGGCCACACAGATGGTACAGAGGGTAGTGGTAGGGGCATGCCTGACTGCCCATGACCACCTTGGAGTGCTTACCTTTTCTCTGAAAGCTTTCCTTGCACTCAGAAAACTCAAAAGAAAAAAGGAAAAAAAAAAAAACACTTTCTCTGCTCATCACTCACTACCCAAAAGTAGGCACAAGGGATCTGCTTGAATCTCTAGTAGTTCGGACAGAAACATACTGCACTCCAGTAGCTACGGGAAAAAACAAACTCAAACTTTCTCTTGGTTTAAGAATTATCAGAAGTAAAGAGGAAAAAGTGGACTGAAGAGTCCAGTTGCAAATTAAGGCCAAACTGCTTTGCTGTTCCAGAAGGTTCCTGACAGGATCGTTTTGACTTACCTCTGCCTGAAAGTCACTGTGTTGGAAACCCAAGAGCCTAAAGCAATACATTTCAGCCCTGCTGTGTGCATGTGCCCTGCACCTGGGTTATGTATCACCTCTGGCTACGTGCCCCAAGGATTCCTCAAACACACAGAGCGTCCCGCTTGATAGCCTTCTGCTACCAGGAGAGGACCTGCTTGAAACCAAAGCTTGCATTTCTCTTCCTCTCTTAGGCACTTACCTTTCAGCCTTTTTAAGTGCTAATCAGGTGAGAAGAGCTGACATAAAAGAATATGAAATTCTAGAAGAGTCCTTTGAAATCTGCACTGGATTAAGGTGTGTGGAGAAAGGGTTGAGGCCTCTTGCTTGGAAGGCTTCTCAGAACCCTGGTGTGGAGAAGGCCTCCTTTTTCTGGTGCTGCCCCATGAAAGCTGGGGGGGGGGGGGCTCGCCCCCTGTAGAGCAGGAGAGACCCTCCTGAGGGGTGGGGGAGAGTTTCTAACACTGAGTGACTGTGGTCGGTCGCCATTGTCCCTGAACTGCTGCCTCTTGATTTGTCTGTACTGCATTTGACCCCCTCCCCTCTTTGCTCGGAGGATCACCCTCCTCAAGACTGGCTCCAGCACTGTGTGTGAGCCTGAACAGGAGTTCTCTCACCTGCGGGAACCGGTCCTGGCAGCCCCTGGAAAGTTCTGAGGCTCCAGCATCCCTCTCCCCCCAGAACTCTCAACTGCTTTCAGCTTTCAGAGTCCAGAGGGTCCCACTTGGAAAGGAGCGCCTGCTGAGGAGCAGCGGCCTCTCCTCCAGCGGCTCCCGTCTCCTCCGCCCGCCTCACAGGGCCCCAGGTAAGAGGGACCAGGGTGGATGAGGGACTTCAAGCAGTGGGAGAGTCAGCACGGAAGACAAGGCCACGGGAAGGAAACAGCAGACACAGCATCAGCTCCAGCTAATGCTCACTTGGTGCTCACTCTGTGCCCAGCACTGTGCTATCTCCCCTTATCCTCTTAATAACCTTTGACATAGGTACTCTCCCTATTTTACTAATGAGGAAGCACGAGGAGGGTAAGTATCTTGTCCAAGAGCACCCAGTATCAAAGTGAAAAGAAAGTGAAAGTGGCTCAGTCGTGTTCAACTTTTTGCGACCCCATGGACTGCATAGTCCATGGAATTCTCCAGGCCAGAATACTGCAGTGGGTAGCCTATCCCTTTTTCAGTGGATCTTCCTGACCCAGGAATCAAATCAGCGTCTCCTGTGTTGCAGGCGGATTCTTTACCAACTGAGCTATGAGGGAAACCCAGTTTCAAAACTGGGGTCCAAACCCACACACGAGGTTTCGAGTCCAGTGGTCTCTGCTGTATCTCCTGTGCACGCGTGCAATGTCTTTCCACCTCCTTCAGGGCGTCTAAATCCTAGTGGTCCTTAGGGTCCAGCTCAGAGACCAACACTTACATGAACCTTTTTCTGATTTTTCACAGCCAGAAGTAACATTTATTTTCTCCTCTGAATTCCCCCAATACTGCCCTTGTACCTCTTTGAAGAAACTAATCACATCCTATCTTGATTTATAAGTGAGTGTATATCTGCTCTCTACTGCATATACTGTCAGCATCTTTAAGGAAGAAACCCCATGACTCTTCGTATGTCCTCACTGAGTCGCATCAAGCTTCATGGTTTACGTTCAGTAACGGATGAATGGACAGATGGATGAATGAATGAATGGCATTAAATGTGCACAGAGAGTCATATGTGCAATATAATCTTAACAACATTCATCTTTATTTGGAGAAATAATGATGAGAGTATTGTGTAGTGTCTATCTTATGGATAATGCTGAAAAAAGAACAATGCAGTGAACTGCCATGGAAAACCCTCTCCTCAGGGAACATAAAGCCAACTACCAATTCCAACAGCCTCCCACAGGTAAGAGCTATAATCCTAGACAGTATGAGTCACTCAGATAGGTCAGGTTAGGTGGGATGAGTCACCCAAGGAGCTTCCTGTTGTCAAAGATTCTCTGTCTGAGGAGATCAGGAAAGGATTCTCCCTACCAACAGTCCCCTCTCCCCATTGAACAAAGAAGCCTCCAGAATACAGAAGTCTGCCTTCCCACAGTTCAGGGATGGGTCAGTCTTCTTCATACCCTATGCCCACAGGAATACCACCCTCTGGATAGGTACCACTGTGCTCTAATGGACAAACATTTTTGAAAGTCTGCTATCCACTAATTATTTCAATTCCTCCCTCTCAAAGAAATGAACAAAAATTCTTAGTTGGTCTCTTTTTCATATCAATCCCCAAAGTACTTTACTGTGACTTCTTTATTAATTTTTATGCTGCTCTAAATTATAGCTCCTGGCCCTCAGATCCTTCCTAAGAGGGTATTATGGTATACCTCATCCATCACTGAGTACCCCAGAGCGTGGCATGGAACCAGGCATGTGGGAGGTACCCTGCCCAAAGTGCTATAGTATGTAACAGCATTCAGATGCTAAATCCAGGGGCAGCCAAGTACACTGAAAGAACACAGGAATTTAGGTTCAATCACAACTAGTTTTGAATCCTAGGCAAACCATGGACTAACTTTTTCACCCTGGGAAAGTCACTTGACTTCACAAGCTTCCATTTCTTCACCTGTAAAATAGGGACTTTAGAACAAAATGGGCTTAATTTTTATAAGTACTATTAAAATACCTGTGGGAAGTACTTAGCACTATGTGCCTGGCACATAGCAGGTTCCCTATCAATGGCGGAAGGTGAACACCACCAAACTAACATTCTAAAATCCCGGGTTCTAATCCGAGATGCTCCAGAGGGTGATTCCAGGTAAGTCCCTAAGACTCAGTGCACAGACATGATATGAGGACCAAAATAAAGTCACAAATATAAGGCACCGAATAAAGTGCCTGTCCCACTGCAAATGCAGGTTCTACATGATATCCTCCTCCCTTTCTCCTATAGGGACACTCACCCATGGGTTTTACCAAAAAAAAGAGATACTGAGCCTCTTTCTCCCTTGAACTAGGGTTTAGCTATCATCCCTGAGACGTCAGGAGTGAGGAGAAAAATCAATGTTCTATCAATGAGTCATCATTTAAAGCCGGTTCCGGAGCTGCCTCGTGAAGCAGTGAACTCCCAGACAAAGGAAGAATAGATGTTTAGTAGAAATGGGCTGACAGCAGTCAGGAAGGAGTAGGATTTCTGTGCATCAAGCAGAGGGCAGAACCATGTCATCACTAAGGCATCTTCCTACTCCTGAAATCTGTGATTCAGCGGTGAGTTGCAACTGAGCATTCAGGCAGACCACGCCACTGGGACAAGCACGCTTCCTTCATCTCCGCAACTGCAAACAGAGACATACAGGGACCCTGGCATTGTCTAAGACCCTGTGGCTGAAAGACACTGAATGGAAACCATCGACTACAGGAGCCTCATCTTACATCCCAGAATACAGTGCTATGCTTTACTTGAGGAATATGTGACTTTTTGAGACTGTATCATCTCAGATCAGTTTTGGAAACCAAGGCCTAAATAATAAATACCTTAAATGAGATTATCCATGGAAAATTGAAAAACCATAAGTATACTTACAAATGTTAAGTATCATCATTGTTACACTTCAATATCTTTTTAAAATATTGTGCTATTTAAAATAGAGATTTTAAACAATTTTATACCCTCAAAAGCCTCTGATACTACTATAAACAAACTAATGAATTCATCCTAACAGTTTTCTAATTGGCTTGGTTTTAAGTATCACCATGGAAAAAGGCTATGTCTACAATGAATGCTTGAAAGGTCCAGGTCAGAACTGGTAAAAGCCAGAGGTGGGATCCTGATCCTCCGGCTCCACCCTCTGGAAACCGTCTCCCCAGCTTAGAGCTGGAATCTAAGAAATTGCCTCTCTGGCCCAGCTTCTATCTACAAGCATTTTCACTTTCTTGTCCCAGAGGCCTATGCCAGCGCTTCCGTGGGGACTCGGCTCCCCAGGCAGAGCCAAGAACGCATAATCACAGTTCCCAACTCTGCAGACGAATGACCCACCCACTCACTCTTCCTCCAGGACCACTGCCGACCGCGTAAAGCCCGCCGGGGCCGGGCCACCTACCTCCAAGCACTTCGCAGTCGCTGTCCATGCTGTCATGGACACCCGCAAAGATGTTGGCCAGAGTGGACTTGCCCACCCCCTGCTCCCCGATAAGAACCACCCGGTAGTAGGTGTTCCCGGACTCGGAGGAGATGACTGAGTCCGTGGAGTCGGAGGACCAGCTCCGGCGGCAGGGGTCCTCGGGGGCGGCAGGGGGGCGGCTGCGCTGGCCGTACTGCTGGGGCTCCTTCTGGACCATGAGATGCCTGCCGTCGGCGGGGATGCTCCAGCGCTGCTGCTGCGGCTGCACGCCCGCCGTGCCCTGGCGCATGGTGACATGGTTCAGAGTCATCGTCAGGTCCTGGAAGGCAAAGCAGCCAAGATGGTAGTGTCAGGAAGCAAGAGTTCAGAGAGCCTGAACGCAGTCATCGGTGATATTTTAGTACGTGAGGTCACCACGTAACCCTCACACAAGGAACACCGGGGAAGCAGTCCCCAAACCCAACAGGCTTTCAGCTGAACACACACACACACACACACACACACCACACACACACACACACACACACACACACACAGCAGCTCCTCGGGCAGGCTGTCATTTGCAGAGGAAAAGCTACCGTTAATAACGTCCAGGGCCCTGGGGCTTCCTCCATCCTCAAGGAAGCCTGGGGATTCCCCACTCAGAGCGGGCACAGAGGTAGTCACAAGGCACCAACAGCCTCCAGAGAAGGCTTGAAAAGCAACAAGTTAATGCAGCTGGGGACCAGCTGGCCAGGTTAGCTGCTCTTGTCTAAACATGGCACTTAAGTAGCACCAGCCCCCAGCAGGCTTTTATGCCTCAGTGGGGAACACGTGACAATGACATCATTCCCCCCCGGCTGGACTGGACCAGGGCTGATTGGAACTTCCATGTTTAGTAAAGTTGCCCTGATGCTCCCCAGCTGCCTGAATATGCTCTTGAGGGAGAGAATAATTTCTGCTTGAGGTGTATGCCTCACTTCTGCCGGCCTGCCCACAGATAGCACATTTAACCCATCCCAGCCCCCTGCCTTGTCCTTCTGGCAGAGAGATGACCTGCTCACGTTCAGAGCTGTCAAACTTGCAGAGACAGCGCTTCACTCTTATTAAACTCTGTCCACTCCAAGAGTTCCCTTCCTTCAACTTGGATTTCCACCTTCCTGAAGCCAATCAGGTCCAAGACTCCCTCCAGAAAGACATTCAACAACTTGGCTACAACTTGGCCTTTCTCAAGACTCCCTCCCCTTGCCCAGAGGTCTGGACTCCCGGGCTCTCAGACATAAAGCAGAAGCAATCTCATTTTCATCAGCAAGATACACTTGTGAGCACGAGACCCTCCCCTTCCCGCACCCATTCCCCAAAACCCCAACACGTCGATGACCCTAGCCGCGACCCTCACCGCGATGACCCTGATGACCGGTCGGTTGGTTTGTCTTTAATCTTACAAGCAGCGCCTCCGGTCGGCCGACTCTTCAAATAACCAGAGCCTGAAGTCTCCCTGACGGCTGTCCTCCGACCACAGTCTGGAGGAGGCGATGACCCTCAAACTGAACTGCGCTAAAGCAACCTGCCACTGCCTCACGGCATCCTTAAACTCTGCAACACTCGCCCCGACCCCCGATCGAAAGACCACCGCGCCGGACAGCAGGTCCCGAAGGTTCTTTTCCCCACTTGGAAAGTTCTCCGCGGGCTGGGGACGCCCACCCCTTCCCCAGTCCTGCCCCCCGCGCTTCTCCGGAGGCCCCGGTTCCCCGCCGCGGGCCGCGCGCCTTACCCGGGGGGCGGCCGAGGGCGGGCGCACGCCGCGTTGCGTGCGGCCGATCGCGGGGTGACTGCGCCGGGTGCGCCCGCGCCCGCGCCCCGCGGTTTATACGCGCGCGGCCCGGGCTCTGCCGTGACGTCAGCGCCCCCGCCCGGGGTTTGGGGGGCGGGCGGCTCTGCAGCAAGCCCCGAGGGGCAGCCCCTTCGCCAAATCGGTGACTCGCCGTCATGTGACCCCCGCCTCTCTCCTCTTTTAAAAAAAAATAACGACAGTTGAATTCCGGGCTCCTTTATTCTGTTTTGTTCTTTTGACCAGGCGGACGCTGGAAGGGGGGAGATAATACATGAAGTGCCCCTTAATCGCACTTCCCAGCAAAACAGTTTTCGAGCTGTCCGGATGAAGGATGGAAGAAGAGGCAGGTTGGGATTGGAAACCCAGTTTCGCCAAAAGACAAAAAACAAAAAACCACACAGGGGGCTACAGCCACATTGAAGTGTTCAGGGCTTGTGTCAGCCGCATCTCCTGCAAGGGAAACCCAGTTTCGCCAAAAAAAAAAAACAAAAAACAGGGATCGGCCAGGCTCCCGTGGAGATTTAGGCTGGGGCTACAGCCCCACTGAAGTGTTCGGGGCTTATGTTAGCCGCACCTTCTGCAAGGAAAACGGCCTCTGCCCGCTCCCGTCGCCATCCCTGGGAAAGAGGGAAGGAGAGGAGACCCACACTGCTTCTCTCTTCTCCCTTCTCTGACCGGGGACCCAGGGAGAAGGGGCCAGAGGAAGGTGGGGCAAGCGGACAAGACCTAGAAAAGGTCTTGAAAAAATAGCTTAAGTAGGGATCCAAGCAGATTGTGCTCAATGTGGCTAGCCCTCCTGCCCTGGACCAGGACGCTGAGGCTCCTGGATCAGGGAATTTAATCAGCATCCCGATTGGCAGCATCTTCTGTACCAGGCTCCGTGGCATGGCCGGTCCTGGCTGTGGAGCCAGGGCCTCTGGCCTGGAGTCAGGGCCTCTGGCCGCGGGAGAAGCTTTAGCCTGCGTTCCAGTCCCCAGAATGATGCCTATGAATAATGGGCACAGGATAATAGAAATAATAGCCACTTCTACTACCATTTACTGGGTACCTCTGAGTCCCTATGTTTAGTAGGTACTGTTAGACCTCTGCAGTATCTCAATTTTACTACAGTATCTCAAACTTTACTACAATTTTGCAAGGTGAAGATACTGCTGCTCCCATTATACGGAGGAGGAAAATGACCCCCAAAGTCAGAGAGCTTGCTTAAGGCCACGCAGTTCATGTATGTGGCAGCATCAGGATTCGAGGCTCCGCTTGCCTGGCTCCTTGCACTGTGCCCCCAGCTGGAGGGATTCAGTGACCTCTTTCAGGGGTCACAGGAATTTCCCAGACACTGTGTTTGGAGGTGACACCGGCCTTTCCAACACATCCATCTGCTTTTCCAGCCAGCTGCATCTCTGGATGGGCTGGTGGCTCCGGAAAACAGCCAGAGGCACCAGCATCTATTCAAGTGGCTGGACTCTGCTGTGCACAGAGTCTGTTCTGTTACCCTTCAGCACTTATGTGCTCTGGGGATTATCCAAGTGACCAATTGCTGAGACATGCCAGGCCCCACGCTGGCAAAGGTGGAATTCCGCAGAGGAATGGCAACCCAGAGCTCTCTTGGTCCCAGGTGCCCTGGGCCCAACCGCCTCATGTTATACGTGAGGAGGCTGACACCCAGAGGGATGACTACCACTCAGGTAGTAACCGGCAGATCTTCAACCAGAGCCTGAGGGTCATAATTTCCTGGATGGTTCCTTTCATTTCCATCAAGTTTTCCTTCTGGGCTCAGCCAGGAAGAGAATGGCTACATACATGGTGAAAAGAGAAGAGTAAGGGGTCAGGGAGGGACAGAGAGAGGAAGGGGAGGAGACCATCTGAAAGTTTTCCACTGACTCCATACCTGTAGTCTGTGAATTATCTGTATTTCAGAATTATCTGTGCTTTTCCATGCTGAGCTGACTCTATCAACTGATCTTAACAAAGACACTGAAAGTGAAAGTCGCTCAGTCGTGTCTGACTCCTTGCTATCCCATGGACTATAATTCTCCAGGCCAGAATACTGGAGTGGGTAGCCTTTCCCTTCTCCAGGGGATCTTCCCAACCCAGGAATAGAACCCAGGTCTCCCGCATTGCGGGTAGATTCTCTCCCAGTTGAGCCACAAGGGAAATCCAGGAATACTGGAGTGGGTTGCCTATCCCTTCTCCAGAGGTCCTTCCCGACCTAGGAATCGAACCAGGGTCTCCTGCATTGTAGGCAGATTCTTTACCAACTGAGTCATCAGGGAAGCCAACAAAAACACTATGTGTAAATCAGAGTATATAAGCATATCATGTAGCCTCTCAATTCTACTTTTTCCCATTGATAAGAACCTAATTCTTCCCATTAATAAGAACCTAATTCTATGCCTAGACCATATCCCCTCTTAACTGTTGTCCAGTCCCCTATTGATTGGAGAAGTACAACAGTGCTGTGTTTGAACCTGCCTTCTTAAATTTTCTGTCCCACAAGAAGCCAGATGAGAAAGCAATGACTTGGGAAGAGTTTCAACTGAGTGACAGTTAAGTTGGAGAGGATATTTAGACAAAAGTCACAGTTATACCAGCAAAAACACATATCAGAGCCAAGCTTTATCCAGCAGAGTCCCAGCTGCCTCATCCAGGATTCCAGCTCACTGGGACCATCTGAGGGTTTAGAGATGGAGAAAAAAGGTGGAATCAGGACATTTGGACAAATAGCAAGTTCTGAAGAAGAAAAATTGGCAAAAGATTGTAGTTTCTTATTCTATGAATTATTGTGTCTGTATTCCTTTCATGGGCATTTGAAGGCTTCCTCAGGTTTTAGCTAGTAGGGTAAAGAGTGGGGCTAGGAGACAGAACTCCAAACAAAAATAACTGACATTTACTGACAAATGCACATACCTAATCTCAGTTCATCCTCACCACCACGGCCTCTGCCCATGTCTCACAGACGAAGATGCTGAGGAATGATGTGAAATAACTTGTTCAAGGTCACAGAACCAATAGGTAGCAGAGCTTCGCTCTCTGGGGCCACAGACTTAACCACTGTTGTGTAGAGTAGGGGCTACACGTCAGCCCCGTTCCCCACACCCCCTCACCTCAGCCTACCTCCTTCCTAATCCCCCTCAAAAGAGGAGTTTTGATTTGATTGGCAAAAGCCCCTGACCTTCACTAGGCCACATATCACTAGTGTATTACTAATGGCGAAGGTCTATCTCTCCCTAAAGGCATGAACCACCCTCTTCTCTATCTTTTCTCCAGCTTCTATGCCTGGATGAGAAGGTAAACTCGGGGTGCCTTTGGGGGACTGACTATCTCCCAGTCTCGGTCGTCCTGTCACTCTTTTTTCTCAGCATAGAGACCTGTGCAGCCACCCCATGATTTCAGAAAGAGATGAGAGAGGGAGGAAGAGGTTGGGAAGGAGGGGGAGAATGTTTGACCAGGCCTGGAGTTGAGGCATAAGGGATCAACCATTCATGTCCTATTACTATGAATATCATACTTGGAAAGTTCTAGGGAAGGCAAGATGATGGGTAGACCCAGGATCAGTGCACCCTTGGGTCTATAATACTATCCTAAAAGCCATAGAGTTACTCGATCTTCCTCATTTATACTGGAGACTTGCTGCCACCAAGGTCATGCTTCTTCATGCCACCAAGCCAGTGCTACTCAGTGATAAAGTGATGCCGTCCACCTTCACCAAAACCAAGAGAAGGGATGTCCTGAACACTGAAGAGGTGATCAAATAAATGGGCTTGGTTTTTATTGCCTTTGAAATGCTTGGCCTTGAGACGCCTTGAGGCAGAGCTTGTGGTCTGACTCCCCAGAGTCCTGACTACCCCCTAATGTCTTCTACTCTGGTCAGCTTCTCTCATTTAGATGAGCTACCTGGCCCCGAAAGCATTTGCCTTGGTGACCCCTGCAAGGGCTGAAAGAACAGATAGGGATTCAGCGCTAGGAAGGCAAGGTCAAAGCTCAGCCTTTCTTCTCCTGGTCACACGATCCTGGGGATGTCACCAAACCCCAGAGGCCTTGGCTTCTGCTGCTGTGAGGACTAAAGGGCTACTGAGCTTGGAGCAGCCTGTTAACCACAGAGAGCACTGTTTCAACGCGAGTGATTATGACGATGACGCAGGAGCCGAGGCTTGGAGCTTGGCCACCTGCCATCAGTAGCGCTGCCCCTGAAGGCTCCAGTTAAATGAATCCAGCAGCATTCAGGACACACGAGGCAGGGTTGGAAATGTACTGCTATTGATGTTCCTAGGAAAAAATAATTAGCAAGAAGAGTGGGATGGTTAAGTCCTTTATAAACAAACAAGGATGTGGGGTCAAATCCCGCACACAGAATAGGTCTCCACCAGCCACAAAAGCAGTGGGAGGAGCTGGGTGGGAGGCAGCGTGCAAAGTGTCTGAGTGCAAAAGAACCTCCCACCCACTATGGGAAGTCTAAAGAAGGAAAGAATTACTATATGGAAAATCATTGCTTTACAGAAGGGGGAAAAAAGACTCCAATTGCAAAATCAAGAGAGCCCTGATTAAGAGAAAATGAAGACCAAAGAAAAGAAGGCTAAGAATAACCTTGCCACTTTCAGAGGCCTGTGGGATCCAGATGGACACTCCCGCCAGCTGCAGCCTCCTTCAGTCTGGCCCCAGCATCTCATCAGACTCCTGCTGAGCAAATTTAATTTTCCATTGAAAAAATTTTTAGCTGCCACCCTTCCCCTGCTCCATTATCCCAGGCTGCTGCAGACCTTTGCTACTCTTTCTAAAACCCTACAGGCTGCATGCAGGAGGTATCTCAGAAGGGCCTAGGGAAGGCTCCTGGAGAAAAAAGACATTCTCTGCCCAGGTTCCTCCATTCATTACAGTAACTACTGAGCACTCCTCTGTTACCAGAACGTGTTCTAAGGGCTAGGGGTAAGGTACACATTCATGGAACTTACATTCTGGAACTTATTTAAAAAATACTAAATAACGAAGTATCACCATATTCACTCATTCATTCATTCACTCGTTCTTTCTCTGAGCTTGCCACCCTTTAGCCTCAGTTTTCTCATCTGTGAAAAGAGAATAATACTGGAGACAGTGTACAAAGTCAGAGTCAAGTACACACCCGTTCAGAAGTCTGACAATAGCAAGGCTGATGAAAATGTGAAGAAGTCGTGTTCTTGTGCCCCGTTGGTTGGAGTGTGAACTGGAAGGCCACTTTGGAGATCAGTCATCAACATCCAAAATGTGTATATCCTTGGTGACTCAGCAATTCTACTTCTGAGTGTGTATCTTCTGTATCACACAAGAGACAGACACAAGAATGCTCATTAAATCACTTATAGCACCAATCAGAAACCACCTTGTGATCATCAATGAATACATTCATGGTGCTATATTTTTGCAGTGAAACATACAGCACTGCAAATGAATGACATAGACCTACTTGTAGGAACTTTGATAAATACTGAAACCATAATGGTGACTTCAAAAAGCAAATGGCAGGATACTTACAAGAGTAATAATTTATGTAATTTTTTAAAGCCCACACTGATATTTTATAGTTAAATATATTCAGTAAATTGAAGAAAGTAGGGAAAACCACTGGACCATTCAGGTATGACCTAAATCAAATTCCTTACAATTATACAGTGGAAGTGACAAATAGATTCAAGGGATTAGATCTGATAGACAGAGTGCTTGAAGAATTATGGATGGAGGTTCATGACATTGTACAGGAGGCAGTGATCAAGACCATCCCCAAGGGGAAAAAATGCAAAAAGCCAAAATGGTTGTCTGAGGAGGCCTTACAAATAGCTGAGAAAAGAAGAGAAGCTAAAGGCAAAGGAGAAAAGGAAAGATATACCCATTTGAATGCACAGTTCCAAAGAACAGCAAAAAGAGATAAGAAAGCCTTCCTCGGTGATCATGCAAAGAAATAGAGGAAAACAAGAGAATGTGGAAGACTAGAGATCTCGTCAAGAAAATTAGAGATACCAAGGGAACATTTCATGCAAAGATGAGCACAATAAAGAACAGAAATGGTATGGACCAGCAATCCCACACCTTGACATACACACCGAGGAAACCAGAACTGAAAGAGACACGTGTACCCCCATGTTCATTGCAGCATTGTTTATAATAGCCAGGATATGGAAGCAACCTAGATGCCCATCAGCAGGCAAATGGATAAGAAAGCTATGGTACATATACACAATGGAATATTACTCAGCCATTAAAAAGAATACATTTGAATCAGTTCTAATGAGATGGATGAAACTGGAGCCCATTATACAGAGTGAAGTAAGCCAGAAAGATAAACACCAACACAGTATACTAACACATATATATGGAATTTAGAAAGATGGTAACAATAATCCTATATGCAAGACAGAAAAAGAGACACAGATGTATAGAACAGAATTTTGGACTCTATGGGAGAAGGCGAGGGTGGGGTGACCTGAGAGAATAGCATTGAAACATGTATATTATCAAGTGTGAAACACATCGCCAGTCCAGGTTGGATGCATGAGACAAGTGCTCAGGGCTGGTGCACTGGGATGACCCAGAGGGATGGGATGGGGAGGGAGGTGAGAGGGCGGATCGGGATGGGGAACACATGTAAATCCATGGCTGATTCATGTTAATGTATGGCAAAAGCCACTACAATATTGTAAAGTAATTAGCCTCCAACTAATAAACATAAATGAAAAAAAAAAGAAATGGTATGGACCTAACTGAAGCAGAAGATATTAAGAAGAGGTGGCAAGAATACACAGAAGAACTGTATAAAAAAGATCTTCATGACCCAGATAACCATGATGGTGTGATCGCTCACCTAGAGCCAGACATCCTGGAATGCGAAGTCAAGTGGGCCTTAGGAAGCATCACTACGAACAAAGCTAGTGGAAGTGATGGAATTCCAGTTGAGCTATTTCAAATCCTGAAAGATGATGCTGTGAAAGTGCTGCACTCAATATGTCAGCAAATTTGGAAGACTCAGCAGTGGCCACAGGACTAGAAAAGGTCTGTTTTCATTCCAGTCCCAAAGAAGGGCAATGCCAAGGAATGTTCACACTACTGCACAATTGCACTCATCTCACACACTAGTAAAGTAATGCTCAAAATTCTCCAAGGCAGGCTTCAACAGTACATGAACCATGAACTTCCAGATGCTAAGCTAGATTTAGAAAAGGCAGAGGAACCAGAGATCAAATTGCCAACAGCTGTTGGATCTTCAAAAAAGCAAGAGAGTTCCAGAAAAACAACTACTTCTGTTTTATTGACTATGCCAAAGCCTTTGGCCATGTGGATCACAATAAACTGTGGAAAATTCTTAAGTAGATGGGAATAACAGACCACCTTACCTGCCTCCTGAGAAATCTGTATACAGGTCAGGAAGCAACAGTTAGAACTGGACATGGAACAACAGACTGGTTCCAAATCCGGAAAGGAGTACATCAAGGATGTATATTGTCACCCTGCTTATTTAACTTATATGCAGATTATATCATGTGAAATGCTGGGCTGGATGAAGCACAAGCTGGAATCAAGACTGCCAGGAAAAATATCAATAACCTCAGATATGCAGGTGCATCACCCTTATGGCAGAATAGGAAGAAGAACTAAAGAGCCTCTTGATGAAAGTGAAAGAGGAGAGTGGAAAAGTTGGCTTAAAACTCAACATTCAGAAAACTAAGATCATGGCATCTGGTCCCATCACTTCATGGCAAATAGATGGGGAAACAATGGAAACAGTGAGAGACTTTGTTTTGGGGGGGCTCCAAAATCACTGCAGATGGTAACTGCAGCCATGAAATTAAAAGATACTTGGTCCTTGAAAGGAAAGTTATGACCAACCTAGACACCATATTAAAAAACAGAGACACTACGTTGTCAACAAAAGTCTGTCTAGTCAAAGCTAGGGTTTTTCCATTAGTCATATATGGATGTGAGAGTTGGACTATAAAGAAAGCTGAGTGCCAAAGAATTGGTTCTTTTGAACAGTAGTGTTGGAGAAGACTCTGGAGAGTCCCTTGGACTGCAAGGAGATCCAACCAGCCAATCCTAAAGGAAATCAACCCTGAATATTCATTGGAAGGACTGAAGCTGAAGCTGAACCTCCAATACTTTGGCCACCTGATGCGAAGAGCTGACTCATTTGAAAAGACCCTAATGCTGGGAAAGATTGAAGGCAGGAGGAGAAGGGGATGACAGAGGATGAGATGGTTGGATGGTATCACCGACTCGATGGACATGAGTTTGGGTAAACTCCAGGAGCTGGTGATGGACAGAGTGCCCTAGTGTGCTGCAGTCCATGGGGTCAAAAAGAGTCGGACACAACTGAGCAACTGAACTGAACTGATATTTAGTAAAAGTGTAATAACATAGATGGGAAAAATACATACCAGCTTCAAAATAGAGATTGCCCCAGGGAACTGGGAAATAATGATAAGGTATCAATAGATGGGTCCCAGGCTTCTCAAAAACAACCAAGAAGCAAGTAGGCAGTCATATAACAAAATCAAAGTGTTTAGTGAAAATAATCGTCACACTGGAATTTTATGTTCAGCTAAACTGTTGTCTAATAATGTGAGTTAAACACATATTTATTGAGCACTTGTTATTACTAAGCAATACCCTAAGCCCCGGCGACACAGACCAGGAGCATATGCTCAAGGAGCATAAAGCCTGGTGTTCCTTTTCCCAGAAATTACCAAATCCATGAGAAGACCATTCAAGAGCTGCTTTAAAAGCTTTGGCCTAGCGAATAGTTAGTTTCCCAAGCAACATAATGTTTTCCTTGAAGTTCCTTCCTTTAGCAACTGAGAAATCAATGACACTATTTAACCCAAAGAGTCAAATCCAGCCTAAGGCTAAAGCCTTGATTTAGCCAATTATAGTGGCCCAAGAATTCTTCAATGATGAATCGAGACAGGATAAAAGAAAGAATAGTTGAGTTGAGGACATGGGCAGTTAACACCTTTCCTACATGGTTAAAAGTAAGCTCATATTTTGATCTGTCTCATGAATCTATCTCACTGGATTGAGAACTTTGGAAACACATTAAGATTTAGCATTCTGTCAAACACCAGCCTATACAAAGGTAGAGACCACATATGATTTATTTACCACTGCACAGCTGGTATCTAGCATGGTGCCAGGCTTATAGCTGACATTTAATAATTATATTGGATGATTGAATAAAGAGTACTTCAGAATAGAGTGGTTGAGAAAGACTTAATAATAGTGATTTTAAGATGAGTATTAAATATAATTAAATATAATAATACTCATAATATTAATGAGAATAATATCAATTAATATTTATCGAGATCTTTCCATATTGTAGGCTAGGCACTGTGAAGGTAGAATATCTCTACCCTATGAGCTAGGTACTATCATAATTAAAATTTTAAGAGAATGAAACTAAAATATAGAAAGTTTAATTAAGTTGCCAAAGGTCCCACAGCTATAAATTGGCAAAAGTTAAGATCTGAACCCCAACTTCTGATTCCAGACAATATGAACTTAATTGAGTAGGCCAGCAGAAGCCATCTGTTCAAAAATTCAACTCAACAAACAAAGGTGAAAGATCTATTATACGCCAGTCTCTAGGAATACAGGGTGTGTAACAGTCCCCATACAAGATGGATGGGAACAAAAACTGAGGAGTTGGAAGATGGGAGGGAAGTTCAAGAGGAAGGGGACAGATGTATACCTATGGCTGATACCTGTCGATGTATGGCAGAAACCAACAGATATTGTAAAGTCATTATCCTCTAATTAAAAATAAAATAAAACTTAAAAGAAAAAGAAAAACTGAGGAGTGGATAGTAACAGCCGCCCTTTATTGAGGCCGGGTATTTTGCTATGTGATTTACATGTATCATCTTGCTTAACTTTCTCAACAAATGTATATGGTCATTTATGCATCCCCAGTGTACAAATTAGGAAACTGAGGCATAGAGATGTTCACTTGTCCAGGATCACACAACCCAGTGACGGAGCTGCAATTTGTAGCCAAGCAACTTGACTTGAGAGACAGAGCCCTCACACCAAACCCATCACTGCAAAGCGACTGGGAGGCCCACAGAGCACACGTGCAGAAGAATGGGGCAGCAAGTGGGTGATGAACGCTGCTCAAGTGGGTCCAGGAGCCCCTCACAGGGAAAACGTCCATTCGAGTTTTGAAGTACAGACAGCAGTTGGCAGGGTGGTGTGCGCGTGTGTTCTGTGTGTGTGCATGCACACATGTAGACAGGGGCTGGGAAAGAGACAGCATTCCAAGGTTTAAAAAAAAAAGTATGTGCATTTGAGGGATTACAAATAATTTCAGATGACTGGAAAAACACATAGGGAGAATGAGAGGTAGAGCCAGAAAGGCAGTCAGAAGCTTTCTGCAAATTCCAAGTTATGGGGCACAATTTCAATGTTCTGTTTTGTCCTGCCTAAGAACTCCAAGTTCCAGCAGGAGCTTGGGTGAAAGGAGATGGGGAAGGACCTCTAGAGGGACAGGAGCAACCAAGGAGAAGCCAGCTGTGCCAGCCTTGAGGGCCAAGTGGGTGCAGGCTGGTGGCATGCTGGTTCATATACACCCTTCCCCCTACAGGGGCAAGAGATGCCCATAATTATGGAGCTAAGTGGCTCACCAGACCTACTGGCTCTGCCTCAGAAGTAAGGAGGGATCCACCAGGCCCATCCAGACCACCCGGAGGGATGGGCCACACACAGTGCTACCAGCGGGCACATGGGTTGTCCTGCACACTCAGCCATTCACCGCTTCCCCCTTCTCCTCCCCACTCCCTCTTCACTCCTCTCTTCTTTGTCCTTCTTCTACATTATTTTTCTGTGCATCCAATCAATACACAGCAAACATGGTTTGTGTTCAGTCAGGGACTCTCATCTATACCCAAAACATCACGGTTGGATAGGGAACAGATGTTCCTGCCCATTAAAAATGTACATGAAAACTACAAACAGTCCTCTGATGGGTGAAATAAACAGAAGCCTCCAAGAAACTGTAAAGTCATCTCTCCTGGGGAATTCAGTGAGAGTGATGCATGACCCAATAGCAACTGGTATTGTCATTTTTCTCTCAACATTAAAGCACCATCGGAAGTAGAAAAAAGTAAGATCCCTTCAAATGACACATGGACCCAATATTCTTATTTGTTTCCCACACTAGGGCATTCACACCTGGAGGGTTAAGAACTTTCACACCTTAAATACCATCATCATAATTAAGACCCTAATGAATTATATTAGGCATCTGTCCATTTGCACACTTAGATAATATAATTTACTATGTGGTTTGGTTTTAGGTTTGGGGTCCTCTTTTGCAACTTCCCCGGTAGCTCAGACAGTAAAGAATCTGCCTGCAATGCAAGAGACCCAGGTTCAATCCCTGGGTTGGGAAGATTCCCTGGAGAAGGGAATGGCAACCCACTCCAGTATTCTTGCCTAGAGAATCCCACAGACAGAGGAGCCTGGTGGGCTACAGTCCATGAAGTCACAAAGAGTCAGACAAGACTAAAACGACTTGCACTAACACTTTGGTGCCTTCAAACTGCTATTGAGAAACATATTTAGTCTTTCACTCAGTAAGTTTTGATGGCGGGCACAGATGAGAGCAACACAAACCTCACCCTGGGTAAGAGTCACAATCACTGAACTCACATTTAGTACTTAAGTGACTATTCACCAAGAAGGTCAAGCCCTGTCATCACAAATGGGCAGGATTAGTGAGACTTCACATAGGGAAAGGGGTCTCTGAGCCTGAGAATATGAGCATATCCCCCCTCCATTCCTACTGCACTGAGCCTCTGCCCTCCGAGAACACAGACATACAAGGCAAAAGGCAATAAAAAGAAAAAATAGAAGTATTCTCATATAGAAACTGGTATCTGATGTTTGAAGATCTAACTCCATTAGTTCCATTATATCAGATTCTCTAGCTATGGTTGTTTGTCCCTTCCAGGTTTCAAAAGAAGGAGCCATAGCCAGCTGGGAACTTATTGTAAGAGAGGCAAGAAGCCATCTTGACAGCCGTCCTGCCAAGCTTCATGAAGAACACAAATTTAGTGCACGTGACCACACTAGCTCTTTGTTTCCATTGAGACTCTCCCTGGCAAAACCCGAACATTACCTTGAGCCATGCTAATTTTTTTAATGGTGTTGGATATTACAAAAATATAGGTATCTTGAGGCCCTAAGGGATGTTTTAGGGGATCAGAGCCAGGAAATGGAAAGGTATCAGAAGCCAAGACTCTCACACCATCTCCTTCCTTTTCTCCATGTGACTTCTCCAAGTCTGTTCTTGCTGCACATCTGTTTCTTTCCTTTCTCTCCACAAGCCAGAAAGCTGTTCTTAAGTTCTTAACCTTCTCAACCCACAGCTCCACATCCCTTTGCTGCAGCCACTAGTGCACGCACGCTCCGTCATGTCTGACTCTTTGCGACCCCCTGGACTGTAGTCCACCAGGCTCCTCTGTCCGTGGAATTTTTCAGGCAAGAATACTGGAATTGGGTTGCCATTTCCTACTTCTGGGGATCTTTCCAACCCAGGGATCAAACCCACGTCTCTTGTGTCTCCTGCATTGGCAGATGGATTCTTTGCCACTGAGCCACCTGGGAAGCTTCCAGACAATGAGACAGACTATCCCTCAGTCCCAGTTCCAAAGCGCCAAGAGAGAGCATTTAATTGGCTCAGGAAAAATGATGCCGCCCCTCTTGATCCAATCAACTGAGGCCTGGAAGGCAAGGCGAAGTAGCACAAACATGGCTGCCACAGAGTAGCGCAAACATGGCTGCCACAGAGAAGCCTTAAGAGGATGAAAGAAGGGGTTCTTCAGATGAGAAGTGCTGTGAACTGAGCCCCACCACTGCAGTCACCACAAGAGGTGCGACTAACCATTGACTATTTTGTCATCTCTCCACAGAAGGCTTCCCTTGCTCCCTGTCTTGAGGCACGACTTTGTGGTGACCCAGGAGCTGATAGTCTCTAAACTAAGTTTCTCCTCTCTTTTGTTTTATATCTTGTGGCTTCTTTTTACGCGGACAGCACTACTGTTTCATGCTTTGTGTTTACTTCCTATCTCCATATCTCGTGGCTTCTGTACCACTTGACTGTCAGCACCTCTCTGAGTAAAAGGAATTCACTCTCCCCCAAAGTGGATTGGCTTGGTTTGGTTTGGCTTGGCTTGGCTTTCCAACCTCAACTGACCTGTAGCTTTCTCTGGGCCAGTCATCGACTCATCAGTCCATCAGCCCCTAGTCCCATGTGGGCAGGGTAGTGGGGCTACAGGGATACAGAACAGAAACCCAGAATAAAGAACCGTCTACTTTTGCTTTTCCCAGAAAAGAACTATGGGTCTGCTGGTTTTCCTCAAAAGTGCCATGAGCTTTTAGCACACAGACCGTGAAAGACCTGTCCTGTCTCCAAATTGCCACTAGACATAAAATGAGCTCCTCAGGAATCTTGATGAGCATTTAAAATTTTCAAACAATAACTACTTTAGCATTTCATACACATTTAATAAAATTATTACTGAATTCTTCAGTATACTATTGTACCCTCAATTGGTATTTTAATAAGCCTTATTCTTTTTCAGATACAGCGGACCCTTTAACAACACAGGTTTGAGCTGTGCAGGTCCACTCCCATACAGAAATTTTTCTCAATAGTAAATACTATGATAATGCAAGATCCGAAACCCGCAGTTGGCTGAATCTGTGAAGGCAGAACTACAGATACAGAGGAGCCAAGGATATGGAAAGTGAAAAGTGTTAGTCACTCAGTCATGTCCAACTCTTTGTGACTCCATGGACTGTAGCCCACCCGGCTCCTCTGTCCATGGGATTCTCTAGGCAAGAATCCTGGAGTGGGTTGCCATGCCCTCCTCCAGGGGATCTTCCCAACCCAGGGATCAAAGCCAGGTCTCCTACACTGCAGGCAGATTTTTTACTGTCTGAGGCACTAGGGAAGCCTGGAAAGGATATGGCGGGCCAGTTATAAGTTACACACACATTTCTGACTTTGGTGGGTGCCCCTAACCCCCATACTGTTCAAGGGTCAACTTGTACCTACTTTTGAAAATCTTAAAGTCAAATAGGGCAAGTAATTGATAGATTAAAAGAAAAATCCACATATCACAAAATCATTAAAACTGCTACATAAGTTCTTCATGACTAAGGCCTTAAAATGTTGATGGTAAGATTGGGATCCTTCTTGTAAAATCCTCTGTACATTGCTTATTGAAATAAGAGAGACATGCAGTAAACTCCCCCTTCTGTTCTGCACTGAGAAATATAAGCTAATTAATCCTCAATGTTACAATACCTCAATTCTCACCATAAATTAGGGAGAAATATAGCACAGAAACACAAAGTAAGAGGAAAATATATATCACTGAGAACAAAGAGTATATCACTGAGAACCAATGGGAATTTTCAAAAAAGACAGACACATCATATTAAACAAAAGCTCCTAAATGTTTTGATCTCCTAGATACAAACCTAGTTTCATTCATTTATCACCTGAAGCGTGCAGTCTCTGGTGAGCATGTTCCTGTGCAAAAGAAGCAGATTCCTTTGCCATCGGGAAGTTCTCTTATCAATAAGAAGAGACAAACTACTATTTGGTGCCAGCCCAGATGGGGCTTCTTGCTGAGGAGAACTCCATTAGGGTATGATGAGTTTTATCTGACTGATAACCATGGAAAGGCAATCTCTCCTACCTGTCACTCAAGAAAGATTTCTTTAAGGGCTTCATTTGAATCCCTTTAAATTGTTTTAAACAATAGTGCAGAAAAAGAGCCTAGAACACTCAAGATCAGATGGCAGGAGACTTAAGCTGTCCGAGAACTATAGCCCCACCTCTCACAATGAACCCAATCTGGGTCATTCACCAAATCCCCTTCCTATCGCACGTTCCTCCCTCCCATCTTGTGGGATAAAACAGCTTTTGCCAAATCGGAGCTTATTATAAACCCCAGGGTAATTTCTCCTGTGATGCTAGATCTAAAATTGAATAAATCCTTGTTAGCAAAGCCCAAATATGATATTCAGAAAATATGGACTAAAAGACAAATAGAATACATATGTGAATGTAGAAACCCAATGAGTTGTATTACCAAAAACCTAAATCTAGAATTCTTAGGTAAATCTTTTAGAATGAAAAAGCTGTGGAAAAACTCATTAAGACAGCGAACCCCTCAATAGCAGCAACACACTGTAGTGTTATAAACCTTAGTGGCTTAAAACAACTAAAATTTCTTAGCTTATTTATCTCCCCATGATACTATGGGTCATTGGTTTGGGCTAGGCTCAGTGGGATGTTTTCTTTCTTCTGGTCTCACCTGGGTTTACTCTTATTTTAACTATCACTGAGCAATTCATCAGGGACTGGATGACCCACAGTGACCTCACTCGTGTGACTGAAAATTAGTGCTGGCTCTCCACTGGGCTTCTCTCTCTCCAAGTGGTGCCTCTCTGCCAACAAGGCTGCCTTCTCCTCTCAGCAGCAGCAAAATTCCAAGGAAGCAAGACTGGAGGCTGCAGCCCTGGAACTCCCACAGCTGAAAACTCCCCCAAATATCTCTCTTGCCACACTCTGCTGAAGCAAGCAAGACACACGATCAGCCCATATTCAAGATGGTGGGAAAAAGACTTCCCCAACTGATGGGAGGAAAGGCAGAGTCAAACTGTTGGGGAAACAGGACAGGGGGATGGGAGAAGGCCGGAACCGTTGATTTCAGTCCGCACACGTGGGGATACATTTTAATGAGCACTATTCCCCCTAGAACTTAGTATAAAGTTAGGATTACCTGGAAGATATTTCAAGTCTGGTGTTAAATGAATATACAAGTTTTTGGAAATATTGACAATCTAGATGAAACCATGATTTCTAACTAGATGAAAGATGAATTTCCAAATTAAAACTGCCAGCACTTTTCAAAAATGATGGTACTAATATCTTGCTCAGTTCTACTCTTCTGTCACCATATTCCCCTTTTTTCTACATCTACTGGCATGAAAACTCATTTTCTCCAAATAACAAAGCTTAGCTGAGGCTAATTTTGACATCTCATTGAAAAATTGTGCTAGTTTCCCATCCTAGCTTCTAGTATCATCAAAATAGCATGGGTCATCCTAGATATAATTGTATAAACTGTTTATAAATATAACATTGATGTTCTGCTCCATACCATGTGGAAATATAACCACAGTCCTTTACCGAAAAGATGCAGGCTTACTTGTAGCTCATCACAAACAAACCGAGGGCCCATTTTGCAGTCTCTCTAAGAAGGGAACCTAGAAATACTGTCCTTTTAAATTCTTCCTTTTTCCTTTTCCATCTGTATGCCCTTCCCTTTTCATGAAATGTGATACATATTGGCATATAAGTAGCTTTGTCAGACTGCTTCTCATCTCCACGACTTTGGGGGGCCAACAGCATTGTCACATTTCCTTCTGTCCCTTTCAGTCCAAGCTGACAGTGCTTCTGCTGGTATAAAATTATCAAGAATATTGTGAGTCTCCTATGTGTGTCACAAGGATTCACTCCATTTGGCAAGAGGCTCGTGCACAGATCTCTGCTAGATAATCCCATCTGTGTTTTTGCTTACACTGAAATGAATAAGAGACAATGATCTGAAGCTTTCTCTATTCCCTCTGGTTTGACTGGGGGTATCTGTGGGCCACACCCTCCAAAAAGTATTTTGTGTGACCTTTTGATATTTCTAACATTTTAGCAAAATGTTGTACAGCCACACCCTCAGCTTTTTCTTTAGATTGTGCTTTCCCAACAATAAATCTCTCAATTTTAGAATCTTCTGCAATCTGGATAGGCTGATTTTCCCAAAACATCAAGTCTTGGGTCTTTTTTGTTTAGCCATGATCTCTCTCCTCTTGCATTTTGTTGTAAAGCAGCAAGCAGAAATCAGATTGCACCTTCAACACTTTGCATGGAAACCTCCTCAGCTAAATATCCAAGTTCATCATTTACAGGCTCTGTTTTCCACACAAATTCAACACGTAGAGGTTCTGCTTTCCACATAAATACAAAATCCCAATTCTGCTAAGTGTGTTAGTCGCTCAGTTGTGTCTGACTCTTTGCAACCCCATGAACTGTAACATGCCAGGGCTTCCATCCCTGGAATTCTCCAGGCCAGAATAATGGAGTGGGTAGCCTTTCCCTTCTCCAGGGGATCTTCCCAACCCAGGGATCGAAGCCTGGTCTTCCGCACTGCAGGCAAATTCTTTACCAACTGAGCCACCAGAGAAGCTCACAATTCTGCTAACCTTACCACTATGTAACAAGGATCCACTTTCCTCCAGTTTCCAATAACATGTTCCTCATTTCCTTCTGCATCCTCATGGGAACTGTTCTTAAGGTCTAGATTTCTATTAACAGTCTGTTTACAAGCATTTTGATATCCTCTATGATGATTCTTCCAAGCCCTCATCAGCAGAGACTTTAGCATCTCTATTTCCACCAGCAGTCTAAAGCAATCTAGCCTCCTCAGAATTCTTCCAGCCTCTGCCCACTGCTCAATTCCAAACATATTTCAACATTTTTAAGTATTGGTTACAGCAGCATCCAACTTTCAGATACCAAAGTCTTCTACCACTGCCATAACATCTGAACACAAATTAAGTGGCTTAAGACAACACACGTTTATTGTTTTATAGTTCTATAGGTCAGAAGTGAGGCAGGGTTTCACAGGACAAGGCTAGGTTCCCTCCTGAATTTTTGTGGAAAATTTTGTTTTCTTGCCTTTTCCAACTTCTGGAAGCTACCGCATTCCTTGGCTTGTGGTTCCATCCCGTCCTTCATCCTTAAAGCAGGGAGTGGCAGGTTGAGTCTGTCTCATGTTGACCTCTCTGACCCTCCTTCATCATCACATTTTCCCTCTCTGACCACAACCAGGAAAAGGTCCCGGCTTTTAAGAGCTCATCTAGATAATACAAGAAAATATCTCAGTCTCAAGGTCTGTAACCTTAATCACATCTACAAAGTTCCTTTTTACATGTAAGGTAATATTCACAAGTTCTAGAGATTAGGACATAAATATTTTGGGAGGCCATTACTTTGCCTACCACAGAAAGATACTTCTGTCCTGTTGAAGCCACTATTATTTTGTCCTCTGCACTAGCAACCAAATTGGTATCCTAAGAGATGTAATGTCCTCCTGTCCAGTTTCAAGGGTTTGAGTATTTAAATTGCCTGCCTTTTTCAAGTGTTGTTTGTAAAGCAGGACGAGATGACAGTCCACTGAGAGACAGAAAACAAACAGCATTCTATGTAATCTAAATGTACCTCGCTATATATGTAAGAGTTATCCGTGATCATATATATAATTATGACTGTTGTAAATTGAACCATATTTTAAATACATTAGGAAATTTACTATAGATAATCATTTATAAGGTGAAACAACACTTTCTAAAGTGAATAAGTATGACCTAATTTACATTTTCTCTTATCTTGGACGTGGGGTATCTCTTCACGGCTGCTCCAGCAAGAAGAGAAGCGAAAAGCAAAGGAGAAAAGGAAAGATATTCCCATTTGAGTGCAGAGTCCCAAAGAATAGCCAGGAGAGATAAGATAGTCTTCCTCAGCGATCAATGCAAAGAAATAGAGGAAAAAAACAGAATGGGAAAGACTAGAGATCTCTTCAAGAAAATTAGAGATATACCAAGGGAACATCTCACACAAAGATGGGTTCGATAAAGGACAGAAATGGTATGGACCTAACAGAAGCAGATGATATTAGAAGAGGTAGCAAGAATACACAGAAGAACTGTACAAAAAAGATCTTCATGACCCAGATAATTATGATGGTGTGATCACTCACCTAGAGCCAGACATCCTGGAATGTGAAGTCAGGTGGGCCTTAGAAAGCATCACTACGAACAAAGCTAATGGAGGTGATGGAATTCCAGTTGAGCTATTTCAAATCCTGAAAGATGATGCTGTGAAAGTGCTGCACTCAATATGCCAGCAAATTTGGAAAACTCAGCAGTGGCCCCAGGACTGGAAAAGGTCAGGTTTCATCCCAATCCCAAAGAAAGGCAATCCCAAAGAATGCTCAAACTGCTGCACAATTGCACTCATCTCACACTCTAGTAAAGTAATGCTCAAAATTCTCCAAGCCAGGCTTCAGCAATACATGAACCATGAACTTCCAGATGTTCAAGCTGGTTTTAGAAAAGGCAGAGGAACCAGAGATCAAATTGCCAACATCCTCTGGATCACTGAAAAAGCAAGAGAGTTCCAGAAAAACATCTACTTCTGTTTTATTGACTATGCCAAAGCCTTTGACTGTGTGGATCACAATAAACTGTGGAAAATTCTGAAAGAGATGGGAATACCAGACCACCTGACCTGCCTCTTGAGAAACCTGTATGCAGGTCAGGAAGCAACAGTTAGAACTGGACATGGAACAACAGACTGGTTCCAAATATGAAAAGGAGTACGTCAAGGTTGTATATTGTCACCCTCCTTATTTAACTTCAATGCAGAGTACATCATGAGAAACGCTGGGCTGGAAGAAGCACAAGCTAGAATCAAGATTGCTGGGAGAAATATCAATAACCTCAGATATGTAGATGACACCCCCCCTTATGGCAGAGAGTGAAGAGGAACTAAAAAGCCTCTTGATGAAAGTGAAAAGAGGAGAGTTGGTTTAAAGCTAACATTCAGAAAACTAAGATCATGGTATCTGGTCCCATCACTTCATGGGAAATAGATGGGGAGACAGTGGAAACAGTGTCAGACTTCATTTTTGGAGGCTCCAAAATCACTGCGGATGGTGATTGCAGCCATGAAATTAAAAGACGCTTACTCCTTGGAAGGAAAGTTATGAGCAACCTAGATAGCATATTAAAAAGCAGAGACATTACTTTGCCAACAAAGGTCCATCTGGTCAAGGCTATGGTTTTTCCAGTGGTCATGTATGGATGTGAAAGAGTTGAACTGTAAAGAAGGCTGAGCATCAAAGAATTGGTGCTTTTGAACTGTGGTATTGGAGAAGACTCTTGAGAATCCCTTGGACTGCAAGGAGATCCAGCCAGTCCATCCTAAAGGAGATCAGTCCTGGGTGTTCATTGGAAGGACTGAAGCTGAAGCTGAAGCTGAAACTCCAATACTTTGGCTACCTCATGCGAAAAGTTGACTCATTGGAAAAGACCCTGATGCTGGGAAGGATTGAGGGCAGGAGGAGAAGGGGATGACAGAGGATGAGATGGCTGGATGGCATCACCGACTCAATGGACATGAGTCTGAGTAAACTCTGGGAGTTGGTGATGGACAGGGAGGCCTGGTGTGCTGTAGTTCATGGGGTCGCAAAGAGTCGGACATGACAGAGCGACTGAACTGAACTGAATTTACATTTTTAATCCAAATTTTTACATATTTTGTTTGACTGAAGTAGGACAAATCTACATATAAGATACGAACATGCTACATAGCTACTCTTTAATTTTGGATGCCTAAGGTATTAGACTTTGTGCCAGGTGCTTTAAAGGACTCAAAAGATTTTTAATAGAGCATTATGTGTATTTTATTATTGAGAATATTTAGCTCTACTAGAAAAAACAATAGAAATAAGTGGATGGATCAAACCCACAAAATATAAGTTATATGAGATTTAAGTTAAGCTTAGAGGAGATACTAAACAGAGACTGTGAGTAACAAGTAGCTTGTGAGGATTAGGCAGAATTCTACAGTTATGTGCATCCACTGTCAGAAGGAACTTTTTACCCTTAGACGACACCTTGGTAAGTTTCCCCTTTCAGTGAGAAAATCTGTTCAGCTACAAACAGGAATTCAGGAGTCAAGCTTGACTATTTCATCTCTCTCTTTCCTCACATCACAAAGTCCTGTTGGTATAATTTCAAAATAGTTCCTGATTTCATGCACTTTGCTCCATTTTTCCCGTAATGGCCCTCGTCCAAACTAATGTCCCCTCTTGTCCAAATTTCAGCAACTGCCACCTAATGGGTTTCTCTCAGTTCACAGAATGCAGGATTGTTGCTTTAGAACACAAATATCATCTTGACCTACCTCTGCACCAAGCCCTTCACTGGCTCCCACAACCTTTTTTAAAGTTTCAAAAGTCTCTGTGAGAAATAGTCCCTGCCTCCCACTCTACTCTTAGCTTCTCTGTGTTCCTGCCGTCCCCCTTTCTAGGCTGTCTCAATAGTCTTACCTCCTTTTATTGGCCCGAACATGTCAAGTTCTTTCCTCCCTCAACCCCTGGGACTGAAACACTCTATTCCTACCTCTTCTAAGTTCAGTCTTATCCTTAAGACCTTGGCTCAAACATCATTTGCTCAAGGAAGCCTTTAACCCCCAAGTCTACACTAGATTCCCTGATGTTTACCCAGATTTCTCTGGGCTTTTCCTTCCCAAGGATTACCACAAGTCCAAAAAATATTTACTAAAGACTTATTGAACATTCTAGACACTGTGGACACAGCAGTAACAAAACAAAGTTACTGCTCTTACACATATACATTCTACTATATTAAGTTAGGTGGTTAGTTGGATAATGTCCATCTCTGCCCCGGTCTATGCAGGCAGGCAGCCTACTAATTTATTCACCGTTATATCCCCAGTGGTTTACACTGTGCCATACATGGAGAAGGTACTTGGTGAATATTTGTTAAACAAATAGATACACCCTCACAGCCGACCTTCCCTATAGATAAGTTAGTATTTTATCCCTAAAATCTGATTTCTGTACAAGATCCACACTTTCTCTAGTGCCCATGGGCTAAAGGTAATTTTAAGTATTGTTTCAGGAGTGCTGACCCTTCTGAACAACAGCTTTCATTTATATAGTAGGTTACAAAACATTTTTTTAAATATTGTCTTTATGACAGTCAGGTGAGGAGAGCAAAGGTAGTCTCAATTTTCAGATGTTAAAAATAAAGCTCAGAAACCTCCTAAAGGGCACACATTAGTAAGTGACAAGGCCAGGGCCAAATCTTAGCTCTTTTGATTTCTTTCTTTTTTTTCTAAACTGTTCTAAGCTCCCCCACCCCCTTTCCTAAAGTTAAAATCTTACTCAGCTGATAAGAGATCAGAATAGAGGAAACTAAACACTTGAGAATTTAACAAATCCTCATTGTTTTCTTTTGGGAAATGGGGGGGTGGGGGAGAAGAACTATAAAAACAACTGGAAAACAAGATTTAAAATGGCAATAAATACATATCCATCAATACTTTAAATATCAATGGAGTAAATGCTCTGATCAAAAGACATAGAATGACAGATTGGCTAGAAAAACAAAAATCTACAACATAATGCCTATAAAAAACTAATTTCAAGGTGAAAAACCTACAGAGACTTAAAGTGAGGGGTGGAAAAAGATGTTTCATACAAGTGGAAATTGCAAGAAAGTGAGAGTAACAATACTTATATCAAATAAAAGAGACTTTATACAAAGACTGTAACAAAAGACAAAGAAGGACATCATGTATGATATTTAATGATAAAAGGGTCAATACAAGAAGAGGATATTACACTCATTAACATATGTGTACCCAATATAGGATCACCTAAATATATAAAACAAACACTAACAAAGATAAAGGGAGAAATTCATAGGAATACCAAAAAAAAAAAAAAAAATTGGAGACATTAACACCCCACTGACATCAATGGACAAATTATCTGGACAGAAATCAATAAGACAGCAGAGGTGCTAAAAGACACAATAGACCAGTTGGACTTGAGACTTTCTTTGTTTTCCAGTGGTTAAGATGCCATGCTCCCAATGCAGGGGGTGCAGGTTCAATCCCTAGTCAGGGAATTCAGATTCCACATGCTGCACAGTCAAAAAAACAAAAAAAATAGACCAGTGGGACTTAATTGAAATTTACAGGATCTTACAACCAAAAAAATCAGAATACACATTCTTTTCAAATGCACATATGACATTCCCTAGAATAGACCAGATACTAGGTCACAAAACAAACTCCAATTTAAAAGAATACAAATTATTTCAAGCATGTTTTCTGATCACAGTGGTATGAAATTAGAAGTCAACCACAGAAAGAAAAATAGGAAAAGAATGAATACATGGAGACTAGACAACATGCTATTAAAAAATCAATGGGTCAATGATGAAATCAAAGAAGAAATCAGAAAATACCTTGAGACAAACAAAAATAAAAACAAAACCTTACAAAAATCTATAGTATGCAGCAAAAGTAGTTCTAAAAGAGTTCAGAGTAATGTAAGACTTCCTCAAGAAACAAGAAAAATCTCAAATAAACAGCCTAACTTATTGCCTAAAAGAATTATAAAAAGAAGAAACAAAACTCAAAGTCAGCATAAGAAGGAAAATAATGAACATTACAGAGGAAATAAGTAAAATAGAGACTTTTTTAAAAACCAATGGAAAAGATCAATAAAACAAAGAGTTGTTTTCTTTTTTTTTTTTTTTAAGATAACAAAGTTAATGAACCTCTAGCCAGACTTACCTAGAAGAAAAGAGAGAGGGTTCAAATAAAACAAATGAAAGAAGAGCGATAACAACTGATACTATGGAAATACAAAAAAATTGTAAGAGAATACTATGAACAGTTATATGCCAACAAATTGGACAATCTACAAGAAATGGACAAGTTTCTAGAAACATACACCCTGCCATAACTGAGTCAATAAGAAACAGATAGTTTGAAAAGATAGATCACTAGAAGCAAAATTAGATCTGTAATTTAAAAAAACAAAATTCTCTGCACACCAAAGTCTAGGACTGGATTCCTTCACAGGGGAATTCTACCAAACATACAAAGAAGAACTTATACTGATCCTTCTCAAACTCTTCACAAAAATTGGAGAGGAGGGAAACCCCCAAATTCATTCTATGAAACCACTATCCCCCTGACAAAGACACTACAAAAAAAATTATAGGCCAATATCGTTGATAAATATAGAAGCAAAAATGCTCCACAAAGGATTTCTCTGGTGGTACAGTGGACACCAATCTGCCTGCCAATGCAGGGGACACAAGTTCAAACCCTGGTCTGGGAAGATTCCACATGCATGGAACAACAAAGGCCCATGTGCCATAGCTACTGAGCCCATGCTCTAGAGCCTGCAAGCTGCAACTCCTGAGCCCACATGCTGCAACTACTGAAGTCTGGGTGTCTAGAGCCTGTGCTCCACTACAAGAGAAGTCACTGCAATGAGAAGCTTGTGCTCCACTATGAAGAGCAGCCCCCACTCTCCACAACTAGAGAAAACTCACAAGCAGCAAGGAAGATCCAGCACAACCAAAAAAAGAAAAAAAAAAATCCTCAGCAAAATATTAGCAAACTGAGTCCAACAATAATACATAAAAAGAATCATATACCATGATTAAGTTGGATTCATCCCAGGGTTGCAAAGATGGTTCAACATATGCAAATCAATCAATGTGATACACTGTATTAATAAACCAAGAGACAGAAACCACATAATCATCTTAATAGGTGCAGAAAAAGCATTTGACAGAATTCAACATCCATTCATGACAAAAACTGTCACCAAAGTGATATAGAGAGAAAATATCTCAACACACTAAAAGCTATTTATAGCAACCCCACAGCCAACATAATACCAACAGTGAAAAGCCAAAAGCCTTCCCACTAAATTTAGGAACAAGACAGGGATTCCCACTCTCACCATTTCCATGCAATATAGTACTGGAAGTCTTAGCCACAGCAATCAGACAAGGAAAGGAAATAAAAGGCATCCAAATTAGAAGGGAAGAGGCAAAATTGTCCCTATTTGCAGATAACATGATACTCTACATACAGAACCCTAAAATCTCCATACAAAAACTATTAGCATTAATAAGTGAATTCAGGAAGGCAACAGGATACAGGATTAATATACAGAAATCTGTTGCATTTCTTTACTCTAACAATGAAATATCAGAAAGTTTTTTTAAATCCCATTTAAGTATAACATCAAAAGAATAGTAAAATACCTAGCTATAAACTTAACCAAGGAAGCAAAGACCTATAAAGATCTATAAACTGAAAATTATAAAGCACTGATAAAGGAAACTGAAGAGATGATTCAAAGAAATAGAAAGATATCCCATGCTCTTGGATTGGAAGAATTAATATTGCTAAAATGGCCATACTACTCAACGTAATCTACAGATTTAATGCAATCAAAATACTCATGACATTTTTCACATGACTAGACAAATAATCCTAAAATTTATATGGAATGACAAAAGTCCCAGAGTTGTCAAAGTACTCCTAAGAAATATGAACAAAGCTGGAGGCATAACCCTTCTAGACTGTGGACAAAACTGCAAAGCTACCATAATCAAAACAGCATGGTACTGGCACAGAAGGACAATATATGGATCAGATATATGGACATATGACAGATATATGGATCCACAGAACAGAATAAGAGCCCAGAAATAAATCCATACACCTACAATCAATTAATCTATAACAAAGTAGGCAAGAACATACAATGGAGAAAAGCAGTCTCTTCAACAAGTGGGGCTGGGAAAAGTGGATATCTGTATGGAAATCAATGAAGTTAGAACACTTTACACAATAGACAAAAGTAAACTCAAAATGGCTTAAAGACCTAAATATATGACATGACATCATTAAACTCCTAGAATAGAATATAGGAAAAATATTCTCTGACACAGTTCATAGCAATACTTTCTTTTTAGATCAGTCTTCCAAGGCAAAAGAAATAAAAGCAAAAATGGAAACTAATCAAATTTAAAAGCTTTTTCCTAGCAAGGAAAACCATAAACAAAATGAAAAGACAAGCTATAGAATAGGAGAAAATATTTGCAAATAATATGACTGACAAGAGGTTAATATCCAAAATATACAAACAGCTCATATCACACTATGTTGAAAAAACAAATAACCCAATCGAAAAATAGGCAGACAACTTAGATAGACATTTCTTCAAAGAAGACAAACATTTAGCCAACAGGCACGTGAAAAGATGCTTATTAGTAGAGAAATACAAATCAAAACCACAATGAAGTATCATCTCACACTGGTCAGAATGGCTATCATTTAGAAGTCTACAAATAACAAATACTGGAGAGGATGTGGAGAAAAGGGAACACTCTTTCACTGTTGGTAGAAATGTAAATTAGTGAAGTCACAATGGGAAACAGTACTGAGGTTTCTTAAAAACTAAAAACAGAGCTACCATATGATTCATCAATCCCACCCAAGTATGTACCCAGAAAAAACAAAAACTAATTCTAAAAGGACTTTCCTCGTGGCTCAGTGGTGAGGAATCCACCTGCCAAGCAGGAGGTGTGGGCTCCATCCCTGGGTCAGGAAGATACCCTGGAGAAGGAAGTGGCCACCCACTTCAGTATTTTGCCTGGGGAAGCCCAAGGACAAAGAAGCTTGGCAGGCTACAGACCACAGGGTCACAAAAGACTTAGCAATTAACCAACAACAACAACAGCAAAATTCTAAAAGACACATGCATCTCAATGCTCATAGCAGTACTGCCTATGACAGCCAAGACGTAGAAACAACCTAAGTGCCCATTAAGACAATTAGCTTAAGAAGATACGATGCACACATACACACTAGAATATTACTCGGCCTTAAAAAATAATGAAATACTGCACTTGCAGCAACACAGATCGACCTAGAGAATATTACATTTAGTGAAATAAGTCAGAGAAAGATGAGTACTATCTGATATCACTTACATGTGGAATCTAAGAAAATAATACAAGCAAATTTACATACAAGACAGAAACAGACTCACAGACATAGAAAAACTTATGATTACCAAAGCGGAAATGGAGGTGGGGATAAATGAGCAGTACAGGATTAACAAATGCAAACTTTTATATATAAAAGAAATAAGCAACAAGGATTTACTGTTGCACAGTAATTTCCTGTATATTCAATATGTTATAATAATCTATAATGGGAAATAGTCCAAAATACAATTTTTCTGTATCACTTTACTGTATATCTGAAACTAATGCAATACTGTAAATAAACTGTACTTCAATTTTTAAAACAGAGAGGAAGGAGTAAAATCCCAGAATTAACACCAGAGTAAAGCTGTAGCTAAAGTTAGAGTCATCTGGGGGCCTCTGAGACCAAGGTCAGCAGAAATAGAGAGTGGGAGTGTGAAGGAAAGCAGAAATCAGCATGACCTGTCACTGGAACAGTTGGCTACGCCTTTACATTTTGAGAACAACTGTCAGCTGAAGGATTCCTTCTTGGGTAAAAAACTAAGATACTACTAAAGAGAGGGAATGAATGATCTTTTCAGGGAGGACCAAGATGACAGAAAACTGCAATGGGCACCTCTCCTTTTGCCTGAACCACATGCATTCTTTTCTTTCAAAACCCCAGTTTTGCTTTGGGGAACCACTCATCCTGCACTGCTCACAGACTGGTCAATTAACAAACTGCAGACCAAAGATTCACCTCTTTGGACTTCCTTGGTGGTGCAGTGGATAAGAATCCACCTGACACTGCAGGGGACATGGGTTCGATCTCTGGTCTGGGAAGACTCTACATGCCTTGTATGTGTGTGTACATGTGTGCATGCGCACACACACTCACTCATGTCAAACTCTTCTCTCCTCCTTCCCTCCCTCCATCCCTCCCTCCCTCCCTCTTCAGTGATCCACTGGTTGTTTACTAGCATATTGTTCAGTTATTTTTAATTTGTGTTTTTGCAGTTTTTTCTTGTATTTGACTTCTAGGCTCATACCATTATTATCAATAAAGATGCTTAATATTTCAATCTTCTCAAATTTATTGAGACTTGTTTTGTAACCTAGCACGCGACCTATCCTGGAGAATGTTCCATGTGCACTTGAAAAGAAAGTATATTCTTCTGGGTTTTTCTTTTAATTTTTTGACTGCACTGCATGGCTTGCAGGATCTTAGTTCCCTGACAGTGATTGAACCTGCACCTTTGACAGTGGAAGTATGGAGTCCTAACCATTGAGCCGCGAGGGAATTCCCTATTCTGTTTTTAGACAGAATGCTCTCTATGTGTCTATTAAAAGTTCATCTGATATAATGTGTTATTTAAGGCCAATATTTCTGTATTGATTTTCCACTTGGATGATCCGCCCATTGATGTAACTGGTGTGTTGTAAGTCCCTTTTTATTATTGTGTTACTATCAATTCTTGCCTTTATGTTTGTTAATTCCTCCCATAGGTATTCAGATGCTCCTGTGTAGTCCACGGGGTCACAAAGAGTTGGACACGACTGAGCGACTTCACTTTTCACTTTCACTGTTGGGTGAATATATATTAACAGTTGTTATATCTTCTTGTTGGACTGATCCTTTGATCACAATGTGATGTCCTCCCTTGTCTCTTGTGACAGTCTTTGATTGGAAGTCTATTTTTTCTGATATAAGTATTACTATCTCAGCTTTCTTTTTATTTCTGCTTGCATGGAATATGTTTTTCTGTCCCCATACTTTAGTCTGTGTGTCTTTAGATATGAAGTCAGTCTCCTGTAAGCAGTCTATATTATTTCATTTGGAGCATTTAGTCCATTTACATTTAAAGTAATTATTGATGGGTATGTATTTATTGCCCATTTTGTTAATTGTTTTCTGACTGTTTTTGTAGTTCTTTTTTATTCCTATCGTCTTTTGCTCTCTTCTGTTGTGACTTGGTGACTATCTTTAATATTGTTGGAATTCCTTTCTCTTTTGTGTGTGTGTATCTAGCATCGGGTTTTGGTTTGTGGATATGTTTATGTGTGTGTGTGTATAGAATTGTTTTAAACTGCTGCTCTCTTAAGTTTAAATGTGTTTTACTATTCCCCCTTGCACTCACATTTATTTTTTGATGTCATGTTTTACATTTTGTATGTGTGTGCATCCCTTAAATATTTACCATGATGTAGATGATATTACTACTTTTAACTTTCCTATTAGATTTGTAAGTGGTTGATCTACCACCTTTATTGTAAGTTTGCCTTTACAAGGAGACTTTTCCCTTTGCAATTTTCATGTTTCTAGCTGTGGTCCTTTCTTTCCTGTTTACAGAGGTGCCATTAACCTCTCTTGTAAAGCTGGTTTGGTGGTGCTTAATTCTTTCAGCTTTTGCTTATCTGTAGAACTGTCTGTGTCTCCTTCAGACATAAATGAGAGCCGTGCTGGATTGAATATTCTTGGTAGTGGGTTTTATTCTTTCATTACTCTGAATATATTGTGCCGCTCCCTTCTGGCCTGCAAAATTTCTGCTGAAAAGTCAGCTGATTGTCTTATGGGAGTTCCCTTGTACATAACTAGTTGCTTTTCCCTTGCTGCTTTTAGTAGTTTCTTTAATTTTTGACATTTCAGTTATAATATGTCTTGGTATGGACTTCTTTGGGCTTCCCAGGTGGCACTAGTGGTAAAGAACTTCCCACCAATGCAGAAGATGTCCGAAAGTTTGATGCCTGGGTCAGGAACATCCCCTGGAGGAGGACATAGCAAGCCACTCCAGTATTCTTGCCTGGAGAATCCCATGGACAGAGGAGCCTGGTGGGCTACAGTCCATAGGACTGCAAAGAGTTGGGCATGACTAAAGCAACTTACACACACACAGACTTCTCTGGCATTCATTTCATTTGGGACTTTTTGTGCTTCCTGGATTTGGATGTCTGTTTCATTCCTGAGGTTAGGCAAGTTGTCAGCCAATTATTTCTTCAAATAAGTTGTCTGTCCTTTCTTCTCTCTCTTTTCCTTCTGAAACCACATAATGTGGATGTTAGTATGCTTGATGTTGTCTCAGAGGTCTCTTAAACCATCCTCACTTTATTTTTAATTCTTCTTTTTTCTGATCAATGAGGGTGATTTCCACTACTCTGTCTTCTGGTTCACGTATATCATTTAATATACTGTTAATTCCTTCTAGTATATGTTTTAATTTCAGCTTTTGTATTCTTCAGCTCTGCTTGTTTATTCTTTGTATTTTCTAACTCTTTGTTAAACTTATCACTATGTTTATCCATTCTTCTCCTGAGTTTCTTGAGCATCTTTTTGATCATTACCTTGAATTCTTTATTTCTAGCAAAGACTGTATCCACTCTGCTAGTTCTAATACTAGGGCTTTGTCTTGTTCTTTCTTTGGAATATATTCTTCTGCCTCCTCATTTTGCCTCTGTGTCACCTCATTTCTGAATTTTCTGTTTATGATTTGTGTTTTTCTTTCACGTCTGGTATTATCTTACTAATCTGTTTTAGTTCATTTTGAAATAGAAGAGTACAGTACCCTTTTAATTTGTAGGCAAGTGTTCCTGGCATGCATTCATTGTAGGGATATCATTCTGCTTCTTACTTTTTTTTTCTTATAATAAGTTTTATGGGATTTGACTTCAATAACTTTCTGTTCTTTTTTAATATTTATTTATTTATTTGGCTGTCAGGTCTTAGTTGCTGCATGCAGGATCTTTAGTTGTGGCATGCAAACTCTTAGTTGTAACATGTATGGTCTAGTTCCCTGACCAGAGATTAAACTTGGGCCCCCTCCACTGGGAGCACAGAGTCTTAGCCACTGGACCACCAGGGAAGTCCCTTCTGTTTATTTTTATGTGAAGTTTATTGTCTTGGACTTTCAGAAAGAAAAATTAGCATGGCTTTTCTAACATCACAGAGTTTCCATTCTGTGTTACATCAGTAGCTGTTGCTTTGTTATTAATGCTGGTGATGGTGGGGTTTCTTTTTCTTTTTTTTTAGAAAGTGGGGATGTTTCAAAAATGAAATGCCTTGATTTATAAGACTTTGGTCTCTTCTCTCATTTTTTCCTGGTCCTTCCCTTTCCTTCCTCTCTATATTCCCTATCACAATAAACGGCTGGAGGGGAGCTCTGGCTGGTCCAACCGCTTAAGATCTTACCACCCCTTGCATCCACCCAGTGCATGCTTCATACTAAGTCACTTCAGTCGTGTCCTACTCTCTGTGACCCCATGGACTGCAGCCCGCCAGGCCCCTCTGTCCATGGGATTCTCCAGGCAAGAATACTGGAGTGGGTTGCCATTCCCTTCTCCAGGGGATCTTCCCGATCCAGGGATCAAACCTGCATCTCTTACATCTCCTGCATTGGCAGGTGGGTTCTTTACCACTAGCGCCACCTGGGAAGCCCAGGATGGAAGTAAAAGTCATCTCACACTTGGTTCTTTTCTCAAATTGGCTTTCCAGGCTTGTCAGTGAATATCTATTGGATTTCTCCTGGTCCGGGCCTCTAAGATGGCCGGTTGCATCTCTGTCCTTTATCCTGTGCAGATACTGATACAATACAGCTTCTGAGATTATTAGTGGTTTGTCCTCACCTGTGTGTGTCTGCAGGGTCCTGGAGTTTCCTTATAACCTAGCTGTGTTGTAAACGTTGCCCATAGGTTAGGTTACTTTATTATCCAGCAGTTCTGTCTGCTTTTACGTGAGGATTCAGAGAAAATGAAAAACAATTTCACAGCCACTGTCCTTGCTGGTGCCATGTTCTCCAAGGCCCCAGATTAAGACTCATTTACGTTTATGTATTAAAGAATGTACCAAAGGAGTTTAATTCCACTTATAGAACATAGTATAATGATGAGAGGTAATAGTACACCTAATGCAGCTGAGGAGGGGCAAAGAAGGAGGTATGGGGGGAAGTGCATTGAGCACTAATTTCCTCATCTTACTCAGGGAGGGGACTAAGAGATACCTTCTAAAATTGATGGATAAAATGACAGTACACCTTGATTACCCAGAGGATTCTCTGAAGAACTGTTGGGAAAAAAATTAGAAAATTCAGTTAAGTGGTTAATTGTGAAATTAACCGGTGGAAATCAATAGCTCTGCAACATAATTAGCATCTCAAGTGCTTGCTATGTGGCAGGCACTTTTCAAAGAACTCTGCAAAAATAAATTGCTTAATCTTCTAAACAATTCCCTCAGGTAGGCACTATTATTATTATCCACATTCTATGGAAAAGGAAACTGTGGCACATAGAGAGATTCAGTAACTTGCATTAATTCACAAAGCTAAAGATCACATTTAAATCAGGCAGTAAGGCACAAAAGCCTATGCTTTGGCTTCTTTGCTATTAAACCCCCACCAATTCAAGAATATAACAAAGGAATATCTTTGTGTTAATCAAAGCACATAATAGACAACGTTTGGGAATCATATAGAAAATGTGCAAATCTACATGAAAAAACTTTAAGTTTCTGTGAAGACATGCAAAATAAGATTCAAATAAATAGATTATACTTTAATATTAAACAAGGCAAGACAAGAGTAATAAAATATCAACTCAGTTATCTCTAAACTTGTATTTAAATTATCTTAGAGTTGCTCAATTATCTCAAAATTTAATCTGACTTCAACTTCTAAAAAACTGGTAAGATTACAGGGGGGACTAGACAAATTGATTCTAAGGGGGAAAAGCATGAGTTTCATATGGAATATAAACATGTGAGATAGGCCATGAAAAAATATTTTAAAAAGAATAACTGCAGTGGAATGAGAAAGATTGCTCTATCATATATTTTTTAAATAATAGAAATAGAAAGCTACAGTAATTGACAGTTTGGATCAACACAAGAACAGAGAGACGTACCAATGCAAAAAAGATCCAAATACATATAGAATTTTTATAAATGACAAAGGTATCATTGCAAAGCAATAGAGGAGAGTAGATTATTAAATGAAGTTGGGAACACTGGCAAACCATTTGGAGGAAAACAAAGCTGGAAGCTTTCTCGCCCCTACACTAAAATAAATTCCAGGTCTACCAAAAGCTGAAAATGGGGGAGATAGAAATGCTGATCAAAGGGGACGAAAAAAAAAAGAAAGAAAAAAAAAAAACAAAGGGGACGGACTCCCAATTGTAAGAGGAATAAGTTCTGGGATCTTACAAACTACTTGTTTACACACTATCTGTGACTATCCTTCTCTCTAAGTTTCATCCATTCTATTTGTTTTCTTTTCATCTATACCTAAATTAAGTATTCTCAAACAATGGGGGAATATGCAATAAAGGTAGAAGAGTTTTCTTTTTAATTTTGTACCCTTCTAGATTATTTGAAAAGAAAAAGTTGTGAGACTGAGCAACTCCAAAAATACTAATAATTGAAAACAAAAGTCAAAATCTTCTATACCTATATCCATGCATGATTGTTAAGATTTATCCATTATTAACAGTTTTACATTGAAGTATTAATTTATTTTAATAATTTCATATGGCTTTTTTGTGTCCTAAGATTTAGTAGCTAAGAATTCTTTTGTATAAATCACCCAGTGGATAATGAGAGGAAATACAATGCAATGACCTAGACCTCAGGCTTTGAGGCCAGAGGAATGTGGGTTTGAATCCTGACTTTTTGACCAAGACAAGATATTGGAATTCTGTTCCCAGTTTTCTCATCTGTAAAGTGGAAACAGTAAACAATAAGACTTCTACTTCCTAGGGTCATTGTGAGAAGGGAATTAAATAAATAATGCATGTAAAATGTTTAACACATTGCCTGGAACATTTTAAGTTGTCTGCTATTATCCTCATTTTATTGAGGGTGAAGCCACAACTTGCATTTCATATTCCCACAAAGGGCCTACTATTCATTCTTGGTAAAATCTTAGTAGCTTGAATCGACCATAACTTTCACAAAGAAGGAAAAAATGGGAGGCAGGAGAGACCTAAGTAAGAACAGTCAGTATGTTTAAAGAGAAGCAGTTAAGGAGAATAACACCAGCTAATATGAACCACTCTTAAATCTGCAAAGTACCTACAGATTTCCTAACAATTAGTCCTTATGAAAAGTTATGTTTGCTCCTTAGGAAGAGTCTGAGATTTTATTTAATTACCTTGACTTCAGTCCCAGGTCTTGGCAATATTCTTCTGGCATTCTCTACTCTATGAGGCTTCAGGACAGGCAAGTGAAAGCACAGCCCTCAAAGAGTTCTATTCTTCCCCAGTAGTAGCCTCTCCATTGTTAATTATTCAGAGGTTTTTAAAGGAAGAGATTGTTTAAGGGATAATTCTGCTTGGCTTTGTAAAGAGCCTTGAGACAGTAGAGGCAGAGCCTGACTGGTATCAGGAGCCAGTTGAGGAAGGAGCCAGCTCTAGGGCTGGAGAATCTTCCAGAAAGACTGACCTTTATAAATGCCTCTGTAAACCCAGAAGTTGATGCATCAGGAAGGGGGCACATAAGGCTTGAATTCCAGAGAAAGTAAATTCTGATCCTAATTCTGTTACCCAGTGTCTGAGCATCTTCAGTCCATCTTCAATCAGTCATTCATTCATCCAATACCTGTTGCTCACCACCTGTGCTAAGTACTGGAAATATAGAGACAAATAAAAGCAGTTATCTCTAGATCAGATAGATATAGTTATGAGATCTAGATGGCAGCACTTCTCAAATATTTAGTCAAACATTATTCCAGGTGTTTCTGTGAGAGTTTTATGAATGAGATTAACATTTAGATGGGTAAACTGTAACAATAGATTAGATTACAATTTTAATCACTAAAGTAGAGCAGATTGCCCTCTATACCATGAACGGGCCCCATTCAATCAGTTGAAGGCAACTGAAAAAACAAAAGACCAAACTTCCCCTGAGTAAGAGAAGATTCTCCAGCAGACTGCCCTCAGACTTCCTCTGCAACATCAGCTCTTTCTGCTGGCCTTCAGACTGGAACATCAGCTTTCCCTGGGTCTCCACCCTGCTAGCCCACCTTACAGCCTGGACTCATTAGTCTCCATGACTGCACACATACAGATCCTATGGGTTCTGTTCTCTGGAAAACACTAAAACATTTTTCTGAGAATGATAAGAAAGTTTCCCAAGGTTGGTGCTGACACCCACTGAGGAAGGAGGGGGAACCCTGGCATCCTTGGATAAGCACATTTGCACAACTATACACAGTGGCCATGAAGGCATGCTTCTTGCCCAAGTCATTACTGAACAAAGGTCTTTTATCCTCATTACCTTTAACATTAGTGATAGCATATGACAACAGATAGGTGAACTATGGGTTGGAAAACATCAATATATTTTGGCACTATCAGTCAAAAAAATGACTAGCATAAAACACAATGGGAACTGATCCAAAATGCCAATGACAAATAGGAAAAGTTGAAAGATGACAGATGAAATTTAATCTATAAAGAAAAATCACATATCAGTGAAAAAAAAATGGATAACACAATGTTCAAGTGGGCAATGGACATGAGCAGACAGCTCTGTAAATGGAAAACAAAAGCACTGTTCAACTTCAGTAACAACCAAAGTAATGCAACCTTGCAACAATAAAAACACCACTCTGTCTGTCAAACAGGCACAATTCAGTCAATGTGTGTGTGGGTATAAGGTAACACACACTTTCCAGGCTCCTTATGGGAGGGTGAATGGGGTCAATGTTTCTGAAGAGTAAAGTTCGAAAAGTCTTTAAAATGTTTATATCCTTTGGCCCAACATACACACTTGTAGGCATTTATCCCAAGGAAATGGAAATATACCAAAAGACATATGAACAAGAGTGTTCATTAAAATGCTATTTCTAATGGTATTGAAAATAACCTAAATACCAACAATAAGGAATAATTAAATAAAGTTCATTAATACAATGAAATAGGATGCAGTCACGTCTTTAAATATTTTTTGCCCTGTCCTCATTCAGGGACTCCAATTACATGTATATTATCGAGAATTTCCAGATGTAAAATCTGGATTTAGAAAAGGCAGAAGAACCAGAGATCAAATTGCCAGCATCTGTTGAATCATAGAAAAAGCATGGGAATTCCAGAAAAACATCTACTTCTGCTTTATTGACTACACCAAAGATCATAGACTGTGTGGATCACAACAAACTGTGGAGAATTCTTAAAGAGATAAGCATTCCAGACCACCCTACCAGTCTCCTTAGAAACCTGTATGCAGGTCAAGAAAAAACAGTTAGAATTGGACATGGAAAGATGGACTGGTTAAAAATTGGGAAAGGAGTACATCAAGACTGAATATTGTCACCCTGCTTATTTAACTTATATGCAGAGTACATCATGCAAAATGTTGGACCGGATGAATCACAAGCTGGAATCAAGATTGCCAGGAGAAATATCAACTACTTCAGATATGCAGATGATACCACCCTTATGGCAGAAAGCAAAGAGGAACTAAAGAGCCTCTTGATGATGGTGAAAGAGGAGAGTGAAAACCTGGCTTAATACTCAACATTCAAAAAACTAAGATTATGGCATCTGGCCCCATCACTTCAAGGCAAATAAATGGGGAAATAATGGGAACAGTGGCAGATTTTATTTTCTTGGGCTCCAAAAATCACTGCAGATGGTGACTGTGGCCATGAAATTAAAAGATGCTTGCTCAAACAGAAAAAGAGACACAGATGTACAGAACAGACTTTTAGACTCTGTGGGAGAAGGCGAGGGTGGGATGTTCTGAGAGAACAGCATTGAAACAAGTATACTATCAAGGGTGAAACAGATCACCAGCCCAGGTTGGATGCATGAGACAAGTGCTCAGGGCTGGTGCACTGGGAAGACCCAGAGGGATGGGATGGAGAGGGAGGTGGGAGGGGGGATTGGGATGGGGAACACATGTAAATCCATGGCTGATTCATGTTAATGTATGGCAAAAACCACTACAATATTGTAAAGTAATTAGCCTCCAACTAATAAAAACAAATGGAAAAAAAAAAAAGATGCTTGCTCCTTGGAAGAAAAGCTATGACCAACCTAGACAGTGCATTAAAAAGCAGAGACATCACTTTGCTGACAAAGGTTCATATAGTCAAAGCTATGGTTTTTCCAGTAGTCATGTGATGTGAGAGTTGGACCATAAAGAAATCTGAGAACCAAAGAATTGATGCTTTCGAACTGTGGTGCTGGAGAAGACTCTTGAGAGTCCCTTGGACAGCAAGGAGATCAGACTAGTCAATCCTAAAGGCAATTAATCTTGACTATTCATTGGAAGGACTGATGCTGAAGCCAAAGCTCCAATACTTTGACCACCTGATGTGAAGAGCCAACTCATTGGAAAAGACCTTGATGCTGGGAAAGATTGAAGGCAGGAGATGAAGGGACAACAGAGAATGACATGGTTGGATAGTGTCACCAACTCAATGGACATGAGTTTGAACAAACTCTGAGAGATGGTGAAGGACAGAGAGGCCTGGCGTGCTGCAGTCCATGGGCTGTAAAGAGTCAGACACAACTTAGCAACCAAACAACAATAGACCATTTGAGTTGTACTATAACTCAGTAAGACTCAGTTCATTTTTTTCTCTCTATTTCCTGAAGGCATTCATGCCATGACATTTCTAGACTGCCTGGCACTTGGAAGAAGAGGGCCTTGACAGCAAAACAAGTCCTTATGTAAAGAGACTCAGTATTGGCATTTGGAAGTAGGACTAGCATTCATGGAGATGGTGAAGACCAAGGAGATACAACCGGAGTACTAACAGCTGCTCTGTCTCAACCCAGCCCTTCCATAGGTCCAGGTCCCACCACAGCTTGTGAACCAACTTCCCCGTCAGTTGAGATTCCAAGTGTGTCTCCATACCCAGGGAAAGCATTATGGCATGAGTAGGGACAGGGGCAGGAAGGAATGCATCCACAAATCAGGAAAAAAGGGAAAGAGGAGACATAATCCTAGGTGAAGGCTCTGCTGTGGGGAAGGTTGAACAGACAGCCCTCTCTGTTATCCACTCTTACTGGATGGCCATCTGCCATCCCTGCCACCATCCATCCCAATATTGGTAGGTGGAGCTTGGCAGGTTACAGCCCAAACTGGGCAGGCAAAGAGAACAGCTGGGACCTGACTGAGCCTGTGAACAAGGAAGTAGAAGGCTAAAAGCAGGAGTCAGATGAGCAGGGTACACATTGGCTGACAAAGGGGAGGGTGCCAGGCAGGCTACCATCCTTAGCTATAGTTCAGGCAAACCAACCAGTCCAGACAGCAAAGTCCTGTATATCAAACGCCAGCTCTGCACCAGACACTGGGGAGCTGAGGCTGCTGCTTCAGTGCTTTCAGCTGAAGCCCAGATCCACGTGGGGAAGAGAAATGGGGGAGGAGGTAGGAATATCAGGGCCACAGTTGGTCCACAAACCATGAGTCAGACAAACATGGTAGGACTAGGTGTGGGCCATCCTTGTACCAGGCACTCTGAGTACGCTGTCAGCGACTGCTGCTGGGCCACATTAAAATGTCTTTCTAGGCAATACTGAAGAAATAGTCACAGGCGCCAACCATATTTCTGGCAATCTTTCCTCATAATCCTCTTGTCTTCCATCTGTAGGAATTTCAGAAGCTATCTATAATTTATTTCTTCATCTTTGCCTTCCATGTCTCCCTCACACAAACCTCCATGCTGCGCAAACCCTCAGACACACTGATCCTCAATGAAAGGCTTCCGTTTCCTGCCTCCACAGCTTGACCTGCAAAGTTCCACTCCTCACCCAGGGCCTTCCTTCTCCCCATGTCAGGCTCCAAGGGCAGGAACACACACACACACACCACTGTCAAAAACTATGACGGGTCTGAGATTTGCCCCACTTGGAAGCTAACAGCTGAGTCACTCACAGTTTCATGGATGCCAGTAGAAGCCACGAGACTGCTGGGTCAGAGACCAAGGGCTGACTCCTCACGGGGCAGCAAGCGGACTGCACATCAGCTCATTCAGCACCGGCTTCCAAAACCCCGGCCCCACAGCACAGCACGGAGAGGACCCGTGAACCCTCGCTCTCACGGCGGCTTTCACTAAAGGAGAGGAACGCAGGGCTTCAGTTCAGTTCAGTTCAGTCTCAGTCACGTCTGACTCTCTGCGACCCCATGAATCACAGCACGCCAGGCCTCCCTGTCCATCACCAACTCCCGGAGTATACTCAAACTCATGTCCATCGAGATGGTGATGCCATCCAGCCATCTCATCCTCTCTCGTCCCCTTCTCCTCCTGCCCCCAATCCCTCCCAGCATCAGGGTCTTTTCCAATGAGTCAGCTCTTCGCATGAGGTGGCCAAAGGATTGGAGTTTCAGCTTCAGCGTCAGTCCTTCCAATGAACACCCAGGACTGATCTCCTTTAGGATGGACTGGTTGGATCTCCTTGCAGTCCAAGGGACTCTCAAGAGTCTTCTCCAACACCACAGTTCACAAGCATCAATTTTTTGGCGCTCAGCTTTCTTCACAGTCCAACTGTCACATCCATACATGACCATTGGAAAAACCATAGCCTTGACTAGACGGACCTTTGTTGGCAAAGTAATGTCTCTGCTTTTTAATATGCTGTCTAGGTTGGTCATAACTTTCCTTCCAAGGAGTAAGCATCTTTTAATTTCATGGCTGCAATCACCATCTGCAGTGATATTGGAGCCCCAAAAAATAAATTCTGACACTGTTTCCAGTGTTTCCCCATCTATTTCCCATGAAGTGATAGTTCCAGATGCCATGATCTTAGTTTTCTGAATGTTGAGCTTTAAGTCAACTTTTTCACTCTCCTCTTTTCACTTTCATCAGGAGGCTTTTTAGTTCCTCTTCACTTTCTGCCATTAGGGTCACCTGAATTTTGGGTAATGACCAGTGAGCATGCCTGCTCCTTGTTTTGAAAGAAGACATTGTTGCTATCCTCCAAGACTGCAGTGCAAACAGCTTAGAAAAGATAATAGAAAACAAAGAGCAGTCAGTTTACTCACAAGACAAGCAGAAACACAAGAGTCACATGGAGAGTTGTCTCCCAACAGCCACCAGAAGATAAAAATAGACTTTGGAACAAGACTCACTTCTTTCAAATTCTAGACCCCCTTCTTACCAGTTGGGTGACTTTGGACATGTTTCTTAATTTCTCTGAAATAATTTTCTCATCTGTAAAACAGAAAAAGTAGTGTGTGTGTGCACCTGCATACACGTGTGCTCAGTCGTGTCCAACTCTTTGTGATCCCATGAACTGTAACTGCCTGGATCCTCTGTCCATGGAATTTTCCAGGCAAGAATACTAGAGGGGTTGCTATTTCCTCCTCCAGGGCATTTCCCTTACCCAGGGATTGAACTTGCATCTCTTGTGTCTCCTGCATTGGCAGGCGAATTCTTTACCACTGTGCCACCTGGGAAGCCCTATTACTATAACTAATTGTCCAAATTCCACTGTCTTTCAAGTCCAGCCCGGTAGATCCTTTTTGCGGAAGCTCTACCACCCCTCCCCGCATCCCAACTTCTTCCTTCTCACAACCACAGGAAGTTCAGCTCCCCTTCTAAAGTCACTGGCGTCTCCTCAGTTAGCCGTGTCCCAACCCAGGATGACACTCACTCCGTCACTTAAGTCTTATCATTTCACTGAAGATGTCTGTCTTGTCTTCCCAACTGGAGTATTCCATTCTAGAAGGCAGGGATTCTGTCTTCTCCCTCTAAGTATCCCGCAGCAGGCAGTGTTATACCTGGTATGATTCCGTTGACAGGAAGATTATCCAGCCCGAAGCAGTGGAAAAATGTCACATTCTTGGGCAATTAGGCCCCTCTCAGCTACACAAAAGTGTGGCTCAGAAAAACAAGACAGAGGCCTTTCTCAGTAGACTGGCGGGTGAAGCCAGGCCTGAAGCCTGAGAGCTGCTGGCCCAGCTCCAGCACCCCACCCCCAGCCCTCAGCCCTGGGGCCGGACCCCCTCCCCCATGAATCATCTCCAGCACTTACAGGAGGGACCTGTCAGGAACCCCGGGGGAGTTGTTCTCCTGGCAAAAGGAGAGAAATCTTGGCCACGAGGAGTTTGTTTGAAAAGAACCAGTTGATTCAAAGTCCAAACAATGTTTTCACCTGGAAAGACAACTTCCAGCCAATCTGTGGAATAAAACAAAACAAAACACAAAAAAACCCTTCTGATTCAATGCCATGCCCCATGGTGGCAAAACACATGCACCTCCAAGCTGGCTCTGAGCTGGCAGGCCAAGGACATCTTCTGTGGGCATTTTAGTGTTTAGTAACCTCCTGACAGCTGATTCAATCCAGATGTGCACTGCAGCCTTCTCTGGTCAGCGAAGAACAAACAGGCCTTCCCAGACATGCCCACCCCCACCCCCAGGGCTGGGCCTCTGAGCGGTTGCCCTCAGGCTCCAGCAGAATCTGGGGGCTGCATCCCAGGCCCTCACCCCACCCACAACTCGCCAGGGGCACTTCCAGAAGAGCTGGCTCCCACAACCCTCTGACAAGTCTTCACTCCTCAGCTACCTGGAAATACCCTTTCTTTTAAAAGTCAAGGAGCAGAAAAGCAGTAGTAATAGATGCTACAAGATGGATTGATGAGGGGGTGGGGGGCAGCCCGAGCCTGTGGTTTTCCCTTGAAGAGCCATCGCCTGCCTTCCCCCTGAGGGTCAATGAGAGGAGGGCCGCGGCAGACACAGCGCTGGTGGAGTGGGGGCCGGGAGGGAGGCCACTGTGACTGTCTCCCACACTCCCAAACGGGAAAGGCCTTAAACAAGGCCTCTTCCCTGTTTTGTGAAACCACAGCAAGACCGCAGACTGTCCCAGTGTGTCTGTGTTGCGTGTGGGAACAGAAGCAAAAGACGACTAAATCGGGCAACAGCGCGTGGTGGTCATTCCGGCGTGAAGACCATGACTGCTGAGGGAGGCTGAGGAAGAGGCGGGAGGCAGTGAGGATGCGGCCCGCCTCACAAGCCAAGGAGGGGGCACCTCACTGAGGCTCCGGGGGCCCTCAGGTCAGGCCCGGGGTCCAGATCTACTTAGGAGCTGAATGACCTGGGTCAGGTCTGCTTACCTCACCTTCGAATTTCCTCCTTACATGAAGTGAGGAAAGAATGTTAATATTAACTCAGACGGCTATCATGAGGATCAAGTGCATCATGAGCACTTGGTACAGAGCTTGGGGGATGGGATGGGCTCAGTGGGAAAGACTGATTTTTTAATCTGCCTGAGCTGCTGTCATCAGATGGCTACCAAATTGGCTTCAGGGTTCAGAGTTTCCTTTCCCAGAAGTTTACGTGAGAGGAATCATCTCTGTTCATCAGCTGGGGCGGGGAGCAGGGGCAGGGGTTGGTGGTTCACCACAAATCCCACCCCAGTCAAGGGCTGACCAAGTCCACGCACCCTCTTCATCCTGATAAAGTCCTGCCCCGCCACCATGATCAAGTCCTGCCCGGCCGCCATTCCACGCCTTGTACCACCATCTCTCTCCAAGGAGCTTGAAGCTTCAAAATCTACGGGTTCGCTGCATTTTGCTAGAGTCCCTCTGTTTCTCAAAAAGCTTTTCAGTGAATGCTGCAGTGTATGTGTTAACTCTGGGTCTCTCAAACTTAGTAGGGTACACGAACCTACTGACATGGAAGTTACAGTATGCCAGGCGTGTCTTCCCAAACATCAATTCCCCTGGATGGTATTAATTTAATAGTTTTACATTAAAAAGAAAGACTTGTTGTGGAAGACACATGGAGGAATGTGGCTGGGATGCTGACGTGAGAGAACTGGGTCGAAGCCACCTGAGGTTCATGAGGTGACTGGTGCAGATGGGCCCCAAACAACCCTTCTCCTACCTCAGGACCACCGCTGAAGTTTCCAGATACCATCACCACCTCCCTTGGAGGTCAGGCACTGGCCCTTGACACAATTCTGGCCTGGAATTCTGCAGTGGGAAGCAGTGGTCAAGTAGCTTCAGGGGAGAGGGTTTCCTTCCAAATAAATAGAGACCCATGGGAGGAAATGTCTTCTTCTTTATTCAGGTGACTCTGCACACTCAGAGCCTAAGGCAGCAGCAGCCATTTTCTCACCCCGGAAAGACAGGCTCACGAAGGAGCCAATGACCAAGTACTCTAAGAGGGCAGATGGAGGAGACCAGTCCATGGCTAACTCCATCCAGCTCTAATAACCAGCCCTGGAACCACCAACTCCAGATATCTTGTTCTATGAGGTATTAAATGTACTTATTGTATAAGCTTTATCACAGTGGGTCCTTCAGTACTTGCAACTAATAGGGTTGGTATGAAGGTGGGGGTGTTAGATCCATTCTCCATGTCCACCTCAAGGTTTGGAAGTCTTTCCTGGGTCTAGAAGACAGAAAAGCAACATGCAAGGTTAGCTTTAATGTTGATGGTTGCTGTTATTTATTGAGTTCTTACAACACTTCTCTGGTGACTCAGATGATAAAGCATCTGCCTGCAATGCAGGAAACCAGGTTCGATTCCTGGGTCGGGAAGATCCCCTGGAGAAGGAAATGGCAACCCACTCTGGTACTCTTATCTGGAAAATCCAATGGACAGAGGAGCCTGGTAGGCTACAGTCCATGGGGTCACAAAGAGTCGGACATGACTGAGCAACTTCACTCTCTAGGACATGCCAAATCTTGGGTTTCACCTTATTTAATTCTCATAACAACCTCATAAGACCTATTGGTGGCATTAATTATCCTCAGTAGTTTAAAGATGGGGAAGCTTAAGCACAGAGCGGTCACGATGGGTCACGTGGTTCATATGCAGCAGAGGTAGTCTTTGCACCCCTGTTGTGTAACACCAGAACTCATGCTTCAGTGACAACTCTGCACTGCCCTGCAACTCCTCAGAGAATTACAAGAAACCTGGAAGACAAAGCAGATCCCCAGAAACAAAAGTAGGAAGGGTTCTGTTAAACATTCCCCAGGGACTTACTTTTCAAGAGACTTCTATGCCCCTCTCTCTGCTCTAAGGGCTGGTGCCAGCATTCTGCAAACACAGTCAAATTTACTGGTTTTTACTGCTCTTGTATCCAAGCCCCTGGAAAATCACCAGGGATTTCCCAAAGCTGAGAGAGATTCCTAAAATCATATGTAAAATATTGTGTGGCTTAAGGACATTTTCCTTGGATAAACTCAACTGTTTCAAAGACATGTGTGATGCAAAAAAGGTTACAGATCTGTTTCCTCACACCCATGTTCATTGCAACATTATTCAGAATAGCCAAAACATAAAGACAACACATATGTCCCTGGACAAATAAGTGGATAAAGAAAATGTGATACAAGCTTTAAATGATACAATGGACCAGTTAGACGTAACTGATATCTATAGGACATTTCACCCCAAAACAATGAATTTCACCTTTTTCTCGAGTGCACATGGAAACATCTCCAGGATAGATCATGTCCTGGACCATAAATCTAGCCTTGGTAAATTTTTAAAAAATTGAAATAATTTCAAACATCTTTTTTGGTCACAATGCAGTAAGAGTAGATGTCAACTATGGGGGGAAAAACTATTAAAAATGCAAACATATGGATGCTAAATAACATGCTTCTGAATAAACAACAAATCACAGAAGAAATCAAAAAAGAAATCAAAATATGCATAGAAATTAATGAAAATGAAAATGCAACATTGACAAAACACTCTGACATAAATCACAGCAGGATCCTCTATGACCCACCTCCAAGAGTAATGGAGATAAAAGCAAAAATAAACAAATGGGATCTAATGAAACTTAAAAGCTTTTGCACAACGAAGGAAACTATAAGCAAGATGAAAAGACAGCCTTCAGAATGGGAGAAAATAATAGCAAATGAAGCAACTGACAAAGAATTAATCTCAAAAATATACAAGCAGCTCATGAAGCTCAATTCCAGAAAAATAAATGACCCAATCAAAAAATGAGCCAAAGAACTAAACAGACATTTCTCCAAAGAAGACTTACAGGTGGCTAACAAACACATGAAAAGATGCTCAACATCACTCATTATCAGAGAAATGCAAATCAAAACCACAATGAGGTACCATCTCACACCAGTCAGGATGGCTGCTATCCAAAAGTCTACAAGCAATAAATGCTGGAGAGGGTGCAGAGGAAAACGAACCCTCTTTGGTGGGAATGCAAACTAGTATAGCCACTATGGAGAACAGTGTGGAGATTCCTTAAAAAAACTGGAAATAGAACTGCCATATGACCCAGCAATCCCACTTCTGGGCATACACACTGAGGAAGCCAGATCTGAAAGAGGCACGTGTACCTCAATGTTCATCACAGCACTGTTTACAATAGCCAGGACATGGAAGCAACCTAGATGCCCATCAGCAGACAAATGGATAAGAAAGCTGTGGTACATATACACAATGAAATATATTTTACTCACCTATTAAAAAGAATGCTTTTGAATCAGTTCTAATGAGGTGGATGAAACTGGATCCTATTATACAGAGTGAAGTAAGTCAGAAAGAAAACACCAATACAGTATATTAACACACACATATATATATGGAATTTAGAAAGATGGTAACAATGACCCTATATGCGAGACAGCAAAAGAGACACAGATGTAAAGAACAGACTTTTGGACTCTGTGGGAGAAGGCATGGGTGGGATGATTTGAGAGAACAGTATTGAAACATGTATATTATCATATGTGAAACAGATTGCCAGTCCAGGTTCGATGCATGAGACAGGGCGCTCAGGGCTGGTGCACTGGGATGACCCTGAGGGATGGGATGGGGAGGGAGGTGGGAGGGGGATTCAGGATGGAGAACGCATGTACACCCGTGGCAGATTCATGTCAATGTATGGCAAAACCACTACATTATTACCAAGTAATTAGCCTCCAATTAAATAAATTAATTAATTAAAAAAAACAAACAAAAGAAAATGTGATATACATATGCAATGGAATATTGCTGCTGCTGCTAAGTCACTTTAGTCGTGTCTGACTCTGTGTGACCCCATAGACGGCAGCCCACCAGGTTCCTCTGTCCCTGGGATTCTCCAGGCAAGAATACTGGAGTGAGTTGCCATTTCCTTCTCCAATGCATGCTAAGTCGCTTCAGTCATGTCCGACTCTGTGCGACTCCATGGATAGCAGCCCACCAGGCTCCTCTGTCCACAGAATTCTCTAGGCAAGAGTACTGGAGTGGGTTGCCATTTCCTTCTCCAAAAATGGAATATTATTCAGCCATAAAAAAGAAGGAGCTCCTGCAATTGTACACTGTGGATGAGCTGGGGGTGGGGGTGGTTTATTCTAAGTGAAATATGTCAGACAGGGGAAGAAGTACTGCGTAGTATCACTTGCATGTGGAATCTAAAGGAAAAAAACAACTAATTTCCAGTGGAAGGGGGAAGGGGAAGGGGAAATTGGGAGACATAGATCAAAGGGTACAAATTTCCAGTTATAAAAAGAGTAAGTTCTCAGGCTCTAATGTATGGCTCAGTGACTACAGTATTATATATTTGAAAGTTGCTGAGAATAGATCTTAAGCATTCTTATCACACACAATAAAGTGAACTATATGAGGTGACAGATGTGTTAATTTTCTTGATCTTAGTAATCATTCTGCAACGAATATGTGTATCAAATCATGTTGCATACTTTAAATATATAGTTATATTTGTCAATTATTCCTCATTAAAGTTAGAAAATGAGATAAATTTTTTTTTAAGTCAGCCTCCTAAAGAAACGCCAACCAGGCCCCACCAAATTTTTTACCAAAGAGACCTTAGAGACCATCAAGACCAACGCCCAAAGTCAAGAAGTAAACAGATCTGCTAATGCCATTCAGCTAGTGTGGAACAAGGCTGGACCGAGAACCCCAGAGCTCAGAGCATTAACTTCTGCCAGGGTGGTCTGTTGTATTTTGCCTGAGATTCCACGGTCAGAATGACCCCTTCTGAATTAATAAGCCCTGAGTCCACCTATAGGCGATTAGATGTTTCTGCCATGGGCTCTAAGGCACGCAGTCCATCCCCTTTCACACTGTATTGTTATTGCTTATTTAATTGTCTGTCCTGCCCTCTAGAAACACTCTCTTACAATGGCTCATTGTCTCCCATTGTGTCCCAGGATCTAGCACATGGTGGGCTCTTAATAAATAGTCATTCCTTGAGAAAGTGAATGAATGGATGAAACCACCTCCCAAGAGAATGGCCTGTGTAAGGTTACGTAAGGCTTAGTGTGTGGAAGCAGCTTCTTTCCTCAATGCTGCTGAGGCAAGCTTCACGGAGGAAAGAGAACTGTTGATAGGAGGAGGAGGAAAGGAAAGAAAGAAATCCACAGCAGGCTGTGAGGAGGGCTGGCTGAGGCAAGGAGCTCCGTGGATATAGAAAAGTCCAGAGCATCTGCCTCTGCTGGGGAGATGCGAGCAGGTGAGGCGGAGGGGCCCAGGCAGACCCTGCAGGTCCGCAGCTTGGCGTCGGACTAGCCGGCTCTGCCAAACTCTTGTCTGAGCTCCCCAGGCACCAGTAGGTGTTTTCCAGCCACGAATTCTCTTGTCATTGCCCGTGTCCTTCTTCGTCCCCAAACACAACGACTGGGCCATTAATTTTCTTTCAGCGTGCAGGGAGCATGCCAAGAACTTCCTGTCACTTATGAGTCATGGTCTCGGAGCACAGAACATCTCCCGAGGAAAGTGAGGGCTCTGGGGCCCCTGGGCCAGCTCTGCCCAAAGGTGCACTGATCCAGAAGAGGCACCCAGGAAAGGCCCTGTGTTTATTCATCCAATAAATAGAGCACGGTGCCATGGAAACCTCACTGGGTGGCCGGGGCTGAAAGAACCCAAGAACCAGCAAAAAAAAAAAAACAGGCAAGGACCAGGGCATGGAAGGCCTGATGTTTGTTCTGAAGAGCCCAGGCTTGACAGGGTTATTGAGGTAATTGAATGAGAAAATGGATGTGACATTGTTCTTCAAGCTGTAAAGTACTGTTACTGCTAGTTGCTGTGGCTAAACAAAAACTAGACATCAGACCTACAAGACGTAACGTTCTCTGTCCCTCCTTCCTAAGCCCTTCAAGTTCCATTTTCCAGCAGTGAATGAGGAAGCTCTCAGAATGTCATGACTGTGGTCCCAAGTTCAGCTGGATTTGTTGCAGGTGAGCGTTAGTCCCTTCCCTAGTGGGAAGCTTCTAAGACTAGTACAAGAGACAAGAGAAGGATGCGTGACATTCATGCCAAGTGTTGGCAGTCATTAAGACCTGCAAACCAAAGGCAGAAATGGCAGCCTGATGATTTTGCACACAGTTCTCAAGGTTGCGTTTACACTCTGGAGTGTGACTATTTGTTATAATCCTACTCAAATCAATCAACTAATATTTATTCAGCACCTGCTCTGGACTATGACTATGCAGAACAAGTGGTTTCCAAAAGCTATTCAAAACCTTTCCCGCCCTAAAAACATAATGCATTCTAGACCAAACACCAGCCCTGCATGGTAATATTCTCATCACTGCCTTGATCCAGGTGGTGAGGGCAACACGGACCGTCAGGGATTTATTAATACCTTCATTTCAAATACTATTGTTTTCCCAGTTTCCAATGTATCTTTCTGCTCTCAGCTTTCTCTAGAGCTTTCTATTCTTTTTTACTTCTTCCTTTCTAATCCTCACACAAACTAAACACACACACATGGAGCTAAAATGCTGAAAACAGTTTCAAGATACTTCACCTCTGAAGGTCTGTTTCCTCACCTGAAAAATGAGGCTGTTAAAGAAAGGAAGTTCTAAGGACTCTTTCAACTCTGTCTTTCTGGGACGCTGAGGTTCTCAATAGGAAGGTCTTTACTTTTAAATAAGGGAAAGAACTCAAGGCAAGGAGAAGCACTCAGGTCGTGAACAAAGTAGAGATCAGAGATGCTAGGTTGTTGAGTTGTTCTGCCCCATGCCCAGCATGCAATAGCCTGAATTGCAAGAGACACTCTGCACCTGTCCTGAACAGGAGGAAAACTATTAGATCGGGGTGAAGGAGGAACCATTAAATGATAAAAGGCTCAAGGCTTTTTAGGGAGCTGTTTTGTGACTAGGTCTTTACCAAGAAGGTTGATTCTGACCGGAAACTGGGGATAGGAGCCTGGGATGGCAGCAAGCCAAGGAGTAGCAGGCAAGAAGAGGATGGCTTAAATCCCTCCATTGAGGCTAAAAATGAGGCTTCATTGCTGCTGGCCCCCTGGGAGCATCTTCAAAAGGTGGGCTGGGTAGCCCAGGACACACCCACCCCCAACACTAGTACAGAAGCACAGAAAATAATCCACACACGCCCTCACATATTCTTCAGTTCAGTTAGTTCAGGTGTGTCCAACTCTTTGTGACCCCATGAGCTGCAGCACGCCAGGCCTCCCTGTCCATCACCAACTCCCGGAGTTTACTCAAACTCATGTCCATTGAGTCAGTGATGCCATCCAACGATCTCATCCTCTGTCGTCCCCTTCTCCTCCTGCCTTCAGTCTTTCCCAGCATCAGGGTCTTTTCCAATGAGTCAACTCTTCGCATCAGGTGGTGGCCAAAGTATTGGAGTTTCAGTTTCAGCATCAGTCCTTCCAATGAATATTCAGGGTTGATTTCCTTTAGGATGGACTGGTTGGATCTCCTTGCTGGCTGGACAACAGAATTAGCCAGAAGGTTTTCAGGAAGGAGAAACTGTCGTCAAGCGGGATACATTATTGTTATACAATCCTTAGTACAGAGTTTAAACTGAGTTGTTTGTTGTGTAATCATCAGTTCCAGGCTTAAAGAAAAAAACCTTTCATGTGACTAAGACTAAGGAATGTAAAGGAAAAAAAAAAGTTTGTCCTTTTCTCCTCCTTGAGATTTCCAGACCACTATCTCCTCCTTGAGAGCCTCAGACTGCTCTCTCCTTCTTGGGGACCCCAAATTTCTTATCAACCTGCCTAGAATTGATTCTTTCATGATTTTGGAGCCCAGGAAAATAAAGTCTCTCACTGTTTCCATTGTTTCCCCATCTATTTGCCATGAAGTGATGGGACCAGATGCCATGATCTTATTTTTTTGAATGTTAAGTTTTAAGCCAGCTTTTTCACTCTCCTCTTTCACTTTCATCGAAAGGGTCTTTACTTCCTCTTTGCTTTCTGCCATAGGCTTCCCTCATAGCTCAGTTGGTAAAGAATCTGCCTGCATTGCAGGAGACCCTGGTTCAATTTCTGGGTCTGGAAGTTCCCCTGGAGAAGGGATAGGCTACCCACTCCAGCATTCTTGGGCTTCCCTTGTGGCTCAGCTGGTAAAGAATCTGCCTGCAATGTGGGAGACCTGGGTTAAATTCCTGGGTTGGGAAGATCCCTTGGAGAAGGGAAAGGCTACACTCCAGTATTCTGGCCTGGAGAATTCCATGGATACAGTCCACGGGGTCACAAAGAGTCGGACACAACTGAGCATCTTTCACTTTCTGCCATAAGGGTAGAAATTTTTAGTGTCTCTTTAAGAGAATTTAAGTGTCACACATATTCTTAGTGTCGTTTTAAGAGAAATGGAGGAGAGAATAGCCCAGAATGCAGAATGACCAAGTGGACTTGCATTAAAAGGGCAAGGGCTACAGACCAAAGAAAGTAACTCTTTCCTGGAGGAGGAAGCAGAAAGCAAGCCAGCCAGCCACCACGAGCTGGAGTCTGAGGGAGAGCAAAGACGGGGGGCGGTCTGGGAGGAGGGCCCAGTGGGAGCACTCAGGTCCTCGGCGCCGTCTGGAGGAGATGCGCCTCTCCAAGAGGCTGGTTGTTTCTCTGTGTATCACGCAGGGTAACACGCTCAGGGAGCTCAGTAAAGACTTAAATCCCTTTCCAAGGTTTTCCTGAAGCGTTGCTGCAAGTGTTTCTTTGAATGGCACCCTTCACTCAGCCTGTAGCAGAGGCACCCCGGTTGCCTTCTAGTGTCCTTTGGAGGAGCTCTTCATGCCAGGGGTGACCTCAGACCTTTGACCTTCTGGGTTCACAGAGTGTGCATCAGGGGCAAGTCCTCAGGTTTGAAGTCAAAGCTATCAGTTTCAATTATTAATCGCATAAAGGAGTTGTTTGGCCTCTCTGTGTCTTCATTTTGAAAAGCAGATGATAATTTCTAAAAGAATATAGTATGTTTAAACATATATATACATATGTATATATATAAATGTATATATATATGGCTTCCCTGGTAGCTCAGATGGTAAAGAATCTGCCTGCAGTGCAACAGACCCGAGTTCCATTCCTGGGTTCAGAAGATCCCCTGGAGAAGGGAATGGCTACCTACTCCAATATTCTTGTCTGAAGAATTCCATGGACAGAGGAGCCTGGTGGGCTATGGTCCATGGAGTCACAAAGAGTCAGACACGACTGAGTGACCAACATTTTCACTTTCACACACACACATATACAGCTGTCTTCAACAGGAGACCACAGAATCACCCTGAGCTTTTTGCAAGCAGATGTGCCCATAAAAAGGAACAAAGTGCCGAGATATGCCACTAGGACGAATCTCAAAAACACGCAGTCAGACACGGAAGACCACATGGTGGATGGTTCCACTTACATGACAGGTAAAGAGAAAGTAAATCGACAGGATCAGGAAGTGGATTAATGGATGCCTAGAGTGGGTAGGTGAGGATGGGGAATGATGGCAAACGGGGCTGAGGTTTCTTTTGAAGGTGAAGGAAATTATTTAAGGTAAGGTTGTGGTGACGGCTACACAATTGATACTATTAACCTTTGAGTTGTACACTTAAAAGATATGAATTTTACGGCCTGTAAATTATATCTCAATAATGCTTTTTAAAAATATAATGCATGCTCCTGCTGCTGCTGCTGCTAAGTCGCTTCAGTCGTGTCGACTCTGTGTGACCCCATAGACGGCAGCCCACCAGGCTCCGCTGTCCCTGGGATTCTCTAGGCAAGAGCACTGGAGTGGATTGCCATTTCCTTCTCCAATGCATGAAAGTGGAAAGTGAAAGTGAAGTCGCTCAGTCATGTCCGACTCTTTGCAACCCCACAGACTGCAGCCCACCAGGCTCCTCCGTACATGTTCCTAGTTACCCTCAATTTGAAAGTCCTTATGGAGGGAAGAGGGGAATGTGTGTTCTGGAAGAATTTTCTCCTGTTGGTTCTTGCCCACACCTTCCCTGCCTCCCCATGAGAATCACTGAGACAAACCTTTGCACCTTCAAGAGCTGTCCATGGGGCCAGCAGCCTCGGCCATCCCGGGAAAGCTGACTGAAGCATCAGAATCTGAGACCCCACCGCAGACTGCAATGGAGATTTGAAACTGGTATGTGGAAGCTTGAGGAGGAATCCAGAACACTCTGCACGCAATGAGTCTCCAGCCCTCGCAAGGTCTTACCTCTTGCCCTGCCTTCATTCTTTATGCAGCCAACATTCTCTAAGAAAAGGCCTTTTTCTGAGAACATTCTTGCCTTTCTGAAACCAGATAATAGGGGGAAAAAAAAACCCACATAACTATTTTTTCAAGTTAAGGTTTCTTGGTTATAAACACTAATCAGGGTTGCCTGCCTGCCTCAAAGCCTTGACCAGCAGATGTTTATGTGAGGTGGCAACCGGAGTGAAATACCAGGCATGCAAGGAATGCAGCCCATCGGCTGTAGCAGGGAGGCTGTCCCAGTGTGTTATGCGGGTAAGCTGCTCCCACTGATGCTCCGCTCAGGAATCCCACTTAGCCAAATACCAGCTGGTTGGCTTTGTGCGCTAGAAAACAGCCTAAACATGAGCAAATCTTCCATATTTCGATGCTGCAAAGTGAGTGAGACAGCAGGGGCCTGATTCCTAATTGCTCTGCTTCTGGCCAGGGAGACAAGTGGAAACTGGATTTTGGAAGCTGCTTTGGGGATTGTTGGCTGCAGGAGCTAAAGGCTGACCCACCCCGCCTCAAGGTACAAGCATTGAACATTAACCTCAAATCGCTACATAATGAGGCTTTTCCTTGCAATTTTTACTCTAAGATTTTTACTTTACTCTTAGGAGACATTATCTCAATTGCCTCAGAGATTTTGACTAGTTCTAAACAACGAAACTGTTTGGAAAGCATTATGTTGTGTTAGCGCCATCTCGCCATATTAGGCAAGGAGTCCTATCCTTCTCTGCTACTCACGGTGGCAATTCAGCCCAGGTTCACACCTGACTTTTGGTCCCATAGGTATCGTCATCTTGATCAGTTTCTCCTTCATCAACACTGCCTGCAAAAGAGGAGTAAGAAGAGAAAGGAAAGGTTACCAAAGCTGCCTTAGCTACGTCTCTATTCCTCTGCAGGTCTGGTGACAATACTGGACAATATTTCCATTTTTTATATGATGCCCCTCCCTGAATCAGAGAAGTCAAACTCACAAGGGATTCAATAGTAATATGGCAGATGAATTCTGAGCCAGGTTTTTAAAAAAAAAAGCTTTAGAAATTTTACAAAAGTACATTCATTCACTCTTTCCAACAGTGAGAAATATAAAACATTTTCTAGATGCTGCATTAATATAAAAAGCTTTTTTTTCATGTATTGCTTTACTTATGATTGTTGTAGGAGGATAAAGAATTAATTGATGACTGCTGGGGCTCTTGAGCCAAAGATGGACAGACAGAAGCTGGAAAGCGGAGAAAACGGAGGAGGTCTGGGGCTGGGACAGGTTAGCCGTGGCTGACCATCTGTGGACATCAGATGAGGCTGTTCCAAATATAACAGCCAGAGAGCTCGATGATATAAGGCCCTTGTGATGTCTTCCACACACCATAAAAAGGACATGATTGGCCTCTCATGACCCTAGTTTTACTCCCCAAGATTTGAAGAAAAACACACTTGAACTATGACATTAGATGAGAGACGATTCTTGCAGCCTAGATTCCCATCACCAGCCACAAAACCATTTCCAATAGAGTCTGACTCTACCGCCATCTTCGTGTCATTATGAATAGCCATATTAACCTATCAAATTGGCCCCAGAGATCCCAACAGTTACCAAAGAGAAAATAACTAGGAACTATGCTCAATATTTCATAATAACCTATAAGGGAAAAGAATCTGAAAAAAAAATATGTATATATATATAACTGAGTCACAAAGTCAATTTGCTGTACATTTAAAACTAACATATTATAAATAAATTATACTTTAATTATTTTTTTAAAAAGGAAAAGAATAACTACATCCAAACCAGAGCAGCCTTAATGATGATTTTTAAAAATGTTCAGTGATGTATCTTTGAAACATACTTGTTTCATAAAGCAGGTTTAGGTGATATGTCCCACTTGAGAGGATTTATCTTCCTGTATGAAAGATAGATAGTGCGTTACATTTGTGGCTGTTTAATATTTTACATCTGACAACTAGAACCCATAACTGAAGGAAGACAAGAGCTCGATGATTTATTTGCACACCATTGCTTCTCCAGGGTTAAGTGGGTTCATGGCTCATGATGTACCAGGAAACATCTGCTGTATTCTCCGTGCTGAGAGCAAGGGAGGAGTGTGTAGATGAGCGGTTACACTGTTGGTATTGGAAGCGTTATCACTCACTTTGCCATGAAACCACTGGGTCGGGAAGGTAAAGACATCAATCCTCCCAACTTGGCCCAGAAATAGAATTCAGGTTCTAGTTGGTCAGAACCACACACACCTGAAGTCCTCTAAGCACACTTAATGCAGCCGGGACCATATCAGCACCCCTGATAGGACCTTTTGGCAGGTCATGAGCGTCTCCTCTGACAAACTCAGAAAGGAAGCCAAGGGTTCAGCGTGTTGTATTTGGGGGAGAGAGAATCAGTTAAATGTCAGTTTGATGAAGTAAGTAAATAAAACTTACTGGGGTAAATAGGTGCTAATTATAATTGGAGAAAATAAATTTCACTTGGTGGCATGAAAAGAAATGATTATATGGGTCAGGGTTAAAGAAAAATCTCTTTTGTTTGAGGTGGGACTTGCTTTGGATCCGGAACAGGGGTCACCACCTGGGTAGGAGAGAGAGGAGCAGGACCTTATGAACTTAGAGAATGAATATGGTATGCTTTACTCTGGTTGAAGTACAGAGTTAATGCTGGAAATGATGAGAACGTGGAAGCAGACTGAAGACATTGGTTGTTTACTCTGAATATGATGACGTAAAAACTTTTTGTATTGCAGGCCAACTTTGCTCAGTAGGGAGCAGTTGCCTGGAACATTGTGTCAAGGATTCTAAGGCAGTGTCTGGGCTCTTAAGAAGGAGCCATGATCCATTAGCAATGTCTGTTCTCCGAGCTGAATGATGATGCTAGTTTCACATCTATAGGCTTAGTCCTAAAGTGAGAAGAACTGTTAGAGGTTTGAAAGCAAAACTAATTCAATTAAACAGAAAGAGTGCTGATATCAAGCCTATGATGAGACAAAATTTGCCAAATTTTAAAATCTCAAACCTTGTGCTGAAAAGAAGATGGAATAATGATCATATCTTGGATTTAACATGTTTATTGAATCAGTCAACAAATATCTTGAATATATACCAGAAGCTTGGCATGAGGAATTAATGATTGTTTTTGTTGTTCAGTTGCCAAGTCATGACAAAGGCTCCTGAGCTCCAGGCGTCCACAGTCTAGTAAGGGAGATGGACAAGTAAACTGACCACCAGAACCACAGAGGAGTGAACTGGGGAAACTGACTGGCTAGAACAGCCCAAAGGTATCCACGACCCAATTCCTGGAACCGGTGAATTGACATATGCGGCAAAAAGGCTCTTGAGGTAGAGAGATTATTCTATATTGAAAGTGAATTGTAGTCACTCAGTCCTGTCTGACTCTTTATGACCCCATGGACTGTAGCCGGCCAGGCTCCTCTGTCCATGGGATTCTCCAGGAAAAAATACTGGAGAGGTTTGCCATTCCCTTCAGCAGGGGATCTTCCCAAACCCAGGGATTGAACCCAGGTCTCCCACATTGCAGGCAGATTCTTTACCACCTGAGCCACAATTTTATCTGCATGCTGTCACTTCAGCCATGTCTAACTCTTTGCAACCCCATGGACTGTAGTCTGCCAGGATCTTCTGTCCATGGAATTCTTCAAGCAAGAAAACTGGAGCAGGCTGCCATTTCCTCCTCCAGGGGAACTTCCGGACCTAAGGATCCAACCTGCAGCTCTTAGGTCTCCTGCATTGGCAGGAGGGTTCTCTACCACTAGCGCTACCTGGTGGGTAGGCTATAATTCCAATTACACATATCCTTATCAAATGGGGACAGAGGGATATTTGACACACACAGAAGTTCAGTTCAGTCGCTCAGTCATGTCTGATTCTTTGCGACTCCATGGACCACAGCACGCCAGGCCCCACTGTCCCTCACCGACTCTCGGAGTCCACTCAAACTCATGCCCATTGAGTCGATGATGCCATCCAACCATCTCATCCTCTGTTGTCCACGTCTCCTCCTGCCTTCAATCTTTCCCAGCATTAGGGTCTTTTCAAATGAGTCAGCTCTTCACATCATGTGGCCAAAATGTTGGAGTTTCAGCTTCAACATCAGTCCCTCCAATGAATATTCAGGACTGATCTCCTTTGGGATGGACTGTTTGGATCTCCTTGTAGTCCAAGGGACTCTCAAGAGTCTTCTACAACACCACAATTCAAAAGCATCGATTCTTCAGCGGTCAGCTTTCTTTATAGTCCAACTCTCACATCCATACAGGACCACTGGAAATAGGAGAAGACAATTGATCACAGAGGTGGAGAATGGAGTGATGCAACCACAAACCACAAGCCAAGGAATGATGTGATCAGCAGAAGCTGGAAGAAGCAAGAAGCAGACTCTCCCTTAAGGCCTATGGAGGGAGCATGGCCCTGCCAACAGTCTGCTTTGGGCCCAGCGACACTGGTTTTGGACTTTGGACTTTTGGAACTGTGAGGGAACAGTTTCTGTTGTTCTACACCACAAAATTTGTGCTAATTTGTTAGGACAACCATAAGAAACTAATACAGATATTCTGTGAGTTTAAGGGCGTGTGATTCATCCAGGGCTCCTGGGTCAAGCTTGGGAACTAATTCTGGCTGATTTAGGCAAAAAGATTTCCTGGAAGGCTACAGGGATGGGGGTGGGGGGACTGTGATAGGACTTTTAGAATCTAGAAGGGCTAGAGCAGCAAGCTCAGAAATTGAGAAGGACTCCAAAAGGTTTCAAATGCCAAATGGGAGGAACAATCTCCCCAGGAGGCAGTGGCCCCTGCCATTGGAAACAGGAAAGGAATTCTAGCCATCTCTCATGTCCATATCTGTTATTAACTCATGGTCAAAATTTTCAGAAAGTAGAATCTGATAGGATGATACTTGGACTGCCCAAAAGTGGGAGAGAAGTCACCTGCCAGTCAGACTCCTCAGTGTGAAGAGGTCTCACAAATACTACACATAAGGGAATACTTCTCCAAATTCAGGAGGGGTTTTAGATGTTAATAACCAGAAACAATGGAAACCAATATCCATCCATGTCAGGAGATACCTAACCCAGTCGTGGGTAGCTTTGGGTGACAGGTCATGTTTAAGCGGAAACCTTAAGAACCACTAGTTAGAACTTGTTAGCTGTGAGTGTTTGTAAAGTTGAAGTATCTCACATGCATATACACTCATGCATATGCACACACACACACACACACACACACACACACACACACACAGTAAGGCCCAGATATCTCAGCTGATACACAGAACTAAACAGTTCCTGTGCCTCCCCTCCCACTCTGACATGTCTTATTCTACTTCCGATTACAAAGTATGGCGTCAATCCAAAGGGACTTGGGAAGGAGAAAGGAAAATAAGGGATTCAACCGAATGAGACCACATAAGACTCTTCCGTACCTCACTGTACCTGTGTCCTCGGGACTTGAGCCAAAATCCCCACGAATCACGGCCCTGCAAGCAGTCATCATTGCTGCAGCTAATAAAGTGTGTAGTATATTGCTTAGCAACCCGCACTGTTTGTGTGTCTAACTTCTTGCCTGGACAGATAGGAGTATAACTTCGGCTCTCTGGAGAATGTAACTGAGTCACAATTCTACGTTTATGAGATCGGCAAAGAATAAAACTATTATTTAGCTATGTGGCTGCCTACAGCTCCTGAAATAAAGCAGAGCGCTAAGACCTTCAAGGAGACGACTCAGAAGAGCGTAGGGAGGATAAGAAGGATGAACGGTGATGGCCCGTTGTAAGACAGGTTGGGGGAAAGCTCTATTAACACCATCCATATAAGGAGAAAGAGAAGGTCCAGTCCGGGGGTCTCTGTCAGCTAGGGCACCCGCAATGACGGTGCCAGGGCTGAGATGGTCAGTAGGATTTATGCCAGACACAATCAAGTCTCTTTCCATTGTTCTTAAAGTGGGTCTTTATACCTGGAAGTTTCCAGGGAAGATGTAATACTCATGATCTATGGATAAGACTAAAAGCAAATTTACTGAATATTTAGCTAAAGCATGCATAGCTGTTCCCTTCTGAAGGGGATCTTCCCAACCCAGGGATCCCTGACCCAGGGATCAGACCTGTGCCTCTTACATCTCCTGCATTGGCATTGGCAGGTAGGTTCTTTACAACTAGCACCACCTGGGAAGCCCCCATAGCTAAAGCATGCGTGTGTGCTAAGTCGCTTAAGTCGTGTCCAACTCTTTGCAACCCTAGGGACCATAGCCTGCCAGCCTCCTCTGTCCATGGGATTCTCCAAGCAAGAATACTGGAATAGGTCACCATGTCCTCCTCCAAGGAATCTTCCCAACCCAGGGATCGAACTCATGTCTCTTATGTCTCTTGCATTGCAGGCAGGTTCTTTACCACTAGCACCAACAAGCCCAGCTAAAGCATACCCAACTACTAATATACATCTGCATTGTTATGGCTATACAAAAGCCCATAAGCAAGCAATTTAGGCCACTAGGATCTTTCACTTCATGTCACAGGCTGCTCCTTGGCATCTTGGTCTGCCTCTCCCTTCCCCTGACAACTTGGCTCATTTTCAAGGGAAACACAGTCAGAAAAAAAGGGGTCAAATGACAGTCCTGCCACTTGGGCCTTGTACACCACGAGCAGCTCTTCAAGTCCCGAATTCCTTATCTGTAAACTCGGAAAAACAACAGTAATGGATAGGGTTGTTTAATTTACTGGAAATTGAATGAGCTAATATAAATAAAATGCTTATCACTGCCTGAAACACTCAATAAACAGTAACTGTCTATCAGGGTGGAATCTTAGATGTACCATTTATACTGTTAACCTTGAACGAACGGCTCCATCTATCAGAGTTTCCATTTTTCTCCTCAGTAAAAGAGTGATAACAATGCCTGTCTTCCAGAGTTCTTGAGAATATTCAGCGATATAGTATGTATAGAAGAGCCCGGCCCAGAATAGGTGTTCAGCTAATACTAGTTGATCAGAGGAAACAGCTTTTCTGTTGTGACCCATTGTCCCCTCTCGCATGGATTATGCTCAGATTTGCATGGTTGGGGTTATCTGGCTCTTTCTTCCAAACAGAGAAATCTAAGTTACTAAGACTTTTAATAAATGACTTAAGGAGTGAGCCTATTTCTTCTATAATTTGGCATCCCTTGTGCCTGCACACATAGATACACAATAAAATAAAATTTTTAAAGAATTGCTTCTCTTTCACTGACTTCTCACCTTGCCCCACCTCCCAACAGCCCCCGACTCCATCACATACTGTTCCCTGAGAACTTATTTATTGGTTTGATGAAATAAAGGGTCAGCTCAGAAAGCACAATACTGGTGATATAGAATAAATTCTGAAAATTATAGATCATTTTCTTCCCTGTGATTAGATTAAGGAAATATTTAAAAGAAAAAAAAAAAAAAAACTCTTTCTCTAAACTAGTGAGTGCTCCTCAGTTGCTTCAGTTGTGTCCGACTCTTTGCGACCCCCGTTGACTGTAGCCCACCAGGCGCCTCTGTCCATGGGATTCTCCAGACAAGAATACTGGAGTGAGGAGTGCACTCCTGCAGGGGATCTTCCCAACCCAGGAATCGAACCCATATCTCCGGTGTCTCCTGCATTGCAGAACACGCATTGCAGGCAGTTTATTGACCCACTGAGCCACCTGGGAAGCCCATTAGCACCCTAAGACCCCCTAAGCCTTGTTCCCACTAGCTCATGGTATCAGAATGCAGAGAAGCAAACCTACAGATCTGTCTCCTGACTACCTTCATAAGGCAGGTAAAGTAACTGTTTAAACTATTTTGTGAAGTTGATGTGATTGTGGGGGAGGAGATTCATGCATCTCACAATGTACCCAAGTTGATCCACTAGTGTGTGGGCAAAACATATTAGTACTTCAGTTAGTGCAACAGTAGATGTATATATGCCAGTGTATAAAAAAATAAATTCTGTATACTGGGGGCACATATCCAAAAATGGCGATGGAATTACAATTTATGTCATCAAAAATGTTTGGGAATCACTGACTTAAATTGCATATTAAATGTCACAATTTTCCATTATTCTTATATCCAAAACTTATCGTGACATTTCAATTTCATTACTTTGGATTTACGATCAGAATTAGTCCCATAAAAGCTATATATGTGGCTTTACAATGAGGTACCATTACACACCAGTCAAGATGGCTGCTATCCAAAAGTCTACAAGCAATAAATGCTGGAGAGGGTGTGGAGAAAAGGGAACCCTCTTACACTGTTGGTGGGAATGCAAACTAGTACAGCCGCTATGGAAAACAGTGTGGAGATTTCTTAAAAAACTGGAAATAGAACTGCCATATGACCCAGCAATCCCACTTCTGGGCATACACACTGAGGAAACCAGATCTGAAAGAGACACGTGCACCCCAATGTTCATCGCAGCACTGTTTATAATAGCCAGGACATGGAAGCAACCTAGATGCCCATCAGCAGATGAATGGATAAGGAAGCTGTGGTACATATACACCATGGAATATTACTCAGCCGTCAAAAAGAATTCATTTGAACCAGTCCTAATGAGATGGATGAAACTGGAGCCCCTTATACAGAGTGAAGTAAGCCAGAAAGATAAAGAACATTACAGCATACTAACACATATATATGGAATTTAGAAAGATGGTAACGATAACCCTATATGCAAAACAGAAAAAGAGACAGAAATACAGAACAGACTTTTGAACTCTGTGGGAGAAGGTGAGGGTGGGATGTTTCAAAAGAACAGCATGTATACTATCTATGGTGAAACAGATCACCAGCCCAGGTGGGATGCATGAGACAAGTGCTCGGGCCTGGTACACGGGGAAGACCCAGAGGAATCGGGTGGAGAGGGAGGTGGGAGGGGGGATCGGGATGGGGAATAAGTGTAAATCTATGGCTGATTCATATCAATGTATGACAAAACCCACTGAAATGTTGTGAAGTAATTAGCCTCCAACTAATAAAAAAATTAAAAAAAAAAAAAGCTATATATGTGGCTTTAGAAGGTCCAATATTTTTATTACACTTATGAGGCAAAAGGAGAGGAAATGAAAGGACCATGAGATTGAAATTGTTTAAATCTGAAGAGAACAACTTCACCAGCTCACGCATTGTACTAACATTTCTATGACTAACACCCCAGTGAAGTTGCTCAGTCATGTCCAACTCTTTGCCATCCCACGGACTGCAGCCTACCAGGTTCCTCCATCCATGGAATTTTCCAGACAAGAGTACTGGAGTGGGTTGCCATTTCCTCCTCCAGGGGATCTTCCCGACCCAGGGATCAAACCCGGGTCTCCCTCATTGCAGGCAGACACTTTACCGGGGAAGCCAGCCAAAGTAGAAGAGTGCTTGTGAAAACTTGAGTTTTGTCAGCCAACGTAAAACAACACACAAACACGAGGTCCCATCTGAGTCAGCAGAGTCCAGCTTTCTCCCCAGGAACTCGAGGCCCTGGGCGGGTGTCCGTTCCGCAGCTCTTTGCCTGGCCTCTCCTTGACTCTGACCTGCTTGAGGTCCTTGGGTCTTGGCTCCTGGCTCCTGAGGTTGGTTATAATTATGTTCTTGCTGCCCTTTGCTTGTCCATGGCTTTTTTTTTTTTTTAAGTATACTTGAGTTACAATATTATATTAGTTTCAGGTGTACAACACATCGATTCAGTATTTTTAAAGATTATACTCCATTAAAAGTTATTAAGAGATAATGGCTGTAATTCCCTGGGCTGTACAATATTATCCTTGTTGCTCATCTATTTTATACATACTAGTTTGTATCTCTTAATCCCATACCCCTATTCTGTCCCTGCTCCTTCCCTCTCCCCTCTGGGAACCACTAGTTTAAATTTTTCTGTATCAGTGAGTCTGTTTCTGTTTTGCATTTACATTGTTTGTACTATTTTTCAGATTCCACATATAAACAGTGTCAAACAGTATTTGTCAATGTCTCACTTATTTCACTAAGCATAATATTCTCTAGATCCATCCATGTTGCTGCAGATGGCATGTCTATTCCTTAAAGAGGTGTTAAGTCATGAATGGGGATCCCAAGGATGCCCCAGGATTGCATTGGGCTGTAGGTTATTAACTCGAATTGCCTGAACAGAGCAGTTGCATGAGATCCTCTCCTTAGAGAAATGCGTTTTATTAAATATATGTTTTTAAAATCTTCACTTCATTACTGAAGCCTCTCGGCACCCTGTCTAGCCATCTAGGGACAAACTGAGGTGCAGTCTCCATTGTCTACATCTGCCAAGGGAGTGGTGGGCACCCCCTCTCCCGTGGAAAGTTCTTGCTCCTACATTCAAGGCTACCCAAGGCCCATTAAAGCCGGTCTCTGGACACACTCGTCATCTGGGAAGTATTCCCTTTCTGTGAGTTGAATACCCATTATTAACACAAGGCCACTAATGAGTCAGTTCTGGTCTCAATTGTTTGGACAAGTCATCACTGACTAAGTCACTTCTCAGACTTGTGACCCAAGGTTTGGTGCCAACGTGGAGGAGTTGCTCTTTCTTTATGACCTGAGGGCCAAAAGTTTAGCCAGCTGGGCTATAAAGTGAACTAGTAACAGAGATAAAATGTTAAATTATTTTTCAACATAAATCAGATTTTTCATTTAAATGAAATTGAGAACTTTTAGTTATTGTTAAAACAATAATAACCAAACAGCAACTCTTCGTTAAGTCTCCTTTTAAGGTCCTCCATATTTTCCCCCACCCAACCTCTGATACTTGAATTTCATTCTTCCAGAACATTTCCCTTCCCTTCTGACACCTTGAATCCTGGGCCATCCGATCCAGCTGTCCAAACCCACCCTACCATCAAGTTCTCATTCACATCACACATTCTCCTAGAGCTTCTGCTGATATCTGAAGCTCGTACTGATCTCCCCCTTCTGCCCATATTTGCAACAGCCTCAGTCAATTCAGGGGCTTCCCAGGTGGCGCCAGTGGTAAAGAACCTGCCTGCCAGTGCAGGAGGCATAAGGGTCACGGGTTCAATCCCTGGGTTGAGATGATCCCCTGGAGGAGGGCATGGCAGCTCACTCCAGTATTCTTGCCTGGAGAATCCCATGGACAGAGGAGCCTGGCGGGCTACAGTTCATGGGGTTGCCCAGAGTCAGACACAACTGAGCAACTACTTTCAGTCAATTTACGCTACTTTCTGCTCTTCTCCAATGATGCAAGAAATTTTGTATGTTTCATAATTACAAGTATATTTGCTTTCACTATACCACCAAACTCAACAGTCAATATCATACTATTTACGAAGCTACATTCAATCAGCATATGAGAACTTTTAACCTTGAGGCTGTTGGTTTCTGTGCTAATCAGGGGAGATGTGCCCCCATGCCAAGAAGAACCTTGGTGGAAAGGAAACACTGTGTTCCTAGAAACAACATGTGCCAGGTTATTGGCTTATTAACCTAATCCTCCCCACATATTAATAATAGCTACTGGTCATTGAACTTTTAATTTCAAGCAGAAAAGTATAAAGGATGATGTTATAATACTTGTGTTTATCTCAGATCAAGTTTTTAGAGAAAATAATGTTACAGAAATTAGAAATTTCTATATTAGAAATTCTTTTTCCCTAGCCCCATCATGCTCTCTCTCTAGCCATTGGCAACTAATATTTTGAATATGTGTATCCTGACAGAGGATAAGATGGTTGGATGGCATCACCGACTCAATGGACATGAGTTTGAGTATACTCTGGGAGTTGGTGATGGACAGGGAGGCCTGGCGTGCTGCAGCCTATGGGGTTGCAAGGAGTCGGACATGACTGAGCGACAGAACTGAACTGATCCTGACCATGTTGTTGATGTTCATTTTACACACACACACACACACACACACTATGGATCTCTGTTACATTAGTTTCCTCTAATGAAAAACTCCTTCCAGAATTCACATCATTCAGTAGACCCGTCCCTTGAGTCCAAGTTGGCCTGTAAATGGTAGAAATGATTCTGGCCCACTCCATGTCTAAGCTGTGAGAATGTCCGGCTGTTTCTACTTTTGCACTCTTGGAAGCCCTGATCCACCACATAGGAAACCTGGCCTGTGTGAGAGACCACGTGTAGAGACCACGTGTAGAGACTACATGGAGAAGGAGAAGCCCCAAAACAACAAGGAGAGAGAAAGCCCGGCTCACCTGAGCCCCTGCTGACTCAGGTCCAGCAGATCTGCCAGCCACCGAGTGACCACTGACCAGTAGAACTGGCCAGCTGAGCCAAGCCCAGGCTGCAGAATTGTAGCCAAATAAAATTTTTATTGACTTACAATGTTTTAGGGTGGTTTGTTATGAAGCAATAGATAATCAGAACATATGTGTTCATAAACCATATTATTTTATGTGGATTCTTTTTAACAAGTGTTATCCATGCACATGGGTTTCCCAGATGGCTCAGAGGTAAAGAATCTGCCTGCAATGCAGGAGACATGGGTTGGATCCCTGGGTCAGGAAGATTCCCTGGAGAAGGAAATGGCAACCCACTCCAGTACTCTTGCCTGGAAAATCCCATGGACAGAGGAGCCTGAAGGGCTACAGTCCACAGGGTTGCAAAAAGTCAGATACAACTGAGCATGCATGCATCAGTGTACATAACATTCTGAAATTTGCTTTTACTTGGTCAATATTATGCTTTTAAATTTATTAATATTCAATCCATAGATCTAGTTCATTCATTTTAATTATTACACATTCCATTTTATGAGCAAAACAACTTGTTTTAAAAATTGAGTTGTTCTCAGTTTTTCTCTATTGCAGACAAAGAAACAGTGGACATTCTTAAGTAGATCTCCTTGTGCTAATATTTGAGAATTTCTCTAGTTTAAATATCTAAGCATTATTTAAGATTTTCCATGCACTGAGCACTGTATTACTGAAACAAAGTTTTTAAGTAGTCAATATTACCCTGCTTTACAAATGAGGAATGTGAGGCTCAGAGAAATTAAGTAACTGGCTTAAGGTCACATAGCAAATAAGTTACAAAACTAGAATTTGAATAGGTTTATTTGTCTCCAGAGCTACATGCTCAACCTCTATACTGTTCTGTATCCAAGCGTCCTGTGGATCTACATTTGTTGATTTTCTCTACCAGAATTATAAGTCCTTTTAGGGTTAATAATAATAATAATAGCTACAACATATTCAATACTTAATATGTGCCAGGTGCTGGGCATAACATTTGAAATACTATTTAATTTCATTTAATCGTCACACAACCTGATGATTGAGGTATTACGCCCATTTTAGAAATGAGGAAACTGAATTTAAATAGCTTACCCAGAGTCATACAGAGAGACAAAGGCCAAGACAGGAACAAAGCCAAGTTTTGCAAGGCTTGAAGCTTATACAAGTTGGAATAAGGAGGGTCTCTCATAGAAAAAGAATTCAAATATACAAATACAGAATTAGGTATGAAAGTGAATATTCAAACTGAAAAGAGAAATCACAATTAGTTGTTGAATTCTAGGTATACAAGTCTCCTGAGATGGCTTTAGACAGTTTCCCTGAAATGCTTACAAAGAAAACGCTTCCTGGTTGCCACCTGGCTTCCCCTCACCATCTAGAACATTCTGCAACTCCCTTCACCCACAAGGGCTGTAATAGCGAGGTGTTCCAAGGTTGAACCAGCATTAGCTCATGACTGATAAATCTGCCTCTGGGCAGAAAATAATTATGAATTATGGGGACATAATTCTGTCTGCTCTTCTCCAAAGCCCAGATCTCAGGCACGATTTTGGTTTCACAAAGTCCAGAGGGCCTGGCATGGATGCTCAGTACATATTAGGAGCCACAACGCTATATGCTGTCCACCTCCATCATTCTCCCTCATGTCACACAGGTAATTTTCTTCCCAGTATCTATTATTGCCTTGTTGTTCAGTCCTAAGTCATGTCCAACTCTTTACAACCCCATGGACTGCAGATGAAATTCCTTCCCTGTCCTTCACTAATCTCCCAGAATTTGCTCAAACTCATGTCCATTGAATCAATGATGCCATTCGATCATCACATATTCTCTTAACCCCTTCTCCTCCTGTCCTTAAGTTTTCCCAGCATCATGGTGTTTTCCAATGAGTAAGACTCTTCACATCACGTGGCCAAAGTATTGGAGCTTCAGCTTCTGCATCATTACTGCCTACAATTAGTGTGGGAGACCTGGGTTCGGTCCCTCGGTTGGGAAGGTCCCCTGGAGAAGAGAAAGGCTACCCACTCCAGCATTCTGGCCTGGAGAATCCCATGGACTGTATGTATAGTCCATGGGGTTGCAAAGAGTTGGACACGACTGAGAGACTTTACTTTCACTTTTCATCTTATTTGTGTACTCATGTGTCTATTGTCTGTTTGTCCGCTGAAACATAAACTTGATAAGATCAGGGACCTTGTCCATCTTTCTTCCACACTGTATCTCAACATCCAGGATAGTGCCTAGGCCTCACACATAGTGTCAACAAACAACTGTAGAATAAATAAGAAACAAATATTAATTGAATAAACAAATCAAAATACTTTTAGGATTAAAATAGCACAAAGCTTAGAGAAGTTTGTAACAGAAACAAAAGAAAAACGAAAATGTATGTAATAGTTTGTAGCTTTTGAAACAAGTTCAGGTAATCTTCTTAAAAACAAATTTATATTTTGCACAAATCATGCATTATACTAAAGTCATTTTCTATCAAAATATTCAATATTTCAAATCCAAGGTATAATCCAGTTTTTGAGCAAGATTTATTATCTCTCCTCTATAGTAATTACAATAGTTTGAGATCTAAAATATTTGAGTATTATCTTTATTAATATGGTAATCAAAAAGTTACACCACATGTACTTTGGGAAAGAATGGGTATCTAAAAGAACTAACAATAGTAGCTCCTTTTTTCGGTGGAGAAATATCAGTTTTGCCCCTAAATGGATGATTTATCTTAAGAAATCATCATAGCATCAAAATAAGGAGAAATGTTCATTTCTAGACTATGAATCATATGAGAAAATTGCAGAAACTCTGTGTCTTCTATCTTTTTACTTTGGTCAACTTGACTACTTCATTTTTTATCCTCATTTCACATTTAACTAACATGATAAAAATTCAAAATAATGACCTTGTTTTCTTTAACTACATAATTGTTACTGAAGAAAAATTATAGACTACATGAAGTTATTGTCTGAGGTAAATATTTGAGGTTAAAATGTCTTTTGTTTTCTGTTGTTCTATTAAATACAGCAAAAAATATCCTCAAAATAACCATAATTAATGTTTCATTTGGGAATGGTTCACTTGCCTGTTGACTTTCCAAGCAACCCACAAGCCCCTGTTTCTGTTTGTTTGGGTTAACAAGATTTCCAAATCTTTAGCCAGTATTGTGATGAGATTTAAGAGTATGATTCTAGCATCTATTTACATTGCTGTCAAATGTATGTGTTGGGATAGTTAACTTACCATCTGGAGAAAAATTAGTTAGATAACTCACTTCTTATACCAAAATAAATTCCAGTGGAACCAGACACTTAAATAGAAAAAAAATAAAAGAAACCACAAAAGTACAAGGGAAAAACACAGGGAACTTCTATTTCTTGTGCTAGTAACTTGGGTAATTCAATTGTCCTCTTAAGAAAAGCAAGGTAAAATATTTTTAAGCACATACCTACCAAAGGATCCAATTATTCCACTCCTAGATATTTGCCAAAGAGGAATAAAAGTAAAAGTCCACACAAAGACTTTTACATAAAAGTTCACAGCAGTTTTATTTGTAAGTACCAAAAACTGGAAACAATCCAAATGTCTTATCAATAGGTGAATGGATAAACAAATTGTGGGTATATATACTCAATGGAGTACTACTCAGTTTTAAAAAGGACTAAATACGCTCACACGCAACAACAATGGATGAGCCTTAAGGTAACAGTGCTGCCTGAAAGAATCCAGACATAAAAGAATAAATGCTTCCATCCTTTTGTTTATATAAAATTCTTGGAAAATGCAAACCAGTTTTCAGTGATAGAAGGTAGATCAGTGGTCACCTGAAGAAGAGGCATTGGAAGAGGGAAAGGAATGGAGGGAGAATCAGTAAATGACATGAGGAAACTTTGGAAGTGAACATTTTGATGGTGGTAATGGTTTCATGGTTATATACGTGTGTCAAACTCATCAAATTATACACTTTATACCTATGCAGTTTGCTAAATACGGACTATACCTTAATAATTAACTCAGCAACAGTTAAAACAATGAATTCAATAATATGCCTCGACAAAATGAGTGATAAACAGAATCTGGCAAGATTCATCAGGAAAAAGAAGAAAAGTAAAAAATATACCAGGAATGAAAAAGGTGATAGAACTATAAAGAAAGTAGATATCTAAAAACCATAAAATACACAACTTTATGCCAATATATTTGAAAATGACACTTTCAGAAAAATTTTATTTACCAAAACTGACATAAGGAGAATTTTTTCTAACCCTAAATAAACTTAACAACCATTAAAGTGTTTTAAAAATCTACCCCTCTTAAACACACACACACACACACACACACACCCTCCACAAACACCAAACCTGAAGAGTTTCACCAGCAAGTTCTAGCAGATCCTCAAAGAATAGACAATCTCAGTCTTATATTTCAGAGCATAGAAAAGACAAATTCTACAGTTCATTTAACAAACTTAATATGACCATTATACTAAAACAAACTAAGGAGAGCATGAAAAAGGGAAATTATGGGCTAATACCATTTATGAATATAAATGCAAAAGTCCTAAATAAAATGCTTCTTAATATACGAGTGTATTAAAAATTCCTCTTGACTGTACTATGTTTATTCTAGGGATACAAATATGGCTTAATATTAAAATTTTATTAATGTACTCTACCTAATTAACAAAACAAAAAAGTTATGAGTCTTCCAATAGTTGCAGAATATGCATTGATATAAATGAAAACCCATTCATAAGTTTTTTAAATCATAGAAAATAAGAATAGAAATATCCTTAATCTAAAAATGGGGATCAAGCAAATTCTTACATCAAACATCTTATTTGATGGTAAATGTTAGGTCTATTCTCTTTAAAGTAGAAAATATAAAGGATATTTATTACCGATTCTATCTTACGTTGTACTGGAAGACATTGTAAAACAAGAAAAAGTAATATAAAGGCTACAAATGAATAACAAAACTGTCATTACCAGATGATATGTCAACAGACAAGCCAACAGAACTTACAAACTTTTAGAGTTCAGCAAGATCAACAGGCCTGAATCAATTACTTTTCTATGCACCAGTAACAAATAAGCAGCCAGAGCAATTTTTAATAGCATGTTTTTCACAAAAGAATAAATAACACCTATAGCAAGAACTGGGCTTCCCAGGTGGCACAGCAGTAAAGAATCCGCCTGCCAACGCAAGAGATGCAAGTTCCATCCCTGGGTCAGGAAGATCCCCTGGGAAGGAAATGGCAACCCACTCCAGTATTCTTGCCTGGGAAATCCCACGGACACAGGAGCCTGGCGGGCTACAGTCCACGGGGTCGCGCAGAGTCAGACACAACTGAGCGACTGAGCATGCACACATACCAAGGACTAAATCTATCATTCATGCGCAGTATTTCTGTGGAAAAGGCTATAAAACAACACCAAATGATACAAAACACAATTGAAGGATTAAATAAATGGAAACAGGTTGATAGTCATAGGTGGGGAGCCCCCATATCTTCAAGAGAGCAAGTCTCCCAAAATGAATCTAGGAAAGTTAGTGCAAACCCAATCAAAATACCAAGACTGTTCTCTGCATCTTGACAAGCTAACTCCGAAATTTATAGGAAAAGCAAAGGGCCAGAAGCAGCCACAGCATTCTGAAGAACACATCTGGGTTTTAGCTGTAGTGATTAATAGCGCTTAGGACAAGGACAGCCAAGTATATCCATGAGCGATCACAGAAAGTCCAGAAACAGAACCATAAATATAAAAACTTGATATTTTCAAAGACAGCACTAAAAATCATGGAGAAATTATCAACTAGCATGTAAATAGCATTGGAATAAGCAGTGGTCCTTGCTGCTGCTGCTAAGTCGCTTCAGTCGTGTCCGACTCTGTGCGACCCCCTAGACGGCAGCCCACCAAGCTCCCCTGTCCCTGGAATTCTACAGGCAAGAACACTGGAGTGGGTTACCATTTCCTTCTCCAATGCATGAAAGTGAAAAGTGAAAGTGAAGTCGCTCGGTCATGTCCGACTCATAGCAACCCCATGGACTGCAGCCTAGCAGGCTCCTCTGTCCATGGGATTTTCCAGGCAAGAGTAGTGGAGTGGGGTGCCATTGTCTTCTCCTAGTGATCCTTAAGAGGGGAAAAAAAACCTAGATCCTGATTAAACAGCATATACAAAAACAAATTTCAGGTGGATTAAAGACTCAAATGTGAAAAGGAAAACGTTAAAGCTTTTAAGCTAAAATATAGAAAAATACATTCATGACTTTAGGGAAAGGATTTTTTTTAACCAAAATACAAGAAGTCATAAGGAAAGATTGAATTTAAAAGCCTCTATTCAACTGAATCACTTGGCTGAAACACCTAAAGTTTAACACAACATTGTGATTTAACTATATTCCAATAAATTTTAAAATAAAATAAAAAAATATTTATTGAGCAAAATGATACAAAGTTAAAAAAGAAAAGAAACCAAAAACCTCTGTACATCAAAGCATATGCTAAGTCGCTTCAGTCCTGTCTGACTCTTTGCAACCCCATGGACTGTAGCCCACCAGGCTCCTCTGTCCATGGGATTCTCCAGGTAAGAATACTGGAGTGGGTTGCCATTCCCTTCTCCAGGGGATCTTCCCAAGCCAGGGACTGAACCCACATCTCCTGCATCTCCTGCAAAGCAGATGAATTCTTTACCGTTGAGCCACTCAGAAAGCCCACATCAAAGCATACTAGTAACAAAATGACAATACAAACTACTTCAAAGAAGATAATTTGACATGCAACTGCACAAGATTAGTGTTCAGAATATGTAAAAGGTTCATAAAAACAAGTAAAACAAAAAGTTCAGTGTTTAAAGTGGACAATTCTCAGAGGAAAAAGTCCAAATAGTCCATTAAAATATGACCGTATACTCAATTCCACTTGTAGTTAAATACGCTTTCACTAAGATACAATTTTAGTCCCACAGGGACTGGCAAAGACCACTTGGAGAGTAATTTTTCTGTAAGGATGGAATAGCTCAGTGAAGTCGCTCAGTCATGTCCAACTCTTTTCGACCCGATGGACTGTAGCCTACCAGGCTCTTCCATCCATGGGATTTTCCAGGCAATAGTACTGGAGTGGGTTGCCATTTCCTTCTCCAGGGGATCTTCCTGACCCAGGGATCAAACCCGGGTCTCCCACATTGTAGACAGACCCTTTACCGTCTGAGCCACCAGGGAAGTCTTTATAGCTGAGCAATTCCACTTTTAGACAAACTTTTGCTCAGGTATCTAAAGAGACATAAGCAAAAATAAGTTTGGGAGCTTGTCTATGGAGGAAAAAAAATTAGAATCAACCTAAATTTTCACCATAGGATAAACAATGATTTGTGATTTGTTCACTCTATGAATATTACTCAGCAATTACAGTAAGAAACCAGAGCAACTTGTATTAGCATGGATAATTTTTTAAAAATATGTAGGGTTGAAAGAATACTCACAGTACTATAACACTTACATAAAGTTTTACAGCCCACAAAACAATACTTTAAAAACTTTCTGGAAAGATTCAGGATATCAATTATTTCTGAGAAGAGGAATGAGGTCAGAGTAGGGTCCACTGTATTTGTTAGATTTTGTTTCTTTTTTTAAAAATCCATTTCTTTTTATTTTTTAAATGTAGATTTTATTTCTTAATGAAAAAACATCTAAAGTGACTCAGCAAAATGTTATGATAGTGAAAGTTGTGTGATATGTAGAGGTAGCTACTACTATATTGTACTATATACCTTTTTTATATGTTTAAAGTATTTCATTATTTTAAAAAGAAAAAGGTGGTATAAACAGGCACTGGGGGCAGAAGTAATGTTGAGAAAAAAGACCCAGGTGATCGAGTCATTAAAGAATGAAGAAATGAAAATGCACAAATGTAACTAGGCAGGCTGGGTGAAAGGAACAGGATGGGTTGAACAGAGAAGACTGTCAGATATCACATCGAATAGCACGTCTTTCACAGGGTCTAGTTTGGAAAAAAGGAGCAAGCAGCCGATTTATCGACAAAAAATTTAAATCCCATTATTTTACTCATAGGAGAGGTTTCCGCAGTCTAGGCACCATCAAAATTCTTTACACAGGTATAAGTTAATCAGCTCTGCCAGCTCAAATAAAAAGATTTCTCTTGATCAATATTTCTGCTCACGGGCATGGGGCATGGCAGAGCTTCTCAAACTGCAGCTGATGGCAAAGCAGTCTGAAATTCCTGAGTCAGCGGTGAAGAAATACACTGTGGCAGTGCTGCAAGGAGAAAATTGGATTCTGCTCTGGCTACTGGGGATTCGCTCCAAGGGAGACACCCGAAATCCTCTCTGAGACAGAAAGAACCTGATCCAATCTAATCATCAGAGCACTTCGAGTTCTGAGCAGAAGCAAATGAAGCTCTGAATCCCAGGAGAAGGGCTCATCTCCTTCAGAGAGCACCCTTCTCTCCGCTCTATCCCCACAATTCAAGTTTGGTGTTGTCTAAAAGCATCTTGCCAGGATTTGTTTATGTGTCGAAGTTTCCATGGACTTTATCTACATTATAAAAGTGTACTTCAAACATCAGTTGCAGTTGTGTTTTATTTTGTTTTTTACTGGAGGTAGAAAATAATGCTGACCCATCCTGAAAACCTAGAACATGAAATGATCCCATCAGCCCTTTGAGCAAAGTAGAAAATCTTATGCTGTTTTACGGCAATTTTGGGTCCAGCGAGCAGTTCTGCTTACAGCCAAAGAAACAATAGAATCACAGCATCTCAGAGGAGAAAAAACTTATTTTACTTCCCAGAGTAAACAAGTAAACATTCCTCCAAGATGTAGGCAATCTCAGAACCATTGACATTGTTGTACTTAAGATCTGGAAAAACTTCGGCACAAAACTAAGCCTAAGGTGTCAGCTCAAAAGAACAAAACATTCAACTAAGATTTGGGAATAAAGATGGATGTGGGTCATTTTTCAGAAAGACTGTATTTAAGTAGCTGCAAATTGGGGTTTCTTAATGTAATTAAAAAAGAGTCTGAGTTAATAGAAAATGTTCAAAGATTGGTACAAAAAGAAGAAAAAGAAGAAGGTCAGGGACAAGCATACAGAGGGAGGGAGACAGAAGAAACTGTCCCAGCCAAGAAGACATAACCAGGCTAGCCCTTAATATTTTAAAATTATGGTGATTTTCTGGAGTGATAAGATCTTTTCCATTTTTTTCTTAAGACATTTTTATTACTATTAAAATGGACTAAATAGAGAATGAGTAACTAAAAAACAATGTCAATGGCTCTTTGTAGCTTTACAAGTGAAAACTAAAATTAATGGAAAAGAGCAAAAGATCAAAAACAAGTCAGTACAAATTTTAAGCGAAATGGGTGAGCTTTCCATTCATATGTCAAGATTTATTACAAAGTTATGTAAATTGAACGAACGTAGTATTTATTCAGGGTTCAGCTAACAAACCAACATAAAAGAATACAAAATGCAGAACTTCTCCATGCGCGGTGGAAACTTCAGCTGTGACCAAGGCAACATTACATTCTACCGAGGGCATGCTCAGTCACTCAGCTGTGTCCAACTTCTTTGCAGCTCTGTGGACGGTAGCCCACCAGGCTCCCCTGTCCATGGCATTCTCCAAGCAAGAATACTGGAGAGGGTTGCCATTTCTTCCTCCAAGGGATCTTCCAACCCAGAGGTCAAGCCCGGTTCTCCTGCATCTCCTGCATTGGCAGGTGAATTCTTTAACACTTCGCCACCTGGGAAGCCCTTACATTCTAGTTTCAAAGGGATAAATTTATTCAACAAATATTATTAGGACAACTAATTATGCAATCAGAAAAAAATACATAGATTCCTATCTTACATCCCTTACAAAAATACATTTCAGGTAAATTAAAGACCTAATAAGAAATCATAAAACTTAAAACTTTAGGAGAGGACTTCCCTGGTGGTCCAGGGGCTAAGACTCCAAGCTCCCAATGCAGGGGTCCCAGGTTCAATCCCTGGTCAGAGAACCAGATCTCACATGCAGCAACTAAGAGTTCTCCTGCCGCAACTGAAGAACCCACATGCCACAGCAAAGATCGAGGAGCCCACATGCTGCAACTGAGAACTGGCACAGTCAAATAAATAAATAAAAACTTTAGCAGAAATTATAGAATCTCTTTATGACTTCAGGGCAAGAAAGAATTTCTTCAATAAATGAACAAATAAGCAAACAAAAAAATCACAAACTCTAAAAGAAAATATAAATTTGTCTACTTTAAAACTTAAGAATTATATAAATAAAGAAACAGAAGTTTGCAAAGAAGATACATGTGTAATGCAAACAACTGACAAAGGATTAGTGACCAACCAAAATATTAAATTAATATTAAATATTAAATAATTAAATCAACCTGAGTATTTTCTATCTTAAATATCAGTAAAAGAAAAACAATAAGGAAATGGACACTATAATGAAAAGGCAATGTACAGAAGAGGAAATCTAAATGTCCAATTAAGAATATGGAAGGCTCCCGGTTCAAGATGGCAGAACAGAAGGATGAGCAGCCCACAAGAGCACCAAAATCGCAACTAGCTGTTGAACAACCATTGACAGGAGGACCCTTCAGTTCAGTTCAGTCGCTCAGTCGGGTCCAACTCTGCAATCCCATGGACTGCAGCACTCCAAGCTTCCCTGTCTAACACCAACTCCCAGATCTTGCTCAAACTCATGTCCATTCCCCAAAATCAATTGGCAAAATAATTTTAAGACTCATCCAAAAAAGTAATTGACAGAATATTAATAACAAAAGAAACATTAAAAAAAAGATGGGTACTGTAGTGAGGTCTGATCTACTAAATATTAACAAATCTTGTAAATCCATAGTAATTAAAATACTTTGTCTAAGTTCAAGAGCAGACAGATCAACTCAAAACACAAAAAGTCCAGAAATAAATCTATAGTATATAAACAGCATATCACATCAATTGTCAGAAAATGAATTATTTAAGTGTAGTTACAATTGGCCAACTGAAAAAAAAAATCTGTTTTTTCCTAAAATTTAGATTCCTGATTCACTCTTCCCACCAAAATTATAGATAAAAGAACCTGCAGAAATGAAAGTAAGCATTTTTGAATCTGCGTATGCATGCTCAATCGCTTCAGTCATGTCCAACTCTTTGCAACCCCATGATTATAACCCGCCAGACTCCTCTGTCCGTGGGATTCTCCAGACAAGAATACAGGAGTGAGTTACCATGCGCTCCTCCAGGGGATCTTCCCGACCCAGGGATTAAACCAGCATCTCTTCTCTCTCCTGCATTGGCAGACGAGTTCTTTACCACTTAGCGCCACCTGGGATGCCCCATCTTTGAATCTAGGTACTAATAAAATCTATTATTTTAGCATGAATATCTGCATGCTCAAATAATGTATGGCAGAAGAATGAATAAATGAATGAGATAGACCTAGAACTCCTTACGGAAGAAATGAAAGGAGTTATCTTGCATTATGTTATTTGTCTTGTTTCTTCATTTAACTCACATAAATTGCACACTTGCTTGGTACCATCAATATCTCAGGGTATAGGAATTATTGAAAGCTCAACAGGTCCTTTCAGGTCTATCATATTTCTCCTGTTAAAGGGCTCCATCCAGATGCAACTTTGGGTCAGATCTCTTATCTACAAGGCACTCAGCATCCTTTAAGACCTAGCATTTGTTCCTTCCATTCGAGGAGGTCGGATGTGGTCTGCTGACCCTTTCTAATAAACATGACTCTTCTATCTCCTCCTCAGCAGTACTCTAGAATCAGAAACCCGGCTCAGAGGCCTATGGCTTTGCTACTCAGAGAAAAAGCAATGTCCAAGTCAAAGGATTACTGTCTGACCTTAAGAACCTTCTACATCTGGGCCTCCAAGGACAGAAATGGGAGTGAGACACGAGACAGGCCTTCTTCAAAGCTCAGAAATTGTAGACATTTTCAGTTTCTCTTTATGAGCACTTCCTTAGGCATAGATAGAACATCCAAAACACTCATTTATCTTTTACTATTTATAGAATTAACATTATTATTTCCATGTTTTCAAAGCCATCTGACAGTCAAAGAATTCCTTAATCATTTGTATGAAAGCGAACTGAAAAATCATTACCGGAACTCTCTCAAAACATTCTCAACAAAGCAATAAATATTTCATTCTGTGCAAAACTCAGTTTATTAAATCTTTACTCATCTTACAACAAAATCAGAGGTTAATAACTAAGGCGTTACCAATTTCAGTGGTCTAGTCCCTCAGTTTTTAAAACGTTTGCACATTTTTCACTTAATTAGTAATATCCACCCCCCTTCCATCCCCTCAAACAACAGGGGAAGAAATGAATGTAAATTCTGGAATAGAAAGTGTTCTGGAAAATAATCCTGTCAGTCATATTGATAGCTAGAATGATTTTCCAATTTTTATAGCTATCATAACAGCAGCATGTGATTTGAAATCTTATAAAAACAGGAAAGTCATGTTTTAAGCTATGCTTGGAATTCCTAATGGGATGAAAGAAAATTGTGATCTGTTGCTGCCACCAGCAGGTCATTCTCACAAAATGATATTTTCCCCTTGGCTCTTGGCTTTGTTTCCAACTCCTTGACAGATATTTCTTGAACACAAGATTCCTTAGTCAGGATGAATAATTATTATGTAAGTGCTCAATCACTCAGTCGTGTCCAGCTCTTTGCAACCCCATTGACTGTAACCCACCAGCTTCCTCTGTCCATGGGATTCTCCAGGCAAGAAAACAAATGAGTTGCCATTTCCTTCCCCAGGGGATCCTCCCAACCCAGGGATTGAACCTGGCGTCTCCTGCATTGGCAGATGGATTCTTTACCACTGCGAATAATTATTACCTAATAACAAATCTCTTTCATATGGAGCCTCAGTAACAATTTTTAAAATATCTACTATATATGATTTTTTCTTTTAGAAAGAGGTCTAATTTTTTTTCCTTCTCTTCAATTCTTACTTCCATTTTTCTTCACAAGCTCCCAAACTCTTACTTTTTGGAGGCAATTTTTTCTGGTAAATGTACCTTGAGAATACATGATCTGACTGCTACAAGACATTCCTTAAATTTTCATTTAGCTTACAGGTTTAAGGCTGGAGAATACTAGTGCATTCGAAAGCCACATCATCCTGGGATTATACCCAGCTTCTACCACTAACCACCCTGGTGGTCTAAGGAAGTATGTAACTTTTCCAGGCCCAAGTTTCTTCCTCTTTGAAATGAAGATAATAATATATGCATCTCAGGACTGTTAAGAAAACTAAATGAAATAATGAGTATAAAGCATTTAGCAAAATGTCTAAGCAATCCGTGATGATTTGTTATTATCCCCAGAAAGGGCAAAAATAAGCGACTTCTATATGATCAGAAGCCAAATGAGACAGTTCTGCCTAGGTCTCCAGATGGTGGACTCCCACACCAGAGCTCTGACCATCACAAGGCTCTGATGCTGACTTTATCTTTGTCCAATTAATTTTAAGGCTCTGGTTCCCTTGAGACAGCTACAAAAGTGCTTCATTTTTAAAAAGATGGTAACGACAATCCTACATGCAGGGCAGCAAAGGAGACACGGATGTAAAGAACAGACTTTGGGACTCAGTGGGAGAAGGCGGAAGTGGGATGATTTGAGAGAATAGCCTTGAAACGTGTACATGACCACGTGAAAAATAGATGGCCAGTGCAAGTTTGATGCATGAAGCCCAAGGCCAAAGCCAGTGCTCTGGGACAACCCAGAGGGATGGGGTGGGGAGGGACGGGGAAGGGGGGGCTCAGGATGGGGGACACATGTATACCTGTGGCTGATTCATGTTGGTGTATGGCAAAAACCATCACAATATTATAAAGTGATTATCCTCCAATTAAAATAAATTTTAAACAAAAGTGAAGTCCTTAATAGGCCCAGAACTACATTAGGTTGGACAAAAGTTTCGTTTTCCGTAAGATGGCTCTTACAGAACTTAGTTGTCTTTAACTTAACTCAAAACAATTTTGTTGGATTGTATTGTGACAGGTAGCATATCAGTTTGCATTTTTCTTTTAAATTATCAAAATTGGTGACTTATGTGTAGCCATTTTAATATTGGGGATGGAAGGGGGAAAAGCAACATTTTTTGTATATTATGCTTTATTTTGCATATTATGTTTTATATTTCAAGAAAGATAAAAATGCAACTGAAATGCAAAAAAAGGTTTGTGCAGTGTATGGAGAAGGTGTTGTGACTGATCAAACATGTCAAAAGTGGTTTGCGAAGTTTCATGCTAGAGATTTCTTGCTGGATGATGACTTCATGGTAGGGTAGACCAGGTGAAACTGACAGTGATCAACTTGAGACACTGAGAACAAGCAACATTATACCACATGGACACAGTCAGCACACTCAAAATAAACAAGTCAAACACTGAAAATCATTTGCACCAGCTTGGTTATGTTCATCGCTTTGATGTTTGGGTTCCACATAAGTTAATTGAAAAAACCTGCTTGATCATATTTCCACATAGGATTCTCTACTTAAATGTAACAAAAATGTTCTTTTCTAAAACAAATTGTGATGGGTGATAAAAAGTGGATCCAATACAATGATGTGACATGGAAGAGATCGTGGGGTCAGGAAAATGAACCACCACCAACCACATCAAAGGCCGGTCTTCATCCAAAGAAAGTGATGCTGTGTGTGTGGTGGGACTGGAAGGGCCTCTATTATGAGCTCCTTGCCGAAAGTGATGCTGTGTATGTGGTGGGACTGGAAGGGCCTCTATTACGAGCTCCTTGCCGAAAACCAAGCAATTAATTTCAACAAGTACTGCTCCCAATTAGATCAACTGAAAGCAGTTCTTGACAAAAAGCTTCGGGGATTAGTCAACAGAAAACGCATAATCGTCCATCAGGATAATGCAAGACTTCATGTTTCTTTGATGACCAGGCAAAAACTGTTACAAGCTGGCTGGTAAATTCTGATTCATCTGCTGTATTATACATATGCTTTACCATACATTGCTCCTTCGAATGTCCATTTATTCCGGTATTTACAAAATTCTCTCAATGGAAAAAATTTCAATTCTCTGGAAGACTGTAGAAGGCACCTGGAACTGTTCTTTGCTCAAAAAGATAAAAAACTTTGGGAAGATGGATTTAGGAAGTTGCCTGAAGAATAGCCGAAGGCAATGGAGTGAAACAGTGAATGCGCTGTTCAATAAAGTTCTTGGTGAAAATGAAAACTGTGTGTTTTATTTTTACTTAAAAACTGAAGGCACTTTTTGGCCAACCCAAGATAAACAAATTAGGTTCCCTGGATATCCCACTAACACCTGATAACAGCTTTCTTCCCAAGAGATGACAGAAGTGGTATTTCCGTATTTCTCATAAGATATAAGTGCGTGTAAGTACATTTCTCTCTAAGCTTTGAAATTTCTTTCTTTTGATGAGTTTCAGAGAAATAAAAGTTATCTATTATTTGTTTCTGCCACCATTAAATATATTCAAGGTGGAGTGTAACCAATAGGGCTGTTCCCCAGTACAATTAGTGGAAATGATTTCTCGTCTAGGCCAAGACAGTAACCAAAGCCACAGAGTCTCCTTGCTTGACGCTGGTTGAGACTGATTCCTTGGATGTCTCGCTGAGGAGCTTCCATTTGGTACAAGACTGGACAATGTGAATTCCCACCCAGCATAGCTCTAAAGTCTTGTGGAGGGTGGAGATGATGGAAAATAAATTTCAAAAATAATATATGTGTACTTGCATAACTAAATCACCCTGAGGTGCACCTGAAACATTGTAAGTCAACTATACTTCAATAATATATTTATACATATATCAAAAAATAAAAAAAAGATTGTGTGGATTGATCATCATTAGAGGCATGTGCTTCTGCCCCCATACTCCAGTGAAGAGGACTCAATGAATACAGCTCCTGCCTCCCTTGCTCCTTCATCCCCCGTAACCCTTGGGAGAAGGAGATGACTGCGACAGCCAGTCTGGACCACAAGGCGGAAGCCGCATGCTAAGAACAGAGGAGCAGCGGCACGCTGGGAGCCTGGGTGACCGGGGTCACACAGGTCTGGACTACCAACCCAGACCCCAGACTTTTACTTAAGAAATCAACTTCTGCCTCATTTTTGCTCCTGTTATTTTGGATTCTCTGACAATCGGAGCCTCAGAATGACAGCAGAGTCTAGGAACGCAGGGGCAGGCAGAGATGCAGCCCAGAAAAACAGGGACGTGATTAAGGCAAACAACAAGCAGATGAATGGGGTGGCAGGCAGTGCACATATTCGAGGAACAACCTAGCAAGCCATGAAGTATATTCAGACACTAAGATTCACATTCACGTACAAGTATAATGGATCTTCATTAACAAAGCACTTAGAAAAGTCTCTAGCACACAGTAAATAATATAGAGGTGCTACTAACTAAAAATTAAGAAGGATGAATGGGGTGATGGTTAATTTTGAGTCAATTTGGCTACGGAGGTGACTCGTGTGGGGCCAAAGCCTCTGTTCAAATCCCAGTTGTTTAGTAAATCACTAGTCTAGAGTTTGTGGTGAAGGTACATTTTAGATACGATTAAGATTTACCATCAGTTGATTGTAAATCAGATGGAAATACCAGAGCACCTTACCTGTCTCCTAAGAAGCCTGCATGTAGGTCAAAGAGCAACAGTTAGTACTAGATACAGGACAATGGACTGGTTCAAAATGGGGAAAAGCTGTATAACGTCACCCTGCTTATTTAACTTCTAAGCAGAGTACATCATGAGAAATGCCAGGCTGGATGAATCACAAACTGGAATCAAGATTGCCAGGGACAATATCAATAACCTCAGATATGCAGATAAAACCACTCTAATGCCAGAAAGCAAAGAGGAACTAACTAGAGAGTCTCTTGATGAGGGTGAAACAGGAGAGTGAAAAAGCTGGCTTGAAATTCAACATTCAAAAAATTAAGATCATGTCATCCAGTCCCATACTTTACGGCAAATAGAAGGGGGAAAAGCAGAAGCAGTAACAGAATTTAGTTTCTTGGTCTCCAAAATCACTGCAGATGGTGACGGCAGCCATAACATTAAAAGACGCTGGCTCCTTGGAAGGAAAGCTATGACCAACCTAGACAGCATATTAAAAAGCAGAGACATCACTTACCCAACAAAGGTCCATCCAGACAAAGCTATGGTTTTTCCAGTGGTCATGTATGGATGTGAGAGTTGGACCATAAAGAGGGCTGACTGCCAAAGAACTGATGCTTTTGAATTGTGGTGCTGGAGAAGACTCTTGAGAGTCCCTTGGACTGCAAGGAGATCAAACCAATCAATCCTAAAGGAAATCAGTCCTGAATATTCATTGGAAGGACTGATTCTGCAGCTGAAATTCCAATACTTTGGCCACCTGATGCGAAGAACTGATTCATTGGAAAAGACCCTGATGCTGGGAAAGATTGAAGAAAGGAGGAGAAGGGGGCGACAGATGGTTGGGTGGCCTCACCGAGCCAATGGACATGAACTTGGGGAATCTCCAGGAGATGGTGCAGGACAGGGAAGCCTAGCATGTTGCAGTCCATGGGGTTGCAAAGAGTCAGACATGACTAAGCTACTGAAAATCAACAACAACAAAAAAATAGATTATCCTCCCTAATGTGGGAGAACAGATGGCATTAAGAGCAAAAACTAAAGTTGCCAAAGAAGAAGGAATTCTGCCTCAAAACTGCAACATGGAGATTCTGCCTGCTTTTTCCAGCTGCTGGCTTGCCCTAGATTTTGGCTTGCCCCACCAGCCCTCACAATCACATGAGTCAACTCGGACAGAGAGATAAACAGACAGACAGACAGACTACTCTCATTTTGCTTCTCTAGAGAACAGTAATACAAATGGAAAGTTGGTGGTACAGTGGTTAAGAATCTGCCATACAATGCAGGGGACAAGGGTTCGATTCCTGATCAGGGAACTGGGATCCCACCAGCTGCAGAGCAAATAAGCCCTCGCACCACAGCTAGAGAGTCCACGCATCACAAAGAGAGATCTCGCATGATGCAGCTGAGACCTGAGGCAGCAAACAGAGAAAGAAACCTGCGCTAGAAGGCACTGGAATTGTTTGCTGACCGCTGGGAGGGGCGGTGACGGACCAGAACAGTCAGAGGGAAGCCTTGCTCAGCACAGCATCACCTCCAATCCTCAGCATCACCTCCAATCCTCCTTCCCTCCCAAAGCCGTCCTGAAGACCAACCCCTCCAGGATCCCAAATGTTCGGTCACCCTCCTTCCCTTGCCACTGATTCAGAGAAGATGAGAAGGACCATAATAGTAACAGTCTACCCCAGCTCTGGAAGTAAATCCTTACAGGCACAGGATATCTTTGAGAGGGTGACAAAAATGTTCTAGGGTAAGAGAATGGTGATCACTAAGCACCATTTTTGAAAAAATATTAATAAATGGCACTGAGTCACTCACTTTTAAAATGATTGGTTTTTATGTTATGTGAACCTTACTTCAATAAATTACTTTCAGTAGTGAATATTATGTTATATGAATTTTTCCTCAAAAAAATTTCCACCTCCTTCCTCTGGGACGAGAGCTTTGAGCCTGTTACAGAAAGCAGGGTTCCTTTCCCTGCCTCCACAGCACAGCTTTCCCAGGGAAGCATTTCCACGCAGGCAAGATAGAGGTCAGTATTATGTTCACTTGGGTAACAGACCTCAAGCTAAGTCCACCAAGTAAGCTGTTGTCGATAATAAAAGTGGTACCTTAGCCACATTTACTCTTTATTTCTCAACCTTGAAAGGTATAAAGGCTGAAGGACCCCCCGGTAACTGAGGTTGTCCACACCCCCTCAGTCTTACGTCCCACAACCACATGCACCCCAAGTGCAGAGTGGTTGGGGCATCTGGAGGCCTCGCCTGGAGTCAGGAAGCTTCCGCTCCACTTTTACGATACATGCTTTCTTGTTCCCCGTCCTGTATATTGTTGTTGTGCGGCTGCTAAGTCGTGTCTGACTCTGCAACCCCATGGACCGTAGCCCGCCAGGCTCCTCTGTCCTTGGGATTTCCCACACAAGAATGCTGGAGCGGGTTGCTCTTCTCCTCTCCAGGGGATCTTCCTGACTCAGGGATCGAACCTGCATCTCCTGCTTGGCAGGCAGGCGCTTTACCGCTGAGCCACCTGGGAAGCCCCCACCCTGTGTCTAAGGAGACCTCAAAGCAGCCTCTTGTGACTTGTGTTTGTCAATCTGAGCAACCTGAGCAGGACGGGAGGTGCAATCAGACCAACTGCACTGGCGCTGAAGCACCATTTCCACACTGTCCTGTGACAGCACAAACGCCCATGCGGACCAGATATTCCCATCAAGTTAAGGATAAAGACCACGGCGAAGACGAGGGAGAAACTGTGGACATGAGCTTCTCTCTTGTCCCCTTGCTACGTCCCTACCTCTGACACTATACGGATTTAAAACTACTTAAAACGTCTTTAGTACTTTCTGACATCTCTTCAAAAAAATAGAAATAAAGGAATTGTTTTGTCTTTTTGATTGGATTTTCATCTCTTACAAAAAAGATTTATCATTTTTTATAAATTAAAAAAATTATAACAATTAACCTACATTTAACACTTTAGGTTTTCAAGTAAGTGTAACAAACTCCAACAAACCGTCCTGTCTGTGTCAATAAGGATTTTTCCCCAGTTTTTTTTTTATCACAAATGCTGCATGCTGAACTGGTGTGGACATTGTGGACAACATAAGGCTCTTAGGGATGTTAGTCTGTGATGGCCTGAAGCCGAGAACACAGGTCAGCTATAGAAGAGGCTTCAGGAAAACTATTCTAAACCAAAAAAACCCTCTGTCACACAAGGTAAGAGAAAACTATATCCCTTTGTTGAGTCCTTTCTTCAACAACAAAAATAGCATGTCTACAAACCCCTCTAAGGCCCAATATACTAACTGGGAACCAACTCAGAGAAACAGTGCCACCTACTGATTATACATGCTATTTGCCGCAAGTCACAGAATTTCAATCTTGTCAGTAAATTGCCAGACAATGTGAAGTAGACCTTGAACACAACGTTCAGAAACAAAGTTTATTTGACTCATTCCTTTATCATACACACTGCTAAATGGATGGATGAGCTCTTGGGAAGTTGAATTCTACAGATCCGAGCTGCTCACACTTTAATCCATTAGTGATTCAGTCCTAATGAGAACGTGATTCAAATGTATTTACGCTGTCATTTAGAGCAAGATATTCCCATGAAGACATGTCAAAGGTGAACTTGTGCAGTTAGAAATGAATCACATGCTTGAATCAAATAGTACCCTTTGCACTGACAGTTATTGTCAGCTCATGCTGCAGACATGATTCCAGAAATCATGGAAGTAAGAAGGGAAGTCTCTGATGCTGGAAGGGAAGAAAAACCACTGGTTCTGCCTTCTGGAGAAGGAAACGGCGACCCGCACCAGGACTGCCTCGCCTGGAGAATTCCATGGACAGAGGCCCTGGGCAGGTTACAGTCCATGGGGTGGCAAAGAGTTGGACACAACTGTGTGACTAACTTTCACTTTCACTTTCTTTCTGCCTTCTTCAGTGCCAAGCACAGCCCCACATTCAGCAATCAGCTTTAAAAAATACCCTGAAAGTGAGATCTCTGAGTAAGGAACCCAATCGTGGCGGTTAAAGGGGGCGTGGGGCGGAGATGGGGGGCACGGTGCGGGATGAAGTATCTCATTCATTTATTCATTCATTTCTCACTTGCAAGTAGCTGTCTTGTGCCAGAGACCACACAAGGTACTGAGATACTAGGAAAGTGAAGTCACTCAGTTGTGGCCAACTCTTTGCGACCCCATGGCCTATAGCCTACCAGGCTCCTCCATCCATGAAATTTCCCAGGCAAGAATACTGGAGTGGGTTGCCATTTCCTTCTCCAGGGGATCTTCCCAACTCAGGGATCAAACCCAGGTCTCCCGCGTTGCAGGCAGATGCTTTACCATCTGAGCCACCAGGGAAGCCCCGAGATACTAGGGTGAATATGATAAAGGCCCCATCCTCAGAGAATTCAGCCTAGTGTAAGAGGGAGCCAGGTATTACAAAATAACAGTTACAAACTGTGTTACCTTGGAGTAGATAACAGACAAAAGAATTCTTATAAATTGAGTACCAACCACAGGAAAGGCACTGTGTATGTGCAACCCAGATGTTAACTGGATACTCCTTAAATTCTGGGTTCACTGAGTCTGATCCCCCGCAAATCCCTGGCCTGTTGGCCAGAAAGCCTTCTTCGATCCCCAATGGCCAAGCGCTGTCTTCTCAGCCTCCGGGCTCCGTGTGTCCTGCACGCGGGCCTTGGCCCCAGGTCACATGGAGGCTCTTGGCAAACTCAGCCTCTCTTCTGAAATTCTGGCAAGATTTTGGGGTAGGGCAGAGATTGAGGAGGGTTACTTTCCACACTCCTTAGCAAACAGTCAAGTGAAGAACAATTGTAATTCAAATATCCTCCCTTGTTCTCATCACAGGGCGCATCCCTTATCTAACCCAGTCCCAGCCTCCCTCCACAATCTCATTTTTCTCCCCTCCATCCTTCCCACTCAGATTGTCTCCAAAGTTCTAAATTTTCCTTCCTCTATTCCACTTTGAGAGCAACCAACACCCATGTTGTTGAAAGGCTCACCAAGTTTGAATAGGGTGTTTTTCCAAATAAAAACTAAGAGGAATTCTGATGTAGTCTAGATAATATTTCTCCACAGACACAGAAAACAAACATCTGGTTACCAAAGAGGAAATGGGACAGGATGGATAAATTAGGAGTTTGGAATCAACAGATACACACGACTATATATAAAATAGTAAACAGCAAGGACCCACTGCAGAGCACACGGAACTATACTCAGTATCTCGTGATAGTCTCTAATGGTGAAGAATCTGAAAAAGGATATATATATAAATGAATCACTTGTTGTAAACCCATACCTGAAACTAACACAACATTATAAACCAACTATACTTCAAAAAAAAAAAAGATAATATTTCTCTACCTGGCTGGCTATATATTTCATGAAGTTTTGCAACTACTCTTGGACATATCACTGAACAGACAGTAAAACTCAGTTCATCAAAGACAACACTAACGCTGTGTCATAGGTTGCTAATGTATGCAAAGCACTTAGCATTTAGAACACAGTAATAAAAACTTAATGTTAGCCATTATTATTCTTATCATTATAACATTCATTTTATCTCTTCTGTAGCAACATTTACTACCGAGGTAATATCTTCCAGTCTCATGGCTTTATTAAACACCATCTACATGCTGAAAAATCCTGAATTTCTCTCTAGCCTTGACCAGTGTCTCCGAACTCAGCTCATACCAAATTGCTTATTTGACACCTCCACTGGCTACCTAACAGGCATATCAAACTTGACGTAATCATGTCTGAACTTGTGCTTTTCCCCCACAAACCTCCTCTCGCGGTCTTCTTATCTCAGTAACTGGCAATTCCATTTCTTCTTTGGCTCGGGCCAGAAACCTTGCCCCATTCCAAATGATTCCAAAATCACTTTTTCTTTTTTTCTTACACCTTAAATTCAATCCATTCAGATATCTTGTCAGCTCTGTTCAAAAATATCCACAATCCAACACTGCCCTGCTCCCCCTTGGTCCAATCACCAACGCCTCTTGACATGATTATGGCAAGAGCCTCCTAACTCATCTCATTGTTTCCACCCCATGTTCCACCAGTCTGTTCTCATCACGATGCGAGTCAGCTCGTGACTTTCCTTGGCTCAATTCCCAGTGGTTTTCCATCTCCCTCAGAGTAAAGCTGAAGCCTTCAAGATGGTCTTCCATGCCCTGTAACATCTGACCTCCTCCACTGCGATTATCTTTCACCTCATCTCTTACTACTCTTCTGACTCTCTCCACAGTTGCCTCCAGCTGCTTCTCAAATGCATCAACACTCCTTCACCTGTCTCAGGACCTTTGCCCTTGTGGTTCCTTCTATCTGGAACATTTTTTCCCAGAGAATGTCATGGGTCTCAATCCTTTTTTCAGGCCTCTGCATAAATCCACTGCATATAAATAGCAATCTCCATCTTCACTTTAATATCTCCCTTATTCTTATTTTTCTTCATAGCACTTATCACCATGTGCAATATTATGTTGTTAAGTCACTTTAGTTGTGTCCAGGCTTGCCAGGCTCCTGTCTCTGGGATTCTCCAGGCAAGAATACTGGAGAGGGTTGCCATTTCCTCCTCCAGGGCATTTTACTGACCCAGGGATCAAACCCACATCTCTTATGTCTCCTGCATTGGCAGGTGGGCCCTTTACCGCTAGCATCACCTGGGAAGCCCTCTGAAACCACAGAACTGTCTACAAAAGCAGGCTCCTGCTCAGGACACTCTGGGCTGCAGAAGTAGACACACACCCAGGCACGCCAGCTCTGCGCAAGGCTCCAAGGTCACATGTGTGCAGGTGCACGATCCCTGCTCCCTGGGGGACCAACCTGACCAGCTCTCACGGGCAGACCTGAGAACACTGCCGGAGGGGGCTCTCCTGGGAGAGGACATGCTTCCTGACCAAGCAGGCCCAAGTTCAAGGCTTCCTGGCCTAGAGCTGAGGGCCTGGGCTCCCAGAGCTGCCTCCCCAGAGCTGGGGGTCCCTCTGAGTGGCCCCACCTGGCACATCCATCTGACACCTCCCTTACATATGCGCATTATTCTCATGATGCTAGAATGAAAGCACAAGGAGGGCAGAGACTGCCTCATTTTTTGTTGGATGTGTAATCCCTAAGACGACATCCAACACGTACTAGGTATTCAATAAATAATTGTGGAATGACAGATGAATTTAATCAAAATTAAGAAAGGCGGGGATTTCAAGCAGTTCACCAATACCTAAAATGAACAGAAGTCAAGATGAAGACTGAAAAGAGTTCACTGCATTTGTCAACTAGCGAATGACTGGATAGAGGCCTCTCGTATTGGGAAGAGACACTGAGAACTCTTCTGAAAATGGATAGTGGTGATGACTGTACAACACTGTGAATGTACAGACAGTAATTCATTTCGACGGGGTCTGTTTTTCAAATGTGGTATAAAGTAAAATTTATTATACTTTTTACAATGTTTTCATGTATCAGTTCATTCCATTCAAGGATTATTCTGCCAACAACTAATGACAGTTGGATGCCATCAATTATAATTATTAAAGTGCTTTTCCTCGGTGATATCTCTGTGGGTAATGTCTCACATCAGGTCACCTGGAAAACAGACCGAGCAGATCTGCAGGCAGGGAGTTTGTTAGGAGTGACATCTGTAAGGCACTGAAGGAAGCAGGTCTGGACACAGAGACAAGCTGAACGGCAGTGAAGCTACAACACAGGCCTCAACGGAGGGCCTCTGGAGCTGGAGTGGTCCTGAAGGCTTGTCCCAAACTGAGGCAAGGGGCTGGGCCTTTCTACCTTATATCATCAGATCAGTGGGCGCCAGTCACCTAGGGGAGGGAGGGGAACTTTGCATAAGGCAGCTCCTTTCAGCTGTGGGCTCTTCTTGGAGAGAGACTTGGCTATGAGTGGTCGTCGGTGACACTCCCAACAGTTGGATAAATGAGCAGCCTGATCCTAAAAGGGCCAACCTGGGCAGTACACCCTAGTGTCCACTACAATTAACATAGACAATAAAGAAGCTAGTCTCTTACCTTTTAAAAAATATTTTTTCCCCATTTATTTTTATTAGTAAAAAAGATTTTATACCTGAGAATAATGTGATACAAGATACATTTGAAGACAGTTTTATATGTTAAGCCTCACATAAGAAGCCTATACACAGAGTCCAGAAATGCCATTTTTGATTTTTATTAGTTGATTACTCCCTTTCTGACAAACTTGGTCCCCAAAATTCCAGTTTGAGTCACAGATGTACAAATGTCCAGGCATGCATGTGCGTGCCGTGTCTAGTCACTCAGTCGTGTCCAACTCTTTGTGATCCCATGGACTGTAGCCTGCCAGACTTCTCTGTCCATGGGGACTCTCCAGGCAATAATACTGGAGTGGGTAGCCTTTCCCTTCTCTAAGGGATCTTTCCAACCCACTGATCAAACCCAGGTCTCCCACATTGCAATTGGATTCTTTACCATCTGAGCCACCAGTAAAGCCCAAGAATACTGGAGTGGGTAGCCTATCCCTTCTCGAGGGGATCTTCCCGATCCAGGAATCGAACCAGGGTCTCCTACATTACAAGCAGATTCTTCACCATCTGAGCTACTAAGGAAGCCCATAAACACCCAGGCATGTCACTACAGATCTAAAGAACTCAGATTTGATGATAATGAGTCTTTACTCAAAATCTTAAGACCATATTCAGTCTAAAAGAAATTTCCCTAAAAAGAATCAAAAGCTGATTACAAGAGCCCTAATTGGAATTGAATGAGTAATTCCTTTCTCTTTGCAGACTTCAGTCTTGTAAAGCTTGTTTTGTACATTAATGTCAACAATTACCTCACAAACCTTCAACATGATGGTAGCTGAACCATGGTCCAGTGTATATACAATGCTTGGTGGACATGGCTTTACAGACCGCGTGTCAGTCCCCTAGGAGTCAGAGGTCCCAGATTAGAAACCAGTGCTTTGAAGCGTCCAGTGCTCCTCCGCATCCTGCCACAAGCTACACACCATTCTCACCCAAACTGCCCTGCAGTAACTACCACATCACATCTCAGCATCTGCTATCTTAGTCTCTCACCCTCCCTCTCCTTTGAGCTACAGTTTAAACTTAGCAAAGCTTTCAATTGTCTACCACATCTATGGCTACAACTCCTAATCGATTTAGCTTTCCCAAAGACAAGGAACTGGGTGTTTCACCTTTTAATATTCCCTATGAAAATTCCTTAGAAAGCACTTAATAAAAGTGCAAAAATTATGGAATTATTGATAAACAATTATAGGATGACAGAAGTATGTCTTTAATGTGTCAATATTTAGGAACATATACAAAACCTTAAACAAGTCAGTTTTGACTACCGTATCAAAACTATAATATAGTGTGCAACAAAATACATTATTATAATTAAAATAATTCCATTTGTTTTCCAAAAGTACATTTACTTACTAGATTAACTTTTTAAAGGGGGAAGCACAACAATGTCATAAAGTAATACTTCATTATATAGCAATAGTTTGATTGGTTATATTTTGAAAAAAGAATGATACATTTTCTCTTATTCTTTCAAGAAAAGGATCTATAAGATTTAAATGATCTCCAGGAAAATGTTTCCACTGTTTCAGCTGTGACATGGAGAGAGGTTTCAGGGAGTCAGACTTCTGGTGATGTGGACCAAGCTGACAACTTCTAGACACAGGGAATTTTTCCAATGAATCACCTGAAAAAAGTAAAACAATAAGAAAATCCTGAGGCCAATCAATATTCTATTATACACAATACCTTTTAATTATATAATGAGTTTGTGTGATTTATTATATTTGATTACCATAGTTCATGTTAAGATGAGCAAATTCAATTGATTCATTCCTTCTACAAATATTTATAAACCGTTTACTATGTGCTAATTTGAGCAAAGAGGGCCAAAGTGGTCAACAAAAATAGACATGGCCTCTGACTTCAAGGACTTTATGATCTAACAAGAGAACTACACATTAAACAAATAATCATCCAGAGAGATAGATGTATTATAGGTCCACAATTTCTTATCTAAAAGCCTGTGGGGCCAGATAGGTTTCCAAATTTAGAATATAATTGTAACAACGTGGGATAACACTTCATAATCAAATTCATTAATTAGCTACGGCAAGAACAGTTGTACAAAAGAGATTAAAGACCATCGATGAATTCACATAAATTTAGCTAAGGCTTCTGCCAACAAATAAGATTGAAGCAAATTTATGAATGTGAAGTGAGGGAAAGTTGCTTAGTTGTGTCCAATTCTGCAACCCCTATATAGTCCATGGAATTCTCCAGGCCAGAATACTGGAGTGGGATCTTCTCCAGTATTCTCCAGGGGATCTTCCCAGCCCAGGGATCGAACCCAGGTCTCCCGCATTGCAGGCGGATTCTTTACCAGCTGAGCTATAAGGGAAGAAGGTGCGGGAGGGGCAGAGGGGGTGGCCCATAACTTTTGGTCTTTCAAGCTTTCTAGATTTCAAAACTGGAAATAAGGAACTATGGAGCCACATTACAAATAGAGCTAAGGGTATGAAGCTAAGACAGAGAGGGCTATGAGCATGTACAACAGGAAAAGCTGACCTGTGTTACTGAGATCTGAAGGATGACAGAGTGGCCACAATGGCAAAGCAGGAAGGCCCTGAGCTCACCATCTCCCGTGAGCACACCAGAAGTACTACTATGCAATTGTTACAAATTGCAGCTTTTTATGAGAGGGATGCAAAGACTGACAGGAGAGATTTTCCACAATTAAAGACAGAAGGAACTACAAGGAGATGGGTAGGAGAGGCAGAGATGCAGTCAGGACCCACCCCCTGGGAAGGTGACCCACAAAGGGGAGGATAATCACAATTGCAGAGGTTCTCCCCAAGGAGCAAGGGGCCTGAGGCCCACATCAAGCTCTCCAGCCTGGGGCTCCTGCACAGGGAATATGAGCCCCCAAAAAATCTGGCTTTGAAGACCAGAGGGAATTACATATGGGGAAGCCAGAGGACTATAGGAAATAAGAGACTCCATACTCAAAAGGCTCATGCAAATCTCACATGCTAAAAGTCCCAGGGCAGAGGCAATGATTTGAAAAGAATGAAAAGAACCGGTGTCAGATGCACTTGCTGATCTTGGAAAGCCTTCTGGAGAAGCAGGAGCTAACTGTAATCCCTCTGGGAACAGCCATTCCGGGGAGCTCATTCTTCCCACAAGGGCATTGATGCTGGCGAGCACCATTTTGAAGTTCTCCCTCCAACCTAGCAGAACCAGGGGCCTACCTGCCCACCAGCAAGCCAACACCAGTCCCAGAAACCATAGGCCGAGCAGCTAGACAAATAGGAACCTGGCCCCACCCACCCGTAGGCCACACTCCCCCTATGACCGTCTGGGGCACACAGCTGACAGAACCAGGACGTGGCACGGCCAGTGAACGGGCTGGAGCCACCGTATGCGGCGAGTCTGGCAGCCAGCCAGGCCAGGGACCGGCTCCAACTCCCAGGGCACCCACTCTGGCTGCCTGCCACAACAGAAGGAGCCACGCAGCCCCCAGAGGGGGCGCCCGAGATACAGCTCCGGTGACCGAGGGGAGTGCGCTGCGGGGCCCCACTGCGTGACTCCTACACAGGCCACTTCTCCAACATCAGGAAAAACCCAACCTATTTAATACACAAAAATAAACACAGAGGCAAAATGAGGAGACAGAAGAATATGTTCCAAACAAGGAAATAAAATGAAAGCCCAGAAGAAGTACTGAGAGAAGAAGAGATAAGCAATCTACCCAATAAAGAGCTCAAGGTAATAATCATAAAGATGCTCAACAAACTCAGGAGATGAATGGTGAGAAGTTTAACAAGTGCTAGAAAACAGACAGAAGAACCAAACAGAGCAGAAGATACAAAAGCTAAGGCTGCTTTGACAGCAGAATAATACCTCAAAAGTACTGACGAAAAAAAAAACCAAAACATTAAAAAACCCTATCAACTAGAACTGTACACTCAGCAAAGAAAGAATTTAAGAAAGAGAAAAAACACTTTGAAAAAATACTGAGAGACTTAACCACTAATAGACCCTTGTTGGGGGAAAAAACAAAAAATGAAAAGACAGACAGTAGAAATGAATCAAAATATATCAGTAATTATAATTAATGTAAATAGACTGAATGCTCTAGTTGAAAGAAAACATCAGACTAGATAAAAAAGAAAATCCAGGCTCATGCTATTTAAATGAGAGTTACCGAAAATGATACAGAAAGGTTTAATGTAAAAGAATGGGAAAAGTATCAGATAAATACTAACAATGAGAAAGTCAGTGTAATATATTAACAGAAGACAAAATGAAAGCAAAAGACATTAGGGATAAAGCAATCCCTACATAATATAAATATAAATAATAATGAAAACATTTCACAAACAACATATAAAATATATAAAGCAAAAATTGACAGAACAATGAGAAACAGACAAATTCACTGTCATACTGTAAGAATTTAATGTATTTCTTAATAACAGACACGTCTAACAAAGAATTAGGTTATTAACGGAAAAATGGGCAAATGTTATAAACAGGTGGTTCACATAAAGAAAATACAGCTCTTAACCACAGAAAAACATTCTCAACTTCACTCATAACAAAAGAAAATTAAATTAAATTAAAACTAAACAAACAAACCATTTTTTACTCTCAGACTGGCAAAAACCCAAACATTTGATAATCCTAAATTGGGAAAGCTGTGGGGAAATAGTATACTGTTGGTGGGGTATAAATGATACAACCTCCACTCCAGTGGAGGGCACGTTAGCAGGACCTATCAAAATTACAAATGCACATATTGTCTGACATAGCAACACTGATAATTAACCTTACAAGATATTTGAACATATGGAAAAAGATGTATGAATGAAGATGCATACTGACTGAAAAGAACCTAATTACATGGCTGTGAGGTTAGATAAATAAATATGGTCTATTCATTCAATGGAGGATTATACACTGAGGGGGAAAAAAGAATGAGGAAACTCCTTCTGTAATGATATACTATTAAATGAAAAAGGTACAGAAGGTACAGAATCCTACATATACTACACTATCCCTTATGGGGGGTGGGGGGAACTGGGCAATAATATTTATTCAGAGTTCCTTGAATATGCATAAAAATACATCTAGGATACACAAGAAACTAGTAACAGTGGATTCTTATAGGGTAGCAGGACTAGAAACGAGACAGATGAGGGCATTACAGAAGGAAGTGTTTCCACCATATACATTTTATACTTTCCAATAGCTTTCATATGTAAACACTGCCAATTTTCCAGTTAAATTAGTAAATTTTTAAATCTTTAAAATAAGAAAAAAATAATTTGGTAACAGAAAATTTGACTAATATGGCAGAGCTCTAAACTAAGTAATTAAGAGAATACAAATGATTTTCATGCACAAGGGAAACATTTATTAACTGAACACACCAGGCCATACACCAAGTCTCTATAGTTGCCAAAGAATCAATATCATGCAGACCATACTTGGGACTACAGTGCAGTAGCCAGAATTCAATGACAAAAACTAAAATACACTTTAAAACATACTTTTAAATACCTCATGAGTCAAAGAAGAAATCATAATGGAAAATAAAAAATATTTAGAACTGGAAAATAAAAAATATTTAGAACTGAAAAATAAAAAGATGGCATATCAAAATCATGAGATTCAACTTAGTAGAAAATTTACAGCCTTAATACCCATTTTAGAAAAGAAGACTGAAAGTCATTAAGCTAAGGATTTAACTTTAGAAAATAAGGGAAAAAATTAGATAAATACAGGGCAAAAGAAAAGAAATAATTAGAGTAGAAATCACTAAAATGGAAAAAACATACAATAGAGGAGATTAATGTTGACTATATAAAGTATAAATTATTTCATGCTAGTCTTATACAGTTTCACTTCTTAAACTCATCTCAATACAATTATCAAGTGACTTCCAACTTCCAGACACTGCTTGCTCAAGTACTACTTCCAGTCGAGTGCCTATCTGAATAGTGTTCATTCTGGAGGGCTGACACTCTCAGCCTCATTTAAGCAGCACAAGCAGCGTGTGAAGTGCTGAGAAGTAGGGTGGCTCGGGCGTACTGTCCGGAAAGTATGACCTCATCAGAAGTGAGTGGTACACAAAAATAAACAGCAGGATTAGCCTGTCGTGTTTGTGTGTGTGTGTGAAACAGAAATAAGGATTAAAAACATTCCTCTAATTCTTAAATCATTATCACCAGGATTTGAATGATTTTTACTAAATAAGTCCGATTTTCCACAATTGATTCTGAATAGGCTAAATTGAGAGAACTAACAGGGTTCTAATTAAAATTTTTGCTCCTAGAATAATGGAAATAAAAATAAACTAAAGGATCTAATTAAAAGCAAAAGGAAACTATAAACAAAAAGACAACCCTCAGAATGTTAAAAAATAATTGCAAACAAAGCAACTGACAAAGGATTAATCTCCAAAACATACAAGCAGTTTAAGCAGCTCAGTATCAGAAAACAAATAATCCAATCAAAAAAATGGGTGGAAGACCTAAACAAACATTTCTCCAAAGAAGACAAACACATGAAAAGATACTCAACACTGCTGATTATTAGAGAAATGCAAACCAAAACTACAATGAGGTATCACCTCACACTGGTCAGAACAGCCATCATCAAAAAAATCTACAGACAATAAATGCTGGAGAGGATGTGGAGAAAAGGGAGTCCTCTTGCACTGTTGGTGGGAAAGCAAATTGATACAGCCACTATTCCTTTAAAAAACTAGGAATTCAACTACCATATGACCCAGCAATCCCACTACTGGGCATAAACCTTGAGAAAACCATAATTCAAAAAGTCACATATACCCCAGTGTTCACGGCAGCACTATTTTCAAGAGCCGGGACATGGAGGTCACCTAGACATCCCCTGACATAAAAGAAGTTGTGGCACATATATACAATGGAATGTTACTCAGCCATAAAGAGGAAGAAATGTGAGTCAGTTGAAGTGAGGTGGATGAAACTGAAGCTTGTTATACAGGGTGAAGTTAAGTTAAAAAGAGAAAAATATCGTATATTAATGCATACACATGGGATCTAGAAAAATAGTACTGATGAACCTATGTGCAGGACGGGAGCAGAGACACAGACGTAGAGAACAGACATGGACACGGCTGGGGAAGGAGCGGGCGGGTATGAGCTGCGAGAGCAGCACTGACAGATAAACACTGCCACGTGTGGAACAGCTAAGCGGGAAGCAGCTGGACCGCACAGGCATCTCAGCTGGGAGCTCTGGGATGACCCGGGGGTGGGGTGGGGAGGGGATGAGAGGGCGGCCCAGGAGGGAGGGGATATAGTACACTTATAGCTGAGTCATACAGCGGAAACCAACACGACACTGGAAAGCAATTATCCTCCAATTAAAAAAAAAAAGGGCCAAAAAAAATTTTTTTCCTCAAATACCCATGTCACAGCTGCCCTAAGACCTGAAGAAAAAATAAAACTAATATATGCAAGTGATCAATATTTCAGTCATTCTGTTTTTAAATATTTTCAACTGCTAAAGAGAGACCAATTAACTTCATCATAACAAAATTAAAATACAACTAACCTGTATGATTTTCTCCTGTACATTCACAGTCAAGCAGGTCATGAGTAACGCAATGTGAACTTTCATGCAATGTAAACAAGTTTTTAAGTTCTTCCACTGAAAACTGAATATGATCAGATGTCTTGGCTAGGTCTACAACTGCCCCAGAAAGACCTTGTTTACTGATCTGTCTTTGATAGATCTTTTCCTCTATTGTGCCTGAAGAGAAAACATTCATTAGATTTCCTTCAGATGTTTACATCTGTCATTTTGGTAGGGTAAGATACGTTTATTACTATACTAGCTAACAAATAGCTACCAATATTCCTGGTACTGAAGTTTAACACACAAAACACCTTTATTTACTCAAAGAGAATACATCTTTTTTCATACTGGAGGGTTACTACCTGTGGTTAGGAGTCTGTAAATATGTACAGGGTGCTTCTGACCATCTCTCCACACTCTAGACATTGCCTGTAGAAAATAAATGAGAACTCAGAGTACAATAGAAACTAATAACCTTCTCCACACAAACAACTTGTATTCATAAATTTAAGACTAGGAATTCTACGTTTCACTTACAGCTTCAAAAACCAAAGCCCAGACATACCTAAGCATTCTCCACTTCAATTTTTTTTTCCCCCGAGTTAAAGAAAGGGATGAATGAACACTCGCTATGGTACTGTAAAATAACTACAGGGTGCCAGGCAACAGTGAGAGGGTCTATTTGCATCAAAAAAAAAAAAAAAAAATGGGATAGCAAGTTTAGGAAGTAAGAATGCAATGAAACAAGTATAGCATGGGCATGGAGGGTTTATTCTCGGTCCAAAAGGCTAATGATTCACCTCTAAGGAACCCTAGGATACCTGCAATCAGCTCAGGCTCTAGGCAGATCCCTGAGGTTTTAGGATTTATCAGTAATGCTATTTAGTAAAAGGTTAATGTTCAAACCCCGAACATTCCAAAGGAAATTCTGGCCCTCAAGCAGCTTCTGAAAACCCCTAGAATATCCTGCCTGATAAAAGCATCTTAGGTTACCTGGGGTCTTGGGCCACATCAAGTTGTTTACATTAACGATGTGATTTAGGTGGGGACTTGGGCCAGTCTGACCTTTGCAGAGGCCAATCACAGAGGTATCCGTGCCTACATGACCTACGTCCAACAAAAAATCTAGACATCAAGGCTTAAGTGAACTTCTCTGGTTGACAAAATTCCATGGGTGTTGTCACTCACTGATGCTAGGAAAATTAAGTGTTGTCCATACAATTCCATAGGGAAAGGAAAACTGGAAGCTTGTACCTGGTCTCTCCTGGACTCTGCCCTATGTACCTTTCACCTGTGCTGATTTTACTCTGTATCCTTTCACTGTAATAAACCCTGACTTGAATGTAACTGCTTTCCTTGATTCTGTGAGTCCTTCTAGTGAATCACTGAACCTGAGGGTTGTCTCCCAGTCCCCTAACACAGCTACCAGGTGAGGTGCAAATCTATAGGTAGAAACCTCAAAATCCGTGAAGATGGACTATACTCTGAAGAAAACCGAAGGCCGCTACTGAAATATTTTCCTAAGTAAGCTAATTTTGTATCTTCACTATACCCTGCACAAACACCGATCCTGGCACCCGTAACACCTTACTGCCGTCCCCTGACGGTCATGAGCATCCTGAAGACTCAACTAACTACAGAGTCAAGTAGGGCCTGGAGACACAGGCTTGGGTATCAATCCTGGCTCTGCCTCTTACAAGCTTCGTGACCTGGAACAAGCGTCCATACCGTCATCTGCAAAACAGAGCTTACAACACGCACACTTAAGACTACTGTGAGGATTAAACAGATGTAAAGCATTTAGTAGAATGCTTATTTTTACAAAATAAAGGCTGAATATGCAGCAGTTATTATACTTCATCATCACCCTCATATCGCCACAGGCACCATATCCCCCTTCAGCATTCGATAATGTTTGTTTAATATAGAAACAGTCCTACCTGGATATCAGTAGCTGGATTCCAATCAATGTCATAGAGGATTAAGTGAGATCCTCCAATAAGGTTAAGCCCCACACCACCAGCTTTTGAACTTAACAAAAAAATAAAATCAGAAGAGTATTTACTATTAAAGCCATCAACAATTTTCTGCCTTTGAGAGATTGGGGTCTGTCCATCAAGTCTTGTATAAGTATATCCATGACGCTTGCAGACTTCTTGTAAAATATCCAAGGTTCGTGTATAGTTGGATACCAACACAACTCTGTTAATCAAAAAGAAAGAATCTTCATATACAACTTAGAAGCAGTATTTGAATTTTTTAGAGAAAAATACTAATATTATCATTGATATTTATAGAATAACCAACAGAACTTTGTATAATTTAAACATAGATTTTCTTTCAAATTCCAGTTTAAAGTCAATATCTAAGAGGGAATTCCCTGGAGGTCCGGTGGTTAGGACTCTGTGCTTTCACTGCCAAAGGCATGGGTTCAATCCCTGGTTGGGGAGCTGGGATCCCACAAGGCACATGGTGTGGCAAAAAAAAAGAAATCTACCCAGAGGGATCGGGTAGAGAGGGAAGTGGGAGGGGGATTGGGATAGGGAATACATGTAAATCCATGGCTGATTCATGTCAATGTGTAACAAAAACCACTACAATACTGTAAAGTAATTAGCCTCCAACTAATAAAAATAAATGGAAAAAAAAGAAATCTAAGAGACTTTCAGTATAAAGATAACGGAGTAAACGCCGTTCTGCTTTCGTTACCTTTCTTAAGTCACCCTAAGAACAGCAGGAGAATAAGAAACACAAACTCTACCTTTGATGAAACAAGCAGAGATTTATATACGAAAACAGAGAGTAGTGGAATGGTGACCTGTTTAGGAGTGAAACCTAAGTGCCCACAGAGGGAGATACAAGCTCATTCACACAGCCACATCTTGCAAAGGCAGCGCAGAAGGAAGGGGTTTAGACTGCAGCCATTACAAGAGCAAAAGCAAGTAGAACCAGGTCCTACTCCCATGAAACAAGTTGACTTCGCTTTCTCAACTAGAATACTTACTCTCTGTGGAAAGTAAATCAAAGAAACTTAGATCAGGGAACTCTAGAAGGCAGAGATATAGCAACAAACCAAAATGCAAGTCTGAGTTTCTCACGTCTCTCATCCTCTAGCAGGCTAGCCCAGGCTTCTTCACATGGTGACAAAAAGGTTCCAGGAACCCCGAGGGCGGGCAAGCCCCAGTGCACAAGACCTTTTCAAGCCCCCTGTGCTGCCACATTTGCCAGCATCTCATGGGCCGATCCAAGTCAGGTGGCTGAGCTCAGAGTCAGAATGCGAGATGACCCAAAGTTACACAACAAAGGGACAAGGATGGGGGGAGGGAGAACTTGAGACCATTTTTGTAATCTACCAACATTCCTATAAAAAGACTCTGCCTGTACTAACATAGGGACAACATTATTACTATTGTTAGTAGTATAGGAAGAACACTCCAGTACTAATGTTTCAGTCATTTTTTGCCCTTTCAATACTATTGTGTGGATGAATAACATTATCTAAACATAGTTTTTCTGATACAGCTTTACTGGACTGGAGGAAGTCTGGTTTAGAATATTTTTCCCCAACAAGTTCTTAGAAGACTAGATGTAGATTGATGGGAGCAGTGATTATCTTGGTAAGGAGTCTTGGACAATCCCCTTTCATAGGTTGAAAGCTCCCCCTCCTCCACAAACATAACACTTTCAAATAAGGACAGTATTTTTATGATTACTTTAGTGTCCCTAAAAGCAGGTGAAATCTGCAGGAAGACTGCCATGTGAGGTACAGTACAAGGTGTACCCGGCACAAGAGTGTCCAACCAAGATGTATGGGGGTTGGAATTCAGCATGAACTCTGCTCACTAGGTTTCAAGCCATGCATGAATGCAACCAAGAGAGAAGAGGAACTTTTTAAATTTTGATGTATTTTTTTTAGAAATTCCATATAAGGGCCACCATCCAGACAAGTCAGGAGTTCTAATTAATCTTAATATACACAAAAGCACTGTGAAAGAGTGTAGCCTGTAGACCTAAAACACAGCTACCTGGTTCCAGTTAATGAGGGTACAGTAGACCAAGTACACACAGTAATACTATCCCTGAAATCAAACACTGTGAGCAACTTATAGCTACATATTTTAAAGGTTTAGGAGATGCTTGTACATAGGCAGTTCAGCTGTGGAAAATCTGACCTCTATATCCAATTGGCCATATAAGAAAAAAAAAAAAGGCTACAACTCAGCAACAACAACAAAAAACCAACCCAATTAAAAAATGGGCACAGGATTTGACATCCTCCAAAGAAAATACACAGATGGTCAACAAGTACATCAAAAGATGCCCAACATCACTAATTACTGTGTATGTGTGGGTGCATAGGTGCACTTAGTCGCTCAGTTGTGTCCAACTCTTTACGACCCCATGGACTGTAGCCTGCCAGGTTCCTCTGTACATGGAATTTTCCAGGTAAAAATACTGGAGTGGGTTGCCATTTCCTACTCCAAGAGATCTTCCCAACCCAGGGATCAAACACACATCTCTTACATCTCTTGCATTGGCAGGCAGACTCTTTACCACTGTGCCATTTGGAAAGCCCCCATTAATTACTAAGGAAATGCAAATCAAAACCAAATGAAATATCATCTTACATCCATTAGGACATCAAAAACAAAACAGAAAATAGCAACATTGGTGAGGCTGTTGAGAAATTAGAATCTTTGTGCACTCTTGTTGAGAATATAAAATGGTGCAAAAAAAGAGTATGCAGGTTCCTTAAAAAATTAAAAAGAGAATTATCCTATGATCCAACAATTCTATTTCTGGATATGTATCCAAAGGAATCAAAAACATGGTCTCAAAAAGACATTGATTCACTCATGTTCACAGCAACATTATGCACAATAGCCAAAAGGTGGAAGCAACCCAATCATCCATAGGCAGATGAATGGGTAAACAAAGTATCACATACATACAGTGGAATATTATTCAGCCTTAAAAAGGAAAGAAATTCTGACACATGATAGAACATGGATGAACTTTGAGGACATTACACTAAGTAGAATAAGCTAGTCATAAAAAGACAAAACATCGTATGATTTCACTTATATAAGGTACCTACAGTAATCAGATTCATGAAGACAGAAATTAGACAGGTGGTTACACACTTCAGTTCAGTTCAGTCACTCAGTCGTGTCCGACTCTTTGCGACCCCATGAATCGCAGCATGCCAGGCCTCCCTGTCCATCACAAACTCCCAGAGTTTACTCAAACTCATGTCCAGCAAGTCGGTGATGCCATCCAGCCATCTCATCCTCTCTCGTCCCCTTCTCTTCCTGCCCCCAATTCCTCCCAGCATCAGGGTCTTTTCCAATGAGTCAACTCTTCGCATGAAGTGGCCAAAGGATTGGAGTTTCAGCTTCAGCATCAGTCCTTCCAATGAACACCCAGGACTGATTTCCTTTAGGATGGACTGGTTGGATCTCCTTGCAGTCCAAGGGACTCTCAAGAGTCTTCTCCAACACCACAGTTCAAAAGCATCAATTTTTCGGTGCTCAGCATTCTTCACAGTCCAACTCTCACATCCATACATGACCACTGGAAAGACCATAGCCTTGACTAGACAGACCTTTGTTGGCAAAGTAATGTCTCTGCTTTTTAACATGCTATCTAGGTTGGTCATAATTTTCATTCCAAGAAGTAAGCGTCTTTTAATTTCATGGCTGCAATCACCATCTGCAATGATTTTGGAGCCCAAAAAAATAAAGTCTGACACTGTTTCCACTGTTTCCTCATCTATTTCCCATGAAGTGATTGGACCAGATGCCATGATCTTAGTTTTCTGAATGTTGAGCTTTAAGCCAACTTTTTCACTCTCTTTCACTTTCATCAAGAGGCTTTTTAGTTCCTCTTCACTTTCTGCCATAAGGGTGGTGTCATCTTCATATCTGAGGTTACTGATATTTCTCCCAGCAATGATTCCAGGCTGTGCTTCTTCCAGCCCAGAATTTTTCATGATGTACTCTGCATATAAGTTAAATAAGCAGGGTGACAATATACAGCCTTGATGTACTCCTTTTCCTATTTGGAACCAGTCTGTTGTTCCATGTCCAGTTCTAACTGTTGCTTCCTGACCTGCATACAGGTTTCTCAAGAGGCAGGTCAGGTGGTCTGGTAACTCTTTCAGAATTTTCCACAGTTTATTGTGGACACACTAGTATATATAAAATATCATCCAATAAAACATTTTAATCAAACTGTATTAAAGAGTTCATAGAAAGTTTCCTTAGTCACTTCAGTATTATGAAAAAAGCAAATGACACTGTTAATACTCCAAAGAGGTGAAGCAGACTCCTTGACAATTAAATATAATTACTATTTTGCAAACTTTTCTCTGTATTTTTGCATTCAAAAAGTTTGAATATCTCGTACAAGGATAATTAAGACACAGTCCCTGCACTACAGGTGCTGACATAGACGAGAACTACTGACGACAGTATAACATGAGAAGAGCTCCATCAGAGGCAGGTACATGACGCTAGGGGAGTACAGATGAGGGGCCGCTAACTCAGTATGAGGCCAGGGGCTTCCAAGAGGAGAAAGCTTCTGACCTGAGTCTTAAGAGAAAGTCAGCCAGAAGAATGAGAAGTAGGGGTACTTCAGGCATAGGAACCTGCAACAGGTAAGAACAGAGGTGAGAAGCAGAGCAAATTGTAGGTTCTGCAAATAGATTCTGGTATAATTGGACAACTTGAAAGTGTGAATGAGTCAAGAGGGATAAGGCTGGAAAAGGAGGTACCACCATGTCATGAAGAGTCTTGATCAACGTGCTATAGAGTTTAGAAATTTCTGGACGGCAACTGGGAATCTTTGAATGATTTTTAAGAAAAGGAGTAACGTGTTCACATTTGTATTTTTAAAAATATACATTTTAGGGCACAATGATATGCAATGGGATTGAAAGTCAGAGGAACACAGTTTATATGAGACCACCACAATCCAATTGTAATTACAAGACTCAAAACAAAAATCTTGGTTGTGAACAGCAGTAATTTAACACAGCAGTGCAATCCAACCAGACCTCAAAAATAAATTTTTTTTAATAAATTTTTAAAAATATTTACAATAAAACTCAAAACAGGTGCTAAAAAAATTCTTGGTACCAGAAAGCAAATGGATTCCTGAGATGAAGAAATAAAAGCAATAGAATGTGGTGACTGATGACACTGGAAAGTGCAGGAGAAAAGTGAGTCTGGAATGATGAAAGCGTTTTCTTTGCATATGGTACCATTCATCATGCCAAGGAACAGTGAAGAAAGATTTAGGCTTGCAATGGCAAAGTGATGAAGCTGGTTTGGTACATGAGAAGGCTGAGATCCAGACAGATTTAGAGTCCATTAATTGAGGCTTGAACTAGAGATACAGATTTCGAATCAACACTATATGGCTGACAGCTGAAACTAGGGGAATAGAACTAAGGCAGGAAGGATCTTTAGAGTGAGAAGGTGGCTGAAGAGAATGTCCTCAGGAGTATCAACATTTAAGGACAGAAAGAGGATTCTTAAAGAGATAAAGAAATGAGTTAGGGGCTTCCCTGGTCGCTCAGTGGTAAAGCATTCACCTGCCAAGGTAGGAGACACGGGTTCGATCCCTGATGCAGAAAGATCCCACATCCTGCGGAGTAACTAAGCCAGGGCACCACAACCATTGAGCCTTCGCTCTAGAGCCTGGAAGCTGCAACCACTGAGCCCACGTGCCCAGCTACTGAAGCCTGCACGCCCTAGGACCCATGGCCCTAGGTGCCAACCAGAGGAGGCACCGCAATGAGACGCCCATGCACCGCAACGAGAGAGAAGCCCCTGCTCGCTGCAACTAGAGAAAGCCCGTGCAGCGTTGAAGACCCAACACAGCCAAAAATAAACAAATTTAAAAACAGAAAATTAAAAAAAAAAAGAAACAAGTTAGGTGTTACATATCAAAAGACGTCTCTAGGGTTTTTTAAATATAGGTATTTACTTTACATTTAGTTTTTCTTAGATAAAAACTTACAGGCACATTGGTAATGGCAGGTTTATAAAAGACTAGGAGCTGACCATGCTCCCAAAAAAGAAAACAACTTGTTTTTAATGTTTTCTTTTTTTCAAAAAGAGGCAGTGAGGGAAGGGAGTAAGGACATGGTCTAAGCTGAAATCCATAAGCACACAGAAGCGGTTTATTAAACCGCGCTCTTACTTTTCAGCAGGACGAAGTTCGCGGATAACGGCTAAGAGCTTTGACAGCACCTGCAGTTTTCCAGACTCTTCCTCAGTAAACATGATCGGGTTGTAATCAGCAGGGAACACATTCATCAAGCCTTCATAGAGATTTCTTTCTTCACTCTCATCCCAAGTTGAGTTGCTTTCTTTTTCCTGTTAAAAAGGATAATTGTCAACCCTGGTTCATGTTTTTTAAACAGGGAGGAAAAAATGCTTAAATTATGAGTAAAAAAAAAAAAAAAAATGAAGTTTAATAGCTACCTGAAAAGCCCACTGTAATTGTTATGTAAATCTTTAAAGGTCACAATTTGGCCATGTTTGATTACAGTGATTACAGAGCAGTTCTAATGATGTCTCCAAAATGCCTGCTCCCTGAACCCCACAAGGGCAGTAGCATTGCCGATGTGTGATCGAGGGGGAGGCGGATAGCAGAGAACTAAACGGGAGGAAAACAGAGGGCAGACAGTGCTAGGAAATCTGTGCGCTCCGAAACCCTGAGGATCCTCATCACTGCTGCCTCCTTTTCTCTCTTCTTCCCTCCTTCTCTCCCTGCCGTTCCTTTTCTCTCCTGATTTGTAGGCTCACACAGCACCTCCCAGGTGATCCTCAAACTCAAGCACAAACTCAATCTTACCCACTTCTTCTACAAGAAGGAATAATTCTGCCAACACATTAACAGAGAAATTTACTGTTAGTTACAATATTTTGGCTTTTTTACAAAAGGTTGTTGTATATTATTCCAAAGAGATTATCACCACCTCCAAAATGTCCCCGCCAAAACTGACATGTGAGCCCAAAACTGGAGATTACATTTGTTAATGACTGCATCACTTTTTTAGATTAAATTTCTGGGATTGGTAGTCTCCTCACTCTCTCCCACATTTAGCAGATTTTTCACTGTTCTTGAAACTTTGTTCAGCCTATGTCCCCTGCCTGGAATGTTCCGTCACTTTTTTTATTTTGCCCAATTATCCCACTCCTATAAACACTTGAGGACCCAATGCAAATTCCACCTGATTACTCACAGACACCTTTTGGGGGGCATTGAGTCTTAAAACTTTATAGTTACACAGTACATTTCAACTTTGAATTTATTTAGTTGTACAATTAACAATTTTTTTTTATAATTCCCTAATGCTTTAATGTGTGTTGTAATCTTTCACTAATACTACTAGAAACATCTTAAGGGCAGTGAGTCCTGTAGCATAAATTGCTTGGCACAAAGTACTAATTTTAACTTGGCTTATTCCCAAAACATAGCAATATTTGCATAAAATCACTTGATCAAAAATACTTGGAACCCTAAGATATTTTACATAACTGGGATATATATGAGAGGAGAGATGGTTGCTGGCTGCTTTGGGTTAGGTTTCCTACACCAATGCCTACACCTTGGCAGGATTATCAAAGGATGACAGACCCCGGGTCCAATCTACAGCTTTTCATGTTCAGAAACTTGCATATGCTTAATAGGGAAATGAGCCATACTAACCAAATTAAGAGACTAAATCAGACTATAAATTATATAAATTTATTGACCTATAAATGAGGCCTGACTATTTAAACCGACTGGTCTATGTATTCTGTCCTATAAACAGTCCATGGGGAAACCAAATTATTAGCACTAAGCTGTCTGGTGAACAATAAACCAAAATACAAGGGAGATGAGTGATCCTAAGGCACAAGAGTTCTCAGCCAGGAGCACATAATCAGAATCACTCAGGGCAGCTTTTTCAAAATCTTCATGACTGGGTCCTACTCTCAGAGAATCTGAATGTACTCTAAACAGTGTCCCTGAAGACTATAATGTATACTCCTAATTAAGAATCAATTAACAGATAACACCTTTATGCTGAGACAGCCTGATTCATGGAGATGCATCACAGAGATTTACCAGTCAGACTTCCCAAATCAACTAGACAGGGCAATCTCTTCTCTGACTCTATGCAACCCAATACTCTCCTTATAAGAAGATACACATATATCATACATAAGACGATACACAGAAATACACAACTCATATAAGTTGTGACTTATTTTTATTGGTTATATCCATGCACATTTCCTGAAGAGAAACCCATCATTTTGACTGAACTTGGGAAAACAATCTAGTTTCAGTTGGAACACATTTATTAAGCCATTGCTTAAAGGTTACTTATATATAAAGGCTCATTTCAGTCATTTTCTTATTGATCCTTACTTGCTATGATGTTAGAGGGATGGTAAATTATGTCCTCTATTTAAAGTTTGTAGTATACTCTGCCTGTTAATAGTTAAGCGGTACATTCTGGGTCATCATAGGTTTTTTCTTTTAAGGAAGAATTCTGGCTTCTTTTTTTGTTGGGCATCATGCCCAAAGAGTTTAATTTTTATCACTGTGTTTAGAATCTGTTCCTTTAAAAGTTGCTTAATAAATTGTTATAATCCTATCTACTGCAGAGTTATAGAGAGCTGACTTCTCCTATGATAAACTATGTAAATATAATCCACTGTAGGAATAAACATGGAGAAATGTGACAGAACACTACATCTCCTAAATACATAATTAATGACCTCTGCATAACGTAGCACCCACAGGTTTTCTTTTGATTTGTTTGCAAATTATTTTACTATTTAAATAAAAATAAAAGAAGAAAAATTAAGGGTGAGTTGGGGATAATAGGGTATTAATAGTTACTGTACAGCTTCCATGACCAGGCATTCTGCTAGGTTCTTTACATCTTTTTTCATCAAATTGCCTCAATAACATTTTCAGGAGGTTATTATTATCTCTGTCTTCCAGTTAAGACAAACTAAAGCTCACAGACATAACCTGGCCATGGTTAAACTTGCTTTCAGTTAAATAAGTAGTACAGAAAAATAAATCCAAGAAGGCAAAGTTGTTGTCTAAGGAGGCTTCACAAATATCTGAGAAAAGAAGAGAATTAAAAGGCAAAGGAGAAAGGGAAAGACACACCAAACTGAATGCAGAATTCCAGACAATAACAAGGAGAGATAATAAAGCCTTCTCAAGTGAACAATGCAAACAAATAGAGGAAAACAACAGAATGGGAAAGACTAGAGATCTCATCAAGAAAATTGGAGATAGCAAGGAAACATTTCATGAAAGGATGGGCACAATAAAGGACAGAAATGGTAAGGATATAACAGAAGCAGAAGAGATTAAAAAGAAGTGGTAAAAATATACAGAAGAACTATACAAAAAAGGTCTTATATGACCCAGCAAATCACAATGGTGTGGTCCTTCACCTAGAGCCAGACATCCTGGAGTCAAGTGGGCCTTAAGAAGCATCACTACAAACAAAGCTAGTGATGGTGATGAAATTCCAGCTGAGCTATTTTAAATCCTAAAAGATCATGCTGTTAAAAAGTGCTGCACTCAATTATGTCAGCAAATTTGGAAAACTCAGCAGTGGCCACAAGACTGGAAAAGGTCAGTTTTCACTCCAATCCCAAAGAAAGGCAACGCCAAAGAATGTTCAAACTGTCCTACAATTGTGCTCATTTCACATGCTAACAAAATTCAGTTCAAAATCCTTCAAGTTAGGATTCACCCATGTGTGAACCAAGAACTTCCAGATGTCCAAGCTGGGTTTAAAAAAGGCAGAGGAACCAGAGATCAAATTGCCAACATTCATTGGATCATAGAGAAAGGAAGGAAATTCTGAAAAATAGCTATTTCTGCTTCACTGACTGTGGTAAAGCCTTTAATTGCATGGATCACAACAAACTGGAAAATTCTTAAACAGATGGGAATACTAGACTACCTTACCTGTCTCCTGTGAAACCTGTATGCAGGTCAAGAAGAAAGTTAGAACCAGACATGGAACAAAGGACTGGTTCAAAATTGGGAAAGGAGTATGTCAAGGCTGTATACTGCCACTCTGCTTATTAACTTATACGCAGAGCTGTTGCTGTTGTTCAGTCGCCCAGTCATGTCTGACTCTTTGCAACCCCATGACTGCGGCACTCCATGCCTCTCCATCCCTCACCATCTCCTGACATTTGCCCAAGTTCATGTCCATTGCTTCGGTGATGCCATCCAGCAATCTCATCCTCTGACGCCCTCTTCTCCTTCTGCCCTCAATCTTTTCCAGCATCAGGGACTTTTCCAATGAGTTAACTGTTTGCATCAGATGACCAAAATACTGGAGTTTCAGATTCAGAATCAGTCCTTCCAATGTACTTTGCACAATATGCAGAGTACATCATGCAAAATGCAGGGCTGGATGAATCACAAGCTGGAATCAAGATTGCCACAAGAAATATCAACAACTTCAGATATGCAGATGATACCACTCTCATGGCAGAAACCAAAGAGGAATTAAAGAGCCTCTTGATGAGGGTTAAAGAGGAGAGTGAAAAAGCTAAGAATATTCAAAAAACTAAAATCATGGCATCCGGTCCCATTACTTCATGACAAACAGAAGGGGAAAAAGTGGAAAGTGATGATTTTCTTTTCTTAGGCTTCAAAATCATGGCAGACGGTGACTGCAGCCAGGAAATTAGAAGACACTTACTCCTTGGAAGAATAGCTATGACAAACCTAAAGAGCATATTAAAAAACAGAGACATCACTTTGCCAACAAAGGTTCATATAGTCTAAGCTATGGTTTTTCCAGTAGTCATGTACAGATGTGAGAGTTGAACCATAAAGAAGACTGAGCACTGAAGAACTGATGTTTTCAAATTGTGGTTCTGGAAGATGGCGGAGGAGTAGGACGGGGAGACCACTTTCTCTCCTACAAATTCATCAAAAGAATAACTGAACGCAGAGCAAACTTTGCAAAACAACCTCGGATCGCTAGCTGAGGTCATCAGGCGCCCAGAAAAGCAGCCCATTGTCTTCGAAAGGAGGTAGGACAAAATATAAAAGATAAAAAGTGAGACAAAAGAGCTAAGGACGGAGATCCGTCCCGGGAGCTCTTAGGCGGCATTGCTTGGGGTAGGGTCCGGGCCTGAGTGCCCTGAGGACAATCGGAGGGAACTTCTGTGAGTTGCCAACTTGAACTGTGGGAGACCAAAAGAGAGAGAGTAAATTAACCAGCCCGAACACACTGCTGGCCGTTCGCAGAACAAAGAGACCGAGAGGGTCCAGAGAGGAGCTCGCAGGCTGCGGACTGGCCCAGCCCCGCCGGAGGCAGGAGGCGGGGGGAGGGGAAGGTCGCGGCGAGACACAGGGCGCAGGCACCCGACCGGCGCGGGTGGGGACTGGGGCTGGGGACGCGGAGGGCGGAAGGCGCACGCACCCAACTGGCGCCAGCGGAAACTGAGTCTGGGTCCGCGGAAGGGAGGGGGTGCGCCACACCTGGGGAGAGTGCGCCCACCAAGCCCCTGGCTGCCTGGACCGCTCTGACGGGGAAGGCACAGAGAGCAGGCGCAGCTTTTCCTTCCGTGCTTTTGTGGAACACCCGAGGGCTGGAGCCTCGCGCAGCGCGGGGCGCGCTCCATATAGAGCAGCCGGGAGCCTAAGCAGCACAGACGGAGAAAGCAGCGTCAGCCCCTCCCGGCAGCCCCAGCCCATCCCCACGGCGCAAGCCTGTCCCCACAGCGCCAGCCTCTCCCTGCAGCACAAGCCCCTCCCTGCCCCGCAGAGCGACGGAACTAGCTACCTGAATAAGAGTCCACCTCCACCCGCCTGTGTCAGGGCGGAAATGAGGCTCTGAAGAGACCGACAAACAGAAGCCAAATAAACAAAGGGAACCGCTTCAGAAGGGACTGGTGCAACAGATTAAAATCCCTCTAGGAAACACTGACTACACCGGAGGGGCCTGTAGATATCGAGAAGCGTAAGCTGGAACGAGGAGCTATCTGAAACTGAGCCGAACCCACACTGACCGCAACAGCTCCAGAGAAACTCCTAGATATAATTTTACTTTTTTCTCTTTTTTTTTTTTTAATTTTTTTTTTTCTTTTTTTTTTTCTTTTTTCTTTCTTCTCTTTTATTTTCCTTTAAAATCCCCTATTACTCCCCCATTACTCCTTAACTTTCATTTCCACAGACTTTTACGATTTTTTAATTAGGGGGAAAAAAAAATTTTTTTTCTTTTCTTTTTTTTTTCTTTTTCTTTCTTTTTTTTCTTTCCTTTTTCTCTTCTATTTTCTATTTTTCTTTTTCTCTTATTTCTTTTAAAGTCCTCTAGTACTCCTCTACTACTCCTTAATTTTCATTTTCAATACACTATAACCTTACAAAAAAAAAAAAAAGAAGAGAAGCCCTATTTTTAAACCGAAGATTATTCTCTCCCAATCTTGACTCTCTGTTTTCTACCTCAGAACACCTCTATTTCCTCCTTTCCCCTTCTCTTCCCAATCCAATTCTGTGAATCCTTGTAGGTGACTGGGCTACGGAGAACACTCTGGGAACAGACAGCAGCGTAGATCTGTCTCTCTCCTCTTGAGTCCCCCTTTTTCTCCTCCTGTTCATCTCTATCTCCCTCCTCCCTCTCCTCTTCTTCATGTAACTCTGTGAACCTCTCTGGGTGTCCCTAACGGGGGAGAATCTTTTAGCCATTAACCTAGAAGTTTTCTTATCAGGGCTGTATAGTTGGAGAAGTCCTGAGACTACAGGAAGAATAAAACTGAAATCCAGAGGCAGGAGACTTAAGCCCAAAACCTGAGAACACCAGAAAACTCCTGACTACATGGAACTTTAAGTAATAAGTGACCGTCCAAAAGCCTCCATACCTACACTGAAACCAACCACCACCCAAGAGCCAATAAGTTTTAGAGCAAGACATACCACGCAAATTCTCCAGCAACGCAGGAACATAGCCCTGAACATCAACATACAGGCTGCCCAAGGACACACCTAACACATAGACCCATCTCAAAACTCATTACTGGGCACTCCATTGCTCTCCAAAGAGAAGAAATCAAGTTCCACGCACCAGAACACTGACGCAAGCTCCCCTAACCAGGAAATCTTGACAAGCCAATCGTCTAACCCCACCCACTGGGTTAATCCTCCACAATAAAAAGGAACCACAGACCTCCAGAATACAGAAAGCCCACTCCAGATACAGCAATCTAAACAAGATGAAAAGGCAAAGAAATACCCAACAGGTAAAGGAACATGAAAAATGCCCACCAAGTCAAACAAAAGAGGAGGAGATAGGGAATCTACCTGAAAAAGAATTTAGAATAATGATAATAAAAATGATCCAAAATCTTGAAAACAAAATGGAGTTACAGATAAATAGCCTGGAAACAAAGATTGAAAAGATTCAAGAACTGTTTAATAAAGACCTAGAAGAAATAAAAAAGAGTCAATTAAAAATGAATAATGCAATGAATGAGATCAAAAACACTTTGGAGGGAACCAAGAGTAGAATAACGGAGGCAGAAGATAGGATAAGTGAGGTAGAAGATAAAATGGTGGAAATAAATGAAGCAGAAGGGAAAAAGAAAAAAGGATCAAAAGAAATGAGGACAACCTCAGGGACCTCTGGGACACTGTGAAACGCCCCAACATTCGAATCATAGGAGTTCCAGAAGAAGAAGACAAAAAGAAAGGCCATGAGAAAATACTCGAGGAGATAATAGCTGAAAACTTCCCTAAAATGGGGAAGGAAATAGCCACCCAAATCCAAGAAACCCAGAGAGTCCCAAACAGGATAAACCCAAGGCGAAACACCCCAAGACACATATTAATCAAATTAACAAAGATCAAACACAAAGAACAAATATTAAAAGCAGCAAGGGAGAAACAACAAATAACACACAAAGGGATTCCCATAAGGATAACAGCTGATCTATCAATAGAAACCCTCCAGGCCAGAAGGGAATGGCAGGACGTACTGAAAGTAATGAAAGAGAATAACCTACAACCTAGATTACTGTACCCAGCAAGGATCTCATTCAGATATGAAGGAGAACTCAAAAGCTTTACAGATAAGCAAAAGCTGAGAGAATTCAGCACCACCAAACCAGCTCTTCAACAAATGCTAAAGGATCTTCTCTAGACAGGAAATACAGAAAGGTTGTATAAACGTGAACCCAAAACAACAAAGTAAATGGCAACGGGACCACACCTATCAATAATTACCCCTAAATGTAAATGGGTTGAATGCCCCAACCAAAAGACAAAGATTGGCTGAATGGATACAAAAACAAGACCCCTATATATGCTGTCTACAAGAGACCCACCTCAAAACAAGAGACACATACAGACTAAAAGTGAAGGGCTGGAAAATAATATTTCATGCAAACGGAGACCAAAAGAAAGCAGGAGTTGCAATACTCATATCAGATAAAATAGACTCAAATAAAGGATGTGAAAAGAGACAAAGAAGGACACTACATAATGATCAAAGGATCAATCAAAGAAGAAGATATAACAATTATAAATATATATGCACCCAACATAGGAGCACCGCAATATGTATGGCAAATGCTAACGAGTATGAAAGAGGAAATTAATAGTAACACAATAATAGTGGGAGACTTTAATACCCCACTCACAACTATGGATAGATCAACTAAACAGAAAATTAACAAGGAAACACAAACCTTAAATGACACAATGGACCAGCTAGACCTAATTGATATCTATAGGACATTCACCCCAAAACAATAACTTCACCTTTTCTCAAGTTCACACGGAACCTTCTCAGAATAGATCACATCCTGGGCCATAAATCTAGTCTTGGAAAATTCAAAAAATTTGAAATCATTCCAATCATCTTTTATGACCACAGTGCAGTAAGATTAGATCTCAATTACAGGAAAAAAATTGTTAAAACTTCAAACATATGGAGGCTAAATAACACGCTTCTGAATAACCAACAAATCATAGAAAAAATCAAAAAAGAAATCAAAATATGTATAGAAATGAATGAAAATGAAAACACAACAACCCAAAACCTATGGGACACTGTAAAAGCAGTGCTAAGGGGAAGGTTCATAGCATTACAGGCTTACATCAAGAAACAAGAAAAAAACCAAATAAATAACCTAACTCTACACCTAAAGCAATTAGAGAAGGAAGAAATGAAGAACCCCAGAGTTAGCAGAAGGAAAGAAATCTTAAAAATCAGGGCAGAAATAAATGCAAAAGAAACTAAAGAGACCATAGCAAAAATCAACAAAGCTAAAAGCTGTTTTTTTGAAAAAATAAACAAAATTGACAAACCATTAGCAAGACTCATTAAGAAACAAAGAGAGAAAAACCAAATTAACAAAATTAGAAATGAAAATGGAGAGATCACAACAGACAACACTGAAATACAAAGGATCATAAGAGACTACTACAGCAGCTCTATGCCAATAAAATGGACAACTTGGATGAAATGGACAAATTCTTAGAAAAGTATAACTTTCCAAAACTGAACCAGGAAGAAATAGAAGATCTTAACAGACACATCACAAGCAAGGAAATCGAAACTGTCATCAAAAATCTTCCAGCAAACAAAAGCCCAGGACCAGATGGCTTCACAGCTGAATTCTACCAAAAATTTAGAGAAGAGCTAACACCTATCTTACTCAAACTCTTCCAGAAAATTGCAGAAGAAGGTAAACTTCCCAACTCATTCTATGAGGCCACCATCACCCTAATTCCAAAACCAGACAAAGATGCCACAAAAAAAGAAAACTACAGGCCAATATCACTGATGAACATAGATGCAAAATTCCTTAACAAAATTCTAGCAAACAGAATCCAACAACATATTAAAAAAATCATACACCACGACCAAGTGGGCTTTATCCCAGGAATGCAAGGATTCTTTAATATCTGCAAATCAATCAATGTAATACACCACATTAACAAATTGAAAGATAAAAACCATATGATTATCTCAATAGATGCAGAGAAAGCCTTTGACAAAATTCAACACCCATTTATGATTAAAACTCTCCAGAAAGCAGGAATAGAAGGAACATACCTCAACATAATAAAAGCTATATATGACAAACCCACAGCAAGCATCACCCTCAATGGTGAAAAATTGAAAGCATTTCCCCTGAAATCAGGAACAAGACAAGGGTGCCCACTCTCACCACTACTATTCAACATGGTGTTGGAAGTTTTGGCCACAGCAATCAGAGCAGAAAAAGAAGTAAAAGGAATCCAAATAGGAAAAGAAGAAGTGAAACTCTCACTGTTTGCAGATGACATGATCCTCTACATAGAAAACCCTAAAGACTCTACCAGAAAATTACTAGAGCTAATCAATGAATATAGTAAAGTTGCAGGATATAAAATTAACACACAGAAATCCCTTGCATTCCTATATACTAACAATGAAAAAACAGAAAGAGAAATTAAGGAAACAATACCATTCACCATTGCAACAAAAGGAATAAAATACTTAGGAGTATATCTACCTAAAGAAACAAAAGACCTATACATAGAAAACTATAAAACACTGATGAAAGAAACCAAAGAGGACACAAACAGATGGAGAAACATACCGTGTTCATGGATTGGAAGAATCAATATTGTCAAAATGGCTATTCTACCCAAAGCAGTCTATAGATTCAATGCAATTCCCCTATCAAGCTACCAACGGTATTTTTCACAAGAACTAGACCAAAGAATTTTCACAATTTTATGGAAATACAAAAAAACCTCGAAATAGCCAAAGTAATCTTGAGAAAGAAGAATGGAACTGGAGGAATCAACCTGCCTGACTTCAGACTCTACTACAAAGCCACAGTCATCAAGACAGTGTGGTACTGGCACAAAGACAGAAATATAGATCAATGGAACAAAATAGAAAGCCCAGAGATAATTCCACACACCTATGGACAGCTTATCTTTGACAAAGGAGGAAAGAATATACAATGGAGAAAAGACAACCTCTTTTACAAGTGGTGCTGGGAAAACTGGTCAACCACTTGTAAAAGAATGAAACTAGAACACTTTCTAACACCATACACAAAAATAAACTCAAAATGGATTAAAGATCTAAATGTAAGACCAGAAACTATAAAACTCCTAGAGGAGAACATAGGCAAACACTCTCCGACATAAATCACGGCAAGATCCTCTATGACCCACCTCCCAGAATATTGGAAATAAAAGCAAAACTAAACAAATGGGACCTAATGAAACTTAAAAGCTTTTGCACAACAAAGGAAACTATAAGTAAGGTGAAAAGACAGCCCTCAGATTGGGAGAAAATAATAGCAAATGAAGAAACAGACAAAGGATTAATCTCAAAATATACAAGCAACTCCTGCAGCTCAATTCCAGAAAAATAAATGACCCAATCAAAAAATGGCCAAAGAACTAAACAGACATTTCTCCAAAGAAGACATACAGATGGCTAACAAACACATGAAAAGATACTCAACATCACTCATTATCAGAGAAATGCAAATCAAAACCACAACGAGGTACCATTACATGCCAGTCAGGATGGCTGCTAGCCAAAAGTCTACAAGCAATAAATGCTGGAGAGGGTGTGGAGAAAAGGGACCCTCTTACACTGTTGGTGGGAATGCAAACTAGTATAGCCGCTATGGAAAACAGTGTGGAGTCTTAAAAAAACAGGAAAATAGAACTGCCATATGACCCAGCAATTCCACTTCTGGGCATACACATGAGGAAAACCAATCTGAAATAGAAACACGTGCACCCCCAATGTTCATCGCAGCACTGTTTTAATAGCCAGGACATGGAAGCAACCTAGTATGCCCATCAGCAGATTGAATGCGATAAGGAAGCTGTGGTACATATACACCATGGAATATTACTCAGCCATTAAAAAGAATCATTTGAACCAGTCCTAAATGAGATGATGAAAAAAACTGGAGCCATTATACAGAGGGAAGTAAGCCGGAAAATAAAGAACATTACCAAGCATACTAACACATATATATGGAATTTTAGAAAGATGGTAAACGATAAACCCTATATGCAAAACAGAAAAAGAGACACAAGAAATGACAGAACAGACTTTTAACTTTGTGGGAGAATGTGAGGGTGGGATATTTCAAAAGGAACAGCATGTATACTATCTATGTGAAACAGATCACCAGCCAGGTGGGATGCATGAGACAAGTGCTCCGGCCTGGTGCACTGGGAAGACCCAGAGGAATCGGGTGGAGAGGGAGGTGGGAGGGGGGATCGGGATTGGGAATACATGTAAATCCATGGCTGATTCATATCAATGTATGACAAAACCCACTGGAAAAAAAAATAATAAAAAAAAAAAATAAAAAAAAAAAAAAATTTTAAAAAAAATTCCTTAAACTAAAAAAAAAAAAAAAGCATATTCCCTGTTTTGCTTCTCTGCTAATAGAAAACAGTATATTTCAGTGCTCTTCTAAAGTAACTACATTTAGTTAACTAAATGTATGTTCTGTCTATCATTATAAGACAAAACCTTTTATCTTCATTTTATTGAAGTAGTCTATCCAACAATGAAAGAAATCTCTCTTAATTAATTTACCAACAGACAGAATGCACTTAAGTCATTGCATGTATGTAAAGATTTATTATGCCTTCAAAGTATCAGAACCTAACTACTGCATTAGTCCAGGATTATATGATAGGCTTTTGGAAGAGAAGGTAGGGACTATTTTAAAGAGCTTCAAATAGTATGTATCACACACAGATTACATATAATAAATTATTTTGATAATGATATTAACTTCATCTGAAGTTTTAAGTAGGTAAGGAGGCAAGTTTCATTGTAGTAATTTATAAAGAGAGTAATAAATAAATATATATGTACCTCATGTAGACAAATGAAAGCTGGAGTTGTAGATAAATCAACAAATCGCTCATCTTGGATATTAATTGTGGGTGCAATGGCATAAATGGGGTCTTCTTGAGCCTTTCCACCTTTCTCCTCTTCCTCTTCTTGTTCTGTGTCTGTGGTACTGTCTTCCATTTTTCACAATTCTAAAATAAAATCATTCCATATTTAGCTATTTTTGGATATCTTCAGTTATAAAGTAAAATTAATGGAGGATAGGATAATAAAAGCAATTAGAGTAATCTGTTCAATGAAATTATAGATCAGGAAACTTAGCTGCAATCACATTACTATAAAAGGCTACTTTGTTGCAAAGATGCTCTCCATTGATACACTCAAAGCAATTATTTCATTAATTGGAAAAAATAATTAGTAACTAGAATTTAGGTTCCATGAAGGCAGAAAATAAACCTAATATTGTTCACTGAGTATTGTAGTAGGCACTCAATTACTATTCATTGACTGGATTAATAAACAGAACCTCTATCCTTAAAATATAGCACAAAGTTAATTCAAAGTATTTTTGGAAACATAAAAAACAACACCCTGCGGTGCTCCACTCTGCCTTGGGCATGCACTTGTGCACAAGGCCCCCGGGCTAATTGCTCGATACCCACACTGCCTGCTGCCGCCACTGCTCAGGCCCGTATGCTGGTGCACGCTGACACCTGGCCCGTCTCTGTGCTCATGGGCATGTGCTCAACTGTTCCATCAGACTCCACTTACAAAATATAAGCTCAAAATAAAATTACTAAGTATTTCAAGCTGGTGACACCAGAACATTAAACCAAGTACAGGCCCCTCCAAAAGTGGGTCATTTTATCACTGCACAGGTCACACATCCTTGAAAACAGCCCTGTTTATTGACCATTGATTTGCTCATGTAGTCAAGTGGACATAGAGTCATTTCTAAAAGGAGCCCTGTGTTGGCTAGCAAGGTCTCTATTGGTTCACTTTGATGGCATTGGGATGGCGGCTCCTCTGAGAGCTGGTAAGAGGCCTCCATTGCATAGGAGAATGCCAATCTAACCTGCTCTTTTGATCTCCGCATATGTGAATGTGCACTCAACAGAAGAGCACGCCTGCTTTCTTCTCTTACTAGACAGGATAACTTCAACTGTCAGAATTTCTTTTTGCTTTAATTTTTAAAAAATTTTTACACAATTTTTAAAAGTTACTCTCCATTTTCACTTATTACAAAATACTGGTTATATTCCTCATGTTGTATAATACCTCCTTGAGCCTATGTTACACCCAACAGTTTGTACCTCCCTGCTGGCAATCACTCGTTTGTCTATATATTTATGAGTCTATTTCTTTTATATTATATTCATTAGTTTGTTGCATTTTTTAGATTCCACATGTAAGTGATATCATACAGTATTTATCTTTTTGTTTGACTTATTTCACTTAGTGTAATGCCCTCCAAGTCCATCCTTGTTGCTGCAGATGGCAAAATTTCATTCTTTTTTATGACTGAGTAGTATTCCACTGCGGAGAAGGCACTGGCACCCCGCTCCAGTACTCTTGCCTGGAAAATCCCATGGATGGAGGAGCCTGGTGGGCTGCGGTCCATGGGGTCGCTAAGAGTCGGACACGACTGAGCAACTTCACTTTCACTTTTCACTTTCATGCATTGGAGAAGGCAATGGCACCCCACTCCAGTTTTCTTGTCTGGAGAATCCCAGGGACGGGGGAGCCTGGTGGGCTGCCGTCTATGGGGTCGCACAGAGTCTGACACGACTGAAGTGACTTAGCAGCAGCAGCAGCAGCAGTATTCCACTGAGGAGTATTCTCCATCTTCTTTATCCGTTCATCTGCTGATATACATTTAGGTGGTTTCCATATCTTGGCTGTTGTAAGTAGTGCTGCAGTGAACATTGGGGTGCATGTATTTTTTTGAATTAGTGTTTTTTCAGATGTATACCAAGGAATGGAATTGCTGGGTCACATGGTAGTTCTATTTTTAGTTTTTTGATGAAGCCCCCATTCTGTTCTCCACAGTGACTGCACCAATTTACATTCCCGTCAACAGTGTAGGAGGGTTCCCTGTTTTTCCACATCAATGCCAGATCATGTTACTTGTGGTCTTTTTGATGTTAGCCATTCTGACAAGTGAGGTGATATCTCATTGTAGTTTTGATTTGCATTTCCCTGATGATTAGCAATATTGAGCATCTTTTCATGTGCATTTTGGCTGGCCATCTACATTTCCTCTTTGGTTAAACGTGTTTTCAGGTCTTCTGCCCATTTTTTGATGGATTGTTTTATTTGATGTCGAGTTGTATGAGATATTTATATATGTTGGATATTAATTCCTTATTGGTCATATCACTTGGAAATATTTTCTCCCATTCAGTAGGCTGTCTTTTCATTTTGTTGATGGTTTTCTTTGCTGCACAAAAGCTTTAGGTTTAATTAGGTTCGATTTATTTTTGCCTTTATTTCCTTTACTTTAGGAGAGGGTCCAAAAATATACTGCTGCTTTATGTCAAAGAGTGTTCTGCCTATGTAATTTTAAGGTTTTGTTGAGCACGTATCACCTCTCATGTCTATGTTATCCCTACTCTGATGATAGGGATTCTCCTTCCTTTAATATGGAAAATATGTTCTAAAATATGAATCTAGATGGCATGGTAGGCTCTGATTCCTGAATTTATTAAAGTGGTCACAGGCATATCACTGATTCATTGTTTTCTCCTCTCTAAAATGGAAGTGATAGTAACTAATTTTTCTATTTCATAAAGAAAATGCATATTAGATGTAATAATGCCTCTGGGCTTCTAGCTTCCACTCTACTATCTCAGTTTTCTGCCGCAGCCATAGACCGCACACGCACTTGCCTTCCTCCTCTCGCTACAATAACATGTCACAGGTAAGCATGCACTTCCATCATGAAGTACTGAATGTCTGGCTGTTTTTCTTTATGTGATATTAATAGTAATTGATATTGTTTGGACTGCCCCTTCTTTAACACACACACTTTTAATGCCATAATACAGTTTTTTAAAAAATAGAACCTGTTATTATTAAGGTATCACAACCTTAGTCAGTTTATTGCTTAAGTCTTCAGGGAACTGGAAATGGCTTGATGACATATCTAGATTTGTGTTAATAAGCTAAAATATGTATGTTCAATCATTTCATGGATGAAAAATTTTAGAGCTTTCCCAACAAAACATTTTCTTCAGAAAATCAGGTCATAACTGTTATTTTCAGCTTTTTCTTTTAGCCTTTTCTTTAAGAAATATGTCAAACATAACCATAGTAACTTCAACAAATAACAATTCATGAGTAATTTTGTTTTATCTAAACCTTTCACTTTCCATCTCCACTCTCCATATTATTGAAGCAAAACCTAGACATCTAGACTTAATAATATATACTGAAGAACTCCCTAAATATCTCTGTATATTTGTAGAGATAGTTCTCATTTCATTTCACAGCTGCAAGGCACACCTTTGCATGGGTATGCCATAAGCTATTCAAATAATCCCTTATTTATAAATATATGGAATGTTTCAGTTTTCTGCTATTACAGTTTTGCAAAGTAAAGTACACCAATTTATTTAAAAGTATATTTTCAAGGCTCTTGGAATCTTTATAATCCAGATGGCATTAACCTGGAAATGGAAGCTCAGGCTATCTTTTCAGAGCATTGCACCTTTAAATACAGTACAGCTTACCTGGGCAACGAAAGAAGATGCCATACCGAATTTGCACAAATTCCTGAGTCTGTTGATGTTTTCAGGCTCTATTATCTTGAAAACAGTCTAAATATTTTATGGCAGGTAAGACATTTTACATAGGAAAGCAACTAAAGGACACTAATTGAATTCTGATAGACATTATCAGACAAAGTTCAACCTTTAGAAAAGAAAGGGAGAGTAAGAAAGTAAAAAAACACAAGACAGGCAAGTGCAAAAGTCTCATGTGAATTAAATATAAAACACTAATCAATCTAGTTAAATATAGTGACAGAAAGGCTTTAAGTAGATACCAAAGTTTAATAGACAAAAAAAATTCAAGGATTACTTAATATAGCAAAGCCCATTGTACTAATATTATCATGCTGCAGTCAATATTAATTGAGAGCCATAAATATAACAACAATATATACTCGCAGGCCACAGTGATATAAAAAAGAGAATATTTATGAAACTTCTAAATGCCTGGTGTAAGAACTATATAGCTATCAAGTATAGTGATTCTAGAGCCATATATCTCCATAATACCTAAATCAATTAAGCAAACATTTATTGAGTTGTTTTATGAAGATCAAGAGTCTACAAAGGTGTAAGCAATTTACAATCTAAAGAGGAATGAATGCAGGGAAATAATTTCTGTGTCATACAAGATAAGTTACAATCAGTCATTTCAATTGCGTCCGATTCTCTGCGACCCCATGGACTACAACATGCCAGGCTTCCTTGTCCATCACCAACTCCCAGAGCTTGCTTAGACTCATGTCCATTGAGTCGGTGATGCCATCCAACCATCTCAGCCTCTGTCGTCCCCTTCTCCTCCTGCCTTCAATCTTGCCCAGCATCAGGGTATTTTCCAGTGAGTCAGTTCCTTGCATTAGGTGGCCAAAGTATTGGAACTTCAGCTTCAACATCAGTCTTTCCAATGAATATTCAAGACTGATTTCCTTTAGGGTTGACTGACTTGATCTCCTTGCAGTCTAAGGGACTCTCAAGAGTCTCCTCCAGCACCACAGTTTGAAAGCATTAATTCTTTGGCACTCAGCTTTCTTTATGGTTCAACTCTCACATGCATACATGAAAACCATAGCTTTGACTATATGGACCTTTGTCAGTAAAGTAATGTCTCTGCTTTTTAATATGCTGTCTAGGTTTGTCGTAGCTTTTCTTTCAACGAGCAAGCGTCTTTTAATTTCATGGCTGCAATCACCATCTGCAGTGATTTTGGAGCCCAAAAAATAAAGTCAGCCACTGTTTGCATTGTTTCCCCATCTGTTTGCCATGAAGTGATGGGCAGATGCCATGATCTTTGTTTTTTGAATGTTAAATTTTAAGCCAACTTTTTCACACTCCTCTTTCACTTTCATCAAGAGTCTTTTTAGTTCCTCTTTGCTTTCTGCCATAAGGGTGGTGTCAGCTGCATATCTGAGGTTATTGATATTTCTCCCAGCAATCTTGATTCTAGCTTGTGCTTCATCCAGTCCAGCATTTCACATGATGTACTCTGCATATAAGGTAAATAAGCAGGGTGACAATATATAGCCTTGACATACTCCTTTCCCAATTTTGAACCAGTCCATTTTCCATGTCCTGTTCTAACTGTTCTTCTTGATCTGCATACAGATTTCTCAGGAGGCAGGTAAGATGGTCTAGTATTCCCATCTATTTAAGAATTTTTCACAGTTTGTGGTGATCCACACAGTCATAGACTTTAATGTAGTCCATGAAGATAAAATAAACCTAAATAAAAAGCAGTTTTCTTAGAAATGTAGGTAAGGCTTAAAAAGAAACTTGTATCCTTGAATTTAGATTTTAATCTATATGTATTGGGAGCCATTACATTTTTGGCAGAGAGGAGTTATCTGAATTTGTAAAGATGTTGCTGGCAGTGAGAAGAATGGTCTGGAAAGGGTGTGAATTTGGAGGCAAGGAAACAATTTAGAGGCTTTGAGCCAGTCCCTGTACTATGGGTAGCAGATGGATGCCATAGTGAGCAAAACCAGACAAGTCCCTGACCTCAGGGAGGTTCACAGACTGGTAAGTAAGATGGCAATTAATCACAGAATCACAGAGATAAATATAAAAATTATGAGTAACTGAAAGAGGTGCTGGGAAAGCATGGATGCAGAAGCAGGGTTATGGGGCAACT